>NC_134687.1:129153683-129883683 GCF_050947455.1 Rhinoderma darwinii | reverse complement strand
TTTTATTGATGAAATAAAAAAGCGTCATCTAAGTAGTCCTCGAAACCGACGTAGTCCAAACACCAAACCTGTAAAAAATCAAAAATATAAAAAAAAAAAATGAAATAAAACATGTCGTAGGCTTAGTTTCACTTTCATGTGTGATACTGACTGTTATACCATGTATAGAAGCCTGCGGCAAAGTTGGCTTAGATACAGGGCGCCAGCAGACAGTATCATACATGGCCATACAGACATTTATACAAACAAACATACATACATACATGCACATATAGACATACATACAAGCAAACAAACATACATACAAGCAAACATACATACAAGCAAGCAAACATACAAGCAAGCAAACATACAAGCAAGCAAACATACATACATGCAAGCAAACATACATACATGCAAACATACATACATACAAGCAAACATACATACATACAAGCAAACATACATGCAAGCATACATACATGCAAACATACATGCACATATACACATACAAACATGACAACATACATACAAGAAAACATACATACAAACATACAAACATACATACATGAAAACATACATGCAAACATACATGCACATATACACATACAAACATGACAACATACATACAAGAAAACATACATACATGAAAACATACATACATGCACATATACACATACAAATATGACAACATACATACAAGCAAACATACATACATACAAGCATACATACATACATACAAGCAAACATACATACATACATACACATACATGCACATATACACATACAAACATGACAACATACATACAAGAAAACATACATACAAACATACATACATGCAAGCAAACATACATACATGCAAGCAAACATACATACATACAAGCAAACATACATGCATACAAGCAAACATACATACATGCAAACATACATGCACATATACACATACATGCACATATACACATACAAACATGACAACATACATACAAGAAAACATACATACATGAAAACATACATACATGCAAACATACATGCACATATACACATACAAATATGAGAACATACATACAAGCAAACATACATACATACAAGCATACATACATACATACAAGCAAACATACATACAAGCAAACATACATACATACATACACATACATGCACATATACACATACAAACATGACAACATACATACAAGAAAACATACATACAAACATACATGCAAGCAAACATACATACATGCAAGCAAACATACATACATGCAAGCAAACATACATGCATACAAGCAAACATACATACAAGCAAACAAACATACATGCAAACATACATACAAGCAAACATACATACATGAAAACATACATACATGCAAACATACATGCACATATACGCATACAAACATGACAACATACATACAAGAAAACATACATACATGCAAACATACATACATGCAAACATACATATATACATACTTGCATTCAACCATACATACAAACATGTACATATATACATACATGCAAACATACATACATGAAAACTTACATACATGCAAACATACATGCACATATACACATACAAACATGACAACATACATACAAACATACATGCAAACATACCTACATGAAAACATACATACATGAAAACATACACACATACAAACATGACAACATACATACATGAAAACATACATGCACATATACACATACAAACATGACAACATACATACATGAAAACATACATACATGCACATATACACATACAAACAGGACAACATACATACAAGAAAACATACATGCACATATACACATACATGACAACATACATACAAAAATAAACTCACTAAGACGTTCCCACGAAGAGCTGAACGGTCCCGTCACTTTTCTTCTCCCATTCACAATAACAGAGCGGTGGGTGCAGATGAAGTAATCACGTGGGCCTGATATGATTACGTCATCTGCGCCACAACGCATTGTTACTATGAATGCGAGCGGCGCCAAGAAGAAGGAAGATGGCAAGTGACGGGACCGTTCAGAGCGCCGTTAGAACGTCTTAGGTGAGTTTATTTTTTTTATATATTTTTAGTTGTTCGCCGGGTGCTGATGCAGCACCGGTACGGCGGCTACAAACATTACATGTAGTGACAGGGTGGGGGAGAAGTTGTTTGCCGAAACGGGGTAAATGTAGTGTAGTGTAGTGTAGGGTAGTTGACATTCACGGTAAGTTCGTCTCAATCGGGCTTACCATGCCCGCTTGAGACGAACATTCTCCCGATGCTGCTAGAACTACAGTATCTAGCAACATCGGGAGCGCGCACACTGCAGAGCGGAGCGGCTTGATTGACATCGAGCCGCTCACGCCCCTTTTTAGAAAAGATAACCAGCACTTGCTGAGTTATCAAGTGTAAAAAAAAGGCACTTAGGAAATGAATTTTAAATTTTTTTTAACAGCAAATGTTTTAAAATTCATTTCCTGCTTAGAATGTTTAAAAAAAAAAATTTGAGTCAACTTGGGACAACCCCTTTAAACCTTAATGGGATTAAAAAAAAGTACCAAAAAATGACAAACATTATTTTGCATAAAATCTATTTTATTGCCCCTACACTAAATAAAAACACAAAAAACCTAAACATATTAGGTATCTAAACGACCATTATAACCTGAAGAATTAACCTAACGTGAAATGGATAAAAAATAAACAAGAAAAACTATGCAGAGAATCGCTTTTTCTTATATTCACGTTGTAAAAATATATTTTTTCTACCTCCAATCTATGAAAAAAAATAATACAATTTCTCCTGCATAAAACAAGGTCTCATACGGCCATGTCAATGAAAAAATAAAAAAAGTTATGGCTGCTGAAATGCAAGGAGGTAAAAACTGAAAAATTTAGCTGGTCATGAAGGCCTTTTCAGGCCCCGTCATTAAGGGGTTAAAGAAAACCTCCAGCATTGACAGAAGTGTCTTCTGTCTGTCCACTGAGACTGACAGGAACATGGAGATCCTGCATAGTCACAAACTTATTTTGAAGCCTAATGAATCATTAGAAAGGCAAACTAAAGCTATTTAATGGGTTTTTGCAACAACACCGCTTCTGTTCATGGGCTCTAACTGGTGTTGCACTTCAGTCCTATTAACATGAATGGGGCTGACCTGCAATGCTAGAGACAGCCCCATGGACAGATTTCTGGAAAAAAAAAAGCTGACTTTTATTTTTTCTCTAGTTCTGGGCAAAACTTTTTAATATCCTTTTTAAAGGGTCCCATATAATCTTGTTCTATGCTTTTTATAAAAACATTATTGTTCTATAGTGCCACTGATAATGAGCGATATTGAATTTGGTTTTTATTTGTTATGTTCCTGCTTTAGTACAGTGGAGGAATAGACTATCTGAATGTATTACTGTTTGATATAACTGATGTATTTCATTTCATATTCCATAGATAGTATTTATAAAAAGGCTGGGTCCACACCAGCATTCGGCTTTCCGTTCTGCTCTGTCAGATGGGCACAACATTGGAAAGCTGATGGAAAGCTCAGACGGAACGTCAGAACGAGACTCCAACGCAGATGTGAACGAGGCCGTACTCACATTTTATGTGCTCGGTTAAATGATCTGTTTTATTTGCATTTAGTAAGTTGTCTCGTAAAAATTTGCACTAGTATTTGTCCATATATCATATCCCACCTAACCTTATTTCTTTCCTGTGAGCATGGCTTTGTTGCCCATGAAGCTACAGCACTCTCCAAAATAAAGAAGAACCTCCGTTTTATGAAATTTGTTTTCTGTTGTGTGGTTATTTTCTTAACAAAAAAAAAATCAATTAACTGTAAAACCTTTTAAGAAAACGACGATCTAGACACAGCTGCCAATGAGAAACCACATAGTGCCCACATGCTGTAGGAGATCTCACTAAAGATGCCCATACACATTACATAAATAGATATACCACCAATTGAATGTGCATTGGGGCATCTCAACTGTCCCGATCACAAATGTCAGGTGAAATGAGGATCCAGCATGTTTGGGTTTTGCCGGTCTCCTTCTCCCTTATTGAATCATCAAGCAATGACGGTTGACATACCTGTCGGCCAAACAGCAATCTTATGTGTATGACAAATTTAAGGGGTTGTATGAAATTAGAAGAAAAAAAAGTTATTTCCTCCAGAAACCGTGCCATTCTAGTCCATGGTTTGGGTTGGTATTGCAGCTACAGCCTTTGGACAAGACTGGTGCTGCTTCTAAAAGAAAGCAGCCATGTTTTTCTCATTTTATTGAACCCCCTTTGAAGGGGTTTTAGCATAGGCCATCAATGTTTTGATCAGCGGAGAGAAGGGGCTGCAGGGCTCCAGTGAGCATTACGTCCTCTTCATTGTATTACACTGGCACATCAGCTTGGTTGCCCCACAGAAGCAGTGATGTGCCACAGCCGCTTTATTTTATAGATCAGTGCAGGCTCCACGGTGTCAATGTTCTTTTTTTTTTTTCTTTACTAGAGGAACATAAAACAGTTTTTTCCTTTTTTTGTTTATTTTCCTGCCACATTTTATTGTATATTTACTGCTTTCTCACCCTCAATATGTTTACCTACCAAATATATAAATGTATAGGTTAACAGCACTAAAAGAACAATGTTTTGCAAAACCTAAGACTATACGCACTTTAAAACATCTAAACGTGGGCAGGTAAGAATGAAATAATCTACTGAGGACTTGCATGGATTTATTTTATTGTCTTAATTGCCTTGGCATGCAAGGTACACTGTGCCTTTAAGAAGTTAATCTGTGCAGGGACTGGAGGCTTAGCATTTTCTCCGCAGCTATTTTTGGCCTATGTGGTTTGCCAGCAATGTACTGCATGGAAGTAGGTATTCCTAGGATGACCAGATGGCATGAAGCACACTATAACTAGTTACAGAAGTGAATGGCTAGCTGCAGCACACATTCTGATACTGCGATCCTAAATGTGCATAACCCATGTGCAGGATTGAATTTTCCCGTCACAAGAGACTACTGGTATGTAAATACAACAAGAATAAACCTGGCAGTTGTCACACTTTATTCTTGGTACATAAAGTTAAGTGACAGCAGAACACGGGTACTGCGTCCAGGAATGTTGTGGTTTCATATTTATGTCAATGGGAAAACCCACTTTACCTCAAATAGATTTAAAATCAGAGGGGGATTAAGAGGAAACATTTTAATAGATTTGTAGAAATGAATAAACGGGTTTTCAACACTGCAATGTAATGTTTTTCTGCATTTCAGATTGTCAACTTTTTTTTAGCAATTACTATTTTCATTGTTGTTGTTTTTTTGTGGTAACGCTCCTTTGACATCAAGCACACAGCAGGAGGCTATACCAGCGGCACACAGTCTCATACTAGGAAACATTGCTGCTACCTAGTAGGTTGCTCAGAGCTATAATACGGTAATGTGCAGGAGGTCTTAATCGTAGGCACTTCTATATGGCACTGTAGGTACTCCATGTGCTGCCATATGGTACCTCTATGCAGTGCTATATCACATCATACATGCCCCATGGAACATGGCAGTTTTCAATCCTTTTCTGATTCAATCTGATTCTTAAAGTAACACTAAACCTAGCGAGTAATGACAAAAATAAACAGTTTTGTAAAGATCTCAGAGAACACAGCTATTCTTTTCCCACCATCTCTTCCAATTTGTGTTGACACAAGACCCCTATTGTATTTTAGCATAGAAAGCACTTTTAGAATTCATTTTTATATTTAAAAAAATAATAATTGTACTGTATTGACTTAGCAGCTCCTGAGCGATCTTCTGTCATCCGAACTATCAGACCAGCTAACTGACGGATTTGGCTGACAAAGGCGTTCTGCAGCTTCTGTGTACAGTGATACATAGAAGTTGCAGACGTAAAACGATATAAAATTTTTAATAAAAGCAAAGTGCTTTTTATGCTGAAATAGATACATCATAGCGCCCAAGCCTTTAATATTTAATCATGGGAAAACCCTTTTTTAGAGGGCTATTGCTGGTATTTGCTATGTTTTGTGTCTTTTCTACATTAACCGGTTAAGGACTAGGCTGTTTTACAGCTAAATGACCAGAGCAAATTTCACAATTTTGCTATGCGCTTCTTTAGATGACTATAACTCTGCAGGTGAATAAAGTTCATCTTTGAATTTTACACTCTTTTTAAAGGACAGATAGGGCTTTGTTTTAGTGGCATTTGTCAGTATATATCATTTTTATTTTTTTCTCTAAAGTGGGCAAAATTGGAAAAAAAATGCAAGAATTTAGCAATTGCGTCAGTTTATGCTAGCATTTTTCACACACGGTATGGACCACGGACAAAATTAATCTCCTTTCACATTCTTCCACTTCTCCCGTGCATGGGGATACCAAATATGTGTGCCTTATTCACTGTGCGGGCATGTGCCAGGGCTTGGCATAAAAGGAGGCTTTTTGGCCTTTTCGGTCCAGGAATTCTGCATTTGATTTTATAGCAACATACTGTTTTCTGGGGGGTCTAATGCTGCTGAAACATTAGAAACACCCCATAAATGACTTCATTCACACAAGTAGACCCCACAAGGTTTCCTTCAAGGGGTTTATCATATTTTTAGACAGTCCAGTTTTCTTCTGAAAGTTTCTTGAATAAGATGGAACAAAATAAAATCAGCGCTTTTTTAGCAAATGCGTCAGTTTAGGCTAGTATTTTTCACACACGGTATAGACCACGGACAAAATTAATCTCTTTTCACATTCTTCCACTTCTCCCGTGCATGGGGATACCAAATATGTGTGCCTTATTCACTGTGCGGGCATGTGCCAGGGCTTGGCATAAAAGGAGGCTTTTTGGTCCAGGAATTCTGCATTTTATTTTATAGCCGCATACTGTTTTCTTGGGGGCGTAATGCTGCTGAAACATTAGAATCACCCCATAAATGACTTCATTCACACAAGTAGACCCCCATAAGGAATTCTGCACTTGACTTTATAGCCGCATACTGTTTTCTGGGGGGCCTAATGCTGCTGAAAGATTAGAATCACCCCATAAATTACTTCATTCACGCAAGTAGACCCCACAAGGTTTTCTTCAAGGGGCTTATCATATTTTTAGACAGTCCAGTTTTCTTCTGAAAGTTTCTTGAATAAGATGGATCAAAATAAAATTAGCAATTTTTTAGCAAATGCGTCAGTTTATACCAGCATTTTTCACACACGGCATAGACCACGGACAAAATTAATCTCCTTTCACATTCTTCCACTTCTCCTGAGCACGGGGATACCAAATATGTGGCCTTATTTATCACATAGAGATGTAGGAGAGCGGACGATAGAAGAAGCTTATTTCACAAATCGCTTTTTTTCAAAGCTGGTTTTACAAAACTCAACAGAGTTTCTATAACACTTCCAAAATATCTGCTCTTGAAGCAGAAATCCCAAAATATTCATCTAGGGGTATAATGGGAATTGATTTTTTGGGATTTTCTAAAATAAGAAATTGCAGGTTTATGCAAATGGAGCTCTCCAGCGGATAAACTTTAGAGAATATGTAAACATGTCATCCACCCTCCACCCACCCATTCCCTCCCTCACCCTTGGAGTAAAATCAGGGGAAAAATAAAAACGTAATGTAGGGCAAATATATTTTCAACGAATTAACTAAAATCTAATAATGCAGAACAGTGTCGTATTTTTTAAAACATGGCTCAATGCACAGGCCTGGTTGTGAGGGACATGAGGGACAGAAATATCGGGAATCTTTGCGGTGCCCGTCTTTTCTGCTGACACGGCACTTTTTCTGGGGGTTGCTTCTGGTTTGTGTTGGGGGAATCCGACTGATGAAGTGTCTTTCAGTCAGTCGCGTGACATCCTCAGACTGGGGGCATTCTCGGGTGTCCTGAACATCAAATATGAGGCCTTCAATAATTTTTTCCTGGAAATCCAGCTATGTGTCTCTGCCTCTGTTTTTTTTGTAGAGCACGAATGAGTTGTGGATTGCCACCTGTAACAAATAAATGGCCACTTTTTTGTACCAGGTTTTAGTTTTGCGTTTTACTAAATAGGGCTGTAAAACCTGGTCGTTTAAATCCACCCCCCCCCCCCCCATGTACTTGTTATATTCGGACACGCTCACTGGTTTGTGCTTGTCCGATGTTGCCCCTCTTTCCCTCACTGCCACTGTTCCTGCGGTATGAATCGTGCTTAGCACATACACATCTTTGCGATCCCTGAACTTGACCGCCAGCAATTCTTCAGATGCATAAGCACAGGAGTCCCCCTTTACCATGCGCTTCCCCACTAATTGCTGTGGAAAACCAATTCTGTTTTTGCGCATTGTACCACATGCCCCGGTCCTTGCAGCATGCAAATGCCTAAACAGGGGCACACTCGAATAAAAATTATCACAGTACAGGTGGTACCCCTTGTGAAGCAGAGGCTGCATTATCTCCCACACGATCTTACTGCTGTTGGAAAGATCAGGGGGGCATCCAGGAACATTTATTGTGCAGTCCCGCCCTTCATAAATCCTGAAGGCGGTGGTATATCCTGACCCGCTTTCACACAATTTGTAGAGCTGAACGCCATATCTTGCCCTTTTGGAAGGTAGATATTGGCGAAAGCTAAGTCTGCCATGAAAGTTGAGGAGGGATTCGTCCACACTTACATTCTGCTCAGGGGTGTAGAGTTGCAGAAATAAATTATTCAGGAAATTTATTAGCGGTCTTATTTTGAACAACCTATCCCGGTTTGCATCGGTACTTGGGGGGGCCTGTGCGTTGTCATTGAAGTGGAGGAACCTCATTATTGTCTCATAACGAGACCTGGGCATTACTGCAGAATATACTGGGGTGGCTTGGGCGGGTCTTGTTGACCAGTAAGACCTAATGGAGGGCTTTTTGACAATACCCATATTTAGGGTGAGCCCCAAAAAATTTTTTAGTTCCTGCAAATTGGTGGGCGTCCAATCTCTGGCATGGGTGGATGAAGGTTTCTGCCTTATATATTGCGTGGCATATAAATTTGTTTCGTGGACAATCTGATTTAGGATGTCGTCCGTTATAAATAAATGGAAGTAATCCATTTGGACAAAATTTGCATTGTCCACGGTTATGCCAGGAGTGGCAGTAAATCCGTGGATTCTAGGCCCAAAAGATGGGGCAGTTGCCCATACAAGAGCCTGGACTGAAGGGACCAGGTTGTCCCGTGCTACAGCGCTACTTGGCCCTGCGCTTTCATGTTCTGCAGTTTCAACTGCATCAGGGACAACGTCCCCTGAAGATGAACCTGAAGTGACGCTGTCATCGTCACTACCTAAAACAGGTTCCATCTCGGACGCCATCTCTGATGCGGTCTCCGACTCAGACCACAGCATGGCGTATGCCTCCTCGGCGCTAAACAACTTCCTCGCCATAACGTAACTAACACTAACTAATTTTTATTTTTTTATAAAACACACAAACTAACTGCTATATATATATATATATAATATATATATATATATATATATATATACACACTACCGCTAACAAAAAAATAAACCGCTATTGCTATATATATTATATATATGTGGATATATATATATAATTATATACTCCCTACCTGCCTATTCTAATAGAATAAAAGAAAGAAAGGTAGATAGAAATCTATCTATCTTTTTTTCTATCTATCTATCTATACAATCTATCTATCCATCTATACAGAGAATGTTTTAGAGTGTAACTGTATTTTTTGTGTAACTGTAACTGTAATCTTCTGGCAGCAATTCTCCCGAGTCTCTTCTTCTCCTCAAACTGAAACAATGTTTGAGGAGAAGAAAAGAGGCAGGAGATTTACTGCCAGAAAAGTAAAAATAAAACAAATGTGGTCGCTGTGATAGGTTTTCACAGCGACCACATGTTCAGGGACCATCAGATTGGTCCCTGATACTCTGCCCAGAGCTGTTGGTAACAGCGTGGGCACAGGGCTGTGTGCACGCGATCGCGTGCACACTGTTTTCTGTGCAGAAATGCATGTGATCGCTGTGATTGGTTGTCACAACGATCACATGTTCAGGGGCCAAAAGATTGACCCCTGACATTCTGCCCAGTGCCCATGGCTGTTAGCAACAGCCAGGGCATAGAGGTGTGTGCACGCGATCGCGCGTGCACAGTCTCTGAAGTGCCGCCGTAAATAGTCTATACGGCGGACTTCAGAGACCCTGCTAAAATGTTCCCACGAGACCAAAACATTCCAAATAGGTGGTTAAAAAAAAAAAAAAGTACCATAGCAATCAAACTGATCAGAATGACTTCAATTCCGTAGAACTAATGAAATACCTATATAAACAAGTTCTACTGGACTGCACATTTTTTATGTAATATAGAAGATATAATTGACCTCAAAGATTGGATCTAATCATTATAACATTTACAAGTAGCAATTATCACTACGACTCGATATTCTTAGTCCGATTATAGCAAAAATACTTCGTTGAAAACCCAACCGTAGGGATCGTGCACATGGCATGGAGGCTGTGCAGTCATATTAATATGGAGCCACATGGCATCTGTGTGCACCCACTGCCCCCCCCCCCCCCATTGTTACCTGAACCCCTCCTGCTCCTAAAGACAGCAATAAATAAAATTGTTGTACCACATGCTGAGGTATTTGCCACGAGAACAAGAACTACGTAGCCAAACTTCAAACGGTTTTACCATTAATTGACACCGTTTTGTGATGCGGTTTCTGGACGTGCATCTTGTACAGGTGAAGCACATTGAAATCATGGCTCTCCTGGCCACACACTGTGCAGGGAACAGTAAAACAGCTCCATTTAAGTGACTGGATCTGTTTCAATGTTCCCTGCACAGCAGATGGCCAGGAGCAGTGTTGTAAATTGACGAAGGAGCCACAAATCTTAATTAGCGCTGCAGTCCCTTCATTCTGTGAATCGGTAGGGATCATGGAAGTCATCCCCTACCGATTACGAAGTGATGGCAAACCCATTTAAAAGGAACTTTACGGCTGGTTTCACACATATCGCTTTACTGCAGTTTTCATATAGTTATTTGCATTTTTGTGGTGCAGCTTTTTTTTTTATTTTTTTTTTAAATCAAATGTTTTTTATTGATTTTTTGAAAAGTTTTGCAGTACAAAAACAAAACTGAACATACAAACCCCTCCCCTATCCCTCCCACGAGGCACCATCGTATATGAAAGAAAAGAAGAATAAGGTTATACATATTTCAAACATCAAGAAAGCAGTCCATGAGGGAAAATTGACAGTACATTTTTGAGACATACACAAAACCACCTCTAGTCACACACAGTCTTATCCTTCACAGCATACATGGTTGAGCAGGACACAGTAATGACAAGCTTCACTTACGAAATACATGTGATCGTATCTATAATCTCGTCAGCATTGAAGGTGCAAGTCCTGAGACGCTTAGCCACGGACCCCATATGGATTAAAAAAATGTAATAGCATTACGTTTGACATATACAGTTTTTTCCAATATAATCATTTTCTTCACTTTAGCAATAAACTCACTCCTAGTCGGCAGGGCGCCTTGTATCCAGTGTAGTGCAATACGTTTTCTTGCTATGCAAAGCAATCTTGAGACGTTGAGCCTACCCAGGACATGAATCTGTGCATGCATAACACACCCCAAAACACATTCCAGAGGAGTCCCTTGAAGTATGATCCCATATGCATCATTAATCAGCTTCATTATCGCCGACCAATAGGATATTAAATGTGTACATAACCGCAACATATGGATATGATCAGCTCCATCTTCCAAACATTTGGGACAGGTATAAGACACCTAAATTCCTTTTCGATATTGGCATACGTGGTGTATGCCAATATCGAAAAGGAATTTAGGTGTCTTATATACTCTATGAATAATGTAAGAGAAATGTTCGGAACAGCTTCCATTATATCGGACCATTGTTCTTCAGAAATGGCACCCATATCACGTTCCCATTTACGAGAGGTAAGCATGGGGTGTTTATCCCAAAAAAATTCCTAGTAATTATTGATAAATGGTGGAGATAACACCATTGGTCCCGCTCCCATTATGCAATATAGCCAATAGTCCATCTGAATGTACAGTATAGTCACATCAGTAAATTTACGCTGGGCATTGTACGCATGGCTGATCTGTAAATACTTATAGTTAGAACTATGTGGCAAGCTAAATTCATCCTGAATCCGTTGATATGTTTTAAACGTATCATCATGAAGTAACTGAGACAATCGAGAGATGCCAGCTTGACGTCCACCCCTCAAGGGAAAAGAACTCTTACAAATGCCCGATTGCCCCAGATAGGCGTATAAGTCGAACACTCGCCTATAGCTCTAATTGACCTTGCCTTCTCCCAAACCTTATGCATTAGTGTATAGGTGGGCATGTTTTTGCCCGGAAGCAAAAATTTTCCTGCCTCGAAAACTGATAACAAAACATATGAACCATATTGAAGGTGTAAAATCGCACCATTTGAACCATTCGGTCGATTTTCCCCCCAACCCTTGAAATGTTGACATTGGGATGCAAGGAAATAGAACCAAGCGTTAGGTATGGCCAACCCTCCATCATGTTTTGGTCGCTGTAAGATTTCTAATTTAAGTCCAGGGTGACCCTTTCGCCATATTAAAGTCCCGGAATAGTGCATTAACATGATAAAAATTATGTAAAGTAATCTAGATAGGCAAGTTATGCAAAATGTACAACTGCGGCATTGGGATCATTTTTGATAAGATTAGCCCGTCCCACGATTGACAGATATAGTTTACACCATGCTGTTATTTTCAATTTGAATTTGACCAAAAGAGGTAGTAAATTAAGGGATAAATAATCTAGGAGGGAGGCCGAGACCTCTATCCCCAAATATTTACATTTTTGTACACACAATATGGGATTGCCATGAACCCTTGGGGTAGTGCACAGTGGGTCAACAGGGAGCAAGTTCGACTTATCCCAATTTATTTTAAAGCCCGATAGTCTACCGAAATGCTCAATAAGGGATATTGCTGCTGCTATCGATCCACTGACATCTCCCAAAAAGAGAAGCATGTCATCAGAATAAAGTGCCACTTTTTCCTGCCAAGATCCAAATGAGAATCCCTTCATTTCATTAGACAAATGTATAGTCGCTGCCAGTGGCTCTACTGAGACAGCAAATAATAGGGCTGACAATGGGCAGCCCTGCCTAGTTTCCCGTTCAAGAGTAAATTGAGCAGACAATCCTCCATTTGCCCGTATCCGAGCTTTAGGACAAGAATATAGGACTTTTTTCCATGAGATAAAGCAAGATCCGAATCCCATAGCCTCCAAGGTGCACCAAAGATACTGCCAATCCACACTATCAAACAGTTCTCCCCTACGATATCTGCCTGTAACTGAAGATTTAGAAATAGTCGCCTCAGATTCATAGTAGTGGATTTTGCAGGCATAAAACCTGACTGATCCAGGTGTACGACGGTAGATATAACTTTATTCAATCTTAAGGCTAAAGCTTTCGCCAAGATCTTAATATCAGTCGTAAGTAAAGAGATAGGGCGATAACATTCAGATAATTGAGAGTCCTTCCCCGGTTTCGGCAGGACCACAATAATGGCCTCTTGCATAGAAGCCGGCAAGGAAACAGGAGTCAATGAATGTTGAAACACTTCTAATAATTTAGGTAACAGTACAGCATTGTATGTTTTATACATTTCCACTGGCAAGCCATCTGCCCCAGGTGCCTTATCATTAGCCATCTGTCTGACGGCACCTTCCAATTCCTCCAGCGTAAGCGGGGCATCTAAAAAAACTTTAGCCTCCCTGGACAGCGGAGATAGTTGTGCTCTAGCTAGGAATGAACAGATCTCATTTCCTGAAGGATGCAGCTTGGAGGTATATAGGTGAGAGTAAACATTTTCCAAAACCTCTAGTATATCCGAAGTTTCAGTAACTATATTGCCCTGTACTGTTTTCAATGCACCTATATGAGAAACCTCTTATTGAGCCTTCGCTATCATTGCCAGCATGTGACCAGCCTTCTCACCTTCAAAAAATTTTTTGCGGGAAACTGCCTCTTTCTACCAGCTACTTCTAACAGATAAAGATTTAATACTTCTCAGACCTACGTAATTCCTCATGTAGATTTTTATCTAAAGCCTTAGCTGCCGTTTTGTGTCTATTGATTGCTTGTATAAACAAGCCACGTAAATACGCCTTCATCGCATCCCAGACATAGGGGACAGAAGAGGAACCGCAATTAATGTGAAAATAGTCCTCAATCTTTTGGGTCATGTATCCCTGCTTGTCAACCAGTGCGATCCAGAATGGATTCAATTTCCACAACCGGGGTCCATTTGGACCATGGATATTAATGTCAACAGAGACGTAACGATCAGATAAAGTTCTAGGGAGATATTCTAACTGACTGACCAAGGACAGCGTACTTTCATTTCCTAAGGCCAAGTCTATGCTGGATAAAGAAGAGTAAGTGGATGAGCAACATGAGAATTTCCTTTCATGAGGATGTCGTAGCCTCCACATATCCAGTAAGCCTAATTCTCTTATAAGAATGCCAAACGGAGTCATAGCCTCACTGTTATCCCTAACATTATCTCTACATTTGCCCCAATTGGAGTCAGGAATATTATTAAAATCTCCAAAGAAAAATCAAAAGGTATCCCAGGCTTATCAGCCACAATAGACATGGCCATAAGCAGCGCCCTATTGTAAAAAGAAGGCAGTATATATATATATATATATATATATATATATTATGAATAGTTTTGAGTATATGGTACACAATACACATATATATTGACCTTCTTTATCTACCTCCATGTCTAAGCATTGAAAAAATGTATGCCCCACATATACATACATACATACATACATACATTGTGCCAACTATAACCCCAGAACAACAAAGAAAAACATACAGACATGTCGATCCTCTTCCGCCAGGAGAGTGGGCATCTAGATTCCTAAAAGTGCAATGTTTAGAACCGTAGGAGAGTTTTGCATAGCATATCAACATATACATTTAGAACATACATCCTGCTTTCCAACATAATATAATTGTTAAGCATACAGCCCATGAATTCCGCCCGATAAACAAATAGAGTGCATCAAGGCAGCTCACATACTCACTATTTGTTCAACAGTTAACAAAACTCAATGTCTATAAGACGTTACTTGTAGAAGAACACGTGGAGTATAGTTTAGGTCGCCAGGGCTCGTAGTTGCCTTTCGTGGCCATCAAGCCATTGAAGTGCCATTTTTGGGTTGTCGAAGAAAGGAGTTCCTCCCAGGGCTGCAACACGCAGTCTTGCTGGGTACAACATAGAATATGACACCTGCAAATTTCTCCGCCGTTTCTTGACATCTTGAAAACATGCTCTTTTACGCTGAACCTCTGCTGAGTAATCCGGGAAGATGGAGACTTTCCTGCCATTTATAGACAAATCCTGAAGATCCCTCGCTTTTCTAAGAATTATATCACAATCTCTGTAGTGCAGTAATTTAGCCAATATCGGCCGTGGTGGATATCCAGGTGGTAAAGGGCGGGTAGATAGCCGATGAGCCCTTTCAATAGCAAATAATGGGGTGAAGGTGTCTTCCCCAAAAGAAGTGCGCAACCATTTCTCCACATACTCTGTGCAGTTAGATCCTTCAGATTTTTCCGTTATTCCAACCAGCCTAACATTTTTACGACGTAACCTATTTTCTAGGTCATCCCTTTTTATTAAACAAGGCCACAATATCTTGAGTCGACTTTTTAGAGTCCCTCACAATAGTTAACATTTGATCCTCCAAGTCCGTGACTCGGCCCTCCACTTCTCCAATCCGCTCGTTAACTTTCTGCATATCATGTCTTATGATGGCTATACCCTCCTTCATGGCACCCACATTCATATTCATGGTGGATAGTGTGGATTTGCAATAATTGTTAGCCAAAAAGACGTCTCGCATCACCCGCAGTCGTTTGCTGAGCAGGGAGCGTCTCATCCCTCGTTATACCAACAGGTTTTTCAGCAGAGCGGGAAGACTCGGCATCCACCATCTCCTCATTTGAGGTGCTGGAGTCTGAAATATGCAAGTCCAGATTTGCTGGCGGATGATGTGAATCAGGAGTGCGTGCAAAGTGTTCCAACCTGGCAGCTATCGTGACCACGGGCTCCAAAGGCTGTGCAACAAGCACAGGTATTACCTCCGTGGCGCCATTTTGTGGGTTCCATTCAGAGTTTCTCTGAGAAAATCTTACCTTGCTTTTAGTCATATCTGCACACTCCCAGCTGTCGTCCGGTGTGACTGTTGGTGATCAGAAGCGAAGTATCAGTTCAAGTGGGTAAAATTAATCACCTCGGGCAGAGTATTCGGATACTTATCTGGATTTCCTGCAGGAGCTCAGAAACGTGCGTCTCACTACATGCTCAGTCAGGCCACGCCCCCTGGAGCCAGATTTTACATTAAAGTCTATAGCAAAAATATATATAAAGAGAACTACACACACTGCATTTTTGCTTGTGGCGTTTTTTTGTGGTCAGCGTTTTTTTTAAAGCAGCATGCTTTGAATATGGCTTTTTCCTCTATAGGCTTCTCTACAGGACTTCAAAAACGGCAAAAAAAAAAATGCATTTACAAAATGACACTGAATAAAAACGCCACCAAAAATGGCATAAAATGCATGATTCATTTTAATAATGCTGGCAGTTTTAAAAAGTATTCTTTTTTTCAAGCAGTTTAAAATGCCAGAAAATATCTGTGCGTGGAGGAAACCTAAATGTGGAGCATGTGCCATGAAGTTCTGTATATGTTCTAATAGAAGTCATACCAGAAATTAAACTATACTGCTGTGGTTGCTGCCTACTGCAGTTTACTATTGCTTTCAGTATGGATATGTTCACATTAACGTCGGGTTCCGTTCGACCGATGAACGGAAACCATAGCTTCCGTTTGCATTACTATTGATTTCAATATATATATATATATATATATATATATACACATATATATATATATATACACACACACATACACACACACACACACAGGTTTTTCTCAATGAATTAGAAGATCATCAAAAAGTTTATTTATTTCAGTAATTCAATTCAGAAAGTGAATCTCATATTATATAGATTCCTTACACACAGAGTGATCTATTTCCAGCATTTTTTACTTTAATGTTGATGATTATGGGAACAGTTAATGAAAACCCAAAATTTAGCCTCTCAAAAAATTAGAATATTGGGTAAAAGTTGAAGACTCATGGTGTTACTCTAATCAGCGAATCAACACAAAACACCTGCAAAGGTTTCCTAAGCCTTTAAATGGTCCAACAGTCTGGTTCAGCAGGTTTACACAATCACGGGGAAAACTGCTGACTTGACAGTTGTTCAGAAGACAGTAATTTACACACTCCACAAGGAGGGTAAGCCACAAAAGGACATTACTAAAGAAGCTGGCTATTCACAGAGTGCTGTATCCAAGCATATTAAGGCTATGTTCACACACAGTTTTTTGCAGGCGGAAATTCTGCCTCAAAATTCCGTTTGGAAGTTTGAGGCAGATTTTCCGTTTTTCACTCGCGGCCATTGAGCGCCACGGGCATAAAACGCAGCGAAATACACTTTCTCTGCCTCCCATTGATGTCAATGCCCGAAGATAGGGCATGTCCCTTCTTTCTCCCACGAGCTTTATGGCGAGTTAAGAGGAAGGAAAAAGTGTGGTAGAAAAGGGTGCACAAGCAACAGGGATAACCGCAGCCTTGAAAGGATTGTCGGCCATTCAAAAATCTGGGAGAGATTCACAAAGAATGGACAGCGGCTGTAGTCAGTGCCTCAAGAGCCAACACACACAAACACACACACACACACACACACACACACGCGTATCCAGGGTATGGGCTACAACTGTCGCATTCCTTGTGTCAAGCCACTCATGACCCAGAGACAAGGTCAGAAGCGTCTTACCTGGGCTAAGGAGAAAAAGGACAGGTCTGCTGCTCACTGGTCCAAAGTCCTGTTTTCAGATGAAAGTAAATTTTGCATTTCATTTGGAAATCAAGGTCCCAGAGTCTGGAGGAAGATTGGAGAGGTATCAATCCAAGTTGCTTGCGGTCCAGTGTGAAGTTTCCACAGTCGGTGATGGTTTGGGGAGCCGTGTCATCTGCTGGTGTTGGTCCACTATTATATCAAGTCCAGAGTCAACGCAGCCGTCTAACAGGAAATTTTAGAGCGCTTCATGTTTCCCTCTGCTGACCAGCTTTATGGAGATGCGGATTTCTTTTTCCAGCAGTACTTGGCACCTGCCCACACTGCCAAAACTACCAATACCTGGTGTAATAACCACAGCATCACTGTGCTTGATTGGCCAGCAAACTCGCCTGACCTAAACCCCTATAGGGTATTGTCAAGAGGAAGATGAGACACCAGACCCAACAATGCAGAGGAGCTGAAGGCCGCTATCAAAAGCAACCTGGGCTTCCATAACACCTCAGCAGTGCCACAGGCTGATCGCCTCCATGCCACGCCGCATTGATGCAGTAATTCATGCAAAAGGAGCATGGACCAAGTATTAAGGGCATATACTGTACATACTTTTCAGTAGGCCAACATTTCGGTATTAAAAATCATTTTTGAAATTGGGCTTATTTAATATCCTAATTTTATGAGACACTAAATATTGGGTTTTCATTAACTGTTAGGCTGGGTTCACACGACCTATTTTCAGACGCAAACGAGGCGTATTATGCCTCGTTTTACGTCTGAAAATAGGGCTACAATACGTCGGCAAACATCTGCCCATTCATTTGAATGGGTTTGCCGACGTATTGTGCAGACGACCTGTAATTTACGCGTCGTCGTTTGACAGCTGTCAAACGACGACGCGTAAATTTACTGCCTCGGCAAAGAAATGCAGGGCACTTCTTTGCAACGTAATTTGAGCCGTTCTTCATTGAACTCAATGAAGAACAGCTCAAGATTACAGGCGTCAAAGACGCATCGCATAATACGAGGAGCTGCTTTTACGGCTGAAACGAGGCAGCTGTTTTCTCCTGAAAACAGTCTGTCATTTCAGCCGTAAAAGCCAGCTACCGTGTGCACATACCCTAAGGCTGGGTTCACACGACCTATTTTCAGGCGTAAACGAGGCGTATTATGCCTCGATTCACGCCTGAAAATACGGCTCCAATACGTCGGCAAACATCTGCCCATTCATTTGAATGGGTTTGCCGACGTACTGTGCCGACGACCTGTCATTTACACGTCGTCGTTTGACAGCTGTCAAAAGACGACGCGTAAAATTACAGCCTCGTCAAAAGCTTTTGAGGAGCCGTTTTCTCATAGACTATTGAAAACAGCTCCAAAAACGGCCGAAAAAACGGCGCAAAAACGCAGCGAAAAACGTGAGTTGCTCAAAAAACGTCTGAAAAACAGGTGCTGTTTTCCCTTGAAAACAGCTCCGTATTTTCAGACGTTTTTGGCTCAGCGTGTGAACATACCCTTAGCCATACTCATCAACATTAAAAGAAAAAAAATGCTGGAAATAGATCACTCTATGTGTAATGAATCTATATAATATAGGAGTTTCACTTTTTGAATTGAATTCCTGAAATAAACTTTTTGATGATATTCTAATTCATTGAGAAGGACCTGTAAATGATTGACATTCCGTTTTCATTATGTACTAGGGAAGACAAACTCCTCTTCTGCTAACCTATGGATTTAATTTTTTTTAGCCTTTCTAAAAGAGTGAGTTATGTTTAGAAAAACGCTGGTCTACAAGGCTGCTCTTTGTCCACAACAGTCAGGGTATATGACCAGGGTGTTTCATATGCTTGTGGTTCTTCAAAAGAAAGGTTTTATGAAACAAAGGGGTTGTCCAGTGTAGAAACCCCATTTTCATATATTCTATTCGGATGTTCAGAGTTAATGGAGGGGTTCCTCTGTTCAGGATCCTTATCTCTTGGCCAAAGTGGAGAGGTCACAAAGAATGTCTCTTGCTCTGGAGGACCTGTCCTTCATTATACAGACAACTCATTGATATGTGAAACGTCTATGGCCGCGGACCATCGTCCTGACTTACCTACTGACGGCCATGGATGAGTGAGTTCCCGGCGGAATCTCCCTCCCGAGAGACGTCGGCACTCACTTCCTGGTTCGGACACGGTCTCCCGCAGGGCACGCGCGCCCGTGCGTGCACGGCCTTAAAGGGCCAGTACGCGCACATTTGCAAAATACTGCAATCAGCCCAGAATGCTTCAGGACTATAAAAGGGGCTCTGCCCTCTCGATCCTTGCCTGAGCGTTGTTGTGTTTCCTAAAGTTTGTCTTGCAAATGGCTCCTAGTGTTTTCCAGTTCCCAGTGTTACCCGTTCCTGCTGCCTGTACCCTGTATCCCGTTCTTCTGTGCCGTCTAGAGTTGGAGTCGTGTGTGCCCTCCGTTGCCTCTATTGTGTCGCACCCTGCCAGGTGTCTGTCTACTGTCGGAGCCTCATCTTAGTCTGAATTTACCGCTACTGTCTACATTGCCTCAGGTACCCTTTCTGGACTATAGACATTGCATTTTACCTGTTTGGCCAGCTGCTATCCCGCTATGCGGTATGGCCCAGTGGGTCCACACCCCACGCCGTGACAATATGAATGGGAACTGTGTAATGTTTAATTTGCCCTGTGGTGGTGCTGCAGGAAGATTTAACACTTGCTGTGAGGTATCCTTACCGCTGGTCGATGGGGGTCCTAGCAATGGGTAACTGTGATCTGCTTATTATCAAGGGCACCTCATTACATGAAGGTATTGTCCATAGCAGAGAATCCAAGTTCCAAAAAGTATTTTTCCAACGGCTGAAAATGAGATGAATTAACAAAACAAGCAGAACTCCCCCACTTTCCCCAGCACCGATCCTTCCGGTGATTGTTTACGTATCATGTGACCGCTGCAGCCAATCAGAGGGCTCAGTGGTCATGTGTTGTATTTCTGGCATATGTATTTTGCCAAATACAAGAACAGATTTAAGAAGATCTGTTTTAAAAAGTTTTGTATGTTTGGCCATTTGTTGAAGTCATAGCCATCACAGATTCCAAGTAGCAGTGGTGTGGTTCTAGTGGTTCACCGAGAGGGAAAAGAAGCACGTTTATCTTTCCTATTCGTAGGCAATGTACACATAATATAAGTCTGGAACGTGGCAGCCACTAACTGCAAAACCTCAACATCTGCCTTTATTAAGCATCTGTCGTAACTTATGTATTTGCAAGAACTCACAAAACTTCTCATATACAGTAAAATTCCTATAATCTGTCGTTAATGAAACTGTATGGGTGCTGAAAGATTAGATAGTCGTACAAAAAAAAAACAAAAAAAAAAAATAACTTACTTTTAAGGATAGAGAACATTCATTGAGAAAGCTCAAAATAAAATTCTGAATTCTCTACTATGATTTGTTTTTGCTTTTTTTTAAATCAAAGGAATTTCTTATTCCACTAATTCCTAATCCTTACACAGTTTTGTGAAATTCTCCATTCTATTGCAGTTCTTTTGCATGAAACGAGCTAGATTATCAGACTTTCTGGTAGGTAAAATTGCAGAATAAAGGAATTCCTTTGTGCTCAAATAATGACGGTTTACTCAAGATAGTGATCACTGAGCAAAAATAAAATACAATTTTCTTTAATTGTTCTCTTATTCAGCTGTATAGATAAAATAACATACAATTTGCCATATTTAAAAATATCTATCTAGGTAGCATCTATGCCATAATACAGTCACAAAAGTGCCTTTTACACCTGCCGATATTCGGCAGATGCAGCAAGTGCCGATCACCGAGACATCGTTGATTGGCGCTCGTTTGCTTCTGTCACACAGAGCTATGTATGGGGACGAGCGGTCGTTACTCTGATCGCTCGTCCCCATACGGTATTATCATGTCAGCAGCGCGTCTCCCTGTTTACACAGGGAGATTTTCTGCCGACAAAGATAATATTGTACTTTTTTAAAATGATACGATCAGCAGATGATCGAGGGTTTGCTCGTTCATCTGCTGATCGCTGCCCTTTTACATAGGGCAATAATCGGGAACGAGCGTTATATGAACGATTGCCTGCCGATAATCGCCCAGTGTAAAAGGGCCTTTAGTAACATACAATTCAAATCTCGAGAAACTATGTTATTCTGCAGAAGTTACTATGATGGGCGTTTCAAAGTCATACTGACATTGCTGTTCTGGAAATGTACTCCAAGCAGGAGTTCTTCCCCTTCATCCACTCTGAATGGCTCTTCTAACACGAAAGCTGCTTGTTTCCAATGTGACATGTCACTGGATGTGTCCAAATGAATATCTTCATCAAGGTGGAGGTGATACCAGAAGGGAATAGCAGTCACCTGTCCCGATTTACAGATTCTTACCTAGAGAAAAGCAGGACAAAGCTGTTCATGGTTTATACATTACAGCAGGTGTTCAGGGAGTATTAATATCGTTTGTTGTATCAGAACTCAATGGTCATTTTACCTACATTGCAATCTGAATATTTACATTGCTAGTAATATGACAAGAAAAATAAATAAACCTGATGGCTCAGTGGTTAGCAATGTTGACTTGCAGCACTGGGGTTCTGGATCTGACCCAAGGGCCATCAAGATGAATTAGGGAATGGCTAAACATAGAAAATGCAAGAAGCATCCCCTCCAAACAACTATAAGTAAGTCTTTATATAATCCATAGTGTCATCCAGCTAATCTGCGCAACACTGATGCATTCTTAGATAAACTTGTGATACCGGGGCTCATTATTGTGGTAAGTAGTTGAACCAAATATATTAAAAAGTGTAACAAAAGCAAAAGACCCCAAAAAATAGCTCAGAATGAAAATATGTGTCCCATATTGCAACATTCAGAGAGCCCCATCTATATAAACACAATTTGAGTAGGCATAAACCGCCCATACACAGATTAACGTTAGCGGATCTCATCGACAATCTAATATGTATGAGGACCTCCAGACATGGCACACATATGTGCTGCAGTGGTGTAACCGGTATTAGTATTAACAAGAGGCAAACAAGGGGTATTCTCATCTCAGACATTTATGGCATATCCTGTAGATATGCCATAAGTGTTCATTAGATGCGGGTCACACATCTGGGACCCGCACCAATCTCTAGAATGGGGTCTCCTAATCCTCACTGCTCTCCGGACGCTGACTGACAGGGTGGCCGGGAGTGCGGAAACAGATGAGTTACGCTGTTTCCGTATCTCCCATTACTATGGGCGTTACGGAAACAGCGTAGCTCAGCAGGTTTGCAAGTTTCCATACTCCCAGCCAACTCCTAACTCAGTGGCCCGGAGAGCAGCGATAGAAGGAACAGATAGGACTAGGGTTCCCCGTTCTAAAGATAGATGCGGGTCCCTATATGCCATAAATGTCCAAGATGAGAATACCACTTTAAGTTACGTAACAGTTATAAGACACAAACTACCGGTATATTTATTCATGGTTTCCAAAGCTCATGTTTTTGCGGTTTTGTTCTAATAATTGTATTTTTTTTAAAGATTTTACCCACTAAATCTGACAATATTAAAGTGGTTGTCCCACAATTATTACATTTCTCTGTTAGGTCACGCAAAACAAAAATTTTTCAATTAGAATCTTTTTAAGGTCGAAGTTCTGAGAGGGAATCAAAAGTACTCCAGAATGTAACATTGATATCTAGACACATATCAAACAGAGAAAAGTAATATTTAATTGTGGGTCATTTAATATAAATGATTGGAAGTGTTATGTACATTAGATTACAAAAGAGTACATTAAAATATGACAATCCACATTACCTTTACTTCAGTAGCGAAGCTAAAATGGTTTGTATATGGGTTCATTAAATCCAGCCTAAGCAGCTCTGTTGGATCACTTAAATGGACACAAGGCAGGGTGGAGATATTCAGGAAGACATGGACAGGCACCTGAAGGACATAGTTATGGGAACATCAGAATAAAGAACAATTCTGTATTTTTGTGAAGTAACAAAATAATCGTAAAATATGGTTTTCAAGTCCCCACCATTCATTTTCATTTATTTTAATTCTGGGCTCATGTGCAAGATTCCTTTTGTACCCTTTATAACAGGAGCGTTATGACAGCGAAGCTCCAGGAAACTGAAGTTCATCATGGCTTCATCTGCCAGCTCACCAGAAGGAACAGATTGTTTTTATGACAGCTTGTACTACATGTTCCTTATGCAGAATACAGGTTGCCATGAACAGACCATGGGCAACAGCATAGAAACAGGATTCAAAGCAGCCTTGCATACGTATTATTAATTCACTCCTGAACCGATCTAAACAGGAGCTGTATACAGATCAGACCCCCTAGTGGTGAGAACAGGCCACACATTTTCGAAGTAGAGCACCTAAAGCACAATTCAGGCCAGAAAAGCCTGCGAAATACTAAACTCTTCAGGAGGTGCTTCTTATTTCTGCTCACATGTTACAGCTGTAAAATAGGGCTATGTAACATCCTGTAGATAGGGTTACTATAATATATTTGGAGGTAACAATAACAAAAAAGGACATAAAAGTAGGTAAGTGCATTCAATTTTAAGTGCAGGCCAAGTAATGAAGAGGGGATGGTCCTAAATGATTAACAGGGCAAAAAACAGTATGCTAAGAGTTAAGATTCTCACTTACCAAATATGTTGAATCCACCAACATGAGGCAAAATCCCAAGACTATCACCAGGTCTTAATTTACCGTTCTAAAAATTTGCGTATTCAAGTGAAGTAAACTTTGTGTACGTAGCGCAGCCTGAATTTTACAGAGACTGCCTGATAACAAGAGTCAATATTAATGCCAAGCAACGAAATGCAAAACACCTCTGAACACAGTTAAACCAAGTTTATCCATCATACATCATTCATTGCTAGATTCATTAGATCTCTCAATGCCATTTGATATTAGATAAACATCTAGCCGTTTTTAAAAAAACGCTCACATAGTATCTGCCATTTCTACCTCTTGGGGTAAGGCATTCCATAGTTTAACTACTCTAACTGTAGCTTTCATTATAAAAAAAAAAAAACTCCCATCCCATTTAATAAGCTACTCGTCCGCCTTTGAACCCTCTCCAGTTCTCCTATAATTTTTTTTACAATGTGGAGTCCAAAACGGAATCCCATATTCAAGATGTGGCCTTACAAGAGATGTAAGGAATGGTAACATTACATTCGATTGATGTAAGTAATCTTTTTTATACACAAAATCATATTTGCTTTTGCAGCTGCTGCTTGACATTGAGTACTGCTACTTGGCTTATTTGTTACAAGAATACAGAGGTCCTTCTCTTGTTTAGTTATCCTCAGTTTTATTCAATTTAATGTATATGCATTAATACTATTACTATGGACTAGGTGCATTACTTTACATTTATTAACATTAAAATTAATCTGCCACGTTTTTGCCCATGCTGCCAGCTACATGATTTAATCGTTTTGATAATTGATTTGTATTTTGAACAGGTTACAGCTCACCTTGAACTGATTTATGCATGGTGCTATGTTAAAACCTAGGGTAGGTTCTGTGCCTTGAACAGCACTCTCTTGCATTAAAGTGTGGGATTCCACCAGCATGCCATATATTACCACACACTGGGGAAAGATCTTTCCTCCAGACTGAAGTAAGCACCTAGAACCAGAGAAATAAATACATGTTATATACAGGAGTACACCAATATACATTAACATCACCCACGTAAAACAGAGAATTAGCCTATGCAAAAGTACTGCTTTGTAAAAACATATGTGGTATGAACATACAAAACCGATGTGAAATATACGGTTAATAACATACAACATTAAACTTTTCAGTCCGATCAGAGAGCTTGAACATGTAATCATTTGATCACTTGCCCAATACACTGCAATACTTATAATGAATTTGGAAAGTCTTCAGGAACTTTTTTTTCACATTTTGTTATGTTGAGGCCTTGTGCTAAAATAAAAAATTCCACATTTTTCCCCATCATTCTGCACTCAATACCCCATAATGACAAAGTGAAAACAGAATGTTATTAATCTTTGCTAATTTATTGAAAAGAAAAAAACTAAAATATTGCATTGACATAAGAATTCGGATCATTTACTCAGTACTTAGTTGAAGCACCTTTGGCAGCGATAACAGCCGCCAGTCTTCTTGGGTATGATGCCACAAGGTTTGCACACCTAGAGTTGGGGATATTCTGCCATTCTTCTCTGCAGATCCTCTCAAGCTCTGCCAGGTTGGATGGGACCGTCAGTGGACAGCTATTTTCAGGTCTCTCCAGAGAGGTTCGATTGGGTTCAAGTCAGGGCTCTGGCTGGGCCGCTCAAGGACATTCAGAGTTGTCCCTAAGCCACTCCTGTGTCATCTTAGCTGTGTGCTTAGGGTCATTGTCAGAAGGTGAATCTTCAGCCCAGTCTGAGGTTTCCAGAGCACTCTGGATCAGGTTTTCATTAAGAATATCTCTGTGCTTTGCTCCATTCATCTTTCCCTCAACCCTGACCAGCCTCCCTGTCCCAGCTGCTGAAAAACACCCCCACAGAATGATGCTGCCACCACCATGCTTCACTGTAGGGATGGTATTGGGCAGGTGATGGGTGATGAGCAGTGCCTGGTTTTTCTCCAGACATGACGCTTAAAATTAAAGCCAAAAAGTTCAATCTTGGAATCATCAGACCACAGAATCTAATTTTTTTTTAGAGTCTGAGAGTCCTTTAGGTGCTTTTTGCAAAATCCAGACGGGCTTTCATGTGTCTTTTACGGAGAAGCTTCTCTCTGGCCACTCTGCCATAAATCCTAGATTGGTGGGTGCTGCAGTGATGGAAGAAACTTCCAGGTCACCTATCTGCCCACAGGCTCTTTGGAGCTCAGCCAGATTGACCATTGGGTTCATGGTCACCTCTCTTACCAAGGCCATTCTCCCCAGATTAGTTTGGTGGCATGGCCAGCTCTAGGAAGAGTCCTGGGTGTTCTAAATTTCTTCCATTTAAGTATTATGGAAGCTACTTTACTCTTGGGAACTTTCAGTGCAGCAGTCGTTTATTTGTACCTTTCTCCAGATCAGTGCCTCCACACAATCCTGTGAGAAACAGATGCCAGAGGCAAAGTAGCCCTATTTCCCAGCTACCATTAAAAAGGTTATATTTTGTAATCTTTATTGTGCTGAATTCAGCAAACAGACAAAACCAACATAAATGGTTACAATTTTTCAATGCATGGATCGGGTCAGCAACCATTGATGGTTGTTGCAGTGTGCACGTGTATTTGCCGTCTATGAATGAAGACGAGCAAGGTATAGAGACCGTTGATAACAGCAGCAGCCTCCTAAATAGTTAGATTGTTATGCCCAGTATACCAGCATGTATTAAAATTGAAAAAGAGACCCCCCCCCCCCCCGACATGTTTCGCTACGGATGCAGCGTCCTCAGGGGTTCATGGGGCTACACACAATCCTGTCTCTGAGCTCTACATGCAGTTCTTTCTTCATCATGGCTTGGTTTTTGCTCTGATATGCATTGTCAGCTGTGAGACCTTATATAGACAGGGGTGTGTCTTTCCAAATCATGTCCAATCAAATTAATTTACCACAGGTGGACTCCAATCAAGGTGCAGAAATATTTCAAAGATGATCTAGAGAAATGGGAGGCCCCAGAGCTAAATTTCAAGTGTCATAGCAAAGGGTCTTAATACTTATGTACTTGTGAAATTTTAGGTTTTCATTTTTAACCCCTTGATGACAGTCGATAAGCCTTTTCACGGCGGTCATTAGTGGGCTTTATTCTGATGTAATAGCCTTTTCACGGTGCTGAATCAGAATAAAGTAAACAGACCAGGGACCAGTTAAATCTCCCTTGTCTCAGCTACCAGAGGTAGCGGATAGCTGGGGAAACCCTGCTCGAACGTGTGAGATCGATATTAGTATCGATCTCACCCGTTTAACCCCTCGGATGCGGTGCTCAATAGCGGGCGCCGCATCTGATTTGTTTTGGAGAGAGGGAGGGAGCTCCCACTCATCCCACCGGCACCCGGCGATAAGATCGCCGAGTGTCTGTGTCTCCGATGGCAGCCTAATAAAGGCCCCCAGGTCTGCCTGTAGTGAATGCCTGCTAGGTCATGCCAGAGGCATGGCCAAGCAGATGCCTGTCCGTTTTAAACGGACAGGCAGTAATACACTGCAATACAAAAGTATTGCAGTGTATTATAAATGCGATTGGATGTTCCCATATTAAAGTCCCCTAGTGGGACTAGTAAAAAAGTAAAAAAAAAGTTGAATAAAAAAAAAGGGAAAAAAAAAAAAAAAAAAAAAAAAAAAGGGAAAAAAACACAAAAATGAAATACCCATTTTTTCCCCCTTACAAAATGCTTTACTATTAAAAAAAACCCACAATAAAGCAAAAAAGTTACACATATTTGGTATAGCCGCATCCGTAACGACCCCAACTATAAAGCGGTTATATTATTTAACCCGCACGGTGAACGCCGTAAAAAATAAAATAAAAAAAAAACTGAAAAATTGCTGTTTTCTGTTAATCCTGACGAAAAAAATGTCATAAAAAGTGATCAAAAAGTCGCATCTACTCTAAAATGGTACCAATAAAAACTACAAGTCGTCCCGCAAAAAAAGCCCTCATACAACTGCATCGGCGGAACAATAAAAAAAAGTTATGGCTCTTCAAATATGGAGACACAAAAACAAATAATTTTGAACAAAAGAAGTGTTTTTACTGTGTAAGTAGTAAAACATACAAAATCTATACAAATTTGGTATCTTTGCAATCGTAACAACCCGCTGAATAAACTTATTGTGTTATTTATACCACACGGTAAACTACGTAGATTTAGGGCGCAAAAAAAGTGACGAAATTTCAGGTTTTCTATTAACCCCCCAAAAAAAAAAAAAATTATAAAAGTTAATGAATAAATTCTATGTACCCCAAAATGGTGCTATTAAAAAGTACAACTTGTCTCGCAAAAAACAAGACCTTATACCGCTATGTCGACACAAAAATAAAAAAAAGTTATACTTCTTCGAATTTGACGATGGAAAAACGTAAAAAATGGCTTGGTCATTAGGGCCCAGAATGCAAGCAGGGGGAAGGGGTTAATAAACTTGCGAAAATTTCTAAAATTCTGTTTTCACTTTGTCATTATAAGGTATTGAGTACAGAATGATGGGGAAAAAACTTGAATTTTTTTTTTATTTGATTTTAGCACAAGGCCTCAACATAACAAAATGTGAAAAAAGTGAAAGGGTCTGAAGACACTCCTAATGCACTGTATGTGTTGCATTGTATTGTGCTTTTAGCATTCTTAGATTAAACCCTGCCTCTGGCGGAGCTCAATAGGAGCACTAACATGGCAGACCAAGGGCCTTCATTAGGCCCCTGGCTGCCATGACAACCCATCAACATTCCACAATCGTGTTGCGGGGGAGGGGGGCAATGGGGTGACAGAGGGCCCTGTTTGTATACCGGCTTATATTGACCACGGCATCTAAGTGGATAAACGACCATGTTAGAAGTTCTCTGCACCTGGTCTTTAGAGCAGGGTGTCAGCTGTAATATATAGCCGACACCTGCTGTGAATGAAGCAGGCTGAGCTCCTGAGCCTGCTTCACACTTCCCTCCCCGTGACTATGATGTACACGTACGTGTAATTGATGGGAATTGCTTAATCCTCATATCAAAAGTTATGCAGTTTTAGAATACATTTTGTGTTCCAATTCCTCGCAAGATCTTTGCTTGCAGTCAGTGAATAGGAACATCCTTGTTTACATTCCAAACCTTAAAAGTTCCCTGATTTTGCGGTCGACGTATTTAGCTCAGAGAATTGCATAGACTGAATACAATTGTAGTAAACTCTCAGCTAAAGGAAGCGTTAGGTCTGTACAGATGTTCAGCCTCTGGATGTAAGTATATACTTTGCCCATTTAGTGACAAACTTAAATCTTGCTGAACTTTTCATTGCAGAGGGATTTAGTTTTATTTCCATAAAAAAGTAGAAAATGCCTTTAACCCCTTAAGGACCTCCCACCATCTTTTGACAGCAGGCTGTGCAAGTGCTTGGTCTACAGTGACGTCTTTTGGCGTCGCTGTAGAAGAGGCTGATGAGCGCTCATCCTCTAAGCAGGAGCTGTAACTAACTGAACGCAGCTGGGATCAGAAAACATTAAGACCCCTCCTGGTTAACCCTTTGATCGCCGCGGTCAGAGTCTGCGGAATGATCAAAGAGGACTCCCCTCTTCGATCGCGTCACCGGCAACGTGATCGAAGACTGGGGAATCCGTCTGCAGTCAGCCCTGGGGACCTCCAAAGGACCCCAGGGCTGTCTGCTCAGTATGCCTGCTGTTAGGGCACACTATGTGCTGCCCTAACAGCAGCCTCTGTCAAAGTGACAGAGTTTAATGTAGTAATATACAAAAGTATGCTAATACATTACAAGTAAAAAATAAAAGTTATAAATAGTTATCCCTTAATGGGATTAAAAAAATAAATAAATAAAACATATGTGCAAAAAAAAGTCATTATTTTGCATAAAATACATTTTATTGCCTATGCATTACATAAAAACAAAAAAAAAAACTACACTTATTAGGTATCTACACAACTGTAATAACCTGAAGAATTAATTTGACAGGTTATTTAGCGTGAAATTTGAACAAAATGAAAAATAAATGGCATAAAAATGTTTTATATAACTTGCGCAGCAATTTTTTTTTCTACCCCCAAACCACGCAGAAAAAAAAATAATTATTCTCCAGCATAAAACAAGGCCTCATAAAGCCACATCAATGGAAAAATAAGAAAAAATTATGGCTGCTGAAAGGCAGAGAGGCAAAAACGGAAAACTTAGCTGGTTATTAAGGCCTTTTCAGGTCTGGTCATTAAGGAGTTAAACCACCTATTATATGGTTTCTGTGATCAGACTACACTGACAACATTCCTGCATCCAGTATTTAACACCAGGTTCACATAGGCTCGTCAGATCGGACAGTGAGAATAGCGCAGCATGCAGCGCTATTTTTGTTAGCAATACAACGGAACCCCCAATAGACTCCATTATAAGTCAACGAGATCCATCGTACGATGAATCCGGCAGAGTGTCGTGGCTTCCATTATGAACGGTAGCCATAATGCGTATGTGTACAGAACCTGACACTAGTAAAATACATAACCGATGCGATCGGTGCTTCAGTTACACGTTCCGTACGCTGAAACAGTTTCACCATAGAATTTTAATGCCAGTGTGAATATCTCATGTAAGAGCATGAAGACCGCACAATTACACACTTGGAAAAGCTCTGACGCCATAGAGTTGCTAAAGATTATTTTTAACCTTTTTTGAAATCTATCGGTTTCTTCTCATGCAACCCAATTCAAGCACCCTAAGGCTGGGTTCACACGACCTATTTTCAGGCGTAATGGAGGCGTTTTACGCCTCGAATTACGCCTGAAAACACGGCTCCAAAACGTCGGCAAACATCTGCCCATTCATTTCAATAGGTTTGCCGACGTACTGTGCCGACGACCTGTAATTTTACGCGTCGCTGTCAAAAGACAGTGCGTAAACTTACAGCCTCGTCAAAGAAGTGCAGGACACTTCTTGGGACGTAATTGGAGCAGTTTTTCCATTGACTCCAATGAAGAACAGCTCCAAATTACGTCCGTAAAAGACGCCTCGCAAAACGCCAGTACATGCATTTACGTCTGAAATTACGGAGCGGTTTTCTCCTGAAAACAGCTCCGTAATTTCAGACGTAAATGCAGTTATCGTGTGCACATACCCTCAGATGTGGTCTCCCAGATTTTACTCCCGAGTTATACAGCAATGCATAACCATGTTTTCTGGTTCTGCAGACATACGGATATGTGGCTTTCAGGAGTCTGGGAAAGGTGGGTGACAATTCCTATTTGAGCTGTAAAAGGGTTTTACGTCAATTTTAGGCATATTTATGCTGACACTGTATAATATAGTCTGTGTAAATATTTTATTAGCTACAGATTATGGGTGCTGGGAGGGAGCAGACTGCTAGTCCTAGAGAGTGGTGGCAGAGACTAGCCTGCTTACATTGAACTCTATGGACTTGCCATCCTACATTAGTAGCGCCAGCTACTATTAGCGATAAATGGATTACAGAGATTACGGATCCTCTTTCACAAAACATGCTCTGAAGTATTATACATTTTCTTTTTATTTGTTCAATTGATTAAAAAAAAAAAAAAAAAGGTGCTAGAATTAAACTCGGATATGAATTTCGTTTTTTTTTAAAAAAAATAAAGAAACCAAAGAGCAACGTAATCGCTCATTTACCTTGCGATCGCACATTTCTCCATCACCTCCTGTCTGATCAGACCACAAGGCTCAATCACATCTAGAACAATGATGCTCCACAACTTGTCAGACTTGGGCCGCTGTAAAACATCATCATTGGCTTCCAGCTGGTTCAGCCAGAATTCCAGACTTGGTTTTGAGACGCCATTCCTTTCTGATAACCTCTGTAGGGCGGCACAGTGTTGCTCCTCTTCTACGGAGCTATAGGATTTCACTTTCCCGAGCTGCGCAGCAATCAGAGGTAAAATAGAGAATCCTTCAGAGACATCCAGTATGTACAGAGGGTCGGAGGAACGTTCTTCAGGAGCTGCCGCATCATTTTCATGCCTGAATGTGCCGTTCTCTCTGGGTGCCAGGGAAGATAGGACTTTACTAAAAGCATTCTTGAAGCTCTCGTGGTAAATAACATTGTTTAGCAAGGCTATCTCGCTGGGCTCCAGAATGCACATTTCCCGCCCAGCGCCCTTCTGATGGGTGGTGTGAAGACTGGCCAAGGCATCGCACAAGTCTACCTCATTCTCCAATGACATGTCATCTGAAGACATACCGCTGTCCACTTCTCCAGCTCGAATAACGGTGACTAGATCTAATCTTAAATAACAGTCAGGACAGTATACATCCAGTACTACTGTATCTCCGCAGTTGACAATATAACCATCAGCTGTGGAGAAAAACAAAAGACAACATATATAGAATTACCTTTGTTATATGAATAACTCAAGCTACTCAACTTTTTATGTAGACTGCCGCTGTATAAACTGTCAAATGCTATTCAATTATTTTGCACTGGTCCTGAGTTACAGCTAGTTCAGAGCTGCATTTATAATTCTGCTGGTCAATTTGGAAACATACAACAAGCTCATTGACCAACACACGAATAGCTTAGAGTTACAATAATGCAGTGAGAACGTTTTTTTTTTTCCCTACATTACTTCCCAGAATGCAAATCCCCAAAGCAAGCCCTGTGAAGAAATGTCCGCGCTAAAGCCTGCATAACTACATAATACAGGTTGTACACTATAGACGATACGATGTATTTGCAAAGTTACTTAAAATATATGCAGATTAATTCTATACCTAAAATTATTTTTAAAGAAGACATCCATGAAGAAAACTAAAACTATACAGCAAATTATTGTATTAGGAAAATATAGCACTCGAAGTGAAACTTTAATTTTGCGTGGATGGGCTATATTGGCAGAAGGCTTATTCTATACATATGACCACCCCTATGCTGCTGGCAGAGGAAAACCATAAATTGTTTTTCAGTTTTCATTATCCTTGGTCTGCCAGAATCCACAGAAATCTGATACCTTCAATACCGAGCAAAAACGTACTATAAAATTACGTAAGAAAGATCTAACACTTCTAACCCATTGTAAAGCTGGCCATACACATAAGATAGCTTTGAGATGAAAGAATATTTGGCCAGCAAAAATTTTCTCTGACCCCCGCCCCTTTAGCTTGCCCTTTTAGGCTTTATTCACATGCCCGGGTGTCACGTGACCGCAGTTTTTCACGGCCGATTTGACACCTGTGCGGGACTTGTTTTCTCGGATCCCTCATAGACTTGAGTCTATTGAGGGATTCGGGAAAACCCGCACAAATAGGACATGTCCTATTTTTCCCCAGGCCGTTTACACGGTCCGTTAGAAAAACAGGCGTGTGAAAAGCCCCATAGCCATGCATTGATTTTAATGCCGTTAAAAAATATCCATCACCCGGCCGATTACCCGTCATGTGAATAAGGTCTTAGTGAGATAAGCTGCTCCCAGACACGGACACTGTTTATCCCTCTGAATAAGGCCAGATTCACACGAACGAGTGCAAACTCAGACGTGAAAAACTACTGTTTTTCCCATCTGAGTTGCAGCCGTGTGGGTCCCGTTATCACGGATCCCCATAGACTTGAGTCTATCGAGGGATCCGTGATAACGGAAGAAAACAGGACAGGTTCTATTTTTCAACAGACCCTTCTCATGGTCCGTTGATTTAACGGCCGTCACACGGGCGTATTCTACGTTCGTGTGAATAAGCCCTAACAAAGAGTCAGATGGGTTGAAGTCCAACCTGACCGACTCCTGTTCCCTCCCATGTATGGTTAACTTCCGTGTGCCATTCGTAGGGATGGTGTGGTTAACCATTTTATGTTCAAATTTAAAAGGACAGGCATTATTTGGAATGAAAGTAATCAGTCATTCACCAGGGAGATTTTGGATAGGGAATACAGCTTGTTCCCAGCACGTCTCTTCACTGGGTCCGGTTGACAGATTGTGTTCATTATCCAGGTGTAGGACAAACCAAGTTATAAAACAATCAAGCTGTCCTTGTTCTTGGACCTGAACGGAGATCCTGTAGGACTTTCCAGAGGCAATGCTTTCCAAATCCTAGCATTAAAACAAAAGGCGGCATTTGCAGAATTAGATTTATATTGTAATGTACTTTTCATCAGACCATAAAAATCACTCTTTTTACCACGGTTATATACGGAGCAAACTGTCCAGTACTGGTTGCAATATTGCAGAATACTCAGGTCCCTATCCTACCGTGTATATGGAAATGTGCAAATTAAAGGGCACATGAATGTTTATTTTAAAGTTGACAACTCAAAATGTGTAGTTCCCCTAACAACTTGATTATCTACGTAGGCACTGATCAAATGTACAAGAGATCAAATCATTGTATAATATAGTAAATGGCTACATTAAAGTGGACTTCTCAGCCATATCATGCTGTGGTGGCATTCTAAAGTTGATGAGGTGCTTGCCTTATTTGAGATATAGTTTAAAAAAAAAAAAAGCCAGGAAACCATATAAAAACTGGAGGAAATACTCTGCACATATGTGAGCTGAAAGCCCTGCTTATTTATGGGCTAGGAACGTCCACCACCCACCAGGCTTTGAGTGACATAAATCTCCTTTTTCATGTTAATACAGAGAAGCGGCCATGGAGCTCATAAGAAAGAAGTATAGTGCCAAAAAAGATATAATTTTAATATTAACTATGTTACTAGGACTTTCTTAATAAGACTCAGTCAGTAAGAGTCCAGATTATCAGGCAGTTCTGTCGTGAAAGCAAAAGCCAAATTACCAGACTAAATGTAATAAATAAATACAAGAAATAGAACAGTTTCACTGATATTTCATGTTATGTGAGATTACAGAATAAGGCCCCATGCACACGACCGTAAAACCGCAGACCGTACCACAGTCCGCAGTTTTACGGACCCATTCGGTTCTATTGGTTGCGGACACCTTTCCGTAGCGCTACGGATGGGTGTCCGTGCCATAGAACCGTGTCAGGAATTATGGAGCATGTCCTATTTTTGTATTCTACGGGCCGTGCTCCTATACTTTGTATGGGAGCACGGCCCGAATATACGGGCGGCCGTCAGCAGCTGGCCATGCCCGCAATCCTGGGCTGTGATTACGGGCACGGTCGTGTGCATAGGGCCTTCCACTAGTTTATCAGGCACAAGTATATCCCGCTGTTCAACATTTAACAAAATCCAGCAATAATGTTTACCTGCAGGCTATTGAAGTCTACGGTCAGTGCCAAGAAGGGCTGGCTCAGTGCTTTATAACCCCCGGGCACTCTGCTCATCTTTTCTGTAGCGTACGGCTCATTCATATCATTCGTTTTGTGACTGCAACGTACAGGACTGGAAAACTGCATAGCTTCTTCTAGGTTTACACCGGCAACTTCATTCACAAACACTCTGGGAAAAATAAATTGTGGTGAAAGGTACATTAGGGACACTAAAATGAACCATAAAGTAGAAATTAAAATGTAGGTTCATGGCTGTCAAAAAAAAAAGTTATAGTATAGATGTAAAAAAATAAAAAAAAAGAGTTAAAATGTACATTTTCGTTTTGGCTGCAATCTAAGCCATCTCCCAACAATTTTCATATAGGAAATAAAAGAGTGAGTTGAAGCATGGCAACCCCATTCCTTATCACTTCTAAATTAACAATACAGTCACTGAGGAGAGATCTAAAGCTGGCCATACATACACACACACACGAGAGAAAAGTCAGCCGAAAATTTTGGCCATGGTGGGCCAAAACTACGTGGGTATGGAATGATCGTCCGAATTATTTTACTTGTAATGTATTAGCTACTCCTGTATGCCAATACATCATACTGTGTCACTATGACACAGGTTGCTGTTAGGGCACACTATGTGCTGCCCTAACAGCAGGCAAACCGAGCAGACAGCCCTGGGGTCCTTTGTAGGTCCCAAGGGCTGACTGCAGAGGGATTCCCCGATGTTTTAACATGTCACCGGGTTTCCGATGATGAGATCAAAGCAGGGAGTTCCCTTTGATCTTGCCGCGGTCACAGACGGCGGCAATTACATTACATAGTATTACATATTACATAGTTAGTACGGCTGAAAAAAGACACATGTCCATCAAGTTCAACCAAGGGAAGGGAAAAGGGAAGGAAAAATTTCTACACATAGGAGCTAATATTTTTTTGTTCTAGGAAATTATCTAACCCTTTTTTAAAGCCATCTACTGTCCCTGCTGTGACCAGCTCCTGCGGTGACTATTCCATAGATTCACAGTTCTCACAGTAAAGAAGCCTTGTCGCCTCTGCAGCTTGAACCTTTTTTTCTCCAGACGGAGGGAGTGCCCCCTTGTTTTTTGAGGGGGTTTTACAAGGAACAGGATTTCACCATATTTTTTGTATGTGCCATTAATATATTTATATAAGTTAATCATGTCCCCCCTTAGTCGTCTTTTTTCAAGGCTAAATAGGTTTAATTCTTTCAATCTTTCCTCATAACTTAAATTCTCCATGCCCCTAATTAGCTTCGTTGCTCTTCTTTGTATTTTTTCCAACTCCAGGGCATCCTTTCTATGAACTGGAGCCCAGAACTGAACTGCATATTCTAGATGAGGCCTCACTAATGCTTTGTAAAGTGGCATTATTACATCCCTGTCCCGCGAGTCCATGCCTCTTTTAATACACGACAATATCCTGCTGGCCGTTGAAGCAGCTGATTGACACTGCATGCTGTTATTGAGTTTATGATTTACAAGAACACCCAGATCCTTCTCAACAAGTGAATCCGCCAGTGTAGCGCCCCCTAGGACATATGATGCATGCAGGTTGTTGGTACCAAGATGCATAACTTTACATTTATCTACATTAAACTTCATTTGCCAAGTGGACGCCCAAACACTTAGCAATCAAAGGGTTAAACAGCTGGGGTCCGAATGTTTTCAGTTTTTGTGTTCAGGAGGCTGCTGTAAGATCAGGAGCTGTAAATTACAGCTCCTGCTTAGAGGATGAGCTCACAGGATCACTCATCAGCCTCTTCTACAGCGACGCCAAAAGACGTCGCTGTAGACTAAGGACATGCACCGTCTGCCGTCAAAAGACAGTGGGCGGTCGTTAAGGTGTTAAAGTAACCGTATTTTTGCCATTTAGGACAATGGAGGCTGAAATAGGAATCAGTCTTTAAGGGTATGTGCAGAACGCCTACAAACATCTGCCCATCGATTTCAATGGGAAATACGGCGTTCTATTCCGACAGGGCGTTTTTTTACGCCTCGTTTTCCAAAAACAGCAAGTAAAAAGACGCCCACGAAAAAGAAGTGCATGTCACTTGTTGGGACGTTTTTGGAGCCGTTTTTCAATGACGCTATAGAAAAACAGCTCCACAAACGGCCGTGAAAAACGCTGCGAAAATCGCGAGTGGCTTAAAAAACATCTGAAAATCAGGAGCCGTTTTCACTTGAAAACAGCTCTGTATTTTCAGATGTTTTTGAATTTGTGTGTGCACATACCCTTAGCCTCCATTCCATCAGAGAATCCCTATTAGCCATTCAGGTTATTATCAGAATATTCCATCGACTCAAGAAAGTTATTCCAATATATCCTTATTTAACAAGAGGTTCTTCAGCAGCTAGTTTTGTGCCCCAGCTGCTGCAGAACATAAAAATAATGCTGTGGTTTTCGATTTTCACAAAATTCCTCAGTGATCGGTCCCCCTAATATTATCACTCTCTTAGATATTAGAACACATTATTTGTCAAACGCTTAAAATCAAGAAAAACATGTTTTAAGGTAACACACATTCCCACTCACCTGTGATGCCTGCGGATCTCTGGACAGTCCACAATCATGCCATACACGCCAGCACCTGCAGGTATGACCTGTCCGTACACATCACAATTGCCATCTTTGGGCTGAGAAAGGAAACCAATTCATATTAAGAGCATGAGATCACATGGAACAAAAACGATATATTTTTATTTTTTTTGCTAACCTTCGGCTCAAGAAGCAAGTATTTCCAGGCATGAATAAGCGTTTCCACAATACCTTCACCAAACAAACCAGCATCTACAGTCTCTGTGACAACTAGCGAAACCCTGGACAGAAAAATACACAAAAATTATAAAAAAAATATTACCCAGTGGTCCACTACTACTCTAGTACGCTACGGCAACCTTCTCTTGTAATAGACGACTTCTATTTTTGTAGATTTATTTTATAGTTTCCCCCAGTAAAAAAAATAAAATGTCTTTAGTCCATCTTTCCATCTTCTCGCCAGTCTATCTGGAATGTCAGGGGCAGCTGCCTTTCCTTTACAAGCCAACCACCTGCTGCCACTTTTCTGCTCTACTGCGTCCGGACCTTTCTTACCCACTTTACAATGAAACTTTCAATTGTACGTGAAATGTTCTCCAACCCTGAAGAATGGGCCACGGAAACTTTTGCTAATATACATGTTTATTACATACTTTTCAGGTATGTGTTCAGGGACCCGAACATCGTGGGACTTCATGTGTAGAAGCTTGATCTGGTCTTCCATGTGATTTGCTGCCACCACCTCACAAGCCAGGTCGAACATGGTCTTAGAGAGTTCACAGGCATAAACATGAGCGGCACCTGCACATTTTGCAAACATGCTAGAAAACCATATAAAAAGGTACATTATTATAGTGTGGGCACAGATGTTGGCATGAGGTAGGCAATGCACAAAGGTCCTATTTAATATCCTTTAGAACAGTAAATTGGGGTCATGCTCTGGACATACCTTAGTATCCCGGTGCCAGTTCCAATATCCAACACAGTTTTGCAGCCAGCATGTACTGCATTTTCAATGGCTTTCTGATACATTCGATTCCTCTTGACATCATTCAGCATAACAAAATGCCAGCGTTCCACAAGCCAATTTGCTACACGGTAGAAATTTTCCTTGGCATCAGCTGAGTTTGGGTTCAATTTCACAGCTTTGTAGAAATAACCGGCTGCTTCATCCCGAAACCCCAATCTATGACACACAGAGAAAATGCCTATGGATGACTACACTATAATAAGAACGGCCTTTCTTCTTATAATGTGTTTAACAAATCACAAAACAATCTGCCAGGTATCAGGAGATGAATTATAAACCGCTGACACAATGGAATCGGGATCGCATGGTGTAAAGCATAATATTCCCTATGGAATAGAGGTGTGGAGAGGAGGATGGCACAATTCTACACGTCCTTTGGTACGGTCATCTCATCACCGCCATTTGGCAGGAGGTCTACTCCATTGCCTCAAGGGTCACTGGCTGGCCCCTGCCATGTGAGTTGGGGCTCTTCCTTTTTCATCACAGCAATAGTCCCCCTTCAGAAATATAAACGATCAATTCTGAGCTATTTACTCAACGCAGTTAAAGCATGCGTGCCGGCCCTCTGGAAAACCCCGACTTCGCCAACTATCTCCCACTGGTTCGCTTGTGTTAACCAGATCATGGGAACGATCCCCATGACCGAGTTCTGGAGGAAAAATGCCTTCACAGTAGGCAAGGCATGGTTCCTAACACCCCCACCCTTTTTATTTTCTCTTCTGTCGGCTACTGACCGATCCTTCATGATTATATTACTCAAGCGTATCTCCTTTTCTGAAAAATTTCTTACTGGTTGTGTTTAAAAAAAAAAACTAAAATAAAAAAAATATCAAATTATAGAAAAGTCAACAATTTTCTAACTTCCATCTTTCAGGTACATAACCAAAAAATGTAAAAAGCATCACATATGATGTTATTATAAACCTGTACTAAACCTATATTGAATGCATCCAGTTGCATGTACTTGTCTGAGAGTTTTCCCATGACGTAATGCATCTTACCTGAAGAGCTGTTCTCCCATACTGTTACAGATAATATCATCATTTGGGAAGAGTTCAAGGGCTTGTTCATAACAATTAAACAAGTCTTGACTACGGTTTAAAGCATATAGCTCTTCCGCCCATTTGAAAAGGGAATACTGGAAAGTCTCCTATAAAATATAAGAGAAATAATCAATATAGTTAGGTCCAGAATTATTCGGACAGTGACAAGTTTTGGCATTTTAGCTGTTTACCATACATATTAAATATACAGTTATGAGGGGGGGAGGGGGGGGGGGGGGGAATGTTGCGAGCGGCACAGGCAGTGGGCTCCTGATGACGTGCCTGTGTTGCTCGCGCCGCTGGTGAGGAATCAGGACCGCGCTGCAGTGTAGTGACAGACCAGCCCCAGGCAGGTATTAGTTAGAGCAGAGCAAAAGCTTGAAATAAAGGCACTAGAGTAGGCACTAGTATTTTTTGCAGCCAGCATTGAGGAACATTGGGGTTAATGTGACCCACATTAACCCCAATGTTGCCATTATGTGAGGGAAATGATGAAGTCACTTATTACTAATGTGACATACTGGCTACCAATGTGACATACTGGCTACCAATGTGACATACTGGCTACCAATGTGACATACTGGCTACCAATGTGACATACTGGCTACCAATGTGACATACTGGCTACCAATGTGACATACTGGCTACTAATGTGACATACTAGTTTCTAATGTGACATACTGGTTACCATTACCAATGTGACATACTGGTTACCAATGTGACATACTGGTTACCAATGTGACATACTGGATACCAATGTGGCATACTGGATACCAATGTGGCATACTGGTTACCAATGTGACATACTGGATACCAATGTGACATACTGGATACCAATGTGACATACTGGATACCAATGTGGCATACTGGTTACCAATGTGACATACTGGTTACCAATGTGACATACTGGCTACCAATGTGGCATACTGGCTACCAATGTGACATACTGGTTACCAATGTGACATACTGGCTACCAATGTGACATACTGGCTACTAATGTGACATACTGGTTACCAATGTGACATACTGGCTACCAATGTGACATACTGGCTACTAATGTGACATACTGGCTACCAATGTGACATACTGGCTACTAATGTGACATACTGGTTACCAATGTGACATACTGGTTACCAATGTGACATACTCGTGTGCTGCTCGTCAATACACTATTATTTTCCGTCTGGTACCTTAAAGTCTTTCTTCAGCTCAGCAGCGAGACTGAGCACCAGCAAGTAGTGGGCATAAGCAGTCCCATAGTCCTGATCCCGCAGGCACTGCTCAGCGCTCAGCACGGACCGAGAAATCAAGTCCCTCCTGCTGGCAGCCTGTCCCGCCTTGCGTCCTTTGCGATCTTTTCTTCTTCCAGCTCCATTAACTTCTGCCATGATGACCGGTCAGTCAACAGCCGACATGTGCTGCCATCACCGCAATGTCAATTACATACAAGCCCTGTGTAATATGGAGCAGGGAACTAGTCACAATGATAATGTGGAGCCTCAGATGGAACGCAAGACCCGGGCGCCGGAATATGACGTTGTGATCACTGATTGGATAAAGCCTGAAGAGAAGGGGAGGTCGCTGATCTATGACGGAGACTGGTCTTGCCTGCCTGCAGTGAAAGCCTTTATGGAAACGTTCATTTTTTTTTCTTTTTCCTCTAAACACTAGTCTATTATAGTTATATCGTATGGGAAGGACACTGAAGAGTACACTATCACATATGTATGAGGTATAGCTTCATACCTACAATATTTTTTGTTATGAACAAAACTTTCTGAGCAGGATGTAAGAAAGCTAAACATACACAAAGAAGGGAAAGCTGCAGCATGTACTACGGTCAACAGTCAACCAAAAAGGGTCATTTATATAGGAAGAATTGAGTAAAGAAAGAGGATGGGTGGGGGAGGGTGTTGTGAAGTGTCGGAGACGTGGTCTTCGAGCAGTAGAGAGGCGTTCCTGTAATATGTCGGGTATCATTTAGGGTATGTTCACACGAGGTCATTACGTCCGTAATTGACGGACGTATTTCGGCCGCAAGTACCGAACCAAACAGTGCAGGGAGCCGGGCCCCTAGCATCATAGTTATGTACGACGCTAGGAGTCCCTGCCTCGCTGCCGGACAACTGTCCCGTACTGTAATCATGTTTTCAGTACGGGACAGTAGTTCCACGGAGAGGCAGGGACTCCTAGCGTCGTACATCACTATGATGCTAGGAGCCCGGCTCCCTGCAGTGTGTTCGGTCTGGGACTTGCGGACGAAATACGTCCGTCAATTACGGACGTAATGACCTCGTGTGAACATACCCTTATTGTTGTGAAGGCCCTCACGTCAGCCCTGTAGATGTCAGTGGAGGTAAATGCCAACCTGTGTAGCCATAAAGGAGGAAATAAAGTCTTAATTAACATGCTAGGGACGCCATTGTTGGCGGGTCATTTTAAAGTGCTGGAATACATGTTTATGCTGCAATCACCAAGTCGCATAGAAGGGATCGCATGTATTTTGGGAGGGGGCATGACAGTATTATATAAAAGACAAAAAAACTGGATTGTGGCTTATTGTATGCTGCCCATATTGAGGGTTGTGAGCTATTTTTACTTTTATAAATTTCTTTATTCTTTCATCACATGTAAAAATACCCCCAAGAATATGATCAGTTTGAAAAGTTACTTTGTGACACTATATAACGCTGCAGTGTAGCCCTAACTGCGATACAATGCCCACCTAATACTCTTATTACAGTACTCATGCCCACAATGTAGTGCTTAAAGGGGTTTTGCCATGAAGGACATTTATGACATATCCACAGGATATGTCACAAATGTCAGATAGATGCGGGTCCCACCACTGAGACCCGCACCTACACTACCGTTCAAAAGTTTAGGGTCACTTAGAAATGTCCTTATTTTTGAAAGAAAAGCACAGTTTTTTTTCAATGAAGATAACATTAAATTAATCAGAAATACACTCTATACATTGTTAATGTGCTAAATGACTATTCTAGCTGCAAACGTCTGGTTTTTAATGCAATATCTACATAGGTGTATAGAGGCCCATTTCCAGCAACCATCACTCCAGTGTTCTAATGGTACATTATGTTCGCTAACTGTGTTAGAAGGCTAATGGATGATTAGAAAACACTTGAAAACCCTTGTGCAATTATGTTAGCACCGCTGTAAACAGTTTTGCTGTTTAGAGGAGCTATAAAACGGACCTTCCTTTGAGCTAGTTGAGAATCTGGAGCATTACATTTGTGGGTTCGATTAAACTCTCCAAATGGCTAGAAAAAGAGAGCTTTCATGTGAAACTCGACAGTCTATTCTTGTTCTTAGAAATGTAGGCTATTCCATGCGAGAAATTGCCAAGAAACTGAAGATTTCCTACAATGGTGTGTACTATTCCCTTCAGAGGACAGCACAAATAGGCTCTAACCAGAGTAGAAAGAGAAGTGGGAGGCCCCGCTGCACAACTGAGCAACAAGACAAGTACATTAGAGTCTCTAGTTTGAGAAATAGACGCCTCTCAGGTCCTCAACTGGCAGCTTCATTAAATAGTACCCGCAAAACGCCAGTGTCAACGTCTACAGTGAAGAGGCAACTCCGGGATGCTGGCCTTCAGGGCAGAGTGGCAAAGAAAAAGCCATATCTGAGACTGGCTAATAAAAGGAAAAGATTAATATGGGAAAAAGCACACAGACATTGGACAGAGGAAGATTGGAAAAAAGTGTTATGGACAGACGAATCGAAGTTTGAGGTGTTTGGATCACACAGAAGAACATTTGTGAGACGCAGAACAACTGAAAAGCTGCTGGAAGAGTGCCTGACGCCATCTGTCAAGCATGGTGGAGGTAATGCGATGGTCTGGGGTTGCTTTGGTGCTGGTAAAGTGGGAGATTTGTACAAGGTAAAAGGGATTTTGAATAAGGAAGGCTATCACTCCATTTTGCAGCGCCATGCCATACCCTGTGGACAGAGCTTGATTGAAGCCAATTTCATCCTACAACAGGACAATGACCCAAAGCACACCTCCAAATTATGCAAGAACTATTTAGGGAAGAAGCAGGCAGCTGGTATTCTATCTGTTATGGAGTGGCCAGCGCAGTCACCAGATCTCAACCCCATAGAGCTGTTGTGGGAGCAGCTTGACCGTATGGTACGCAAGAAGTGCCCATCAAGCCAATCCAACTTGTGGGAGGGGCTTCTGGAAGCATGCGGTGAAATTTCTCCCGATTACCTCAGCAAATTAACAGCTAGAATGCCAAAGGTCTGCAATGCTGTAATTGCTACAAATGGAGCATTCTTTGACGAAAGCAAAGTTTGAAGGAGAAAATTATTATTTTAAATAAAAATCATTATTTGTAACCTTGTCAATGTCTTGACTATATTTTCTAGTCATTTTGCAACTCATTTGATAAATATAAGTGTGAGTTTTCATGGAAAACACAAAATTGTCTGGGTGACCCCAAACTTTTGAACGGTAGTGTATATAGTTTTTTTTATGTTTTGCAGCGTTTGCGCAATAAAATCACTTTTTTTTATAAAATAATACATTTTCTGTGTCACCACATTCTGAGAGCTGTAACTTTTACATTTTTTGGTCAAAAAAGCTGTGTAAGGGCTTGTTTTTTGCGAGACGGGTTGTAGCTTTTATTGGTACTATTTTCGGGTACATGCGACTTTTTGATCACTTTTTATTCTCTATTTTGGGAAGGGTGGTGACCAAAAAATAGCGATTCTGGTGTAGTTTTTTATGAATTTTTTTGGGGTGTTCATCGTGCGGGAAAAATAACATTATAGTTTTATAGTTTGGGTCGTTCCGAACGCGGAAATACCAAATATGTGTACTTTTTTCAACGTATTCATTTTTTTCCTATAATGAAAGTCTTATTATAAGGAAAAAAAATCATTTTTTGTTTATATAACTTCTAACTTTTATTTTGACACTTTTAAAAATAAATGTATTACTTTTTTTTTTACTTTTTTTACTTTTCCCACTATGGGACATTTAGACTTGCAGCTTTGATCGCTGCTAGAGTACATTACACTACCTACGTAGTGTAATGTACTCTAACTGTCATTGTGACGTGACAGTCATACTGACAGGAAGACTCGGAGGACCGGCCAGAGGCTGCTCCTCCGAGGCTTCTGTACATGGCAACCCGGAGGTCATTGTCTGGCCTCCGATTGCCACGACAAGCATCGGCAGCCCCCACAATCACTTCGTGGGGGCTACCGATGTGCTTCAAACTCCTTAAATGCTGTGATCACAATCGGTTGCCACATTTCTGGGGTTAATTGCCAAAATCAACGGCGATGGTCCGCTAACCAGCAAGACTGGAGTGTCAGCTGTCGGGGACAGCTGACCTCCCGATTCACGGACACTGTCCGTTAGGACAGTGTGTGCCGGGAACTGCTCCGTAACTGTACGTCCTGCTGCGGGAAGCAAGCCCTCTGCAGGACGTACAGTTGCGGCGCAGCGCCTGAAGAGGTTAAAGTATGGCGCTATCTATAGGGTAGTTATACCAGTGGTGGGCGCTAACTATAGTGCAAGCCCCACTGTTTAAATATCAGGTATGGCTTGGTGCCAGAAAGGAGGCGCCTCCCTAAGCAGTAGAAGGTGACCAATAGAAGTGAAGGAACGTGTAAAGGATCTGCCAGACACAGCTTCTGTGTCGACGCCCGTGGGTAATCAGTTTGCAGAGACTGACTCCATCTTCCACCGCTCAGGATGGTAGGCTTAGGAGTGGGAGAGCCTATCACAGCCTGGCCAGATGGAGCTAGCTCCCGCTCACTGTCTATTTATACATGCCTTTCCTGTTCCTCCTTTGCCTGTGATTTTGCTCTGCTTGTTTCCTGGCTCTGCTGCTGCTTGAACTACTGATCCTCTGCTTGTTATTGACCTTGGCTTACTGACCACTCTCCTGCTCAGCGTTTTGTACCTCATGCACTCCTGGTTTGACTCAGCTCGTTCACTACTCTCGTTGCTCAAGGTGTCTCCGTGGGCAGCTGCCCCGGTTCCCTAGCTTCTGTGTACCCTTGTCTGTTTGTCTGTCGTGCACTTACTGAGCGTAGGGACCGTCGCCCAGTTGTACCCCGTCACCTAGGACGGGTCGTTGCAAGTAGGCAGGGACTGAGTGGTGGGTAGATTAGGGCTCACCTATCTGTCTCCCTACCCCGTCATTACAGAACGTCACATGATGGGTTCCACCTGTGACAGGATGACAGGCATCTGCGGCCGTAATGACGTCGTGGCACGTGTGTATGGAACAGGGAAGGTGAAGTCGCAGACAAAGTGACAGTAATATGCAGCGGCGTAGAGGTACCTGACGTAAGAGTGCTCTCATAGAGATTGGTAAATGCTGTTAGTTACTATAGCGACATAAACAGGACTTGTTGGTGTAGGTAGGTAGTGACAGCAAGAATCAGGATAATGCTGCAGGTGTGTGGATGATACAAACAGCAGGAGGACCAAATATGAGATAGGACAGAGGCAATGAGGTGGAAAAAAAAAGCAAAGAGAAATAGCTTACACTGTAGTACAGAAGTATTGGGAAAATCTAAACAGTATACGAAGGACTAGCATATAAAGGATAACCAGTATATAGAGAGCTTGCGGCAATATGGACCATGAGTGGATCAGCGGGCCTAAAAGAAACACAGACATACAGTGAAGGAAATAAGTATTTGATCCCTTGCTGATTTTGTAAGTTTGACCACTGTCAAAGACATGAACAGTCTAGAATTTTCAGGCTAGGTTAATTTTACCAGTGAGAGATTGATTATATAAAAAAAAAAAAAAAACAGAAAATCACATAGTCAAAATTATATTTATTTGCATTGTGCACAGAGAAATAAGTATTTGATCCCCTACCAACCATTAAGAGTTCAGCCTCCTCCTGACCAGTTACACGCTCCAAATTAACTTGGTGCCTGCATTAAAGACAGCTGTCTTAAATGGTCACCTGTATAAAAGACTCCTGTCCACAGACTCAATTAATCAGTCTGACTCGAACCTCTACAACATGGGCAAGACCAAAGAGCTTTCTAAGGATGTCAGGGACAAGATCAGAGACCTGCACAAGGCTGGAATGGGCTACAAAACCATAAGTAAGACGCTGGGTGAGAAGGAGACAACTGTTGGTGCAATAGTAAGAAAATGGAAGACATACAAAATGACTGTCAATCGACATCGATCTGGGGCTCCATGCAAAATCTCACATCGTGGGGTATCCTTGATCCTGAGGAAGGTGAGAGCTCAGCCGAAAACTACACGGGGGGAACTTGTTAATGATCTCAAGGCAGCTGGGACCACAGTCACCAAGAAAACCATTGGTAACACATTACGCCGTAATGGATTAAAATCCTGCAGTGTCCGCAAGGTCCCCCTGCTCAAGAAGGCACATGTACAGGCCCGTCTGAAGTTTGCAAATGAACATCTGGATGATTCTGAGAGTGATTGGGAGAAGGTGCTGTGGTCAGATGAGACTAAAATGGAGCTCTTTGGCATTAACTCAACTCGCCGTGTTTGGAGGAAGAGAAATGCTGCCTATGACCCAAAGAACACCATCCCCACTGTCAAGCATGGAGGTGGAAACATTATGTTTTGGGGGTGTTTCTCTGCTAAGGGCACAGGACTACTTCACCGCATCAATGGGAGAATGGTTGGAGCCATGTACCGTCAAATCCTGAGTGACAACCTCCTTCCCTCCACCAGGACATTAAAAATGGCTCGTGGCTGGGTCTTCCAGCATGACAATGACCCGAAACATACAGCCAAGGCAACAAAGGAGTGGCTCAAAAAGAAGCACATTAAGGTCATGGAGTGGCCTAGCCAGTCTCCTGACCTTAATCCCATCGAAAACTTATGGAGGGAGCTGAAGACCCGAGTTGCCAAGCAACAGCCTCGAAATCTTAATGATTTACAGATGATCTGCAAAGAGGAGTCTGCTAAAATTCCATCTAACATGTGTGCAAACCTCATCATCAACTACAAAAAACGTCTGACTGCTGTGCTTGCCAACAAGGGTTTTGCCACCAAGTATGAAGTCTTGTTTGCCAAAGGGATCAAATACTTATTTCTCTGTGCACAATGCAAATAAATATATATAATTTTGACGTTATTTTTTTATATTTTTTTATATATAATCTATCTCTCACTGGTAAAATTAACCTAGCCTAAAAATTCTAGACTGTTCATGTCTTTGACAGTGGGCAAACTTACAAAATCAGCAAGGGATCAAATACTTATTTCCTTCACTGTATGTTAATAAACCACATATATATATTATAGAAAACCAGATGTGTTTTATAGAAAACTATGTATTTCATAGTCTGTTTAATCTATGGGGTGCTAGGCATTGGAGTTTGTGAATCCAATATGCCTCTCTCTCTTTTTGAACATTTTAATCCCATTACCACCTCTCCTTGGTTGGGGCACATGTTTGAGGACTTGGCACTTGAGTTGTGAGATGTTATATTTCTGTTTGTGAAAGTGATAAGGGATGAGTGAAGAAAATTAGTCGTGGCAATCTAATTCTGGATCCCTCGTCTGCTTTAATTAATGTGTCCCGGAGATTTTAAGGTCTGCGATTGCATGGAAATATGGGTGACTGGAATTCTTCAATGGTAGGGTGTGCTTTGGTTAGTATATTTCAATGTCCTTGGATAATGTTCTGTATTGGCCACCGGATGGAAGGTGTGTACTAAAGTGTGATCTATTTCTCCTTCTCTTTTCGACTTCTTTTTCCACCTCATTGGCTTATCCTATCTCATATTTGATCCTCCTGCTGTTTGTATCATCCACACATCTGCAGCATTATCTCGATTCTTGCTGTCACTACCTACTTACAGCGACAAGTCCCCTTGAATACATCGTCTTAGTAACTAACAGCGTTTACCCATCTCTAGGAGAGGGTTCTGACGTCAGGCAGGTCCACGCTGCTGCATTTTACTCCCACTTTGTCTGCGCATGCGCCTTCACCTTCTCTGATCCATACACACGCGCTCCTCCCATCCTGTCATGTCACAGATGGACTTCATCATGTGACGTTCCTTGGACCAGTTCCATTGGTCACCTTCTACTGGTTGGGGAGGCGCCTCCTTTCCGGCACCTAACCATACCTGCTATTTAAACAGAGTGGGGGTTGAAGTATAGTTCGTGCCCACCACTGGTAAAAGTATCCTATCGATAGCGCCATACTTTAGGCAGCTTATCCTTTAATTCTGCGGCAATAGGTGAGTACTAAAGGGTGATACCTGCATGTGCTCTACTGCTAATTTTCCATTGCATTTTCTCTACAGCATATACTTGCTATACACCTCCCCATCATTGTACCCATGTGATATCCACTACTGTGTTTGATTATCATTATATTATGGACTGTGTTTGACCTCAATACCTTGTCATCCTTCACTGCAATACCAGATACCAGCATCTTTATTTGTTATGATCCGCATACTTTGGAACTAACACATTTTTTACATATTTATGGCCTAGCAGGCATCCACTACAGGCAGACCTGGGGGCCTTTATTAGGCCCCCGGCTGCCATAAAAGCCACTGGCACATAGCAGGGTGCTAGTGGGGTGAGAGAGGGTGCTCCTTCCCTCCCTCCAAAACCACGTAGATGTGGCGCTCGCTATTGAGCACCACATCTAAGGGTATGTGCACACGACCTCTTTTCAGACGTAATGGAGGCGTTTTACGCCTCAAATTACGCCTGAAAAGACGTCTCCAATACGTCGGCAAACATCTGCCCATTGCTTGCAATGGGTCTTAAGATGTTCTGTGCAGATGAGCTGTAATTTTACGGCGCGTAAAATTACGCCCGCGTCAAAGAAGTAAAAGTGCAGGACACTTCTTGGGACGTAATTGGTGCTGTTTTTCATTGGCTCCAATGAAAACCAGCTCCAATTATGTCCGTAAAAGACGCCGCGAAAAACGTGTGCACTTGTAAAAACGTCTGAAATTCAGGTTCTGTTTTCTCCTGAAAACAGCTCCGTAATTTCAGACGTATTTGGCGTTGTCGTGTGCACATACCCTAAGGGGTTAAACGGGCGGATTTCGATCTGCCCGCTCGAGCAGCGATGCCCCAATTTCTCAGCTACCTCCAGTAGCTGTGAACAGGGAGTTTTAAGGGTATGTTCACACGGCCTATTTTCTGCCGTTTTTCTGGCCGTAAACGGCTGAAAAACGGCCGAAAAATCGGAAGCATCCAAACATCTGCCCATTGTTTTTAATGGGAAAACACTTTTCTGGTCCGATGGGCCGTTTCTTTATGAGGCTGTTATGAAAAACGGCAGCATAAAAAAACGGCAACGAAAAAGATGTGCATGTAACTGCTTGGGACGTTTTTAGAGCTGTTTTTTATAGACTCTATTGAAAACCGCTCCAAAAACGGGCGTAAAAAACGCTGCGAAAATCGCGAGTGGCTTAAACGTCTGAAAATCAGGAGCTGTTTTTCCTTGAAAACAGCTCCGTATTTTTAGACGTTTTTGAGTTTTCGTGTGAACATACCCTTAGGGTTTGTGCACATGATAACTGCATTTACGTCTGAAATTACGGAGCTGTATTCAGGAGAAAACAGCTCCTGAATTTCAGATGTAAATGCATGTACTGGCGTTTTTCGCCGCGTCTTTTACGGACGTAATTTGGAGCTGTTCTTCATTGAAGTCAATGAAAAATGGCTCCAATGACGTCCCAAGAAGTGTCCTGCACTTCTTTGACGAGGCTGTTATTTTACGCGCCGTCTTTTGACAGCGACGTGTAAAATGACAGGTCGTCGGCACAGTACATCGTAAGACCCATTGAAAGTAATGGGCAGATGTTTGCCGACGTATTGGAGGCGTTTTTTCAGACGTAATTCGAGGCGTAATACGCCTCCAATACTTCTGAAAATAGGTCGTGTGAACCCAGCCTTACGCTTCCCGGCGCTGCAGATTTATTCTGATACAGCAACGGGAAAAGGCGTATGAATCAGAATAAAGCCTGTTAGTGGCTGACGTGAAAAGGCGTATTGGTGGTCACTAACGGGTTAAAGCTACATTGTGCTTATGGACGTTAGTTGATGTTTACTAAACAGTGATTCAGACACTCAAGAGTAGCCACAAATAAAAACCATAACTCCTAGTGAAGTAAGGGTGTGTTTACATCAGCATCAGGGTTCCTTTCGTGGGTTCCATGAGACCTGTCCGTCAGGGGAACCTATGAACGTAAACTATAGCTTTCCGTTTGCATTACCATTGATTTCAATGGTAATACTTCTGTTACAAATGGTTTCCGTTTGTCTCCGTTCCGTAATGTTTCCATTTTTTTAGCGGAATCAATAGTGTAGTCGACTGCGCTATTGATTCCGCCAAAAATGGAAACCTTATAGAGGTTCACAGACGGGGATTCTTTACTGTGAGAGCAGTGAGACTATGGAACTCTCTGCCACAGGATGTTGTGGTGGTTGATTCTTTGAAGAAGTTCAAGAAGGGCCTTGATGCCTCTCTTGAAAAATATAATATTACAAGTTATGGGAACTAGATTCTGAAGATGGGACATTGATCCGGGGATTTATTCTGATTTCATTATTTGGAGTGAGGGAGGAATTTTTCCCCTAATGAGGCAATTCGCATCAACCTCATGGGAGTTTTGCCTTGCTCTGGATTAACACAGTAGAATTATTCGTTGGACTTGATGGACCTTTTGTCTTTTTTCAACCTTATCAACTGTACACTATGCATTAAGGTCTTGTTCACACAGTGCAGTTTTGATGCATGTATTTTTTAAGCCAAAAGCATGATCAGAACCTAAACAGAAGAAATATATAAAGGAAGGCATTAAAGTGTCTCCTCTCCTTGATCCAATTCTGGTTTTGGCTTCAAAAATGCAAGCAAAATCTGCACTGTGTGAGCAAGGCCTAATAATGATGACAAGCAAAGATGTTGGATATGTAACATTCACTGGCGTAGCTATAGGGGTCGCAGCGGTCGCAATTGCGACCGGGCCCCGAAGCCAGGGGGGCCCACGGCCCCCCGCACCACATCAATACAAAGTTACTATAGTAACTCGGGCCGCGGGCCCCTGTTACTATAGTAACATACTTTACTTACCTTCCTGGTTCCGGATCGGAGCGGAGGTCCTGACGTCAAGCGCTGTGCGCAGCGCATGACGTCACAGCGCTATGCGCCGCGCACAGCATCGAGACGACAGAACTCCCGCCGCGGCCGAAGAGGAAGGTAAGGTTAGCCCTGACTGGCGGGGTCCGACTCCCGGGACCGGCCAATCAGCTGTTTTGAAGGGGCCGCAGCACTCGTACGAGAGCTGCTCCCCTTCATTCCTGTCACTTCATTACGGTCAGACTGTGAATCCGTGTCGGCGATTCACAGTGTGGGCGAGTAGTGAAAGGAAGGGGAAGCAGCTCTCGTACGAGTGCTGCGGCCCCTTCAAAACAGCTGATTTGCGGGTCCCGAGAGACACATCAGCTATTGATGGCCTATCCTGAGGATAGGCCATCAATGTTTAGGGACTGTACAACCCCTAAGCCTACGATGTAGCAGGCTTAGGGGGCCCATGAGACAGGATCACAGATTGTGTGATCCTGTCTGCTGGGCCCTCTATCTAAGCCAATAACATGGTAGGCTTAGATACATGGACCATGCGTGATCCTGTCTGCTGGGCCCTGTATCTAAGCCAATCACATGGTAGGCTTAGATACATGGCCCATGCGTGATCCTGTCTGCTGGGCCCTGTATCTAAGCCAATCACATGGTAGGCTTAGATACATTGCCCATGTGTGAGCCTGTCTGATGGGCCCTGTATATAAGCCTACCACACTGTAGGTTTAGATACAGGGCCCCAGCACACAGTAATCTTATACTGTGTAAGATTACTGTCTGCTGGACCCTGTATCTAAGCTTACGTTGTGGTAGGCTTAGATACAGGGTCCCACAGACAGTATCACACATGGGCCCTGTATCTAAGCCTAACACACGTGTTACTAATCATTTTTTGTGTGTTTTCTTACAGGTTCGGTCGTTGGACTACGTCGGATTCCAGGACTACTTCGATGACGGCTTTTTTTTTTATTATCATCAATAAAATGGTTAATGAGGGCTGTGTGGGTTTTTTTTTATTTCAATAAAATATTTTTTCTATGTCTTTGTGTTTTTTTTTAAACTATATTACTACCGCCTTAGTAATGGCCGCCGGCTGATTGACAGCATCCATTGCTAAGGCGGGGCTTAGTGTTAGCTGATGCAGAGGCGAACACTAACCCCCTTTATTACCCCGGTACCCACCGCCACCAGGGGTGCTGGGAAGATCCGGGTTCCATCCAGTACCTGACCATCTGTAGTGATGGTCGGCCACTGGGGTGGCCGCAGGCTGGTATTATCAGGAGGGGAAAGGCCAGATACAGTGGCCCTTCCCACCCTGGTAATGCTAGGCTGCTGCTGCTTTATTGTATCTGGCTGGTTATGAAAAATGGGGGGGACCCCACGTCATTTAAAAAAAAAAAAAAAAAAAATTATTGGAAAGAACGATGTGGGGTCCCCCCCAATTTTCATAACCAGCCAGCTACAACACAGCAGCAGCAGGCAGCATTACAAGGGTGGGAAGGGCCACTGTTTTTGGCCTTCCCCAGCCTAATACTACCAGCCTGCGGCCACCCCGGTGCCTGCCCGTCACTACAGATGGTCGGGTACTAGTTCGTACCCGGCTCTTCCCAGTACCCCTGGTGGCGGTGGGTACCGGGGTAATAATGGGGGTTAGTGTAGCCTCTGCACCGGCTAACATTAAGCCCCGCCTTAGTAATGGAGGTTGTCAATCAGCCAGCGGCCATTACTAAGGCGGTGATAATAAAGTTTAAAAAGATACAAGCACATAGAAAAAATATTTTATTGAAATAAAAAAACACAACCCTCATTAACCATTTTATTGAGAATTAAAAAAACGCCGTCCTCGAATCCGAAGTCCAACAACCGAACCTGTAAAAAAAACACAAACACACAAAAATAATCAGTAACACATAAAGAAGCAAAATTATTATTCTTACCTATCCTGGGTCCAGCGCTGGAGATGCAATGTCAGCGAGCTGGGCCCTGTATCTAATCCAATCATGTGTGATACTGTCTGCTGAGCTGTGTATCTAATCCAATCATGTGTGATACTGTCTGCTGGGCCCTGTATCTAATCGTATCTTGTGTGATACTGTCTGCTGGGCCACTGTATCTAATCCTATCATGTGTGATACTGCCTTCTGAGCCACTGTATCTAATCCTATCATGTGTGGTACTGTCTGCTGAGCCACTGTATCTAATCCTATCATGTGTGGTACTGTCTGCTGAGCCACTGTATCTAATCCTATCATGTGTGATACTGTCTGCTGAGCCACTGTATCTAATCCCATCATGTGTGATACTGTCTGCTGAGCCACTGTATCTAATCCTATCATGTGTGATACTGTCTGCTGGGCCACTGTATCTAATCCTATCATGTGTGATACTGTCTGCTGAGCCACTGTATCTAATCCTATCATGTGTGATACAGTCTGCTGAGCCACTGTATCTAATCCTATCCATAGTTTATAGGGTCGTAGTGCTATAGATATGCTATGCTGTCTCATATACACACATTTTTTTGGGGCGGACACATATGTATTGGGGCTATTTCCCCTGACATTTTAAGCCCTGAGGGTATGTTCACACGGCAGCGTCCGTTACGGCTGAAATGACAGTGCTATTTTCAGGAGAAAACAGCACCGTAATTTCAGCCGTAATGGCATGTGCAGGCGTCTTTCGCTGCGTCCATTACGGACGTAATTGGAGCTGTTTTTCTATGGAGTCCATGGAAAACGGCTCCATTTACGTCTGAAGAAGTGACAGGCACTTCTCTGACGCGGGCGTCTATTTTACGCGCCGCCTTTTGACAGCGGCGCGTAAAAATAAATGACCGTCGGCACAGAACATCGTAAGACCCATTCAAATGAATGGGCAGATGTTTGCCAACGCTTTTGAGCCGCATTTTCGGACGTAATTCAATGCTAAAACGCCCGAATTACGTCCGTAAATAGGGTGTGTGAACCCAGCCTTAGTGACGCCCCGGCTGCTAGTGCTGCATTGTTGGGTCACTTAGGAGACCCAGCGATGCAGCTGAAAGCTGCGGACCATCGGCCATGAGGAGTTTGCGGGGGGGGGGCCCAGTAAGAATTTTTGCATCGGGCCCATGAGCCTTTAGCTACGCCCCTGGTAACATTTATACAACCCGATGTGTTGCGTGTCAAAACGGCCTTGTAACTTAAATTTATGCAGATTTGTGATGCGGTCATGGGCTGTGCAGTTTATACAGGTGAAACACTTTTTTTTTTACCATGTCTCATCTGTGAAAACCTGTGGCCATGTGGCATAGTACCACATCGTGTGAACTCAGCCTATAATGTTTACATGGTTGGAGACAGCTGGAGTGAAGAGAGGAGTCTTGCTTCTCCCACCCACACAGGCCTAAACTGACTGATTGATAGCTTCCCTGTATAAATGTTTATAAAGCTGTCAATCAACCTATGTGGGCAGATAAAGGCACACTAACATCAGCGCCGGTTCAAAGGGAACAGCTGCCTTTCCTTCCGAAAGGGGTTCATGTTCCATCACCATTTCATATGTAGTGTAAGTGCCCCTTCTACATGCTTTGCATAGGTGGATGCAAGATATTGTGCCTATTACAATACAAAGAAATCTATAAAAACACACACACACACACACACACACACACACACTATTGTGGAGACACCACAATAAAAGGCAGCTTAAAAATACACCATCTCACTACTGAGACTTCATTACAATAAAGGGGAGCTAATAAATACACAAACACAATTGTTCATCACAATAGAGCCCAAGTAAGGCAACACACATACATGCACACACACACACTTTTGTGACATCATTAACACAGAACGTAGCAGATAAATAAACATACACACTACTGTGACATCATTAAAAATTAACAGCCTATATGAGGACCCAACCATTGTGACATCATCAAGACAGAGCAGAGATTTAAATAAACACAAAGACTATTGTGAAATCATAGAGCACCGTAAATACACACACTATTTATAAAATCAAAATAGAGCTTAAGCTCTGTTCCCATCTGCATCTGAGGCTCCGTTATGCCCTTTGTCACAGATCCGGTGAAAAATGCTGGAAATATAGCCCAACATGCAGTAAAACAAGAGAAACCCTCACGGAATCCCAACGGTACACATTGAGGCCTTATTCACACGAACGTGTTAAATGTCCATGTGACGGCGGATGAAACAACGGCCGTCACACGGACCTATATAATTCAATGTGGCCGTTCACACGGCCGTTGTTACAACGGACCGTGTGAAGGGTCCGTGAGAAAATAGGACATGTCCTATTTTTTCACACTTCACACATCCCTCCTTAGACTATTGTCTATGGGGGATGCGTGATATCGTGTCCCGCAGCACAGAGCACGAATGCATCTCGAATGTGAAAAACTGCTGTTTTTTACGTCAGAGATGTGCAACGCCCGTGGGAATCTAGCCTAAAGAGAACCTTTCCCCTGCCCATACATGTGCACCATGTAATAGGCACTGCAGCACAAACCCTGTCTCACTTTAAAAAACAATTCTAGCCTTCTCCATCATTTAAATATCGGTATCGTTATAATTAGCGCCCGATATGTAAATAAACCCCTGAATTGTCAATGGGGCGTGTAAATAGGATGGGGGCGTGTTAGTTATCGTGTCACACAGTCTTGTCGTCCTTGTCTGCCGAGAGCTGAAGAGTGAGAGCGTGCGCGCGTGCCGGCACGAATGCGCGCACATCTCCAACGCCGCCGCCGGTGATACTCCCGTCGCCACAGAAACAGAAGAATTCTCATTCTTCTCCTCTTCTGTTCCGTGGCGGTGGTGGAGCTGTGTGTGCACGCGCTCGCACGCACGCTCTCCTCTCTCCAGCTTTTGTCAGACTGTGAAGAAAAGACTGTGTGGTCTCGCGAATGAGATCACACAGCACAAGCGGTCGTGACACTGTCCGTAGCTGATTGCACAATGTCACAGTGATGTTACATGCTCCCCATGCTATTTACACGCCCCATTGACAGTTCAGGGGGTTATTTACATATCGGGTGCCAAATATAACGGCACCGATATCTAAATAACAGAGGAGGCTAGAATTTTTTTTTTAAAGTGAAACAGGGTTTGTGCAGCAGTGCCTATTACATGGTGCACTCAGCTGCACATGTATGGATAGGTGAAAGGTTCTCTTTAAATGGGTTCTGTTGGGCACCGTTATTTTCCATGATTCAATGGCCCTGAACTTCAGTTTTTCGTACTTCTGTTGCTATGATGGAAAAGAAGAACATAAAAACTTAGCACAGATGTGAACGAAGCCTTAGGGCATGTTCACACGGCTTATTTACGGACGTAATTCGGGCGTTTTAGCCCTGAATTCCGTCAGAAAATGTGCCTCAATAGCGTCGGCAAACATCTGCCCATTCATATGAATGGGTCTTACGATGTTCTGTTCCGACGGTCATTTTTTTTACGCCCCGCTGTCAAAAGGCGGGGTGTAAAAAAGACGCCCGCGTCAAAGAAGTGCCTGTCACTTCCTCAGACGTAAATGGAGCCGTTTTCCATTGACTCCATGGAAAAACAGCTCCATTTACGTCCGTAATTCACGCAGCGAAAGACGCCTCAACATGCCATGACGGCTGAAATTACGGAGCTGTTTTCTCCTGAAAACAGCCCCGTAATTTCAGCCGTTACGGATGCTGCCGTGTGAACATACCCTTAAGGGCTGATTCAGACGAACGTTGCGTTTTTGCGCGCTCAAAAAACGCTGCGTTTTGCGCGCGCAAAAAACACTTGACAGCTGCGTGTGTCATCCGTGTATGATGCGTGGCTGCGAGATTTTCGCGCAGCCGCCATCATAGAGATGAGTCTGGTCGACGTCAGTCACTGTCCAGGGTGCTGAAAGAGTTAACTGATCGGCAGTAACTCTTTCAGCACCCTTGACAGTGAATGCCGATCACAATATCGTGAAACCTGTTAAAAAAAAAGAAAAAGTTCGTACTTACCGAGAACTTCCCTCCCGGCCGTTGCCTTGGTGACGCGTCCTTGGTGACGCGCCTCTCTTGACATCTGGCCCCACCTCCCTGGATGACGCGGCAGTCCATGTGACCGCTGCAGCCTGTGCTTGGCTTGTGATTGGCTGGAGCTGTCACTTGGACTGAATTGTCATCCCGGGAGGTCAGACTGGAGGAAGAAGCCGGGAGTTATCGGTAAGTCAGAACTTCTTTTTTTTTTTACACGTTCATGTATATTGGGATCGGAAGTCACTGTCCAGGGTGCTGAAACAGTTTAACTCTTTCAGCACCCTGGACAGTGACTATCTCCTGCCGTCGCGTACCGGAAATTTTTTTGCTGGGTTCGGCCAAAACGAGTTCGGCCAAACCCGGTGAAGTTCGGTTCGGTTGTCCGGGTTCGCTCATCTCAAAGACACTCCGTTTGGATGTTTGGAAACAGAAAAGCACGTGGTGCTTTTCTGTTTACATTCATCCTTTTGACAGTTGGTGCGCTGTTTCAGTCGGTTCGCACGGAAGTGCTTCCGTGCGACCTGCGTGGTTTTCACGCACCCATTGACTTCAATGGGTGCGTGATGCGCGAAATACGCGGAGATATTGAGCATGTCGCGCTTTTTGCGCAGCGGACAAACGCTGCGCAAAAAGCACGGACTGTCTGTACTGCCCCATAGACTTGTATTGGTCTGTGCGTGGCGCGTGAAAACCACGCGGCCCGCACGGATCCAATACACGTTCGTGTGAATCCCCCCTTAGTCTGTAAAGGCACAGCTAAACACTACAGGGGCACCAGGCCAGCCTTAGCTGACCAATGCTAACAGCATCACAGGTCTCCATGCTCCCGTACAGCTGGCCTATGGCTGTGTTCACATATTGTGGTGTTTTCGTGGTTGTATTGCTGTTGTTATGCAATTAAAACAAAATCTCAAAGAAAACGTGGCGGTTAAGTCAAATTTTGGCATAGCGTTGGAAAACCGAGATTTGTGAACACAGAAGGCTAAATTAGCAGTGTGAGAGACAGTTTTTCTCTTATCTTCCTTTCACTCCTCTTCCTATGGAGTAGTTTGAGAGTGGTAGTTGGGGGGATTTGAAGGGGTTTAAAGAACCTACAGACAATAGCCAAGCTGATATATGTTGCCTTAATAAACTTAGGTTATCCTGCTGTTGTAGATTACTTCGATGGATGTGCAAACCTTTCATATGCAATGATGTTTTTTCATCTGCCTCCTTATTGTTTGACCATATGTCTGTTAAAACCATAACTTGTTCATTGAGAATATGTATTCTTTTGTGATATTGCTTAATCTGATGTCTGTTCCCCTTCCCATTTTTTTTTTTTTTCCTTTCTGTATCCCTTTTGAAATTTTGTGAAAATTCTCTTAACCCCTTCAGGACTGGGCCTGTTTTGGCCTTCAGGACGAAGCCGATTTTTCAAATCTGACATGTGTCACTTTATGTGGTAATAACTCCGGAATGCTTTTACCTATCCATGTGATTCTGAGATTGTTTTCTCGTGACATATTGTACTTTATGTTAGGCAAAAAATTTGGTCAATAAATTCAATATTTATTTGTAAAAAACACCAAGATTTAGAGAAAATTAGCAAATATTTGCATTTTTCTAAATTTAAATGTATCTACTTGTAAAACAGATAGTAATACCACACAAAATACTTACTAGTTTACATTTCCCATATGTCTACTTTATGTTTGCATAATTTTTTGAACATTCTTTTATTTTTCTAGGACGTTACAAGGCTTAGAACATTAGCAGCAATTTCTCATATTTTCAAGAAAATTTCAAAAGCCTATTTTTTCAGGGACCAGTTCAGTTCTGAAGTGGCTTTGAGGGCCTTATATATTAGAAAGTCCCCATAAATCACCTCATTTTGAAACTGCACCCCTCAAAGTATTCAAAACAGCATTCAGAAAGTGTTTTAACCCTTTAGGCATTTCACAGGAATTAAAGCAAAGTAGAGGTGAAATTTACAAATTTCATTTTTTTTTTTAATTAATTCATTTGTAATAATTTTTTTCTGTACCACAGAAGGTCTTACCCAAGAAATGCAACTCAATATTTATTGCCCAGATTCTGCAGTTTTTAGAAATATGCCACATGTGGTCCTAGTGCGGTAATGGACTGAAATACAGGCCTCAGAAGCAAAGGAGCACCTAGAGGATTTTGGGGCCTCCTTTTTTTAGAATATATTTTAGGCACCATGTTAGGTTTGAATAGGTCTTGTGGTACCAAAACAGTAAAGACCCCCCAAAAGTGACCCCATTTTGCAAACGACACCCCTCAAGGAATTTATCTATGGGTATAGTTAGCATTTTGAACCCACAGTTTTTTTGCTAAATTTATTTGAATTAGTATGTGAAGATGAAAATCTACTTTTTTTCTGAAAAAACATAGAAAGTTTTAATTTTTACAAGGAATAAAGTAAAAAAAAACACCCCAACATATGTAAAGCAATTTCTTCCGATTATAGCAATACCCCATATGTGGTAATAAACTGCTGTTGGGACCCACAGCAGGGCTCAGAAGGGCAGGAGCGCCATTTGGATTTTGGATTTCTGATTTTGCTGGAATAGTTTTCAGTGCCGTGTCGCGTTTACAATGCACTGGAGGAACCAAAATAGTGGAAACCCCCCAAAAGTGACCCCATTTTGGAAACTACACCCCTCATTTTGACCAAACAGTTGTTTTGCTGAATACATTGGAATTAGTCCGTAAAGGTAAAAATCAACTTTTTTGCTGAAAAAACGTAGACATTTTTAATTTTTACAAGGAATAAAGGAGAAAAAGCACCCCAACATTTGTAAAACAATTTCTCCCGATTACGTAAATATGCCATATGTCGTAATAAAGTGCTGGTTGGACCCACAGCGGGGCTTAGAAGGCAAGGAGCGCTATTTGGCTTTTGGAGCTCAAATTTAGCTGGAATAGTTTTCGGGTGTCATGTCGAATTTGCAAAGCCCCCGAGGGACCAAAACAGTGGACGCCCCCAAAAGTAACCCCATTTGGAAAACTACACCACTTAAGGAATCTATCTAGGTGTATAGTGAGCATTTAGACCCCACACGTCTTTTACAGAATTTATTAGAATTAGGCCGTGAAAATTAAGATCAACATTATTTCCACTAAAATGTAGAATTTTTTCAATTTTACGAAGGATAAAGGAGAAAAAGCACCCCAATATTGGTAAAGCAAGAGTATGGCTATACCCCACATGTGGTCACAAATGCTTTTTCATTAGAAAGTAATTAACCCTTTCCGGACTGAGCCATGTTTTGCTTTTTCTTTTTAATTTTTCCCTCTCCACATTCTGAGAGCCATAACTTTTTTATTTTTCTGTCAATAGAGCGGTGTGAGGGCTTATTTTTTGCGGGATGAGCTGTCGTTTTTATTTGTACCATTTTTTGGTACATACACCATTTTTAGCACTTTTTATTAAATTTTTTGGTAGAGCCAAAGTGACCAAAAAACAGTGGATTTGCCGTTTTAAATTCTTTATTTTTCACGGCGTTCACCGTGCGAGTTAAATAATGGTATATTGTAATAATTTGGACTTTTATGGATGCAGGGATACCAATTTTGTGTATTTTTTTTATTTTTTTACATTACTTTAGAGAAAAAATGTGAAAAGGTTGTTTTTTTGGACTTTAAATATTTATTTAATTTTTTCCACTAATAATAACTATTTACTTTTGTTTTTACAAGTTTTATTAATCCCCATGGGAGACTTAAACCAGCGATCGTTAGATCACTGGTAGAATACACTGCAATACTAATGTATTGCAGTATATTGTCATTTTTACATGCTTCTGTAACAGCGCGATCGCTGTTTCTGTCCGTTAGTCCCGGGTGTCAGCTGTAATACACAGCTAACACCCGCAGAGTATGGCACGGGCTCAGTGAGTGAGACGCTCCATACATCACCCCCCACACCACGACATGCTATTAAGTCAGGGTGCGCGAAAGGTTTCATGCGCAGCGGATGGTGCAAAGTGAAAATTACAATTTTCGACTGATGTGCTATTTTAGTGCACTATATGTTGTGCCCAGTTTGTGTCACAAATACCACAAATAAAATATTAACAGGGTTCTCCCGGGTATAGCGATGCCATATCGGTGGACGTAAACGGCTGTTTGGGCACGCTGTAGGGCTCAGAAGGGAGGGAGCGCCATTTGGCTTTTGGAGCACAGATTTAGCTTGGTAGTAGCTCTAGCGTTTTGCTGGTATTTTAGTTTATAATGTGGGGGCACATGTAGGCTGGACAGACTACATCAGGGGCATAATAAGAGGGTATAATAATGGGGTAAATAAATAATAATCTGCAGATATGTGGCCGGTGTCGCACTGATAAATGGCGCCCGATCTTATCCGCTTTTGGAACACTGGACATTTTGCATCGCTATATTCTGGGAGCGAGAACTTTTTTATTTTTTCACCACCGGAGCCGTGTGAGGGCTTATTCTTTGCGGGAAAATCTGTAGTTTTCATTGGTACCATTTTGGGGTACATGCGATTTTTTTTGATCACTTTTTATTCCATTTTTCGTCAAGCCAGGGGACCAAAAACCATCAATTCTGAAAAAAAAATTTATTTATTTTTTACGGCTTTCACCCTGGGCTATAAATGACCATTATACTTTATTCTGCGGGTCGATACGATTACGCGATACCATATGTATATCGTTATTTTTACATTTTGCAACGTTTGCGCAATAAAAGAACTTATTTATAAAATAAACTATTTTTTTGTGTTACCATATTCTGAGAGCCATAACTTTTTCATTTTTCAGTCAAAAAAGCTGTGTAACGGCTTGTTTTTTGCGGGAGAGGATGTAGTTTGTATTGGTACCATTTTGGCGTACATGTGACTTTCTGATCACTTTTTATTGTATATTTTGGGAGGGGTGGTGACCAAAAAAGAGTAATTTTGCCATTGTTTTTTGTTTATTTTATTTGCGGTGTTCACCGTGCCGGAAAAGTAATATTATAGTTTTATAGTTGGGGTTGTTACGAACGCGGTGATACCAAATATGTGTACTTTTTTTTTTACGTGTTCAAAAAGTGTAAAAATAAAAGTTATAAGTGACATAAACAAGAACTGCTTTTTTTCCTATAATAAGATATTTATTATAGGAAAAAAAAGCAGTTCTTGTTTATGACACTTATAACTTTTATTTTTACACTTTTTTTGAAATATTTTTATTCTTTTTTTTTACTTTCTTTACTTGTACCACTACGGGACACTTAGGATATGTTCACACGACAGCGTCCGTAACGGCTGAAATTACGGGGATGTTTTCAGGAGAAAACATCCCCGTAATTTCAGCCGTAACGGCATGTGCAGGCGCTTAAACGCCGCGTCCATTACGGACGTAATTGGCGCTGCTTTTCATTGGAGTCAATGAATAATGGCTCCAATTACGCCCCAAGAAGTGACAGGTCACTTCTTTGACGCGGGCGTCTATTTACGCGCCGTCATTTTTCGGACGTAATTGTGTGTGAACATACCCTTAGACTTGCAGCTCTGATCGCTGCTGGAATACATTACACTACCTACGTAGTGTAATGCATTCCAACTGTCATTGTGACGTGACAGTCACACTGAAGCCGGATTCACACGAGCGTGTGCGTTTTGCGCACGCAAAAAACGTGGCGTTTTGCGTGCGCAAAAGGCACTTAACAGCTCCGTGTGTCAGCCCCGTATGATGCGCAGCTGCGTGATTTTCGCACAGCCGCCATCATTATGACACTCCGTTTGGATGTTTGCAAACAGAAAAGCACGTGGTGCTTTTCTGTTTACATTCATAGTTTTACTGCTGTTGCGCGAATTACGCGCGTCCCACGGAAGTGCTTCCGTGTGGTGCGCGTGATTTTCACGCACCCATTGACTTCAATGGGTGCGTGATGCGCGAAATACGCACAAAGAACGGACATGTCCTGAGTTTTATGCAGCGGACTCATGCTGCGCAAAAATCACTGACAGTCTGCACTGCCCCATAGACTAATATAGGTCCGTGCGAGGTGCGTGAAAATCCCGCGCGTTGCACGGACGTATATCACGTTCGTCTGAATAAGCCCTGACAGGAAGCCTACGACAACCACCCTCCGCCTGGTCCTCATAGGCTTCTGTACAAGGCAGCCCGGAAGCCATTGTCTGGAGTCCGGTTGCCATGGGTACCATCGCCAGCCCCCGTGATTTCACGTGGGGGCTGCCGATCTCCGCCAAACTCCTTAGATGTGACGATCGGAATCGACCGCCGCATCTAAGGGGTTAACTGCCGAAATCAGCGGCGATGGGCCGCTGATCGGCAACGGAGAATGCAGGGCAGACACCCTGCACAGTTAACCGCTGCTGTGGTGTAGCGCCGCGCGGCGGTTAACTGTCAAAGCACTGACGTAACTGCACGTCGAAGTATGCGAAGTTACTGCTCACCTCGACGTGCATTAACGGAGGCAGCGGCGGCGACGGCAGGAAAGTTATGTTTGTGTATGTGATGTGTGTGTATGTTCGTGTTAGGGTATGTGCACACGTAAACTGCATTTACGTCCGAAATTACGGAGCTGTTTTCAGTAGAAAACAGCTCCGACATTTCAGACGTAAATACTCGTCCTCGCATTTTGCGAGGCGTCTTTGACGGCCGTAATTTTGAGCTGTTCTTCATTGAATTCAATGAAGAACGGCTCAAATTACGTCCAAAGAAGTGTCCTGCACTTCTTTGACGAGGCAGTCATTTTACGCGTTGTCATTTGACAGCTGTCAAACGACGACGTGTAAATTACAGGTCGTCGGCACAGTACGTCGGCAAACCCATTCAAATGAATGGGCAGATGTTTGCCGACGTATTGGAGACGTATTTTCAGGCGTAAATCGAGGCATAATACGCCTCGTTTAGGCCTGAAAATAGGTTGTGTGAACCCAGCCTTATACTGTGTGATTACCACTGTATCTAATCCTCCTACACTGTGCATTCGCTCAAAAAATGGCGGCACACAGTGTAGGAAGTTTGAACATTCAACCCCCTGTTTTCTCCTGGCACTAGCCAGGATAAAGGAGTGGGGATTGTTTGAGGACACTAGAGTGAGTGTGTCTTCTCCAATTTTGCAGCATAAAGCAATGAGGTTGCTTTACCACATGCCAATGCTGCAATTTTGGGAATTGCTCCCTCTAGTGACCAGCACATGGAAATGTTATAAATTAGAATCTAATTTATAATATTTCCTGACTTGTGTAAAAATTAAAAAAATTAGAACAATGTGTAATCATTTATATACTAACAGTTTAACAAAAAAGAAAATATATATATATTTTTCTAGTGACACATTCCCTTTAAGGCAGAAAGACCCACAAACAAGCAACAACTGAAGACAGCTGCAGTAAAGGCGGCAAAGCATCACAAAGGAGGAAACCCAGCATTTGTTGATGTCCATGGGTTCTAGACTTCAGGCAGTCATTGCCTGCAAAAGATTCTCTACAAGGTATTAAAAGAAACGATTTAATTTCTGGTCATGTTAATTTGTCCAATTACTTTTGAGCCCCTGAAATGAGGAGGTTGTGTAGAAAAGTGGTTGCAATTCCTAAATGTTTCACACAATAGTTTTGTTCAACCCTTTGAATTAAACCTGAAAGTCTACACTTCAATTGCATCTCAGTTGTTTCCTTTTCAAATCCAATGTGGTGGCATGCAGGGCCAGATCACGAAGATTGTGTCACTGTCTAAATAATTCCGAACCTAACTGTAGCTATCACAATTTGTCCCTTGACTCATCAGGCCTTATTACTATACGGCGCCTGAGTGTTTTTAGAACTTTATTTTCTAAGGTATGTCGTTCTACTGTGGACACATTGTCATACGTTTAGAATGAGGCTTTCATGTGGTGGGAACAGTTCATAGAAGTAATAACTACTGACAGTTTCCCGTCAATAGCGAAAGTATCAAGAACCCTGTTGTAAAGGAAATGCTGATATGTGATGTTGGTATTCTTCCAGTCAGTGTTTGACTTTTACTTTTGGCAATACTTTGTGAAGTTAATGTTCTGGAAAAGTCAAGGCTGGGACCCCCGACAGAGAAAGAAATGCAGATCTAAATATTATAATGCTTGTATAAATGAAAATAATTAAGAAATTACAGATTTCCTTCAACTGCTAAATTTTCTCATCAATATGTGTTGTTTTCAGGCGCAATAAACATCTCCCACATTCCCTGGGTGTAGTTACTTTTTCTTTCCTTTAGCTGCCAATGAACAAAATTGCTGGATTCAATTTGTGTCCTGTACAATTTAAAGGGGTATTCAACAAATAGATGTTATGTATTGTATAATGAAAACTTATAGAATTTTCGTTCTACATCAATTCCTCACGGTCTTTAAAGAGGCTCTGTCACCAGATTCTCAAATCCCTATCTCCTATTGCATGTGATCGGCGCTGCACTGTAGATAACAGTAACGTTTTGTTTTTTTAAAAACGTTCATTTTTGGCGAAGTTTATGAGCTATTTTATATATATATGCAAATGAGCTTTGAAATGGACAACTGGGCGTTTTTTTCATTATGTCCAACTGGGGGTGTATTGTGTTTTTAACTGGGCGTGTTTACGTGTATGACGCTGACCAATCAGTGACCAGTCAGCATCATACACTCATCTCCATTGATTTACACAGCAGCGATGTGCAGCCACATAAACAGAGATTAACGTTAATCAAGTGTCCTGATAATGAATACACATGACCTCCAGCCTGGACGTCATGTGTATTCAGAATCCTGACACTTCTTGTAATGGCAGGGGAGTAGGGAAACAGACAGTGAGCCCTAAACTACCCACCACTCAGTCCCTGCCTACTTGCAACGACCCGCCCTAGGCGACGGGGTACAACTGGGCGACAGTCCCTACGCTCAGTAGGTGCACGACAGACAAACAGACAAGGGGACACAAGCAAAGGGAAATGGGGCAGTTGCCCACGGCAACACCGTGAGCAACAAGAGAGGTGAACGAGCCGAGTCAAACCAGGAATGTACGAGGTACCAAACGTAGAGCAGGAGAGTAGTCAGTAAGCCGGGGTCAGAATGAAGCAAGGTCAATAGGCCAGGAAACCACACAAGAAGAATCACAAGCAAGAGAGGAACAGGAAAGACAGGTATAAATAGACAGAGGGCGGGAGCTAGCTCCGTCTGGCCAGGCTGCGATAGGCTCTCCCACTCCTAAGCCTGCCATCCTGAGTGGTGGAAGATGGAGTCAGTCTCAGAGGCATAGAACCAGGTGCAGACTGATTACCCATGGGCGTATACACAGAGGTTGTGCCTGGCAGATCCTTTACAGTACCCCCCCTTTTATGAGGGGCCACCGGACCCTTTCTAAGTGGACCTGGTTTATTGGGGAAACGAAGGTGGAACTTCCTGACCAATACCCCAGCGTGAACATCCCGGGCGGGTACCCAAGTCCTCTCCTCAAGCCCGTATCCTCTCCAATGGACCAGGTACTGGAGGGAGCCTTGGACCATCTTGCTGTCCACAATCTTGGCCACCTCGAATTCCACCCCCTCAGGGGTGAGAACGGGAACAGGAGGTTTCCTCGAGGGAGTCCAGCACGGGGAGCAGCGTTTAAGGAGGGAGGCATGAAACACGTCGTGTATACGAAAAGATGGGGACAACTCCAGTCGGAAGGTGACAGGATTGAGGACTTCAATGACCTTATACGGCCCTATAAACCGGGGAGCAAACTTCTTGGACGGGACCTTAAGGCGCAAGTTCTTAGACGATAACCAAACCAGATCCCCGACCATAAACAAGGGGTTAGCAGAACGTCTTCTATCAGCCTAAGTTTTTTGTATACTCTGGGACGCCTCTAGGTTCTTCTGAACCTGGGCCCAGACTGTGCACAGTTCCCGATGAACGACCTCTACCTCGGGATTGTTGGAACTACCAGGTGAAACGGAGGAGAACCGTGGATTAAACCCAAAATTACAGAAAAAGGGGGAGACCCCCGATGAGTTACTGACCCGGTTATTAAGGGAAAATTCGGCGAGGGGAATGAATGAGACCCAATCAAATTGACAGTCAGAGATAAAACACCTTAAATATTGTTCTAGAGACTGATTAGTCCTCTCAGTCTGGCCATTAGTTTCAGGATGGAAGGCAGAGGAGAAGGACAGATCAATCTCCAACTTTTTACAGAAGGCTCTCCAAAACAATGAAACAAATTGTACCCCTCTGTCCGAAACAATATTGACAGGGACCCCATGGAGACGCAGGATGTGTTTGACAAACAAGGTAGCTAACGTCTTAGCATTGGGTAGTTTCTTGAGGGGCACAAAGTGGCACATCTTACTGAAGCGGTCTACTACCACCCACACCACCGACTTGCCTTGAGATGGAGGCAAATCGGTGATAAAATCCATGGAGATATGGGTCCAAGGTCTCTGGGGAATGGGCAAAGAATGTAGTAAGCCCACTGGTCGGGACCTGGGAGTCTTGGACCTGGCACAAACCTCACAAGCGGCGACGTAGGCCTTAACGTCTTTAGGCAACCCAGGCCACCAATAGTTTCTGGCAATGAGGTGTTTGGTACCCAGGATGCCTGGATGACCAGATAGTGCGGAGTCATGATTTTCCCTAAGTACCCTTAGCCGGAGTTGCAGGGGAACAAACAGCTTGTTCTCAGGAAGGTTCCTGGGAGCTGAACCTTGATCAGCCGCAATTTCAGAGACTAAATCAGAATCAATAGAAGAAACGACTATACCAGGAGGCAAAATACAAGCAGGATCTTCCTCCGAAGGAGGGCTGGCCATGAAGCTACGCGACAGCGCATCGGCCTTAATATTTTTAGACCCAGCCATATAGGTAACCAAAAAGTTGAATCTGGTAAAAAATAGCGCCCATCGAGCTTGTCTCGGGTTTAGCCTCCGGGCAGATTCTAGGAAAACCAGATTCTTGTGGTCGGTAAGGACCGTTAGCTGGTGCCTAGCCCCCTCCAGGAAGTGGCGCCACTCTTCAAATGCCCATTTAATGGCTAAGAGTTCGCGGTTGCCAATATCATAGTTACTATCAGTGGGCGAGAACTTCCTGGAGAAGTAGGCACAGGGACGGAGATGGGTGAGGGACCTGGTACCCTGGGACAAGACAGCCCCCACTCCCACCTCGGATGCGTCAACCTCCACGATAAATGGCTCCAATTGGTTGGGCTGGACCAGCACCGGAGCCGAGATAAAGCACTTCTTAAGGACCTCAAAAGCCTGGACAGCCTCAGGAGGCCAGTGGAGGAGATCAGCACCTTTGCGAGTGAGGTCCGTAAGAGGCTTAGCGATGACCGAGAAGTTAGCAATAAATCTCCTGTAATAATTAGCGAACCCCAAGAAACACTGTAACGCCTTCAGGGAGGCAGGTTGGACCCATTCCGCCACAGCCTGGACCTTGGCGGGGTCCATGCGGAATTCATGAGGAGTGAGGATTTCATGCTCAATGTGGGACGACAAGTCCTTGGAAAACACGAGTATGTCATCAAGGTACACTACAAGAAATACCCCCAGGTAATCCCTTAAAATCTCATTTATGAAATTCTGGAAGACCACGGGAGCATTACACAACCCAAAGGGCATGACAAGGTATTCGAAATGACCTTCGGGCGTGTTAAACGCAGTCTTCCACTCATCCCCCTCTTTGATGCAGATAAGGTTATACGCCCCCCGTAGATCAAACTTAGAGAACCATTGGGCCCCCTGGACTTGATTAAAGAGATCAGGAATCAAAGGAAGGGGATACTGGTTCCTTACAGTGACCTTATTCAAGTTACGGTAGTCAATGCATGGCCTAAGACCACCATCCTTCTTCCCTACGAAGAAGAAGCCAGCACCTACCGGAGAAGTAGAGGGGTGAATGTAACACTTGGCCAGGCATTCCTGGATATACTCTCTCATGGCTTCACGTTCGGGACAAGAAAGATTAAATATCCTACCCTTAGGGAGCTTAGCTCCTGGTACCAAATCGATAGCGCAATCGTATTCTCTATGAGGAGGTAACACTTCGGAGGCCTCCTTAGAGAAAACATCGGCGAAGTCCTGGACAAACTCAGGTAGCGTGTTCACCTCCTCAGCGGGAGAAATAGAATTAACAGAAAAACATGACATCAAGCATTCATTACCCCATTTGGTAAGAGCCCCAGTATTCCAGTCAAACGTGGGATTATGCAACTGCAACCAGGGAAGGCCTAAAACCAAATCGGATGATAATCCCTGCATCAACAGTACAGAGCACTGCTCCAAATGCATGGAGCCAACAAGGAGTTCAAAAACAGGGGTATGCTGAGTAAAATAACCATTAGCAAGAGGAGTGGAGTCGATACCCACTACCGGGACAGGTTTAAGCAAATCAATCAAAGGCATAGCTAGAGACATAGCAAATTCCACAGACATGATATTAGCAGACGACCCTGAATCCACAAAGGCACTGCCGGTAGCAGACCTACCACCAAAAGGTGGAAGCAAGATTTTATTACGTTTCATATTTACGGGAAATACCTGTGCGCCCAAGTGACCTCCCCGATGATCACTTAGGCGCGGAAGTTTTCCGGCTGCTTATTCTTACACCTAGGACAGTTGTTCACTTGATGCTTGTCATCCCCACAATAGAAGCAGAGACCATTCTTCCTGCGGAACTCTCTACGTTGTCGGGGGGACACGGAGGCCCCGAGTTGCATAGGTACCTCCGAGTCTTCCGTGGAAGAGCGAAGCAACGGAACCTCGGGAGGCATCATGGGGGAGTCAGAGGGGAAAACACAAAACCGTTCAAGTTGTCGTTCCCTGAGACGTCGGTCAAGTCGTACCGCTAAAGCCATAACCTGGTCTAGGGAGTCAGAACAGGGATAGCTAACTAGCAGGTCTTTCAGGGCGTTCGACAGACCCAACCTAAACTGGCACCTTAAGGCAGGGTCATTCCACCGAGAAGCTACGCACCACTTCCTAAAGTCAGAGCAATACTCCTCCACAGGTCTCTTACCCTGACGTAAGGTCACCAGCTGACTCTCGGCAAAGGCAGTCCTGTCAGTCTAGTCATAAATGAGTCCGAGAGCAGAAAATAAACGGTCAACGGAGGAAAGTTCAGGGGCGTCAGGAGCCAGGGAGAAGGCCCATTCTTGGGGCCCTTCCTGGAGCCGGGACATAATTATACCCACCCGCTGGCTCTCAGAACCTGAGGAGTGGGGCTTTAAGCGAAAGTAGAGCTTACAACTCTCCCGAAAGGAGAGAAAAGTCCTCCGGTCCCCTGAGAACCGGTCAGGAAATTTGAGGTGGGGTTCAAGAGGTGAGGTGAGGGGTACTACCATGGCAGCGTCAGGCTGGTTGACCCTCTGAGCCAGGGCCTGGACCTGTAGGGAGAGACCCTGCATTTGCTGAGCCAGGGTCTCTGTGAGATTTCCAGCAAGTGAAACGAAATCTCGTTTACCTCCGTAATCTCGCGAGATTTCGTTTCCCTTGCTAGAAATCTCAAAGAAAAGAGTCAGAAGTGTCAGGATTCTGAATACACATGACGTCCAGCCTGGATGTTCATGTGTATTCATTATCAGGACACTTGATTAACGTTAATCTCTGTTTATGTGGCTGCACATCGCTGCTGTGTAAATCAATGGAGATGAGTGTATGATGCTGACTGGTCACTGATTGGTCAGCGTCATACACGTAAACACGCCCAGTTAAAAACACAATACACGCCCAGTTGGACATAATGAAAAAAAAAACGCCCAGTTGTCCATTTCAAAGCTCATTTGCATATATATAAAATAGTTCATAACTTGGCCAAAAATGAACGTTTTTAAAAAAAAACGAAAACTTTACTGTTATCTACATTGCAGCGCCAATCACATGCAATAGGAGATAGGGATTTGAGAATCTGGTGACAGAGCCTCTTTAAGGTCTCTGCTTGCTGTGTAGGAACCGATCAGAACCGCCATTGTTTACTTCCATTGGATGTCCATGGTCATGTGATGAACACAGAGTAGAGCAGCTTGTTACGAAAGCGATTTTTAGCAGTACTTTTAGAATAACAGTTATAAGTTGGCGATTAAAAATGTGCCTGTGCAGCTTAAAGGGATCCTGTCATCAACATCTTACCTGTTAAACTCGCCTGACCCCTCAATGGCCGCAGCTGTCCAGAGTGCGTTCCTGTTCTCTTCTTTCCTGAAGTCCTCCTCTGTCTGTAAATATCGTCGTTTAAACTCTTCCCGCCTTTTATGGTAATTATTTTTCCCTCTGGGATGCAGCTTCTTAACCACGCCCACTGCCACCACCTGTCCGGCCCTGACTGACTAAGGAGCTGTCAATCAAAAAGAAGGAGGTGGAGTCCACTCTGAGACGCTGGAGGAATGAAAATCTGACTCTTTTCAGATGAAGATTTGACTCTTTTCTGCTCATTTGCATACGGCGTGGGACCACTGAAAAACTGAATACTAAAGGTACAGAGCTTACTTAGAACATATTTATAGCTTAGATGACAATGATTTTTCACCCACTTTCACCAGGTATTGCTGGCTTTATAGCTAAAATGCTGGTGACAGGTTCCCTTTAAGTCTTAGACCGTAATTTTGGTCTGCAATTACGGACCGTATTTGCGGATCAAAATACGGTTCCAATAATTTCTATGGCCGATGGACACCTTCCCATATATTTACGGGAGTGAGTCTGGGCCGTAAAAAGTTTCCATAAAGAATAGGACATATCGTATTTTTTGATTTTACGGGCCATCCTCCCATACTTTATAATGGGAGCACAGCCCGCAAATGCAGGTGACTGTCCGGACGGTGATTACGGGCACGGTCGTGTGCATGGGGCCTTACTGAGAATCAGCCCTTTAAATTGTCACTCAGAAGTTGAAAGAAAAACTGCGTGCCGATGGAGAATGCATACTGTGGGGGAAATTTACTAAGCAAAATGCGCCAGATTTCTGGCACAAATTGTGCCAAAAAGTGCCGTAGATGGAGTGGCGCAAATTTATTATGTGTTTTAGACACTTTTTGCACCTTCAGTTTTGAAAAGTGTCTAGAAAAAGTTGAGTCGAACTGTAAAATACACCAGATTGGTTAACAGCATACGCCATAAGGTGGCGTAAGGAAGAGAAAAGTCTCTAACATGTCTAGCGAGATGCGCCAAATTTATCATGCATCGTGCACCACTGTGATACATTTGGCACAGTTTCTTGCCTGCCTGGTCTATCTTCATTCTGGCTATCTTTACCACAGTATTAATAAATCTCCCACAGTATGTGTGTAAGTGGAGCTATGAATGATAGTGGATATTTGGTGTGATTATCTAGCAAAGGAAATAGACCCGACAACCCCTGTCCCTATGCCCTATTAGGGCATATGGATGTCATAGAGGTGTTCCCCTTCCCTTGACCTCTCTCTTTGTGTCATAATGCAGAGCCGTTTTTTAGTATTTAAAAACGTATACGCTCAGCGGATAGCACAAACGCGATGTGAATCGGACCTAAGATGGATAAAAATCCCGGGTGAAGAAAGCTTACGCGTTTCAAACCTATTTGTTCTTACTCATGCTGACCACATAACACATGATCATGAGGCCGGATTCAGACGAGCGTGTGCGTTTTGCACACGCAAAAAAATGCAGCGTTTTGCGTGCGCAAAAGGCACCTAACAGCTCCGTGTGTCATCAGCGTATGATGTGCGGCTGCGTGATTTTCACGCAGCCGCCATCATTATGACACTCCGTTTGGATGTTTGTAAACAGAAAAGCACGTGGTGCTTGTCTGTTTACATTCAGAGTTTGACAGCTGTTGCGCGAAACACGATGTTCGCACAGAAGTGCTTCCGTGCGACCTGCGTGGTTTTCACGCACCCATTGACTTCAATGGGTGCGTGATGCGCTAAAAACGCCTAAATATAGAACATGTCGTGAGTTTTACGCAGCGGACTAACGCTGCACAAAAAAAAAACACGGACTGTCTGCACTGCCCCATTGACTTGTATTGGTCCGCGCGAGCCGCGTAAAAACCACGCGGGCTGCATGGACGCAAATCACGTTCGTCTGAATCCGGCCTGAGGGAAATTGAACCCATTCAGTATTATTTAGATTAATAATCCTCCCATGTAGGTGTATATAGTTGCATAGTATCTATATCAATATATATCCATGATATCACCATGGAATAAGCGATTTGATATATACCAATATACTCTGCAACTATATGCACTTACATGGGACGATTATTTATCTAAATAATACTGAATAGGTTAAATTTCCCTCATGATCATGTGTTATGTGGTTTCACTATATCTGAGTTATAAATCGGACCTTTTCACACTGGAAGGGAAGCTATGAGTAAGAACGAATACGTTTGAAACACGTAAGCTTCCTTCACCCGGGATTTTTATCCATCTTATTTTATATGTGTTATCAATAAAGCAACAGTGATTTTACTACATCGTGTGCCGGACCCATTTCACTTCTATGGATATCCACTTACCTTCCAACGTAGACTTCTGTCCGTTTGCACCAATAAAATACAGGACGTGGTCACCAGCCAGCATTGTGGTGAGCGGACCTTTTTTCTACTTTGTGTGTATACTAGTTACATAAACAGCCATTAAACACAATGGAGAGAGCCGCGTGCGTGCACTGCCCTCCTCACTGCCCTCCGCACTGCCCTCCGCACTGCCCTCCTCACATGTCCCTGTCTGGAATTTGATTCATTGAGATTAATAAAGTCCCCGACTTTGAAATTGATGTCTAAGATAGGAATAACTATTTAAAGATAGATAGCCTAAAGCTAGAGGTGCTAGAATGAACACGCATTAAATTTTTCAATGATCTGTACGCTGTTTAATAGATCTGCCGCATCTTGCTGCATCTTAAACTCTGTTCTCCTCATTAAACCACCTACTGGGTGGTATACTTTAGACCAGAATTTTGCGACACAAAACTGGCACATGCCAGTCGTGCATTTCACGACTCGCCAACTCCAAAGCCATTTTCTAACTAAGTGACTCAACGCGGCAAGCATGTCACAATCAATCTGCACACGTATTAATAAATTTGACCAACAATATACAGTACCACTCAAAAGTTTGGATGCGTTTTCTTTTTTCTACATTGTAGATTCAAATTGAAGACATGATGACTATGAAGGAAACATAGAATTCAGTGGTAAACAAAAAAGTGTTAAATAAACCAGAATATGTTTTTTTATTTTAGATTCTTCCATGTGACCCCCTTTTGCTCTGATGACAGCTTTGGGGCAGATGGCAGATCTGACAAATACTGCCCCCTGCCGTTAGGGAGGAGCTTTCCTTGAAGTGAAGTGCTTACCTCACCTCATGAATAATGCCTCTTCTGTAGTATCAGAGACATCACTCAAATTATCATACCTTTCTCAGATAAAAGCAAAGTGAATGGGAAGGGACAGACTGATGACCTAATGACTAGAGATGTAGGTGGTCAGAGCCGAGGTGACGGGGGCAGCTGGCGGGTTGAGGAGGGGTGAGTTCTGGGCATGGAGGAGAAGGAAGGAGGAGGAGTGCAAGGAGGATGCGAGCGGAGGGCGGAGGACACGGCATTAGTACTGCTGGGCGGGCTCTGTGTACTGGAATGTGTGGACTGGGGCTGACAATACACAGATCCCGCAGGACGGAGCTCTCCTCAGCCCGGGCTCGATGAATCACCGACTTTCTTAGCTGCTCGGGGTGGCGTTGGCTTCTTGTACGAGTCACCCCCGTGCCAGTCTTGGGCTACAAGGTGATTGCGCCCCTGCCCGCCGGCTGCCTATTTATGTGCTAGTGTCTCGGTTGCCTATTAAGGGATTTACAAGGAGGCAGCGCGGCTGTGAGCCAGCAGGGTCAGGGTCGTCGTGGTCGTCGTGGTCGTCGTCCTCCTTCTTCTCAGCAGCATGGGGCTGCAGCCCTTGGAGTTTAGTGACTGCTACCTGGACAGCCCTTGGCTCCGGGAGAGGATCCGTGCACATGAGGCGGAGCTGGACAGAACCAACAAGTACATCAAGGACTTGGTCAAAGATGGCAAGAACCTGATAGCGGCCAGCAAGAGTAAGTGAGAGCCGGGGAGGAGGTGGCGTGAGGTGGCATGTCCTTTATGTAACACTGTCACATGAAGTGTGTGTCACCACTGGGCTCAGGCTGGACTTCACCCTGGGCTATGGTGGCACACATCACTGGCATCCATAGGAATGACCTTTACCCACTACTCATTGGGGCACATTTACTACAACTGGCCATAGATAAGTGATTTCAATAGCGCAAAAAACTTTTTCTTAAGGGGGAACTCCGGAAATTTTTTATTTTGCCACCCACTTTTAAAGAAATGCAGCCCAGAATGGAGTGGCTAACTGTCAAATAAAGTGCCCCGTGGCAATACACCTCACTACATTTCACTTTATTACGTTTTCAAAAGGGCGGGGGTGAGGCCGGAGTGCTTCTTTAACATCAATTTCTATGACAAACTTCAGGTTACAACCAGAAAACACAACAGATCAGAATTTTGACAGACTTATCAGTCATTTGCACGAAAGAACGTGGCCAATAAATGGCAGATTATAGTGAGAAATAGACAAAGTCATCCGTCTCGGCCCACGTTTACCTCCTGTCTACGGCTAGTATAAAGGGGACCAGCCTGCTCCTGACTTGTCTATTTTATCTTTGGTATTCCCCATGAAATCATTGTGGAGCATCTTTTGTGCAGTGTGCCGTTCCTCTGTTATTCCTCATGGAAATATATGAATAAATTGATGACTGGCTGTTACCATTTCCCTTGTGTCCTTATATTGAATTACTGCAGGTTTTCCTTCTGGATTTGCAGGCTGAAAATCTGAAGCTTTTGGCTATGTTCACACGGGGTCTTTTGCCGAGTTTTTTGACGCGGAAACCGCGTCGCAAAACTCGGCAGAAACGGCCCGAGAACGCCTCCCATTGATTTCAATGGGAGGCGTCGGCGTCTTTTTCCCGCGAGCAGTAAAACTGCCTCGCGGGAAAAAGAAGCGACATGCCCTATCTTCGGGCGCTTCCGCCTCCGACCTCCCATTGACTTCAATGGGAGGCAGGAGAAAGCGTGTTTTCTGCCCGCGGCGCTCAATGGCCGCGGGCGAAAAACGGCGCGATCATTGCTATTCACACGGAGTATTTTGGGGGAGGAATATCTGCCTCAAAATTCCGTTTGGAGCTTTGAGGCAGATATTCCTCCCCCAAAATACTCCGTGTGAACATATGGCCGGGATCACACGTAGAGTAAATACTGTCGATTTTCCGCAACTGATTTTGTTGCGGAAAATCCACAGCATTATATAGTAGTAGAAGTAGAGTGGATGAGATTTGAACAAATGACATTAAAACGCTGCGTAAATAACCGGAAAAAGCGCTCAGAATTTGACCTGCGTTGTGCTTTTTTTAAAATCTGCAGCATGTTAATTGTATTTGCGTAATCGCTGCTTTTTTGTTGCTGGTTTCCCCATTGAATCCAATGGGGAGGTAAGGCTACGTTCAGACGAATGAAGCCAACCTCGGACGTGAAAAACGATAGTTTTTCACGTCCGAGGTGCACCCGTGCAGGACGCGTTATCACGCATCCCCCATAGACTAGAGTCCTATGTTTTCATGGACCCTTCATACGCTCCGTTGAAACAACAGTCGTGTGAACGGCCCCATTGAAGTACATGAGTCCGTGTGACAGCCGTTGTTTTAAAGGGATCTTGTCATCAACATGTTACCTGTTAAACTCGCCTGACCCCTCAATGGCCGCAGCTGTCTAAAGTCCTCCTCTGTCCGTAAGTCTCGTAGTGTAAAATCTGCGCACCTTTTATGGTAATTACTTTTCCCTCTGTGACGTAGCTTTTTAACCCCGCCCACCGCCACCACCTGTCCGGTGAAATCTCGTTTCAAATATTGCGCATGCGTACTACACTATTCTTCCCTGCTTCTTTCATACCCTAAAATAATTAACTGCACATGCGCCGTGTCGGTACACACCCCCTTTCTGCGCCATACTGCATAATAGCGGCTTTTCGGCGAAGAGAGAAGTGTGGGGGAGAGCAATACAGACGCTTACTTCTGCACTGCTTCGTCCACTCTGCTGTCAGGAAACAGGGGCTGGATTCCGAGACAAACCGACGGCATACGATGATGTCGCACTGAGCGCCGAGCATGTGAGAACAGCAGCTTTGGTGTTTCAATGCGCAAGCGCGGGATTTCGTGTGCGGTGGAGGGAGAGGAGCTGTCAATCAAAAAGATGGAGGCGTAGTCAACTCAGAAACGCCTGGAGGAATGAAAATATGACTTTTCGAATGAAGATTTGACTTTTCTGCTCATTTGCTTACGGCGCGGGTACACTGAAAAACTGAATAATGAAGGTACAGAGCCTACTCAGAACGTATTTATAGGTTACATAAAAAATAAAAAAATCGTATCCAGAATTCTGTGCTTCTTCCTCCAGGCCGTCCTCCTGGGATGACGTTTCATTCCATGTGACCGCTGTAGCCAATCACAGGCTGCAGCAGTAACATGGGATGAAACGTGCTCCCACGCGGCTGGGCTGCAGGACAGAAGAGGGACTCGTTGTCATGGCGATGGGTAAATATAAAAAATTTCCACAGCGGACATTCCGTGGTGAAAAATTTCACCACAATTTGGTCATGGTTTTCTAACAGAATTCCCTGCGGCGATCAGGGCGGATACGCTGTGTGCTTTTACGCAGCATATCGTCCCTGTTTAACACACGATTATGTTGGTAGCAAAGTAGAAGAGATTTTCAAAATGTCATGCAGAATGGACCTACGGTGCAGATTTTTTTTAATTTGCAACATGTTCGTTTATGCTGCAGAAAGATTACGTATTTGTTGCAGATATTTTCTCTATTGCGTTCAATGGAGAAGTGAAAATCTGCAATAAATACCAAATGTTGCGATTTTGCTGAGGAATCTTCTTTTTTTTTTTTTTCTTTTAAAACATTTTCCTGATTAAAGACCATACTCCTCTACCCTGGCGCTCCCATAGCCAAGAGTCTGCTCCCCGGATGTTCTCTGTGCAGTCAACCTTCTAGGATGACTTTTCGTCCCATTTGACCGTCACAGATAATCAATTTTTTTTCATTTTTTTTGTTCCTATGACGGAACAGAAGTCCAGGAAAAGGGAACGCAGATGTGAACCCAGCCGTACATATATAAAAATAACCTTTTCCATGTCAAAGGTGTCCATAGCCCTTTAAAGGGATATTCCTATCTGACACAACAATGTCATATCCACAGTATATGCCATAAATCTCTGAAAAGTGGGGCTTCAATTCTGGGACTTCTATCGGGAGAATGGGGGGGCCCCTTCTCCCCTGTTCGGCACTCTAGAGAAGAGGAGACCACAACTGCTCGGCGGTTACAGGCAGAGCTGAGTGTTTCACCACTCCTATAAGCTACATTAGAGCGAACTACACTGGTGGGAGTGCCTCTTTAAAAGAGCAATCTTAGGTCAGCATCGCACGAAAGAAAGAAGATGCATCCATCTTTCCTTCCTATTGCATCTACTTCTGGCTGTGGCAAAAAAAAAAATTGGGCCAAAAACTGCATCAAAACTGTGTTTGGGATGCTGGCCTAAGGGTATGTTCACACGGCCAAATTTCAGACGTATACGAGGCGTATTATGCCTCGTTTTACGTCTGAAAATACGGCTCCAATACGTCGGCAAACATCTGCCCATTCATTTGAATGGGTTTGCCGACGTACTGTGCAGACGACCTGTTATTTACGCGTCGTCGTTTGACAGCTGTCAAACGACGACGCGTAAAAATACAGCCTCGTCAAAAGAAGTGCAGGACACTTCTTTGGACGTTTTTGGAGCTGTTTTCTCATAGACTCCAATGAAATCAGCTCCAAAAACGGACGTAAAAAATGCTGCGAAAAATGCGAGTTGGTAAAAAAACGTCTGAAAAGCAGGGTCTGTTTTCCCTTGAAAACAGCTCTGGATTTTCAGACGTTTTTGTTGACTACGTGTGAACATACCCTTAAAGTGTTTTTTTTCCAAGATCCCGACCCACAAAAAAACCCTCAAAGTAATTTTTAGAGTACATAAGATTTGACCGCTCGTTAAAAAAAAAATCCCATACTTCCGATAATCTTGATCCCTCCTTGCACCAGTTTTTGACATCACTGGTGTGGGGTATGTCTGTCTTCTCAGTGTCCTGCTAAAACTACATTTCCCTGCATGCATTGCACACTGTAAACCGAGAGTAGTACGCTCCTCCTTCTGTCTCCTGCCCAGCTCCGCTCCTGCTTGTCACCTCCCGAGATCATGCCCCAGCTGGTAACTACCAAACATGGACGTTTTTCCCCACTTTCCACCTCTGAGTTGTTCCCCTTTTGCTATTCAGTTATTTATCCGCCCTCCCTCTTGGCAAACCCTGTTTGTGTACACCTCCTATATACATTGGCAGATGGGCAGTGATGTTTACATATGCACTGTTCATCCTCTATTAGACAAGTTCTTGTGTTTGATCTACGCATGCGTTGAGCCAGCAGAGTATAGTCGGGACCACACATGCACGTTCCCTGCAGCAAAACTGACCTCCCCTTAACAGCACGTCACTAGCGACATCTCGTATCCTGGGTTTTGGAGTATCCGCTCCTTGACCTTGCGATCGGTATACTGGACATAAAACATTATATCGCATGTCACGGTATCGCAAAGTGGTTCTTTCTGACAAGTTATAATCTCTGGCAGCAAAAATGTTGAACTTACAAAACCACTTTAAAGGAAACCTGATGCTTTTTGGTATTCCTAGTTCAGGGTCTGAGGGGGCGGTGCATGACCCAGTCCAAGAGCACCAGAATACCAGTCATGGTCTGCACTAGGTATAACACAGTAAGGGTATGTTCACACGGCAGCGTCCGTAACGGCTGAAATTACGGGGATGTTTTCAGGAGGAAACATCCCCGTAATTTCAGCCGTACCGGCATGTGCAGGCGCTTGAACGCTGCGTCCATTATGGACGTAATTGGCGCTGCTTTTCATTGGAGTCAATGAATAACGGCTCCAATTACGCCCAAAGAAGTGACAGGTCACTTCTTTGACGCGGGCGTCTATTTACACGCCGTCATTTGACAGCGGCGCGTAAATATACGCCATGTGTGAACAGACAAACGTCAGCCCATTGCTTTCAATGGGCAGATGTTTGTCAACGCTATCGAGGCGCATTTTTCGGACGTAATTCGGGTCAAAAACGCCCGAATTACGTCCGTAATTAGTGCGTGTGAACATACCCTAAGGGTATGTGCACACACACTAATTACGTCCGTAATCTACAGACGTATTTCGGCCGCAAGTTCCGGACCGAACTCAGTGCAGGGAGCCGGGCTCCTAGCATCATAGTTATATACGATGCTAGGAGTCCCTGCCTCGCTGCCGGACAACTGTCCCGTACTGTAATCATGTTTTCAGTACGGGACAGTTGTCCTGCAGCGAGGCAGGGACTCCTAGCATCGTACATAAGTATGATGCTAGGAGCCCGGTTCCCTGCACTGTGTTCGGTCCGGTACTTGCGGCCGAAATACGTCCGTACATTACGGACGTAATTAGTGTGTGTGCACATACCCTAACTGTTTTCCATGGATTGCTCATAGTAATTATACAACCTCAAAGTTCCTCCCGTGACCGTTCAGGGTATGTTCACACGGCCTATTTACGGACGTAAATCGGGCGTTTTTGCCCCGAATTACGCCCGAAAATAGCGCCTCAATAGCGCTGACAAACATCTGCCCATTGAAAGCAATGGGCAGACGTTTGTCTGTTCACACGAGGCGTATATTTACGCGCCGCTGTCAAATGACGGCGCGTAAATAGACGCCCGCGTAGAAGAAGTGACCTGTCACTTCTTTGGCCGTAATTGGAGCCGCTATTCATTGACTCCAATGAATAGCAGCGCTAATTACGGCCGTAATTGACGCGGCGTTCAAGCGCCTGCACATGCCGGTACGGCTGAAATTACGGGGATGTTTTCAGGCTGAAACATCCCCGTAATTTCAGCCGTTACGGACCCCCGCCGTGTGAACATACCCTCAAGTGTGATGGTTACGGGACACACAAAACCACATCATGGGCTACACGTGCCCCATGGGCCACCGTGTGTGCACCCGTGTTCGATATAAAGTAAGACGAGAAGATGTCACACACAAATCTCATGATAAAAATATTTTATTTTTAAGGTATTTCTAGTTTGTATTCGTACAGTAATTTATACAATTTGATTATTTACTTTTTAAAGCTAATATGTCATGTTGAACATGTTGCCGTAGTTTTGTGGGAAAAGTCACTGAGTAGGACCGCCCACTGGACTCCTAAGCCCAGAATGATCGAGTTACAAGTGATACCAGATATTTTCCCACAAAGCTATACATCAATCTGTTCAGCGCCTCCTGCTTTATCATAGGCTGCCTGCAAAATAAATTGTATGTTCAACGTGTCAGATTAAGGAACCTGTTGTTATAGAGATGGAGAAGCTGACGGATATATAATTAGTCTTGTGGGAAAATGTTCAATGTAACTCGTATTTTGAGGCTGGGTTCACACGAGCACATTAACGTCCGTAATGGACGGACGTATTTCGGCCGGAAGTCCCGGACCGAACTCAGTGCAGGGAGCCGGGCTCCTAGCATCATAGTTATGTACGATGCTAGGAGTCCCTGCCTCTCTGCAGGACAACTGTCCCGTACTGAAAACATGATTACAGTACGGGACAGTTGTCCTGCAGAGAGGCAGGGACTCCTAGCATCGTACATAACTATGATGCTAGGAGCCCGGCTCCCTGCACTGAGTTCGGTCCGGGACTTCCGGCCGAAATACGTCCGTCCATTACGGACGTTAATGTGCTCGTGTAAACCCAGCCTAACAAGCCGTCCTACCCAATGATTGACAACCTTCCCTGTATATGTGTATGTACAGAGCTAGCTGTCAATCACTGAGCAGGACCACCCACTGGACTCTTAAGTCTAGAATGAGCAGGGATTTAATTTCATACCTTACAAGTTATACCAATTATTTTCCCACAAAACTCATTATAAATCTGCTCCGCTCCTCCTGCGTTTTAACATATCATCTGCAAATTGGATTTCATTTTTGACGTGTCCGGTTACCGTTTAAAACACCTTATGGCTGTATTTGAGATCACCCTTTCGTTTGTCGCAGCAAAATGTTTACCTACTACGTGAAGTGGAAGAATTATGTTAATTTTCTTGGGTGAATCTACAGTATTTGTTGTGAGGGAAGAGCTTGTGCTGATAATAGAAAGTAATGACTTAAGGAGTCCTGAGAAACGGTTAGAGAATCTGCATATATTTATATTACAGCTAGAGAAGATTTGGTAAATCTTAGTGGTAATCCTAATATGTCCACAAATGGTTGGAAATCTGCGCAGACAAGAATTATCTTGCCAAGAGTAGAGTAATAATGCTGCTGGGTTCTTGTTTGTACGAATGCCCAATTCAGAACCGCTCTTTTTTTCATATGCTAAACATGACTAGTTCTGATATTCATATCTAGGCTGTTTGTATTTAACACCATTTTACGATAAACACGGGTTAATACCATGTATGTTTGTAAGGGTATGTTCACACGCTGAGCCAAAAACGTCTGAAAATACGGAGCTGTTTTCAAGGGAAAACGGCACCTGATTTTCAGACGTTTTTTGAGCAACTCACATTTTTGGCGGCGTTTTTTGCGGCGTTTCCGCGCCGATTTTTCGGCCGTTTTTGGAGCTGTTTTCAATAGTCTATGAGAAAACGGCTACAAAAACGTCCCAAGAAGTGTCCTGCACTTCTTTTGACGAGGCTGTAATTTTACGCTTCGTCTTTTGACAGCTGTCAAACGACGACGCGTAATTTACAGGTTGTCGGCACAGTACGTCGGCAAACCCATTCAAATGAATGGGCAGATGTTTGCCGACGTATTGGAGCCGTATTTTCAGGCGTAAATCGAGGCATAATACGCCTCGTTTACGCCTGAAAATAGGTCGTGTGAACCCAGCCTTTAGCTCTGCCTAATATGTTAACCGTATATTGAACAAGACACTGGCTAAAATATCACTACCTATGAAAGTGTGCAACAGCAGATGTTATGTTTTCCAAGGAATAAAGAAAGAGCTAGTTAGGTTACTTTATAAGATCTTGTTAAAGGGAAAGTGTCATGTATTTAATTTGTTTTATTAGGCTATATTCACACGAAAAAAGGCAGTTAAAAACGTATCAATCCGTTTTTCATGGCTGTTTTGCATCAGTGTGTGTCCAACTTGTCATCCATTTCCCGGATGTCTGACCAGTATAAAAATGATGAATTTCGTTTGTCAGGTTTTTTTTTTTTTGTCCCAAACACCACAGTTTCCATGAAGATAGTGCCATATTGCGCCTGTAGATACCCTGGCTGGGGATTCTGCTTCTAGAGGAGTCCCTGACATCACTGTCCATATATGGACAGTGATTTAAGGGGCTCCCCCAGAAGCAGAATCCCTGACCAGAGCGAGGCCGATGCTCTGACCAAGGATTCCGCTCCTAGAAGAGTCATTGATGTCAGTGTCCATATGTGAGGTAGGGCTGGTCGATTTAAGCAATTTAATTCGCTCTTGAGAACCGCAGTTCCGTGGCAAAGCAGGGACTGCTAGTAAAGTCCCATACTGCATTGTAGATCGCACCAGCCTCCCCTTGTAGATAGCACAAGCCCCCCCTTGGCTAGTGCCACTCTAGCTCCCTATAGGAGCGGAATCCCTGGCCAGAGGTTGACGATGCTATGACCGGGGACTCCGCTTCTAGACGGAGTCCCTGATGTCTTTGTCCATATATGACAAAGGCTTGCATTGAGCAGCTGAAACGTTGCATCATCTTTGTTTCACATATGGGAGAATAAATCGAGATTCTTGAAATCTTTGATGGAGTGCTGCTTCCTTTTTCCTTTTTGCAATTACTTTGTGGGTATCCATCAGTCAGATTACTAGAAGCTGGCACTCGTTTTGACCCTGGAAGTCTAGTTCTGCTGTGCTGCACACACTTCTACTTTTTTGTCCATATATGGACAGTGACGTCAGGGACTCCCTCTAAGAGCGGAATCCCCTGCCAGAGCTTCGGCCGCCTCTGGCCGGTGATTCCGCTCCAGAAAGAGCCCCTGTCGTCACTGTCGAACAATGGACAGTGACGACAGGGGCTCCCTCTAGAAGCGGAGTCCCCGTCCAGAGCATCGCAAGGTCTCCTGTTTTGGGAAAGCCCTTGACGTCACTGTCCATATATGGACCGTGACTTCAGGGGCTACTGGAGCAGGAATCCCTGGCCAGAGCAAACACAATCCCCGGCCAGAGCGTTGCCGACTCTATGGCTGGGGATTTCGGCATCTCAAAGCTCCTAACGTCACTGACCATATATGGACAGTGAGGTAAGGGGCGTTATCGACGCTCCGGCTGGGGTTTCCGCTCCTGCAGGAGCTCCTAATGTCACTGTCCATGTATGGACAGTAACATCAGAGGCTTCCCCTGGCTCAGCCCTTAAAGTAGTGCTGTGCCCGGGAATTACCCACGTGAGGGCCAGGTTCAGTTCTTAATGGCCGTCACAAGGATTGATTTCCGAAAGAGGGTTGTTAAAAACTGATATACTGACTTCTATGGGGACAGTCAGGCCGTGAAACATATTCTATTTGTTTTTAAAACAGCCGTGTGCATGCACCCGTACACCTTTCGTAACTCTCGTGTGAATATAACCTTAAGATTTAAGTTTATAAGGTCTTTGGCCTTTTTTTTTGTTGTAGTTATTTTTTTATTTGTAAAACCTTCCCTAGGGGCGGGCATATTGGAAACACACTTCCTCCCTCTACTTCCTGTGTAGTCTGAACAGCAGGGTGTGTGCGCTTTATGGCAGCTGAAATGAATCGGAGACAATTGACAGAGGAATCTTATAGATTTTTACAGTCTCTAGGAAGTGATGGAGTTCAGCCCCTTCCGCAGAGACCAGGGGACATGCATACAGAGCCTTATCTGTGTATACCAGAGTTTCTCAACCTTTTCAGGCTCGAGGCACCCAAGGAAAAAAAAAATTCTCAGGGCACCCCTACCTAAAATGGTTTACAAAACGACAAAAAATGCCTAAAAACAAGCACTACACTCTTAGGCCTTATTGACACGAACGTGTCCGTTTTGCATGCGCAAAAAACACTGTGTTATGCGTGCGCAAAAGTTCCGTGTGGCATCAGTATGTGGTGCGTGCCTGCGTGATTTCCGCGCATATGGCAGCGTGAAGACACTCTGGTTTTATGTTTACAAACATAAAAGCAGGAGGTGCTTTTCTTGTTTCATTCATTTATTTTACTACTGTAGCGCGATTCGCGTGGCAGACGGAAGTGCTTCCGTGTGCCGTGTGGGATTTTGACGCACCCATTGACTTCAATGGGTGCGTGATGCGCGAAAAACACCCAAGTATAGGACATGTTGTGAGTTTTACGCAGCGCACATACGCTGCGTGAAAATCACGGACTGTCTGAACGGCCTCATTCACTTACATAGGTCCGTGCGACGATGTAATATACGTTCGTGTGAATAAAGCCTTAGGGTATGTTCACACAGCGTTTCTTTGTAAGGCAGAAACTAAAAATCTGCCTCAAAATTCCTTTAGGGTATGTTCACACGTAGTCAACAAAAACGTCTGAAAATCCAGAGCTGTTTTCAAGGGAAAACAGACCCTGCTTTTCAGACGTTTTTTTACCAACTCGCATTTTTCGCGGCGTTTTCACGCCGTTTTCGCTGCGTTTTTTACGTCCGTTTTTGGAGCAGTTTTCATTGGAGTCTATGAGAAAACGGCTCCAAAAACGTCCAAAGAAGTGTCCTGCACTTCTTTTGACGAGGCTGTATTTTTACGCGTCGTCGTTTGACAGCTGTCAAACGACGACGCGTAAATGACAGGTCGTCTGCACAGTACGTCGGCAAACCCATTCAAATGAATGGGCAGATGTTTGCCGACGTATTGTAGCCCTATTTTCAGACGTAAAACGAGGCATAATGCGCCTCGTTTACGTCTGAAAATAGGTCGTGTGAACATACCCTTCGGAATTCTGAGGCGGATTTTGAATTGACAGCGTTGTTTGACTTTTTTTTTTTTTTTTGCTGTGTTTTTTTTAAGCCATTGAAGCGAATGCAAAAACCGCAGACAAAAAAAGCACCAAACGAGCACCGCAGGTTTTTTCTGTCTCCTATTAATTTCAATGGGATGTCTGAGGCGGAAACCACTCGAAGACCATCAGCCCCCCACTCACAGTAAAATGACCGTCAGCCCCCCACTCACAGTAAAATGACTGTCAGCCCCCCGCTCACAGTAAAATGATCATCAGCCCCCCACTCACAGTAAAATGACTGTCAGCCCCCCGCTCACAGTAAAATGATCATCAGCCCCCCGCTCACAGTATAATGACCCCTCAGTAAAGAGACCATAAGCGCCTCCAGTAAAGTGGCCATCAGCCTCAGTCCCCCCTCAGTAAAATGACCTTCAGCCCCCTCCAGTAAAGCCACCATCAGCCTCAGTCCCCCCCATGTAAAATGACCATCTGCCTCTCTAGTAAAGTGACCATCACAGAGAGAAAGTGTGCTTACTCCTGGGAAAGGAATAAATAAGGAAGTAGAAGAACAACAACTCCCAACATGTCCAGGCTATTATGTGATATCAGGGGACATTACAGGGAGGAGGTATGAGGAGAGAACTACAACTACCAGCATATCCAGGATGTTATGGGATATCAGGGGACATTACAGGGAGGAGGTATAAGAGGAGAGGACTACAACTTCTGGCATTCCCCTGGCTCCATTTCTCACACAATTGCTAACAGAAGAAAAAAAAATACTTACCCTGCACAGCATGGCTCCTCTCCCTCCGTCAGGCTCCTAGTGGGAAGTGGTGGGCGGTACTCGTAACAGACGTCCGCGCGTCACGTCTGCTACAACGTCGGGGGCGGAGCTTGTAGCAAAAAAAAATATTATTTTTAATTGTTATTTTTTTTGCAGTGGATGAGCGGAGTGTCACGGCACCCCTGGACGGTTCCGGCGGCACCCCGGTTGGGAACCACTGGTGTATACTGTTGCTAACCTACCTTATCTAGTCTTCCAGTGATACAATACAGCAGCCATTAACCTTCCCACCCTCTAATGATCATGAGATGACTCTCCACAGACCACATCTGTATATATAGCAAGGCTGACAAGTGAGCGACACTAAATAGAAAACATCAGCATAATAAAAAAATAAAATATGGCATTCTCTGTTGATGCATTTTCTTTAACACAGCGCCTATTAGATTAGGTAGGAGATGGGGAAGTATGAAACTGGTGATAGAGCCGCTTTGAAAAGACATTGCTGACAGTGGCGAAGACTGCTAAAAGCACTCAGATGTTAAAAACAAGATCGTTTTAAAACTGGACTTTTTTGGACCAGCAAAATTTACCATCAGAAACTGGTAAACCTACTTACTCAGGCTATGAGCCAAGAACATTGTCGGTCAGAAACGTGTCCGCGTGTCTCCTTGTTACTAAAGCTATATCTTGATTTTTTATTAGGATAAAGTTAAGGAGTCTTTTTTTTTTTTTTTTTTTTTTTTTCCAAGTACATGGTATCAGGATGAGCTGGTGACGTTATTATCGTTTACTGTGTTCCACGTCGTTTTGCTACGGTTTTCACTTTGTGATTGGACTGTAGTGTGACTCTGAGCTGTGCTTTGTCCTATTTTTCTTGAACCACAATAGGAAAGTGTCAGCAAGCACATTCACTGTTCATGATCAATACCATTGTTAGCTGTGCGGGGCAGCAGTGTGAATCCTCACCCCTTTTGTACCACAGTTATAAGTCAGGCGGCTGAGCTGCAACCTCCTTCATTACAACTGTGTGACAGTTATGTGTCTGCTCATCAGTAGTTAGTGCCAGTTGTTTCTGTATCCCTTCTGTGGAGATGTTTGGTACAGTCCATAAATCAGGAAGTGGAGAGGCTGACTCTTATCTACATTAACTGCTGTTGATTTTCTTAGGTCAAAGTGAGGTCACATGACCCAACTGAAGCGAAGAATTCATATAGGAATAAATTATCTTTATACCCCCTAGATGAATACTTTGGGGTTCTATATTTGAAAGTAGTTAGTTTTCACATCTGCGTCAGGGCTCCGTTTAGGCGTTCCGTCTGAGCTTTCCGTCTGGGGAACCCCTGAACAGAACCTTGACTGAAAGAAACAAACCATAGATTTCCATTTGCATCACCATTGATTTCAATGGTGACGGATGCGTTGCAAATGGTTTCCGTTTGTCACCGTTGTTTAAAGGGTCCGTCATTTTGACGGAATGAATAGCGCAGTCAAAACGACGGAACCCCTGCACAACGGAGACAAACGCAACCCATGAATTGACGTAGATGTGAACCTTAGTATTTAAGTGTTAAAGAAATTAACAGAAGTTTTACAAAACTGTGCTTAGTTTCTATAACAAGCTGCTACATCTGTTTGTGATAAACAAATCGTAAATATTGGGTTTTCTCATACACAGTAGGAGAACGTGATCTCGTTTTTTAAGAATGTTGTTGTGTTTTTTTTGTATAATTTTCCATGTCACTGTCTATACTAAAAAAAGAAAGGAGAACATTTTCTGAAATATTGCAGTATTCAGACTGCGCCCCAGGATTACAATAAAAGGCAATACCTTTATATAGATAACACAGGATCCGCCAGGTATAGGTGACGGACGCAACTCCCCTCCTCCCCGCACAGTGATCTCCTCTCATCCCGCAGGACATGCTCAAAACACTCCTAGTTCTCTCATGTTCAGTTGCCTGCCGTAAAGTAAATCTCCGCAGCAGTTTTGTAAAGTCTAGGCAACATGGCTGCCCTCATAATTATGTGAAAGTAATTAGTATAGAAAATGTATAATTGAAGGGGGGGGGGGTGTTTTTTTGTTTGTTTACTAACTAAAAATATATAGTAATGTGATGCATTTCCTTTGGCTATGGATCTTTCATGTGTTAGAATCAGACGTAGAATTGGCTGAGACTCTCTAAGGGTATGTTCACACGCAGTGGTTTCAGACGTAATTCGGCGTTTTACACCTCAAATTACGCCTGAAAAACGCCCCTAGTACGCCTACAAACATCTGCCTATTGCTTTCAATGGGAATTACGATGTTCTGTTCCCACGAGCCTTTATTTTACGCGTCGCCGTCAAAATACGGCGCGTAAAATGACGGCTCGTCAAAAGAAGTGCAGGACACTTCTTGGGACGTTTTTGGAGGCGTTTTTCATTGACTCCATTGAAAAACCGCTGCAAAAACGGGCATAAAAAATGCTGCAAAAAAAGCGAGTTATTAAAAAGAAGTCTAAAAATCAGGAGCTGTTTTCGCCTGAAAACCTCTCCGTATTTTCAGATGTTTTCTCACTGCGTGTGAACATACCCTAAGGCCTAATGCACACGAGTCCCATCTGTAGAAAGATAGGACATTCGCCCGCTAAAGTGAATCGGGTGCCGCTCGGATGCCGTGAAAAATGGCCCGAGTGACACTTTGCAACTGGCCTGAATTTAGTGGGGCTTGTCGCTACCTGACGCTGTTTTTGCGGCAGAATACGCAGTGGAAACATCGTCGAGAGGTAACTTGTCACTACTTTTTTTTTTTCTTTTCAATAGAAATTCTACAGCATTAGAACCACGGGATGATTTCCCATTGAAAACAATGGGAATTTTTTTACAAGCAGAATTCACGCTGATTTTAGTGCAGAAAACACGTCGGAATCCACAATGTAGTTGGGTGCATTGTCATTACCATTCTGTTTGTGTTTTCTTGCCACGTTTGGATCTAACAGACACGGCTGTCCACATTCTTTCTGAACAGTGATAAGATGCCTTTCTTGCCCACTCTTGTCTCGCATTTTTCCTCTGCACGTCACTTTGTTGTGCTGACTTTCGTTTATACAGTAACTCCAGAGTCTTGCAGAGAACGTATATATTGGCATACAATTCCTTCTGAAATATAATGCATATATGGGATCTATGGGCTCATGGGCTGCTTCCTCCAGACCATGGGGACTTGTATGGAGTAGTGTGCTAATATATTTATAGAACTCCACGTGTCCCTGGCCAAGAGGAAAGACCCACATGTTTTATATGACCTTGAAAAAGTTCATGTCAAGTTTTCGGTCAGGTCAGGATGCTGAACATCAAAGAAGTTGTAAGATTTCCTTCGTAAACCGTGCTCAGTAAACAGCAGTCTGGATGTTTGGACTGTCTGCTTCCTAGGATAGTTTGGTGATTCAGCTTAGTATTGTAGCCACAGACCTTGTGACTCGGTGTGTGTTATTGTGTGTGCAGCTCCATCATAGTTGTGTCATCTATTGCCGTGGGCTATGGATAGAACTTCTGACTGCACGTGCTAATGGTTTCCATAGATTTCCATGTTAACATTATTTGATTAATCTGGGAAAATAGATTTTAAGTAGACAAAGACTTGGTCAGTTAGGCCCCTTTTTACTCTGCGTTTTAGGCTAGGTGCATGTCACGATTTTGGCCTACGTTTAATGTACCCATACGCAGAAAAAAGATGCCGACATATACGTTAAACGTAGACTGGAATGAAAAGTGTCATACGTCACCATAGTTTAATGGTAAACGCCAAGACCCTGTTCTTGACATATATATGTTAATTGGAGACGATTATAGTCTATGGGTGACAAATGCCTCTGTCGTCTGTTTAATGCATACGTCGCCCATAGGCTATAATGGAATAGATTTAATGTATATTAACCCCTTCCCTCTTTAGCCACTTTTGACCTTCCTGACCGAGCCTCATTTTTCAAATCTGACATGTCACTTTATGTGGTAATAAGTCCGGAATGCTTTCACCTATCCAAGCGATTCTGAGATTGTTTTCTCGTGACACATTGGACTTTATGTTACTGGCAAAATTTGCTCGATATGTTCAGTATTTAATTGTGAAAAACACCAAAATTTAGCGAAAAATTGCAAAAATTTGCATTTTTCTCAATTTAAATGTATCTGCTTGTAAGACAGGCAGTTATACCACCCAAAATTGTTGCTAATTAACATCACCCATATGTCTACTTTAGATTGGCATCGTTTTTTGAACATCCTTTTATTTTTCTATGACCTCACAAGGCTTAGAACTTTAGCAGCAATTTCTCACATTTTCAAGAAAATTTCAAAAGGCCATTTTTACAGGGGCCAGTTCAGTTGTGAAGTGGCTTTGAGGGCCTTATATATTAGAAACCCCCAAAAAGTCACCTCATTTTAAAAACTTCACCCCTCAAAGTATTCAAAACAGCATTTAGAAAATGTCTTAACCCTTTACACATGTCACAGGAATTAAAGCAAAGTAGAGGTGAATTTTACAAATTTCATATTTTTTTGCAGAAATACATTTTTAGTACAATTTTTTTTATAACACAGAAGGTTTTACCAGAGAAATGCAACTCAATATTTGTTGCCCAGTTTCTGCAGTTTTAGGAAATATCCCACATGTGGCCGTAGCGTGCTACTGGACTGAAGCACCGGCCTCAGAAGCAAAGGAGCACCTGGTGGATTTTCGGGCCTTATTTTTGTTAGAATAAATTTTAGGCACCATGTCAGGTTTGAAGGGCTCTTGCGGTGCCAAAACAGTCAAAATCCCCCAAAAGTGACCCCATCTGGGAAACTACACACCTCAAGGAAATTATCTAGGGGTACAGTGAGCATTTTGACCGCACAGCTTTTTTACAGAAATTATTAGAAGTAGGCCGTGAAAATTAAAATCAACATTTCTTCAAAGAAAATGTAGGTTTAGCGATTTTTTTTTTTCTCATTTTCACAAAGACTAAAGGAGAAAAAGCACCGTAAAATTTGTAAACCAATTTCTCCCGAGTAAAACAATACCCCACATGGTAATAACCGGTTGTTTGGAGACACGGCGAGGCTGAGAAGGGAAAGAGCGCTATTTGGCTTTTGGAGCTCAAGTTTAGCAGGAATGGTTTGTGGAGGCCATGTCACATTTACAAAGCCCCTGAGGGGACAAAACAGTGGAAACCCCCCACAGGTGACCCCATTTTGGAAACTACGCCCATTGAGGAAATTATCTAGGGGTATATTGAGCGTTTTGACCCCACAGGTTTTTTGCAGAAATTATTGGAAGTAGGCCCTGAAAATAAAAATCAACATTTTTTCAAAGAAAATGTAGGTTTAGCTTATTTTTACTCATTTCCACAAGGACTGAAGGAGAAAAAGCACCACAAAATTTGTAAAGCAATTTCTCCCGAGTAAAACAATGCCCCACATGTGGTAATAAACGGCTGTTTGGAGACACGGCTTGGCTTAGAAGGGAAAGAGCGCTATTTGGCTTTTGGAGATCACATTGAGCAGGAATGGTTTGCGGCGGCCATGTAACATTTGCAAAGCCCCTGAGGGGAAAAAACAATGAAAACGCCCAAAAAGTGACACCATTTAGGAAACTACACCTCTTGAGGAATTCATCTAGGGGCGTAGTGAGCATTTTGACCCCACAGATGTTTCATAGAATTTATTAGAATTGGGCAGTGAAAATAAAAACAATCCTTTTTCTTCAATAAGACGTAGCTTTAGCGCAAATTTTTTCATTTTCGCAACAAATAAAGGAAAAAAAGAACCCAACATTTGTAAAGCAATTTCTACCGAGTACGGCAATACCCCATATGTGGTCATAAACTGCTGTTTGGGCACACGGCAGGGCTCAGAAGGGAAGGACCGCCATTTGGAGTGCAGATGTTTCTGGATTGGTTTCTGTGCGCCTGTGGGCCCAAAACAGTGGAAACCCCCCAGAAGTGACCCCATTTTGGAAACTACACCCCTCAATGCATTTACCTACGGGTGTAGTGAGCATGTTAACCCTGCAGGTGTTTTGTAGAAATTAGTGTGAACTCGATGTTGCAGAGTGAAAATGGGATTTTTTCCACAGATATGTGGACAATATGTGGTGCCCAGCTTGTGCCACCATAACGAGACAGCTCTCTAATTATTATGCTGGGTTTCCTGGTTTTAGAAACACCCTACATGTGGCCCTAATCTCTTGCCTGGACAGTCGACCAGGCTCAGGAGTGAAAGGGTACCATGTAAAATTGAGGCCTAATTTGGCGATTTACAAAGTATTGGTTCACAACTGCAGAGGCTCAGATGTGAAATAATAAAAATAAACCCCTGGGAAGTGACCCCACTATGGAAACTGCACCCCTCAAGGCATTTATTAAGGGGTGTAGTGAGCATTTTCACCCCACAGGTCTTTTCCATAAATGAATGCGCTGTGGATGGTGCAAATTAAAAATTTATATTTTTCCCTAGATATGCCATTCAGTGGCAAATATGTCGTGCCCAGCTTATGCCACTGGAGACACACACCCCAAAAATTGCTAAAAGGGTTCTCCCGGGTATGACGATGCCATATATGTGGAAGGAAACTGCTGTTTGGGCACGCTGTAGGGTTCAGATGGGAGGAAATGCCATTTGGCTTTTGGAGCGTAGATTTTGCTTGGTAGTAGTTTTGTTTGGAGTCTTACTGGTGTTTCCGTTTATAATGTAGGGCATATGTAAGCCGGGCGGAGTATATAAGGGGCATAGTCAGGTGGTATAATAACGGGGTAAAAAAAAACAATAAAATGATCCATAGATGTGTGTTACGCTGTGAAGCAATCCTTTCCGCACAGGCCGGTGTCGCACTGATAAATGGTGTCCTTTATTATCCCCCTTTTGGTCCACACTCCGCACCTTTGTAGTTTGAGGAATTTTGCTGGGAAGTGTTGTCCTGGTATAATAGGGCACCGTCGCTTCCAGCGGATATGTTTGGGCCCTCCCTTTCCTGGTTCCCTAATTTTAGGTCCTTGAAAAATCGCCTCTTCAAACAGAAGAAATGTTCCCCTCGGGCACAACTGCATATTTTTTTATTTCCTGACTTATTGGAGCCATAACTAATTTTATTTTTCATAGACGTAGCGGTATGAGGGCTGGTTTGTTGCGGGACGAGCTGTAGTTATTATTGGTACCATTTTGGGGTACATGCGACTTTTTGATCACCTTTCATCCTATTTTTTGGGATGCCAGGTAAACAAAAAAACGCAATTCTGGCACAGCTTTTTTCGGTTTTTTTTTATACAGCGTTCACCATGCGTTATAAATTACATGTTATCTTTATTCTGCGGGTCAGTACGATTCCGGCGATACCTAATTTATAGCACTTTTTTATGTTTTACAACTTTTTGCACAATAAAATTACTTTTGTAAAAAGAATGTATTTATTCTGTCGCCAAGTTGTGAGAACCATAACTTTTTAATTTTTTTGTTGACGGAGGTGTATGAGGGCTTGTTTTTTGCGGGACGAGCTATAGTTTTTATAGGTACCATTTTTGGATACGTGCGATTTTTTTGATCACTTTTTATTCTAATATTTGTAGGGCAAAGTGACCAAAAAACAGAAACTCTGGTAACGTTTTTTACGGTTTTTTTTTACGCTGTTCACCGCGTGCAATAAATAATATAATATTTTGATACCTCCGGTCGTTACGGTCGTGGCGATACCAAATACATATGGTTTATTATTATTTTTTAATAATAAAGGACTTGATAAGAGTAAAAGGGGGATTGTGTTTTATTTGATTACTTGAAACTTTTATTGTTTTCAAACTTTTATTTTTTGCACTTTTTTTTACACTTTTTTATACTTTTTTTACACTTTTTCTCAAGTCCCACTAGGGGACTTGAAGTTCCAACGGTCAGATATTTTTTTTTCTAATACATTGCACTACCTATGTAGTGCAATGTATTAGATCTGTCAGTCATTCACTGACAGCAAGCCGATTAGGCTTCGCCTCCCGGCGGGGCCTAAATCGGCTTCCGTAATGGCAGAGCAGGAGACCATTGTGTCTCCTGTTGCCATAACAGCAGTCGCCAGTCCCGATTGCCTGTCAGGGCTGGCGATCTGCTAGTAACCGCTTCGATGCAGCAATCGCTTTCGATTGCTGCATTGAAGGGGTTAATGGCAGGGATCGGAGCTAGCTCCGGTTCCTGCCGTTACAGGTGGATGTCAGCTGTACAGTACAGCTGACTTCCACCGCTGATGACGCCGGATCAGCTCCTGACCCGGCGCCATCTTGCCGGCAGCTACGGAAGCCGATCAGGCTCCGCCGCCGGGCGGATCTTGACCGGCTTCGGTGCTAGGCAGACCGGGAGGCCAGTATTAGGCCTCCGGTTGCCATTGCAGCCACCGGAACCCCGGCAATTTCATTACTGGGGTTCCGATGAGCTGCAAACACCTTAAGTGCAGCGATCGCGTTTGAGCGCTGCACTTAAGGGGTTAATGGCGGGGATCGAAGCTAATTTCGGTCCCCGCCGTTACAGCCGGATGTCAGCTGTAAGATACAGCTGAGATCCGGTGATGATGGCACCGGCTCAGCTTCTGAGCCGGTCCCAAACATTTGGCGTACATGTACGGCAAGATGCGGGAAGTCAGTACTTTCCATGACGTACATGTACGGCAAATGTCGGGAAGGGGTTAAAAGCTTTTGATGTTTATGTTAAACATATACCTGTAACGTATTCCATACAGTAGCATACATCATCCATAGACTCCCATGTTTAAAAACAAAAACAAACTGCGCAATGTACTTTTTTTTTTTTTTGGCGGATCCCTCAGGAACGAAAAAATGTAGCCTACAATGCGATTCCATCTGCCAAAAAAAAGTACACGGACGTATTCCAGCATCCACAGAGGCCATTTTGGCCTCCATCGGGCTGGTATATGTTACAACCAAGACCAATTCTGTGGCTACAATAGAGCCCTATGGACACACCGTGTACATTGGGAGCTTTCCTGACACACACACTAATTGTAGGGCCAAAATGTAGTGTGGACCAAACCTTACGTACAGTTTTGACGAACTTTCCTGACCCATAACTCAAACGTAGCTATAGGCTCCCATTATACCAACGGAGACCAAGAGTGTTCTTTTGTTCTCTGTCGTGCGGTAAACATTGGGTATACCGTTTTTGCTGGTTAGAATAGCGTAGTAGACCAAGATATTCTATCCAGAGGCATCCAGTAAAAAAACGTACACGTTAATCGTATCTTCTTTCTTTTAACATGGGAGCCTACGTGGGCCGGATGCCATTGCATGGCATTAGTCATAGGCATCCCTTTCAACAGATACGTGATTGGCTTTTCATGATCATATCCGTTAAACGGATGCCATTATAGCTTATGGGTAACAGATACGTAACAGTGGCATCCATCACCCATAGACTATGGGTTCATGATGTATTTGTTAAACAGATACCATTGTAGACTATGGTGATGGATGCCCCTGTTAGGCATCTGTCCGTTACCATTCAACATATAAGTCGGTTGCTTTTCCTGGCGTATGTGTCAAACTTCGACTATAAAATGCAGTTAAAGGCCTTATGTACACGAGCGTATTTCACGTCCGTGATACGCGTGTGAAAATCACGCATGTCGCACGAACCTATGTAAGTCAATGGGGCTATTCAGACATTCTGTGTTTTTCACACCACATGTGTCCACTGCGTGAAACTCGCTGCATGCCCTATACTTGAGCGTTTTTTGCGCATCACGCACCCATTGAAGTCAATGGGTGCGTGAAAATCACGGATAGCACACAGACACACATCCGTGTGCTGTGCGTGATTTGCGCAACAGTTGCTCAAAAAATTATGAGAAAAAAAAACCCCATTTCATTTTGCATACGTCAAATCCATGCCATACGTGCAAAAATAACGCAGACACGCGCCAAACACTGATGACACACACAATTGCAATTCGCGCAAAACGCTGCATTTTTTTTACGTGCGCAAAACGCACACGTTCGTGTGAATTGGGCCTTACAGGAGCAGGCCAAACTTTGAAAAAGGAGCAGTATTTGTACCCCCTGCTCAGTTTCCAGTATTCTTGCTAGACTGATATATTTATAAGGCCGGATTCACAAGAGCGTGTGCGTTTTGCGCGCGCAAAAGGTCCATAACAGCTCCGTGTGTCAGCCGCGTTTGATGAGTGGCTGCGTGATTTTCGCGCAGCCGCCATCATTATGACACTATGTTTGTAAACCGAAAAGGACGTGTTGCTTTTCTGTTTTCATTCATAGTTTTTACTGCTGTTGCGCGAATCACGCGCGTCACACGGAAGTGCTTCCGTGTGCTACGCGTGATTTTCATGCACCCATTGACTTCAATGGGTGCGTGATGCGCGAACAATGCACAAATATAGGACATGTCGTGAGTTTTACGCAGCGGGCACACGCTGCGTGAATATCACGGACAGTCTGAACGGTCCCATTGACTAACATAGGTCCGTGCGAGGTGCGTGAAAATCACGCGCGTTGCACGGACGTATGTCAGGTTCGACTGAATATGCCCTAATGGCGATTAAAAGGCAGCGAGAATTTCGGAAGAGTGCTTCATAAAGTCAAAACAATTGACGTGATGTTGGAGCTACCGTTCTGTGTTCAGCGGGTTGTAGAGCAGGAGGAGCAGAGCAGACTGATCTAAGTCTTGTGGGAAAATAGAACTTCTAGCTTGTAACTTTAGTAATTTAACCCTTTCCTTGGCAGGCTTTTTTCCTTTTTTGTTTTTTTTCCCCTGCATTCCATGAGCCATAACTTTTTATTTTAATTTTAATTTTTTAGTCAACACAGCCGTATGTGTATTGCAGAACGAGTTGTAGCTTTTAATGGCACCAATTATTGTACCATATAATGTAATAAAAAACTGAAAAAAGGATTCTTTTGTGGGGTGGAATAAAAGAAAAACCCCAGCAATTCTTCCATTATTTTTTGGGTTTTGCTTTTTTTACGATGATCACAGTGCGGTAAAAATTACAAGTTAACTTTATTCTGCGGGTCAATACTATTACAGTGATACCAAATATTTTATCATTTTTACAAAATAAAAACCATTTGTTAGAAAAAAAAATATTTCGTTTTGTCGCCTTGTTCTGAGAACCATAACTTTTCTATTTTTCAGTCCGCCTTTAAGCCCACTCCATACTCCTCCCTTCCCAGCCATGACGTACAGGAATCCCTACCTTCCCTGTATCAGTGCATATAGAAATAGCTGTCAATCATTGAGTAGGACCGCCCACTGGACCCATAATCCCACAGGAATCAATCATTTAAGTTATTATTCAGTTAGGTCCCATGCACACGAACGTATTTTTTACTGTCCGTAAATACTGGCGTAAATACGGGTCCTTGGTCACACGTATTCGACCTGTATTGCACCAGTATTTACGTACCCGTGCCCGTAAATACGGGTCCGGCGTCACCAGTATCCCCCCCCCCCTCGTATTTATGGGCACGTTTTTGCTGCAAAATTGCACTGCACTAACCGGCAGCCCCTTCTCTCTATCAGTGCAGGATACAGAGAAGGGGCAGCCCTTTCCAAGATAAAAGTAAAAGAAATTCATACTTACCCGGCCGTTGTCTTGGTGACGCGTCCCTCTTTCGACATCCAGCCCTACCTGCCTGGGTGACGCGGCAGTCCATGTGACCGCTGCAGCCTGTTATTGGCCGGACTGGAGGAAGAAGCAGGGAGTTCTGGGTAAGTATGAACTTCTATTTTTTTTCTTTTTTTTTACAGTTTGATCTATATTGTGATCGGTAGTCACTGTCCCTGTTGCTGAAAGAGTTACTGCCGATCAGCTAACTCTCTCAGCACCCTGGACAGTGACTATCCACTGACGTCGCCTAGCAACGCTCCCGTAATTACGGGTGCACACACGTAGTCACCTGTAATTACGGGAGCCCCATAGACTTCTATGGGCCTGCCCGTGCCGTAATTACGGCCTAAAATAGGACATGTTCTATATTTTTAAACGGCCCGGGCACCTTCCCGTAAGCATACGGGGAGGTACCCGTGGCCAATAGAAGTTTATGGGCCCGTAATTACAGTCGTTTTTACGTTCGTGTGAATGGGGCCTTATACTGTATCTTTTCCCACAAATCTATGTATCAATCTTCTGAACTCCTCTAGCTCTGTATCATGCTGTAGATAGGACAGCATGTTCAATGTGGCAGGTTCACTGTATTACACGCGTATTTGCTGCACGGCATATCCGCAGCATGATACGGTACCAGCAAAGTGAAAGCTGTCAAGAAATCTCATCTACACGTTGCGGTATTTTATTTTTGCCCGGAAATTGATCTGCAGTGCGTATTTTAAAATTTGCAGCATGTCAATTTATCTTGCGTCTCCAAATTGTGTCTGACTAGTTTAAAAAAATATATAAAAATGCACCAAAATCCACAGAATAAAAAAAGCCTAAGGCTTTGTTTATTTCTGCGTTTCGGTTTGTTTTCTGGTATTTTTTATAGCAAATATAGAGCGGTCTGCAGCGCACTTCTTGACGGCAAGTATACCGGAGACCTGGGCTAACCCCGTTAAGGTCAGCGTTGATCTAGATCCATCATAAAATGGATTTGTCCGTGTCATGGCTTCGGTTATGAATGAAAGCCATACCGCTAGTGTGAACAAAGCCATAGTCATAAATTATAGAATGTTGTGGTTTTTTTTTTCTTTTTGAAGCTCACTTAATTGGAAGTTCATGTCACTTATCTCTTCAGTTTTTATGACAAACCATTAATGGCAAAACAGTAAACGGTAAGTCACAGCTTCTGTTTTATGCACGTGACGCTTCATGGTGGTTGTGCATGTAAATGGATTTTCCTATAATTAATATTTATTCACGGGATAGGTGATAAATATCTGATCTGTGGGTGTCTGACCGCTGGGACCCCCACCGATCACGAGACCGGGCTTAGCTTGCCGTTCCTGGGAGGCCCGTATGAATGCGTAGCGGTACTGCGCATGCACGGCCATGACTCCATTAATTTCTATGGGACTGCCGAAGATGGCGCTTGGCAGCCCCACCAATCAAATATTTATCACCTACCCTGTGGATAGGTGATAAATAATTATGGGAAAACCTTGTATTGGGGTCAAGGGAATCACCCTTTATAATAGGGAAGTGCTGCTTTCTAGGTACAAGTGACAAGGCCCCATGCACACGAACGTATTTTTAGCGGCCGCAATTCGCCCGCAAATCTGGTTTCCACGGTCCGTGCATGGCCCAGTAGCCTGGGTCATAGAAATTAATGCATTCGGCAATGTGCACGGCCCGCGGGTGACACTCCGTGGCCGTCCATTCCGCAAATCACGGCCGTGCACGCCATTGCGGCCGTGTGCGTGAGGCCTAATACTGTATTTGGAACTTGATACACATACGTGATGCCATTCTACAAGCTTGTTTTACTTTGAATTATATTATCTTAATTCTTATCTTGACATTTAGGTCAGTCCTAGGATAACCTGTAGGTAAAGAGAATTTGATGAATAGCGGGACTTGGTGAGAGAGAAAAAAGCAGCTTCATGCCTATTCTATTACACTAGTAGCCTTGAAAAGAAGGCGCACTTGTATTCTAGTAATATACACATTGTAGATCTCTATTAGAAGTGAGTGAATTCAAGTCTGTAATGTTAGGCCTCATGCACACAAACTTATTTTTGCGGCCGCAATTCACCTGCAAATCTGCGGGGGAATTGCGGCCCCATTAATTTCAATGGGCGATTTGCGAACGGCCCGGGGTGAAACTCCGCGGCCGTCCGACCTGAAAATCACGGCCGTTCACATGGCTACGGTCGTGTGCATTAGGCCTTAGACTCCAGCAGCATATAGTATTAATATATTAACTGACTCCTAAAGTCAACCCTTTCTTAAGGGGTTTTTCCAATATTAAACATTTTTATGGCATATCCGTAAAACTTCACAAAATTGTTCAGCTGCGGAAAACAGCAGGTAAATTTTTTTTAAAAAGCCTATACCAACCCATAGCCATGGTGACGCGTCCCTCTGATGTCCTATGGCCTAGCCTCCTGGGATGATTCATCTTGTGTGCCTTCTGCAGCAGTCACATGGGATGAAACGTTCTCCCTGGAGGCCGGGCTGGACACAGGAGCATAGAGATCTGGGTAAGTATAGGCTTTTTTTTTTTTTTTTTTTTTTTTTTTCCTGAGCTGCGTTTTTTGCGGCAGAATCGCAGCTTTTCTGCCGCAAAAATCGCAACAGAATACCAGTGATTCCACAGAATAAGGGTATGTTCACACGCAAACTCCTAAAACTTCTCAAAATACGGAGCTGTTTTCAAGGGAAAACAGCTCCTGATTTTCAGATGTTTTTTGTGCCACTCACGATTTTCGCTGCGTTTTTTACAGCCGTTTTTGGAGCTTTTTTTCAATAGTCTATGGAAAACTGCTTAAAAAACATCCCAAGAAGTGTCCTGCACTTCTTTTTCGCGGTCGTTTTTTTACTCGTAAAAAAACGCCGCCAGAGCAGAACGCTGTTTTCGCATTGAAATCAATGGGCAGATGTTTGGAGGCGTTCTGCTTCCGATTTTTTTCGGGCGTTTAGGCCGTGTGAACATACCCTAAGTTGACATGCTGCGTATTAAAAAACCGCACAGCAGTAGCTCAAAATGCATTAGAGGTTTCTAAAAAGTCTAGGAAACACGAGGTTTATCCTTTTAATTTCACATGGCCTGTTTGCAGATGTGATACACCTACAATTTATTTGGCTGGTACATCACAAAGTCTGATCCTGATGTATGTGAAGTATTTATAGCCTTACATAGAATCTTCAAAATGAACTGGTTTGTGGTAGGCATCAACAGTCAGGCCAGACTGAAGGTATTTTATTACCGGGAAATCACAAATGTGGTCATTTTACAGTTTGCAAAAATGTGGTGAAAAACGACATTTTAAAGTTGGGTCCAATACTGCATAAAGTGTAGTATATGCCCTATTTGGCCACCGTGGATTTTTCTATATTGGCAATATACGCTCCTCAACATTGAAATTAAAAAGAAGGAAAAGTTTTGGCGTTGTGGAAATGACAGGATCGATTGACATGTTAATGATATGCAAATGATGAAAAATGGAAACAAAATATTCCAAACACCTTGATTTATTCAGTATACAGTATGAGAGCCACACGCAGAAATACACGGACACGCTACCACATGCTATCAATGAGGTTATTAATGGTTGTCTGAGGAATGTTATGCCACGTTGAATGCACTTGGGCACACAAATCATCAAGATTGGCTGCTGGCCGCTCCCTTTGCAATTGTCGACCAATGACATCCCAGATGTACTCGATCGGAGAAAAGTCCGGAGACAATGCAGGCCATGGTAGCACAATAAGGCCACGCAGGCTGCTCAGAGTAGCATGAACAACATGCGGGCTGGCATTGTCCTGTTGAAAAACGGCTTCTGAGACCCTCTCGAGAAATGGCCATACCACTGGTTCCATGACCAAATCCATGTAACGCCGAGCTGTTAGTGTACCTGAAATGAAGACTAGAGGTGTCCGGCTACCATACACCATAATCCCGGGAGTAGGATCCGTGTGACGTTCCCTTGTGAAGGCCTCTTCATGGCATTGCCCACATGGTCTCCCTACCAATCTCCTATCATTGCGTCCGAGACAAAAGTGGGACTCTTCGCTGACGAGGATAGACCTCCATTGCTGTGCAATGATAGCCTTTGAGAGCAGTGGCGTTTTGTTAATGGAACACCTGTAGCTGGACGTCTGGCTCGTAGCCCAATGTCGTGCAACTCCTTCTGATTGTCTACGCGGGTGTTCACCCTAGGCTTGGGATGCGATGTCCAATTTCACTTGCTGTATAGAATGGATCACTACGTGCCATTCTTCCAATCAGACGATCAGTCTGTGCAGAGGTTTACCTCCACGCACCTCTTGCGGTCATTCCCCTTCGATGTTGTTCTCCCAACCTCCGGGATGCGCAATGTTGAACAGTGATAAACCAAGGTCTCTCAGTTTGCGATAACTTGCACATCGATTAACGCCACTTGATCCAATTTTTGAGATTTCATGTGTCTAAAAAAACTTTCCATTCAATCTGGCTTATATGGCTCCCCCACATGCCACAGATTGGAGATAGGTGCTTGAAAATGTGATCGTTTTCAGGTCTTAGCGACGCCTGCTACTTCCTCTCTTTGCATAACTTTATGGCTTACCCTTCTTGGTATTGCAATTTCAATGCTGAGGAGTGTATGTAACTTATTTACTAACTACTCAGGTGGGCTCACCCCAGGTAGTGAGGCACCATGCTGAAAAGCAGTCCCCTGTATTGGTAATTATACACTCTTTATTGCCACATAGAGCGGCGTACTGGTTGAACAAAACTGAACCCTCAGGAGCTTTGGGCTTAAACCATTGTAATGAGTCCTTTTACTTCAATTATTAAAGAGGCTCTGTCACCACATTATAAGTGGCCTATATTGCACATGATGTGATCAGCGCTGTAATGTAGATTACAGCAGTGTTTTTTTATTTAGAAAAACGATCATTTTTCACAGAGTTATGACCTATTTTAGCGTTATGCTAATGAGTTTCTCAATGGACAACTGGGTGTGTTTTACTGTATGACCAAGAGGGCGTTGTGGAGAGAAGTGTATGACGCTGACCAATCCGCGTCATACACTGCTCTCCATTCATTTACACTGCAGATCACGATATAGCTATATCGCTATGTGCAGCCACATAAACACAGTATAACGTTACTGCAGTGTCCTGACAATGAATATACATTACCTTCAGCTAGGACGGGACGTGTGTTCAGAATCCCGACCACGTCTCTGTGATTTATAGCACAGCAGGTGTAGTCTCGCGAGATTACGCTGTAAACTGTCATTTACATCGAGATCGTGCTGTACTGTAAATCACAGAGAAGTGTCAGGATTCTGAATAGACATCCCGTCCTGGCTGGAGGTAATGTATATTCATTGTCCGGACACTGTAGTAATGTTTGTGTGTGTATGAGGCTGCAGATAGCGATATAGCTATATCGCTATCTGCAGAGTAAATGAATGGAGAGAAGTGTATGATGCTGATTGGTCAGCGTCATACACTTCTCTCCACAACGCCCACTTGGCCAAAAAGTAAAACACGCCCAGTTGTCCATTAAGAAACTCATTAGCATAAAGCTAAAATAGGTCATAACTCCGTCAAAAATGATCGTTTTTCTAAATAAAAAACACTGCTGTAATCTACATTACAGCGCCGAATCCATCATGTGCAAAATAGGCCACTTATAATGTGGTGACAGAGCTTCTTTAAAATGAAATATTCTGTATTAGGGTATGTGCACACACACTAATTACGTCCGTAATTGACGGACGTATTTCGGCCGCAAGTAGTGGACCGAACTCAGTGCAGGGAGCCGGGCTCCTAGCATCATACTTATGTACGACTCTAGGAGTCCCTGCCTCACCGTGGAACTACTGTCCCGTACTGAAAACATGATTACAGTACGGGACAGTTGTCCTGCAGCGAGGCAGGGACTCCTAGCATCGTACATAAGTATGATGATAGGAGCCCGGCTCCCTGCACTGTGTTCGGTCCGGTACTTGCGGCCGAAATACGTCCGTCAATTACGGACGTAATTAGTGTGTGTGCACATACCCTTATTGTTGCATATTTGTTTCTGCTCATCAGTTTTCTGTTAATTATAGGAGCCACAGAACTTCTCTTTTGAATTGCTAATTTTTTATGCACTCCATAAAATACCAAATTACAGGGAATGTGGCTCATATGGGGATGCTGAGGGTGAAGCCACACTTAGCGTCCATTTTGGTTAGAACCGCATCCAAAAAAAAAACCTGTGTTTTCCTGTATTTTTTTTTGTTTTTGTGCCTTTTTCAATGCGATTTGCAAATGCATCGAAAAACTAGCTTTTTTTTGGATTTGGTATTTCGATTAGATTTGCGGTAAAAATGCATGCCAGTGCAGTTTTTGGCCATAGCACGTTCGCAAATTGACCGAACCACGATTGCTACATGTGGCCTTAGGCTATATGAACCCTTTGCGGGTTTTCTGCATCAAAACTGCAAGTAATTCCGCAGGTAAAATCCGCATTTAATACAGTTTTTTTTTTGTATGATACAATTCTGAGGCGGAAATGCAAGATTCGGTCTGTAGTGCATGTGTATTTACAGATTAAAAAATAAATAGGGAGGCTACAAATCTCACCAACCTGTCCCAACCCTTTAAAAAGGTCACATGATCACTCAGGTGCCATTTTCTTGGGGGATCCCCTGCACATCCGTAGCCGTCACAATTTTGCACGCGACCATAGACTTCTATTGGCGAGTCTGTGCTGCAATTGCGGACAGGAATAGAACATTTTTCTATATTTTGCAGATCATTTATACAGCCTGGACACACATCCCTAAATATATGGAAAGGTGTCCATGGCTTATAGAGATGAATGGGTCCGCAGATCATCCGTAATTACGAATGTGTAATTACTGATAAAGACTACGGTCTTGTGCAGGTCAATTTATGTGCAGAAAAATTCTACAATGTGTAGATGAGATTACTTGGGCTCTCGTTTACTTTGCTGGTACTGAATTACACTGCAGATTTGACGCAGGAAAATCCGCACGTGATACGCTTAGCGTGGCCAGATTCACACGAATGAGTGCAAACTCGGACGCGAAAAAAAGCTGTTTCATGTCGGAGTTGCACCCGTGCGGGTCCCGTTTTCACGGATCCCTCATAGACTTGAGTCTATCGAGGGATCCGTGAAAACGGAAGAAAGAAGGACAAGTTATATTTTTCAACGGACTCTTCACACGCTCCGTTGAAACAACTGCTGTGGGAACGGCCCCATTGAAATACATGCGTCCGTTTGATAGCTGTTGTTTTAACAGTCGTCGCACGGACATATACTACAGTCATCTGAATTCGGCCTAACTCTGCTAGATGTTTTTTTACCTTTTTTATGCTAGCAGTAAATATTAGATCTGGATCAACTGATAACCTGATGTCTTTGCGCTCATCCCATAAAGGATTGTGCCAGTCGTATTTTTACTTGTCAGATCTGGTTTGGTTTCTTCTGAAATGAGTAGTGCCACAGCTGTCTGGCTGCCTTTTATCTACCTTTGCCCATAGAGGTAACATGCTCATTTGGCGAAGCTGACATGGGAAAGGGGAGGTTGGGGCCGATAGCTGTTGGCTGGCCGGCCGGCCGCTCTTGTGCATATTTGTTTCACAGGTTTTGTATCGTTTTCTTAGGTTTTCATTTACTATCTAGAGACCACAGCACACCACAGTGGTACTGCACTAGCCAATTCCATTCAAATTTCAAATACTATTTTAGGAACATTATCTAGAAGTGTTAACAAAGAAATAAAAAAAAATGCACAAATGTTCAAAACCGAACTGGTATGTCACATCTGGACAGTTTTGTGACTAAGGCCCCATGCACACGACAGTAATTTTCATCAGTAATAACGGACCCATTCATTTCTATTGGCCACGGACACCTTTCAGTATTTTTACTGGTGGTTGTCCGTGCTGAAAAAATGATAGAACCTGTCCTATTCTTATCAGTAATTACGGCAAGGACTCTAAGGCCCCATGCACACGACGGCAAAAAACCTCCTTTTTTTGCGGACCGCAATTGCGGTCCGCAAACACGTAGCCATTCACTTTCATTGAACACTGACACCTTTCCGTAGCACTACGGAAGGGTGTCAGTGCCGTGGAAATGTTCCGGGAATTATGGAACATGTCCGTTCTTTCGAATTTTGCGGGCCGTGCTCCCATACTTTGTATGGGAGCACGGCCCGGAAATGCGGCTGTCAGTCAACGGCCGGCCGTGCCCGCAATCGCGGGCCGTGATTGCGGGCACGGTCGTGTGCATGGGGCCTAAGTCTATGGGCGCTTCTGTAAATCCGGACGGCTACTGATGTGCATCCGTAAACCGTCCGTATTTACGGAAGCATTGCTAGGCAACATTTTGGGGACATCTTTTGCCACCTCCCTCTTTTTGTACGGATCTGTATATACGGATGCAATACGGACCGTATTTACGGACAGTATTTCGGGATAGCTGATAATACTGTCACGTGCATGGGGCCAAAGAGGGGGAAAGTGGTTAGAGTTCTAAGTTTTGGTTTCCTGGCTGTATGGCATAGTGATTTCTTGGTACCTGTGAGTGGTTCTTATGGTTTAGAAATAACCTGAAGATCGTTTTTTGCATTATTATTTATTATTATTATAAATATATTTTTTTATATATTATGTCTGTAACGTTCGTTTAAAACATGCCAGCCACACTGATCAAAATAGTCAAAGCTCCTCAATGTGCTCAGTGAGGGTATGTTCACACGCACTGTTTTCAGACATAATTCGGGCGTTTTACGCCTCGAATTACGCCTGAAAAAACTGCTCCATTATGCCTACAAACATCTGCCCATTGCTTTCAATGGGTTTTACGATGTTCTGGTCCCACGAGATGTAATTTTACACGTCTGTCAAAAGACGGCGCGTAAAAAAAGACGCCCGCATCAAAGAAGTGCATGTCACTTCTTGGGACGTTTTTGGAACAGTTTTTCATTGACTCCATTGAAAAACAGCTCCAATAATATCCATAAAATACGGCGTGAAAAACGCGAGCAGTTACAAAAACGTCTAAAAATCAGGAGCTGTTTTCAGGCGAAAACCGCTCGGTAATTTCAGACTTATTTTGCTACTACGTGTGAACATACCCTTAGACATATCATCAGCCCTGTTTTTGCTGGGGGGCCGCGGCTTCTTTTTTTCAGCCTGTTTCAGCTTGCTTGTCTGCCTGATTGAGAACCCTATGTAAACATGGGTGCATCTTTATTCATTAAGTCTGTTAGCTACGGAAAGAGCTGAGCGCTATTTGCGCATCTCTTTGTACAACTTCCATAGACTTTTTAAATACTGCTAACGTCTACTTTGAATTGGTGAGCAGGGATTACGGAACACCCTGGCACCCCCACCTATTAGGCCTTGTTCCAATGTGGATTTGGCCAAGATTCTGCAGCGGAAATCAGAAGGTGACTCACGGATTCCTGTTATTGTTTTGCAGTAAAAAACGCTGGGTTTCTGCACGCAGATTATCCCAATTTAATGAGGGTTATCTGTGTGTCTACCAGATGCTATTTTTCGCGGCAGAATACGCAGTGCAGACCGCATCAAGAATTGACATGTTCACGCAGCAGATTTTGCGTGGGGGGGGGGGGTGGTTCTGCCGCAAAATCCACTGCAGAATTATTCCTGCCGTTGGCAGAGGGAGTCCGCCTCCCATTGACTTCAATTGGAAGATCGGGCAGGACACTTATTTTTCCCACTAGCTGAAAAATATCAGCTAGTGGGAATAACAAGTGTCCGACTCCCATTGAAATGAATGGGAGGCGGAATTTTGCTGCGGGTTCCAACGAAAAAAATTCTGCCACGTGAACAGTGCCTTAGAGATCCCTGTCCGCTAATCAGACCGCTCCATAGAATCAGAAACTGCTATCTCTAGTCTTCTGTTCTAATTTGCAGGGGGTTGACATGGAATTTGAGTTCTACACAAGCTTGCCAAATTGTCCGAACTGCACCTCCCGAAGGAACAATTTAGTAATGGGTAGATATCCTTCTTTCCCATCAGGTTTAATTGCCCTGTGATGGCCACCTTATCGTAGCAAGAAAAAGAGAAACCTGATGGTTTAGCCAATTTGTATGATGCCATGCCTTAGTTTTATGCTGCTTATTCTATGCAAACGTTTCCTAAAATGGATCTACACTTTGATCCGTGAAGAAACCTAAAATTCCTCTAATATTTTCTGATTTTATGCAGGATACATTGATCTGAATTATATCTCAAGTTTTGGAGTGGTCTCGTGTGATTTACTGAAGCTTCTGGGCTTGATAAAGACTCCTGTGCGAGATGTAACTTTGCTTTTTTCCCTCTATGATGTGCTGGGAATAATAAAGGAAGGACGTCGTTCTGCATACTCCTGCCTTGATGCTGCCATTTTTTCTGGATGGAGTGCGAGTGCTGAGGCCACGCGGGGATTGGGGGTGAAGTGGCGCGCACTATTGTTTGGTGTAACCATTCTATTTTTTCCTCTTCCAGTCTGGTGACTGTTGTATTGAGGATTTTGTAGAGTGCTGTTGATATTTTTTCACTTGACTGAAGCTTCTTGTCATCCAGCATTACATTTTTCTTTTTTAAACATTCCATGTCCTGTGTTTCCAAATAAGGCCTCCAAAATAATTTTATGATTTAGATGTTTTTCAGCGATTTTAAGAATGTCCATAGAATCTTTTATAAGGGGAATCGAAGTGCAAATTGTACTTCTCTGGTTGATCACTGTGGAGGGGGAGGAAGGAAAAGAGTAAGGGCCTGTTCATGTTCGGGTTCTGTTTATCAGTTCCGTTCAACCTTTTCGTCGGAGGAACCGATGAATGGAAACTGTTAATTCCGTTTGCATTACCATTGATTTCAATGGTAATGCCTCCATTTCAGTATGTTTCCGTTCCATAAAAGTTTCAGGTTTTTTATTTACGGAAATCATAGTGCTGTCGACTACACTATTGTTTCAGTAAAAAAAATGGAAACTTTACGCAACGGACACAAACTGAAACCTAATGAAATGAAAGCATTACCATTGAAATCAATGGTAATGCAAACGGAAGCGATAGGTTCCGTTCGGCTTTCCGTTTATCGGTTCCTCTGACGGAAAGGTTGAACGGAACCTGAACGCTGATGTGAACTAGCCCTAACACATGACAGAAGGATAGTCCAGACTAATTGCACTGTGTCCCCGAAATACGCCTGAAAACACTGGGTGTGAACATAACCTTAGGCCCCATGCATACAAACGTGTTTTTACTGCTGCAATTCACACCCAAATCCCATTCATTTCTTTGGGCCCATTCGCACGATCGTGGTTTCCACGGTCCGTACGTTGGCCGGAAACCCGGACCGCAAAAAGATAGGACAAGTCATTATATGGTCCGGGTTAATTGAAATCAATGTGTGAACGGTCCGTGATTTGCGGGCAGGTCCATGCACACGGCTATGGTCGTGTGTATGAGTCCTTAGGCCTTGTTCACATCCGCGTTGGGTTCCATTTGGGGTTTCCGTTCATCCATTCTGTCAGAGGAACAGCAATGGGAAGCCAAATGGAAACCATACCTTCCGTCTGAATTACCATTGATTTCAATGGTAATGCCTTCGTTGCAAATGGTTTTCGTTTGTTTCCGTTTCGTAAGGTTTCCGTTTTATTAGCGGAGACAATAGAGTAGTCAACTACGCTATTGTTTCCGCTAACAAATGGAAACCTTGGGGAACGGAAACCATTTGCAACAGAAGCATTACCATTGAAATCAATGGTAATGCAAACGGAAGCTGACCGAATGGATGAACGGAAACTCCAAACGAAACTAGACGCTGACTTGAATGAGGCTTTAAGTGATCTTCTATTAGATCATGGATAGGCATGCCCCTTTTTCAGATTTCCTGTAAGGGTATGTGCACACAACCTCTTTTCAGACGTAATGGAGGCGTTTTACGCCTCGAATTACGCCTGAAAAGACGGCTCCAATACGTCGGCAAACATCTGCCCATTACTTGCAATGGGTCTTACGATGTTCTGTGCAGACGAGCTGTCATTTTACGCATCGCTGTCAAAAGACGGCGTGTAAAATTACGGCCGCGTCAAAAGAAGTGCAGGACACTTCTTGGGACGTAATTGGAGCCGTTATTCATTGACTCCAATGAAAACCAGCTCCAATTACGTCCGTAAAAGACGGCGCGAAAAACGCGAGTACATGCAATAACATCTGAAATTCAGGAGCTGTTTTCTCCTGAAAACAGCTCCGTAATTTCTGACGTATTTGGCGTTGTCGTGTGCACATACCCAAATAGTGATAGCAACCACTGCTTATTGCACTTGCTCCACAGCAATGCCTTCTTAATACATTACTGTATCCTCCCCTCTGCCTTGCTCTGTACTAGAGTGTATATTATCTGTCAGGGAGTGCGCGAGGCCTACGCCAACTAATAGAACATGTTTCTATATGATTTGACAATGCACATTTCACTAGAAATGAGTGGTGAATGGCACACAAATGAAAGAGAATGCCGTTTTCTTATCCATTCTCTGTAGAAGCGAGCGGGAAAACAACCTGGTGGCTGGTCCCTGATCTGAGGTTTATTAGTAGGTCGCAATATACTATTTTACATTTTTAAATGTGTCATGTATTTAATTTTAGTTTCATTAATTAGATGCAAGTCTGTAGCAGACAAATAGTTGGGCAGATTTACTATCCAAATTAAGCAAGAATTTTGTTGAACATGCCTACTCCACATTTAAAGGATGTAGACACTTTTTGCGCCGTGCTTGACAAATAGGAGTAGATTAGCGGGAAGAGGCGTAGTTTAACTAACAGGGCGTGTCTCTACGTGACGCCGTGCACTGAAATTGTGCAAAAACTGGTGTAAACGTAGCCAATCAAGTGTTCGTATAGGGAAAAGAAAAATGGCTAACATATTTTGTGCATCTTCTGACTAGTCTAAGCTTACTCTTCCTAAACTTGCCCCATGCACGTAATTATGGGCCCATAGACTTCTATGGGCCACAGGTACCTTCCCGTTTGTTATGGGAAGGTGCCCGGGCCGTTGAAAAATATAGAACATGTCCTATTTCAGGCCGTAATTACGGCACGGGCAGGCCAATAGAAGTCTATGGGGCTCCCGTTATTACGGGTGGCTACGTGTGTGCACCCGTAAATTACGGGAGTGTTGCTAGGCGACGTCAGGGGATTTACATTTTTTAATAAAGAGAAGCAGAGAAAATGGTGTCTAAGCGATCATGTGACCCTTTTTAAGGGGTTTGGACATGATTGTGACATCATTTCCATCCCCCTTTTTTTTACAGGTCCGTAAATATGGGTTAATAAGTGTGACACAGGACCCGTATTTACGGCCAGTATTTACAGGAGGGAAAAAATATGGTCGTGTGCATGGGTCCTAAAGATGGTATTACACTGCATGTTGTTCGCTGTTTACACAATGAGATGTGCTGCCGCCAACTAATAGTTTTGCCGTTTAAAACAATCAGCCAACGAACAAGCGTTTGATCGTTCATCGGCTGATCGTTGTCCTGTTTACACAGGGCAATTTTTTTATGGGAATAATCGTTCTGTGAACGCTTGTTTTACACCAGGCCAATTATCAGGCAAAGGGCCTTTAGACAGCATTAGGTTATCTGTCTCGCTGTGTGTGTCGTGGTCCTTTTTTTTTATTTTTTTATTAAATATTGCAGCTTTTTTTTTTTTTTTCTCTATAATCTTCCCAGGGTGGTGGAGATGTTGAAAGCCTTCTTTCCTGTATTGCCTGTATAGACCGCACAGTGCGTGCGTGCGTGTGTGTGCGTGCGTGTGTGTGTGTGCGTGTGTGTGCGCTTTATAGCAGTTGCAACGAATGGGAGTCAGTTGACATTGAAATGTCATAGATTATTATTCTCCAGGAGGTGTCCGGAGAGACGCATACAGAGCCTTCTCTGTCTTATATATTGTATAGTGTTGCGGTCTTACATGGCCCACCAGCAGTACAATAGTGCTTTCATTTCACTTGTGTACCATCCAATCATAATAAGATAACTCTGCTCAGTTTGTCCCAGTCTATATAGCACAGCTGACAAGTAAGGCTTCGTTCACATCTGCGCCTGGGTCCCGTTCCGTGTTGAGTTTTCAATCAGAACGGGCCTTTAACTGACACAAACTGAAACTATAAGTTTCCATCACTATTGATTTCAATGGTGACAGATCCGGTGCCAATGGTTTCCGTTGGTCTCCGTTGTGCAAGGGTTCTGTCGTTTTGATGGAATCAATAGCTTAGTCGACTACGCTATTGATTTAGTCAAAACGACGGAACCCTTGCACAACGGAGACCAACGGAAACCATTGGCACCGGATCTGTAACACTTGAAAACAATAGTGATGGAAGCGGAAACCTGTGGTTTCCGTTTGTGTCAGTCATGGTATAGATATACTCTTGCGCTTTTGCACTTTATATTCTTGTGTGGTTCAGCATGTGGTTACCTTCCAGGTTTACTAGTTGCACATAACACATTTATACGGCTATTGTGTTCTTTTGATATTGGCTCATATTGTCCTATTTGAGATTTCGGTCTGTGGTTTGCTTCCTGTTTCATTTTTACAGGTTTGCTGATTCTTTCTGTATGTAGTGTATAATAAAGTTTGGTCAATTCATTCCTGTTTTTTCATATCCCTTTCTCATTATTTTGTGTGTGCACAATTTTGTACATGTTCCTTTTCCTCTCTCCTAGTGTGATCGGTGCATGTCTGACCCCCGGACCCTGCTCCGATCCGCCAATCCAGCCGCCTCCCAGCACCGGACGATGTTCCTGGAAGCAGATGGCTCCGGTCATAGAATAGCGGCTGAGCTGCAGTATTGCAGCTCTGCTCCTATTCAAGCTGCCGAACGGCCGCTATGTAGTGGTCGGAGCCATCTGCTTCCGGCTCCAACTACTGCATCTCGTTCCAAACATCCGCTGGACAGAGGCATTCAGAGTTGCGGGTTGGTGCCGGGTCCAGATATCGGACACTCACCGATCATATACTGATGACCTATCCGGTGGATAGGTCATCCGTTTTCAGAAAGTGATCAACCCCTTTAATGCTTGGTGTCAAATTCATGTTTTATACACATTTTACATCTTTGAATTCTTGTAGAATTCCACAAAATGAGTAAATAGTGTGCTTTCTAGAAGACCTGGGTCTGAGGAAAATATGACTGCGCAGGGTGTGTCTGGATAAACATTGCTGAACTTTCTCACCTTTAGGCCGGATTCACACGAGCGTGTGCGTTTTGCATATGCAAAAAACGCAGCGTTTTGCGTGCGCAAAAGGCACTTGACAGCTGCGTGTGACATCCCCGTATGATGCGCGGCTGCGTGCTTTTCGCTCAGCCGCCATCATTATGACACTCCGTTTGGATGTTTGTAAACAGAAAAGCACGTGTGCTTTTCTGTTTTCATTCATACTTTTCACTGCTGTTACGCGAATCACGCGCGTCCCATGGAAGTGCTTCCGTGTGGTGCGCGTGATTTTCACGCACCCATTGACTTCAATGGGTGTGTGATGCGTGAAATATGCACAAAGAACGGACATGTCGTGAGTTTTACGCAGTGGACTGACGCTGCATAAAAATCACGGACTGTCTGCACGGCCCCATAGACTAATATAGGTCCGTGCGAGGCGCGTGAAAATCACGCGCGTTGCAAGGACGTATATCACGTTCGTCTGAATAAGCCCTAAGAACTGCTTCCACGGGTTCCAACCATTGTCCAGAGTTACCTATGCATTATTATGTTTGACATATAGTTGTAAATGGACACTAGTCCGTATGAAAATGGCACTATACAAAGTTACTCTAAAATGTATATTAACCCCTTAATGGCCAGCTATTTTTTTACGTTTTTCCATCGTCACATTCCAAGAGCCATAACTTTTTTATTTTTGCATCGACATAGCTATATAAGGTCTTGCTTTTTGCGGGACAAGTTGTATTTTTTAATAGCACCATTTTGGGGTACTTATAACTTATTGATTAACTTTTTTGGGGGGTAATGGAAAAAAAAACCATAAATCTTGCCACTCTTTTTTTTGCGTCTTAGATTTACACAGTTTACTGTGTGGTATAAATAACAACTTCATTTAGCTGGTTGTTATGATTTTGGTGATACCAAATTTATATCGATGTTGTATGTTTTACTACTTTTACACAGTGAAAACACTTTTTGACTTTTTTTTCTTCAAAATTTAGTTTGTGTCGCCATGTTTTAAAAGCCATAATTGTTTTATTGTTACGCCGATGCAGTTGTATGATGGCTTTGGTTTTTCTAGTTTTCATTGGTACCATTTTTGAGTACATGCGACTTTTTGATCCCTTTTTATCAAAGTTTATTTTGAAGGCAGGATGAACAGAAAACAGCAATTCTGGCTTTTTTGTCTTTTTTTTTTTACAGTGTTCACCGTGCGGGTTAATTAACGTAATCGCTTTTATAGGTGGGTCGTTACGGATGCGGCGATACCAAATGTGTAATGCTTTTTTTTTGTTTTGTTTTTTTTTCCATGGAGTATTTTTAAGGGAAAAAGTATTTTTATTTTATTTGGGATTTTGATTTATTAACATCATTAACCCCTTCAGGACTGAGCCTGTTTTGGCCTTCAGGATGAAGGCGATTTTTCAAATCTGACGTGTCCGTTTATGTGGTAATAACTTCAGAATGCTTTTACCTACTTATTCTGAGATTGTTTTTTCGTGACATATTGTACTTTGTTAGTGAAAAAATTTTGTCGATAAATGCAATACTAATTTGTAAAAAAAACACCAAGATTTAAAGAAAATGTGCAAAAATTAGCGTTTTTCAAAATTTTAATGTATCTGCTTGGAAAACAGATAGTAATGGCACACAAAATAGTTACTAGTTTACATTTCCCATATGTCTACTTTCTGTTTGCATAGTTTTTTGAACAATCTTTTATTTTTCCAGGACGTTACAAGGCTTAGAACTTTAGCAGCAATTTCTCACATTTACAAGAAAATTTCAAAAGGCAATTTTTTCAGGGACCAGTTCAGTCCTGAAGTGGCTTTGAGGGCCTTATATATTAGAAAGTCCCCATAAATCACCCCATTTTGAAAACTGCACCCTTCAAAGTATTCAAAATATCATAAAAAAAAGTGTTTTCACCCTTTAGGCATTTCACAGGAATGAAAGCAACGTAGAGGTGAAATTTACAAATGTCATATATATATATATATTTTTTTTTTTTTTACTGTACCACAGAAGGTTTTACCTGAGAAATGCAACTCAATATTTATTGCCCAGATTCTGCAGTTTTTAGAAATATTCCACATTTGACCCTAGTGTACTAATGGACCAAAACACAGGCCTCAGAAGCAAAGGAGCACTTAGTGGATTTTTGTCCTCCTTTTTTATTTTATTTTATTTATTTTTTTAGAATATGTTTTAGGCACCATGTTAGGTTTGAAGAGGTCTTGTGACCCCATTTTGGAAACTACACCCCTCAAGAAATTTATCTAGGGATATAGTTAGCATTTTGAACCAACAGTTTGTTTGCTAAATTTATTTGAATTAGTATGTGCAGATGAAAATCTACTTTTTTTCTGAAAAAACATAGAAATTTTTACAAGGAATTGGACCCACAGCAGGGCTCAGAAGAGAAGGAGCACCATTTGGATTTTGGATTTCTGATTTTGCTGGAATAGTTTTCAGTTCCGTGTCATGTTTGCAATGCACTGGAGGGACCAAAACAGTGGAAACCACCCAAAAGCAACCCCATTTTGGAAACTACACCTGTAAAGGATCTGCCAGGTACTACATCTGGGTATACTCCCAGGATTAATCAGTCGACACCTGAGGCCAGACCTCTGAGACTGACACCTGCTCCCACCAATCAGGGTGGCAGGCTCAGGAGTGGGAGAGCCTATCGCGGCCTGGTCAGTCAGTTAGCTCCGCCCCCTGTCCATTTATACCTGCCGTTTTCTCTTCCTCCTTGCTTGTTATTATTTTTGGATTCCTGGCCCCACTGCTGCCTTGCTCCAGCCTGCTTCTGCCGTGCTTCTGCCTTGCTGCAGTTCCGTTTATCCTGCGTTGCTCTACCCCTGGCTTGCTTCTGCTCCGTGCTCCCGTTTGTATACTCCACTACTTCCTGATCCTGATTGGCTCATTCACCGCTCCGTTTCCTCGCGGCGTTCCGTGGGCTACTGTATTCCCTTGCGTGTTCCCTGTTTGTCTCCCTTGCACTTAGACAGCGTAGGGACTGCCGCCAAGTTGTACCCCGTCGCCTAGGGCGGGTCGTTGCAAGTAGGCAGGGACAGGGCGGTGGGTAGATTAGGGCTCACTTGTTCCCTTCACCTCCTTCCTGCCATTACATAATAACAAGCCCTTACCTAGTCTACCATTTCTTCTACGCTGACGCTATCATGGACCCCCTTGAGACCCTGACCCAGCAGATGCACGGCCTCTCCCTACAGGTCCAGGCCCTGGCTCAGAGGGTCAATCAGTCTGACGCTGCCTTTGTAGTACCCCTCACCTCACCTTTAGAACCCAACCTCAAGTTACCTGACCGGTTCTCAGGGGACCGTAAGACTTTTCTCTCCTTCCGGGAGAGTTGCAGACTTTATTTCCGCCTAAGACCTCACTCCTCAGGTTCCGAGAACCAGCGGGTGGGTATCATTATATCCCGACTCCAGGAAGGGCCCCAAGAGTGGGCCTTCTCCTTGGCTCCTGACGCCCCTGAACTTTCCTCCGTTGATCGGTTTTTCTCTGCCCTCGGTCTCATTTACGACGAGACTGACAGGACTGCCTTAGCCGAGAGTCAGCTGGTGACCTTACGTCAGGGTGGGAGACCTGTTGAGGAATACTGTTCTGATTTTAGAAAGTGGTGCGTAGCTTCTCGGTGGAACGACCCGGCCCTAAAGTGCCAGTTTAGGTTAGGATTATCTGACGCCCTGAAGGATCTGCTGGTTAGCTACCCCTCTTCTGACTCCCTAGACCAGGTTATGGCCCTAGCAGTACGACTTGACCGACGTCTCAGGGAACGTCAGCTTGAACGTTTCAATGTTTTCCCCTCTGACTGCCCTGCGATTCCCCCCGAGGTCCCGTCTCCTCGCTCTTCCACGGAGGACTCGGAGGTACCTATGCAACTCGGGCCCTCCATGTCCCCTCGACAACGTAGAGAGTTTCGCAGGAAGAATGGTCTCTGCTTCTATTGTGGGGACGACAAGCATCTACTGAACACCTGTCCCAGGCGCAAGAATAAGCAGCCGGAAAACTTCCGCGCCTAAGTGATCATCGGGGAGGTCACTTGGGCGCACAGGTATTTCCCGTTAATACTAAACGCAATAAGATTTTGCTTCCCTTTCAGGTCTCGTTTGCTGGCCGGTCTGCCACTGGCAGTGCCTTCGTGGATTCGGGCTCATCTGCTAATATCATGTCTGTGGAATTTGCTATGTCTCTAAAAATGCCATTTATTGATTTACCTTATCCTATCCCTGTAGTAGGTATCGACTCAACCCCCCTTGCTAATGGTTATTTTACTCAGCATACTCCTGTTTTTGAACTCCGTGTTGGCTCCATGCATTTGGAGCAGTGCTCTGTACTGGTGATGCAGGGATTATCGTCCGATCTGGTATTAGGTCTTCCCTGGTTGCAGCTGCATAATCCCACGTTTGATTGGAATACTGGGGATCTCACCAAATGGGGTAGTGATTGCCTGATGTCATGTCTTTCGGTTAACTCTATTTCTCCCCGGGAGGAGGTAAACTCGCTTCCTGAGTTTGTTCAGGACTTCGCTGATGTGTTTTCTAAGGAGGCCTCCGAGGTGTTGCCCCCTCATAGAGATTACGATTGCGCCATCGATTTGGTGCCTGGTGCCAAGCTTCCTAAGGGTAGGATATTTAATCTTTCATGTCCTGAACGTAAAGCTATGAGGGAGTATATCCAAGAATGCCTGGCCAAGGGTTTCATTCGCCCCTCGACTTCTCCTGTAGGTGCTGGCTTCTTTTTCGTGGGGAAGAAGGATGGTGGTCTTAGGCCGTGCATTGATTATCGGAACTTGAATAAGGTCACAGTAAGGAACCAGTATCCCCTTCCTTTGATTCCGGATCTTTTTAATCAGGTTCAGGGGGCCCAATGGTTCTCTAAGTTCGATCTACGGGGGGCATATAACCTTATCCGCATCAAAGAGGGGGATGAGTGGAAAACTGCGTTCAACACGCCCGAAGGTCATTTCGAATACCTAGTCATGCCCTTTGGGTTGTGTAATGCCCCTGCCGTCTTCCAGAATTTTATTAATGAAATTCTGAGAGATTACCTGGGTAATTTTCTTGGAGTGTACCTTGATGACGTACTGGTGGTTTCCAAGGACTGGTCCTCCCACGTGGAGCATGTCAGGAAGGTCCTTCGGGAAAATAATCTGTTTGCGAAGACCGAAAAATGTGTGTTTGGGGTACAGGAGATACCATTTTTAGGTCAAATCCTCACTCCTCATGAATTCCGCATGGACCCTGCCAAGGTTCAGGCTGTGGCGGAATGGGTCCAACCTGCCTCCCTGAAGGCGCTACAGTGTTTTTTGGGGTTCGCTAACTATTACAGGAGATTTATTGCCAACTTCTCGGTCGTCGCTAAGCCTCTTACGGACCTCACTCGCAAGGGTGCTGATGTCCTCCATTGGCCCCCTGAGGCCGTCCAGGCTTTTGAGACCCTCAAGAAGTGCTTTATCTCGGCCCCCGTCCTGGTTCAGCCCAACCAAAGGGAGCCATTTATTGTGGAGGTTGACGCGTCCGAGGTGGGAGTGGGGGCCGTCTTGTCCCAGGGTACCAGCTCACTCACCCATCTCTGCCCCTGTGCTTACTTCTCTAGGAAGTTTTCGCCCACGGAGTGTAACTATGATATTGGCAACCGCAAACTTTTAGCCATTAAATGGGCTTTTGAAGAGTGGCGTCACTTCTTGGAGGGGGCCAGACACCAGGTAACGGTCCTTACTGACCACAAGAATCTGGTTTTCCTAGAATCTGCCCGGAGGCTTAATCCTAGACAAGCTCGTTGGGCACTGTTCTTTACCAGATTTAATTTCTTGGTTACCTATAGGGCTGGGTCCAAAAATATTAAGGCTGATGCACTGTCACGTAGTTTCATGGCTAATCCTCCTTCTGAGAAGGATCCTGCTTGTATTTTACCCCCCGGTATAATTGTTTCTGCCACTGATTCTGACTTAGCCTCTGACTTTGCGGCTGATCAAGGTTCAGCTCCCGGGAACCTCCCTGGGGACAAACTGTTTGTCCCCCTGCAATACCGGCTAAGGGTACTCAGGGAAAACCATGACTCCGCTCTATCTGGTCATCCTGGCATCTTGGGTACCAAACTCCTCATTACCAGAAACTATTGGTGGCCTGGGTTGCCTAAAGACGTTAGGGCTTACGTCGCCGCTTGTGAGGTCTGTGCTAGGTCCAAGACCCCTAGGTCCCGACCTGCGGGCTTACTACGTTCCTTGCCCATTCCCCAGAGACCTTGGACCCATATCTCCATGGATTTTATCACCGATTTGCCTCCATCTCAGGGCAAGTCGGTGGTGTGGGTGGTAGTAGACTGCTTCAGCAAGATGTGCCACTTTGTGCCCCTTAAGAAACTACCTAACGCCAAGACGTTAGCTTCTTTGTTTGTGAAACACATTCTGCGTCTCCACGGGGCCCTGGTCAATATAGTTTCGGACAGAGGGGTACAATTTGTTTCCTTATTTTGGAGAGCTTTTTGTAAAAAGTTGGAGATTGATCTATCCTTCTCCTCCGCCTTCCATCCCGAAACTAATGGCCAAACGGAAAGGACTAACCAATCCCTGGAACAATATTTAAGGTGTTTCATTTCTGACTGTCAATTTGATTGGGTCTCATTCCTTCCCCTCGCCGAATTTTCCCTGAATAACCGGGTCAGTAACTCGTCAGGGGTCTCCCCGTTTTTCTGTAATTTCGGGTTTAATCCTAGGTTCTCCTCAGTTTCCCCTGGTTGTTCCAATAATCCCGAGGTAGAGGACGTTCATCGGGAACTGTGCACAGTCTGGGCCCAGGTTCAGAAGAACCTAGAGGCGTCCCAGAGCGTACAAAAGATTCAGGCTGATTGTAGACGTTCTGCTAACCCCCGGTTTGTCATCGGGGATCTGGTGTGGTTGTCGTCAAGGAACTTGCGCCTTAAGGTCCCGTCCAGGAAGTTTGCTCCCCGATTTATTGGACCTTATAAGGTAATTGAAGTCCTCAACCCTGTATCCTTCCATCTGGAGCTGCCCCCATCCTTTCGCATACACGACGTCTTCCATGCCTCCCTCCTGAAACGCTGCTCCCCGTCCTGGTCCCCCTCGAGGAAACCTCCTGTTCCCGTTCTCACCCCTGAGGGGGTGGAATTCGAGGTGGCCAAGATTGTGGACAGTAGGATGATCCAGGGCTCCCTCCAGTACCTGGTCCATTGGAGAGGATACGGGCCGGAGGAGAGGACTTGGGTACCTGCTCGAGATGTTCACGCTGGGGTATTGATAAGGAGGTTCCACCTTCTCTTCCCCACTAAACCGGGTCCTCTTAGTAAGGGTCCGGTGGCCCCTCATAAAAGGGGGAGTACTGTAAAGGATCTGCCAGGTACTACATCTGGGTATACTCCCAGGATTAATCAGTCGACACCTGAGGACAGACCTCTGAGACTGACACCTGCTCCCACCAATCAGGGTGGCAGGCTCAGGAGTGGGAGAGCCTATCGCGGCCTGGTCAGTCAGAGTTAGCTCCGCCCCCTGTCCATTTATACCTGCCGTTTTCTCTTCCTCCTTGCTTGTTATTCTTTTTGGATTCCTGGCCCCACTGCTGCCTTGCTCCAGCCTGCTTCTGCCGTGCTTCTGCCTTGCTGCAGTTCCGTTTATCCTGCGTTGCTCTACCCCTGGCTTGCTTCTGCTCCGTGCTCCCGTTTGTATACTCCACTACTTCCTGATCCTGACTGGCTCATTCACCGCTCCGTTTCCTCGCGGTGTTCCGTGGGCTACTGCCCCTTCCCTTGCTTGTTCCCTGTTTGTACTCCCTTGCACTTAGACAGCGTAGGGACCGCCGCCAAGTTGTACCCCGTCGCCTAGGGCGGGTCGTTGCAAGTAGGCAGGGACAGGGCGGTGGGTAGATTAGGGCTCACTTGTTCCCTTCACCTCCTTCCTGCCATTACAACACCCCTCAAGGAATTTTTCTAGGGGTAAAGTTCGCATTTTGACCCCTCGGTTGTTTTCACTGAATTCATTGGAATTAGTCTGTAAAGGTAAAAATCACCTCAACATTTGTAAAACAATTTCTCCTGATTACGTAAACACGCCAGATGTGGTGGTAAACTGTTTGGATCCACAGCGGGGCTTAGAAGTGAAGAAGCGCTATTTGGTTTTGGAGCTCAAATTTAGCTGAAATGGTTTTCAGGTGCCATGTCGTATTTGCAAAGCCCCTGAGAGGCCAAAACAGTGGAGACACCCCAAAAGTGACCCCATTTGGGAAACTACACCACTTAAGGAATCCATCTTTGTAGAATTTATTAGAATTGGGCAGTAAAAATTAATATCAACATTATTTCCACTAAAATGTTGCATTTTTTCAATTTCACAAAAGATAAAGGAGGAAAAAGCACTGCAACATTTGTAAAGCAATTTCTCCCAAGACAGGCAATAACCCACATGCGGTCATAAATGTTTTTTTTTATTAGAAAGTAATTAACCCTTTCCGGACTGATCCATTATTTTTTTTCGTCTGTCCCTCCCCGCTTTCCAAGAGCCATAACACTTTTCCGTCAATAGAGCTGTGTGAGGGCTTTTTTTTTTTTTTTTTTTTTTGCTTGAGGACACAGGCGATTTATTTATTTTTTGATCACTTTTTATTCAATTTTTTGCCAAGCAAGGTAACCAAAAACCATCAATTCTGACAGTTTTTTATTCTTTTTTTTATTTTTTATGGTCGTTCACCCTGGGCTATAAATGGCCATTTTACTTTATCCTGCAGGTCGGTACGATTACGGCGATACCATATGTATATCGGTTTTTTATGTTTTGCAGGGTTTGCGCAATAAAATAACTTTTTTATAAAATAAATTATTTTTTGTCACCATATTCTAAGAGCCATAACTTTTTTATTTTTTTATTTTTCAGTCCAAAAAGCTCCGTAAAAGCTTGTTTTTTGCGGGACGGGTTTTTGTTTTTATTGGTACTATTTTGGCGTACATGCGACTTTTTGATCACTTTTTATTGTCTATTTTGGGAGGGGACCAAAAAATTGTGACAAAATAGTGATTCTAGCATTGTTTTTTGTTTTTTTTTACTTTTATTTTTTTTGCGCTGTTCAGCATGTGGGAAAAATATTATAGTTTTATAGTTGGGGTGGTTACGAACGCGATGATGCCATATATGTGTACTTTTTTTAACGTGTTAATTTTTTTCCTATAATAAGACTTCTTATAGGAAGAAAAGCATTTTTTGTTTATGTAACTTATAACTTTTATTTTTACACTTTTTTTTTAAAACATTTTTATTATCTTTTTGTTTACTTTTTTTTACTTGTCCCACTAAGAGGCGTTAAGGGTCAGTTCACACTGAGTTTTTTTTAACACGTTTTTTGATGCGTAAACCACGTCGGAAAACGCGCCAAACGTCCGAAAATGCCTCCCATTGATTTGAATGGGAAGCGGAGGCATTTTTTTCCCGCGAGCGGAAAAACCGTTTCGCAGGAAAAAGAAGCGACATGCCCTATCTTCGGGCTTTACATCTCTGACATCCCATTGACATCAATGGGAGGCAGAGAAAGCGTATTTTGCAGCGTTTTTTGCCCGCGGCGCTCAATGGCCGCGGGTGAAAAACACCACAAATCGGCGTGCAGGCAGATTAAAATCTGCCTCAAAATTTCAAACAGAATTTTGAGGCAGATTTTCCTGCCTGCAAAAAACTCTGTGTGAACCCAGCTTTAGACTTGCAGCTCTGATCACTGCTGGAATACATTGCACTACCTACGTAGTGTAATGTACTCCGTCATTGTGACGTGACAGGTAGTTTACAAACAGAAACCGTGGGAACGAAATGCAGTTTTTCCCATTGAAATCAATGGGCAGATGTTTTGAAGCGTTCAGCCTCCGTATTTTCAGCTGTTTTTTGGGTCGTTTACGGCCCAAAAAACGGCTGAAAATAAGTTGTGTGAACATACTCTTAAGGTACGTCCACATTTGCTGCAGAAAATCTCTGCGTGGAAATCTAAATTGTGCAGATTTTGGTGGAGATTTGCTTGCGGATTTGCTGCTGCGAATCCGCTAAAATAAAAATAAAAATTCTGTCTACTTACCTTCCCAATCTTCTGAACTTTCCCAATGTTTTGCTGCTCTTATGGCGCTAGCCAGGTCCCCCGCCAGTCTCCGTATCCTGCCTTTAAGCCATGACGGGTCGACATGTGACCACTGCAATATGTGATTGGTTGCAGCGGTCCTGTTATCGATGGATGTCAGGTAACCGACATCGGCCACCATTAGTGTGTGTGTGTGTGTGTGTGTGTGTGTGTGTGTGTGTGGGTAGTAGGGATGTCACGATACCAGAATTTGGACTTCGACACCGATACTTTGTGTAGTATTGCGTTATTCTTTAAAGAGGCTCTGTCACCAGATTTTGCAACCCCTATCTGCTATTGCAGCAGATAGGCGCTGCAATGTAGATTACAGTAACGTTTTTATTTTTAAAAAACGAGCATTTTTGGCCAAGTTATGACCATTTTCGTATTTATGCAAATGAGGCTTGCAAAAGTACAACTGGGCGTGTTGAAAAGTAAAAGTACAACTGGGCGTGTATTATGTGCGTACATCGGGGCGTGTTTACTACTTTTACTAGCTGGGCGTTGTGTATAGAAGTATCATCCACTTCTCTTCAGAACGCCCAGCTTCTGGCAGTGCAGATCTGTGACGTCACAGGTCTGCACTGTCAGAAGCTGGGCGTTCTGAAGAGAAGAGGATGTTACTTCTCTTCAGAGCGCCCAGCTAGTAAAAGTAGTAAAAACGCCCCGATGTACGCACATAATACACGCACACTTGGACTTTTACTTTTAAACACACCCACTTGGACTTTTGCAAGCCTCATTTGCATAACTACAAAAATGGTCATAACTTGGCCAAAAATGCTTGTTTTTTAAAAATAAAAACGTTACTGTAATCTACATTGCAGCGCCTATCTGCTGCAATAGCAGATAGGGGTTGCAAAATCTGGTGACAGAGCCTCTTTAACGAAACGATACTTTGCCAACAATAATAATAAAAAAATAAACAAAGTTCTTCCGTTATCTGATGTGGGGCGCGTGGTGTGATGAATTTTGAACCTCCCATGTCCCTCACATTAATAGAAATTAACCCCATCATGTTCCTCAGCCATAATCGACAACATTGGGTTAATGCGTGAGGTACATGATGGGGTTAATTACGATTAATGTGAGGCACATGGAGGTTCATATTTTATAATACCGCATGCCTCACATTAATAAGTGAAAGAGCAGTTTTTATTTTATAACCGTGTAAACATGAATGACACTATAAATGTGTTATTACAGTCGCGACGATAACGAATATGTGTATATTTTATGTATTGAGACTTATTTTAATGTTTATTGTAAACTGTTTTTTTTTAAATGTAACATTGCTTTATTTTATTTTTTTTAAACTTTAATGTACTGGAATATATCTATACTTGTGTAGAAAACCGGTTACACGGGTTTGCTAGCAATAGGAATGCAGTGGTCTGTTAATATATATAGATGCTTCCCCCACACCGTATAATGCCCCCCATAGCTGGCGGGGGAACGGGCATAGGTAAGTATGTATGATTTTCTATTTCTATGGGGGCATTATACTGTGTATGGGAGGAAGGGTGGCATTATAGCTACGCCACTAATCACTCACATCTCCTTCCTCAGTCTTCTGGCTGTGGGCGGAGCTAACTGGCGGTTGGGCTGTGGGTGGAGCTCTATGTGAACTTCGGACACCACATCCTTTTCGGTTATATAATAGATACGCGTAGTACACAGGCAGTTGTTAGGACATACCTCCGTTTGCCCTAACAACAGGAAATATGGTCGGACAGCCCTGGGGTTCTTTAATGGACCCTGGGCTGTCTGCCCATATATTGTATGTCCCTCGATTGCGTCACAGGGATTCCATGTAACGAGATCCAAAGGGCATCCACCCATCTCATTTACCCCTTGAATTCTGCGGTCCGCTTTGATCGCAGCATTCAAGGGAAAAGCGGCGGAGATAAGGTTTCTCTGATCTTCGCCGTTCGAGTGGGACTGTGGCTGTGTAATAGTCATTGCCCCGCTCCTGACAGCAAGCGCGCACGGTCAGCATGCGGTCATGCGGCCGGCGCTGCACTAATGAGCACAGGCACTGAAGACCGAACATGGGGGTGTTTTTCAGTGCGCCCGCCATGTTCTGTCTTCAGTGGCGGCAATCATTAGTGCAGTGCTGGTCGCATCACATCATGCTGACCGCGTGCGCTCTTGTCACACAGGCGCAGCCCCGCTCTCATATATTTATGTTTTATTATACTTTATAGTAATCCCTTGTTTTTTTCTTTTTTTCGTTTTAAACCCTATTCAGTTGATTTGAAAATGTGTTTGGAGATTAATTTTTCATCCCCTCTTGCGAACATTGCATCGTGTAAATATCCTACCTGAACTGTATTCCTCAAAAGTTGTATTAAATAAACTGTATTAAGCTATTTGCAAAGGGAGGTTTTTATTCTTCTTTGCATATTTCCAGAATATTATTTAAGTCATCCTTTAGGGTGGAGTACCATGGAGAATGAAACAATTGGTTTTCCGTCTCAAGTATCCTTATCCTGCTTCTATTGTTTTGTTAAAAATTCACCTACACAATGAACACTTACGTGCAAGGTTATACAAATTGGTGTTCGATTATAGCTGGGACGACATGGAGACTTTTAGTCTCTCTCCCTGTAGCCCCTAGCCTATATGTTTTGTATGTTTGGGGTTTTTAAGTTGTCATTTAGAACCGCTGTACACAGTAGGAATATCTTTACATACTGTACCCCAGGTTTGATATTATATGAAGATATCCACTTTATTGTTTGCGTCTCTTTAGCTGGCCATAGGTACACTTTTTCCAGTATGACTGATCAGAACGTTTGCTATGATAGTATATATGTCTTTGATTGCTATATCAGATATGACCACTGAAATAGTTTTCATTTGACCGCCATGTCCAGTACCATGCTGCTAATGCATAAATTGCTATGCTGATCAGAAAAATATAGGCCCTATCAACTATTACATAGGCCCTGGTATCTCCGGAAAACGAGTGAACCAGGGCTGGACAAATCCCAGGAGCGAAGTAGCCATTGCACCAATCTTTTTGGCTTTTTTTTTTTATTTTTTTTTATTTTTTACTGATGTCTAAACTACTAAAGAAAACAAAGTCTACGATAAGTTTTTTTTTACTCTTGGAGCAAAAAATAAAAATGCCATGTTATAAACAAGTTAACAAAAATACCATAGTGGATAAACCGTAACTTCACTTAATTTTACAGATTAAATGAACTTCGCAAATACTTTGCTTTACATATGTGCTGATTGTATGACTGAGTTCACACGGGGCAGATACGCTGTGTAAAAGCATTCAGCGTATCTGCTCTGTGCACCTCAAGGAAATTCCGGGCAAAAAAACGTACCAAACAGTTTTATTTGAGTTGCATTTTTTTTTGCGACTGAATCGCTGCAAACCCGCCGCAAGAAACTGCTATTTGTTGCGGGTTTTACTTCCCCAATGAATTCAATAGGGGAAAACCCGCAACAAATAAGCAGCAAATACAATTGAAATACAAATAAAATTCCGCACCGCAGGTAAATATCTGAGCGGTTTTTCCGCTCAGTATTTACGCGTGTGGATGAGATTTGTTTAATCTCATCCACTTTACTGCTACTGTATTATGCTGCGGATTTTCTGCAACTCATTCCGTTGGGGAAAATCCACAGTATTTACGCAAAGTGTGAACTGACCCCATCTCTTTATTCATTCATTCATTCACATGCAAAGCTGCATACTAAATTCTGTTGGCTACATAATAAACCTGCACTGTTTGAGAGCTCTGCGTAAAGCATGCCCCTAGTGGATGGGCTAACCTATCTGATGGTTTTACATTTCTTATCTTTCTACTTTTCCATCTGTCCAGTTTTATTTTAGAAAATTATAAAGCATTTACTTGACTTTTTTCTAAGTCATGGCTACAAATCCACACATCACGGCATTCTACATAGCGCATTGCTAAGCTGTTCTGCGCAAAGAAGGCCTGCTGCTTACATTGGTTGTCCTCAAATCCACTTCCAATTAAAATGAAATACCCATTCAGTTTAAAGAGGCTCTGTCACCAGATTTTGCAACCCCTATCTGCTATTGCAGCAGATCGGCGCTGCAATGTAGATTACAGTAACGTTTTTATTTTTAAAAAACGAGCATTTTTGGCCAAGTTATGACCATTTTTTATATTTATGCAAATGAGGCTTGCAAAAGTACAACTGGGCGTGTATTATGTGCGTACATCGGGGCGTTTTTACGTCTTTTACTAGCTGGGCGTTAGGAATGGGAGTGTATGATGCTGACTAATCAGCATCATCCACTTCTGTTCGTTAACACCCAGCTTCTGGCAGTGCAGACACAAAGCGTGTTCTCGAGAGATCACGCTGTGACGTCACTCACTTCCTGCCCCAGGTCCTGCATCGTGTCGGCCACATCGGCACCAGAGGCTACAGTTGATTCTGCATCAGCGTTTGCAGGTAAGTAGCTACATCGACTTACCTGCAAACGCCGATGTTGCTGCAGAATCAACTGTAGCCTCTGGTGCCGATGTGTCCTCGCTCGTCCGACACGATGCAGGACCTGGGGCAGGAAATGAGTGACGTCACAGCGTGATCTCTCGAGAACATGCTGTGTCTGCACTGCCAGAAGCTGGGCATTCTGAAGAGAAGTGGATGATACTTCTCGTCAGAACGCCCAGCTAGTAAAAGTAGTAAAAACGCCCCGATGTACGCACATAATACACGCCCAGTTGTACTTTTACTTTAAACACGCCCACTTGGACTTTTGCAAGCCTCATTTGCATAAATACAAAAATGGTCATAACTTGGCCAAAAATGCTCGTTTTTTAAAAATAAAAACGTTACTCTTATCTACATTGCAGCGCCTATCTGCTGCAATAGCAGATAGGGGTTGCAAAATCTGGTGACAGAGCCTCTTTAAAGAGACTGTCACCACATTATAAGTGCCCTATCTCCTACATAAGGAGATGGGCGCTATAATGTAGGTGACAGCAGTGCTTTTTATTTAAAAAAAAACAGATCTATTTTCACCACTTTATTAGCGATTTTTAAATTTATGCTAATGAGTTGCTTAATGCCCAAGTGGGCGTGTTTTTACTTTGGTCAGCGTCCTACACTCCTCTGTACAACGCCCACTTGGTCTAATCAGCCTCTTGCACTCCTCTCCATTCATTTACTCAGCGCATAGGGATCCTTTTAGATCCTTATGTGCTGTCTTATACTAACACATTAACGATACTAAAGTGTTTAGACAGTGAATAGACATTCCACGGGATGTCTATTCACAATCTCTGCACTTCGTTACTCTGTCTGTGGTAGTTACAGCAGAGGAAGCGTAATCTCACGAGATTACCCGGTAAATGACAGGTTACAACGAGATTACGCTTCCTCTGCTGTAACTACTACAGACAGAGTAACCAAGTGCAGAGATTGTGAATAGACATCCCGTGGAATGTCTATTCACTTTCTAAACACTTCAGTATTGTTAATGTATTAGTATAAGACAGCACATAAGGATCTAAAAGGATCCCTATGCGCTGAGTAAATGAATGGAGAGGAGTGCATGACGCTGATTGGTCCGCGTCATACACTCCTCTGTACAACGCCCACTTGGTCTGAAGTAAAAACACGCCCACTTGGGCATTAAGCAACTCATTAGCATAAATCTAAAGTCGCTAATAAAGTGGTAGAAATAGATCGTTTTATTAAATAAAAAGCATTACTGTCACCTACATTATAGCGCCGATCTCCTTATGTAGGAGACAGGGCACTTATAATGTGGTGACAGAGTCTCTTTAACTGAACATGTGAGCTGGCTCTTCATGTAGGAAGTAATGCTTCCCTTTGCCATGTTTCTTATGTCCCGGCATCTGCCTGAACGATCTAATTAAAAATCCGGAAACCGAGCACAATGGAAGGGCCAGTGGAAAATATAATGACTTCCTTTTTCAGATGGGTCGAGAGGAAAAGGTTTCACATTCTGTATGCGAAACCACATACAATGCATCAAGAAATATTCAGTAAACATTCACATTTGGTTTTGATGGCTTTTTATTACAACGTAACAATTTTGTGTAAAGACAATTTATATACAAGGTATAGTTTTTGAGTCCTAGTATGTGCGTGTACACAGGTTTTCTGGAATCTGCAAAGCTGGTTTGTTAACCATATGAAAGAATATTCTATTCACATGCAGCGCTGGCAGAATTTGAATGGATTCTGTCTGAATTTAGGTGTGGAACCAAAATCCTGAACCTGTGAACATGGCCTAAGAGGTCGGGCCACGGCTAGCTGGGAATGCGCCATCGAGGCAAACATGTAAACACATGATCGGGTGTGGGTAATTAGACTTTCCGCCCATTAGTAAGTAATAGACATTGCACGGGGGCGCATGACTGACCTCCCCACCATTCAAACTCCTTTTGGCTGCAATCGTGGAGTGAGGAAGAATGGAGGACTCAGGAGCTTCATTCTATTGATCGCTGAGAGTCCCAGCAGTCGGCCCCCCGCGATCATACATTTATTACCTATCATTTATTACAGAGGGGTGATAAATGTTCTTAGTGGGAAAACCCCTTTAACACCGTCATTTCAATGCAGTCCAAATTCCTAGGTGACGGGTTTACAACCGGAGTGCCTGTTTTTGAATAATGATGCTTTGTGGGTTGTTGCGATTTCTCATGATCTAAAAATTATGGGTTCTGTGCACGTTGTCTGGCACCCCTAGATCTTCCCCTCGCTCTGAAGTAGCCCCGCTGTTTTTTTCCAAAGGACTGTTTGTGTTCTGTTTCTGAAGAGGAAAGTTTAGTATGTATTTCTAACCTTACGGTTTCTTTTCAGTAAACTGTAATCGCTAATATTAATGGCATGTCCATTACACCTGTAGTAACTTCCTGGATGCCCAATGTTTCCAAGAATGAGTGGTTCTTGTTCTTGACTGAGTGGTGGCCAGGTCACTCTTCACAAAGAAGATCCAGAAATAGCAACGTTCACTCCCTCACTCAGCGATTCATATGATCCTTCGCTGAACTAAAATATCATTTGTAGACTAAAATGTTACTGAGATGCTACTGCCTCCAAGCTCTACTTAGCCTTGCTGCAACCTAAGGCCAGGGCTAGACCTAGACTTTTTGTAGCGCTACTGAATGATTTTGACTCTTGAATTACCGCTGCAGGCCGCGAGATTGCATTCATCTCAATGTATTCGTTTGGATGGCAGCTGTCACTCAAGAGTTAAAATCAATCCGTACCACTACAAAAAGTGTAGCCCTGGTCTATCAACTCTTGGTTCCGGAGTACCTCCACCGGTTATTTTATAACTTCAGACGCTTTTTACCAGCATTAGAACTTGCAACCATTTATTATTGAGGTGTGTAGATGTACAGTGGTATAAATGTCTGTGGGTATATGGTGTGAACCTTCACAGATAATCTCCACTATTGGGGTCAGTTCACACAATGTGTAAATACTGCGTCTTTTCCGCAACAGAATTTATTCCAGAAAATCTGCAGCAAATACATTAGCAGCGAAGTTGATCATCTCATCCACACGCTGCGTAAATACTGAGTGGGAAAACCGCTCAGAGATTTACCTGCGGTGCAGAATTTTATTCCATGTCATTGCATGTCAATTGTACTTGGGTAACCGCTCCTTATTTGTTGCGGGGAGTAAATCCTGCAACAAACAGCAGTTGATTCTTTTTGCGGCAGGATCGCAGCGATTCTGCTGCAAAAAACGCTACTCAGAAAAAAAAAATCTCATACTTGGAAGTCTGTGTTCCTCCCTCCAGCGCGGCCTCCTGGGATAACGTTTCATCCCATATGACTGCTGTAGTGGCGGTCACTCGGGATGAAACATCATCCCAGGAGGTTGGCCTGGATGACGTCAGAGGGTTCCCAGGAGGATGACGTTTCAGCCCATGTGACTGCCGCTGCAACCAATCATAGGCTGCAGGGGTCTCCTGGGATGAAACGGCCTGCTAGCTGTCTTCCGCAGTGGATATTCCAAAGAAAAACCGCACCACAGTTTGGTGCGCTTTTTCACCCAGAATTCCTTGCGGTGCACAGGGCGTATACGTTGCGTGCTTCTACGCAGTGTATCAGACCCGTGTGAACTCCGCCTTAAAGATCTTTGTAATGTTAATGTCCTTAGAGTGGGGACTGTAGGTTTAGATTAAAGCTGAGTTAATTGAATTCTAATAACAAATATTGATCATACGCAGATAAGGGTGTGTGGAAACCGGGGTTACAAACCCCTCTGGTCACTGTTTGACATCAGTGGTTGTCCCCCCTTAGAAAACAGGGTATCTATAGCACCAGAATGACTTTGGCTTTGTGCACACAATGTTATTTTTTTAGTTGATTATTCTGTATTGGTTTTGGGATTTGGAATCGTGATGATATTATTTTGGAAGTAATGATAAGAAGTGGTTTTGTTACAGATTTATATTCCTCACCAGTGGGAGATCTGTTTATAAACTTTTACTTCATCGTGGATGTAAATATCTATTTTCCCATAATCTCTACAGTCCGTCTTATTGTAGCAGATTGAAAACCTCTGTCTGTAAGATGTTTAAAAACTTCTTCCAAACTGTATGTGAGCGCTTGTGTATGTGGTATACGCACTTCATGTGTCGAGCAGGTCACGTGTCTGGCAGAATTCCAGAGAAATGTTCAGACTCCTGCTTAGAGGCTTGTCAAGAAAACGCGGATAGATCTTGGAAAAATCCCTTTTTAATAAGATCTAGTTGCTTCTTTGAGGACTTTATCATGGTCAGTTCATTCTCTGTTCTTGGATTTTTATCTAGTACTATGGGGAATGTGAAGGTGATGAAACAATACCTTGTAGATAGTGAGAAGTCATGTAAAGAGGCTCTGTCACCAGATTATAAAATCCCTATCTCCTATTGAATGTGATCGGCGCTGCAATGTAGATAACAACAAAGTGTTTTTTTGTTTTGTTTTTAAAACGATTATTTTTGCCCAAGTTATGAGCAATTTTATATTTATGCAAATGAGCTTTTCAATGGACAACTGGGCGTGTTTTCTCGTTTTACCAACTGGGCGTGTATTGTGTTTTTACCAACTGGGCGTTGTGAATAGAAGTGTATGACGCTGACAAATCGGCATCATACACTTCTCATTGTTCCCACCCAGCTTCTTTCACTGCAGACACACAGCGTGACGTCACTCACAGGTCCTTCAACCTTTGTGTCGGTCAGAGAAGATACATCGGCTCCAGGCGTCCGAGAGGGTAATATGCTCGTCTCTAGGGAGTTTACTATGCTTACCTGCACACGGTGATGCTGCTGCAGATTCAACTGTACTCTCTCGGACGCCTGGAGCCGATGTGTCTTCTCTCGTCCGAAGCCAAGGTTGAAGGGCCTGTGGGTGACCTCATCGTTCCCACCCAGCTTCTTTCACTGCAGACACACAGCGTGACGTCACCCACACGTCCTTCAACCTTGGCGTCGGAAGATTTGTCAGCGTCATACACTTCTATTCACAACGCCCAGTTGGTAAAACCAGTATACACGCCCAGTTGGTAAAACCAGTATACACGCCCAGTTGGTAAAACCAAAATACACGCCCAGTTGGTAAAACCACAATACACGCCCAGTTGGTAAAACCACAATACACGCCCAGTTGGTAAAACCAGTATACACGTCCAGTTGGTAAAACCAGTTGTCCATTGAAAAGCTCATTTGCATAAATATAAATTTGCTCATAACTTGGGCAAAAATGATCGTTTTAAAAAAACAAAACAACTTTGCTCTTATCTACATTGCAGCGCCGATCACATTCAATAGGAGATAGGAATTTGATAATCTGGTGACAGAGCCTCTTTAAGGAACATAACCTGAAACCATTAGTATAATTGTATATTACACTCATAATATGAACGGTTTCTTCAAGGCTTACCAGCTGTGTGATCTTCTGACAGGTCTAAAGATGTTTTTATCACAATACCGGTGGAAGCCCTGGTGGAGCAGTGGAATCCCTATTCAACGTTGTTGTAGTCCTAGTGGACAGTTTTACCACATAAACATGACCGCTAATAATGCAACTATTAGGGTAGGTTCACGCGGCAGAAAAATCGGAAGCAGAATGCCTCCAAACATCTGCCCATTGATTTCAATGGGAAAGAATGGCGTTCTGTTCCGACAGGCTGTTTTTTTACGCGGCCGTTTTTAAAAAACGGCCGCATAAAAAAACGCTCGCGAAAAAGAAGTGCATGTCACTTTTTGAGCAGTTTTTGGAGCTGTTTTTCATTGACTCTAGAAAAACAGCTCCGAAACGGCCATGAAAAACACGAGTTTGCTTAAGTCTGAAAATCAGTAGCGGTTTCCCTTGAAAACAGCTCCGTATTTTCTGACGTTTTTTAGTAAGCGAGTGCACATTCCCTTAGAAGGGGGCATGCTTCCTTCATTCTAGCCCTTTATAGCTTATAAACTTAGTAACAATGCTATGTATTGTTCCGCCACTGCTGCCCATGAAACACAAACCATGGCCCCAACGCCTGATGGTTTTTATAGTACGATCCGTGCCTTATGGGATATTGAAGTAAGGAGCTACGCCTCAATGTCAATGTTTAATCACTTATTAGTTCATCTATTATGTAATATTTCTTGGGATCCAGAGCCTTATGTCTTGTTTATGTATTCCATTTCTTTGACCTTTTTACCATCGTTCATCTTAAGCATTCTGTTTTTGAAGCATGTCCTTTTTGTGAACTGTAACTGGAATGCTTGGAAATTGTAGATGGAATACCTTAAATGATTTATATTATATGTCAAATCTAGAAGTGACTTAGGATCCATTCAGACGTTGAGGTGCGGTTAAAACCCACATCTGAAAATCGCATATGTTTCTACTACGGTTTAGTTGTATTTTTCAATGCGGTTTTAACAGCACCTGAACCGCAATGTCAGAGTGGACCCTTATTCATTGAAATGCCAAGATAAAATGACTATCCAGCATAAAAACTGTTCTTGCAAACTTTTCAGCAACCAATCAGATAACAGCCTTGTGAACCGATGGGTCTGGCAGTGGCTTATTTCCCTCTCCCTATTGAAATGGTAGAGTCGTTTCGACTGAGAATTATTTTATATGTATGGCCACCATTACTCTCCCACTGCATTCTAAAAGCTTTGCTATTCTGGGAGGGTTGTCTGTTAACATGCCTGACGATTGTTCACTTCCAATAGCAGAATTACTAATGCAGCTCTGGCCTGTATTACATTCAGGACCAGTGCAAGATTGGTTATAGAGATCTGTATATAAACTGTAAAATGTGAACATTTCTACCCTTTTATAGAGCAGACCGGAAAATAGAGGGGTTGCGTGCGTTGGTAATTTTCCTATAGCCCAAGTGAACCGTGACAATAGAGTATGAAATAAATTATTCTTAAGACACCATAAAAAATAGAAGTAGACAAAAGGCTATATGCATTCAAAATATACAACCAAGTAGATAGGCCAATACTTATATGTACATATACAAAATAGATGACATCCAATGATTAAGTAAAACTTATTAACAAATCAATAGATACTAAAATAATGTCTAAAAAAAAAATAAGCAGCACTCCTGTATTAATTCTGGTCCAGGAAATTGAAAACAATGTAGCAGATTTACTGGTAATGTCTACGCTTTATACAGTGTAAACTTAAACCAGGCTGTCAGCAAATGCAACAAATGTATCCCAGTGGTGCGTGCTGTATGATAAATCTGGCGCATCCTGCGAGACATTTTTCTCTTCCTTATACCATCTCTTGGTTGGCTTAGTTTATGCACGGCAGAGCACCCTCTTTGCTGGACCATGCTCCTTTTCCCCACTAAGCAATGCCTATAGCAGACGATGGCAGAAAATGTGTCTAAAACCGTTCTTAAATATAGCGCACATCATGTACGCCAGAATTCTGGCGCATTTTTGAATGGTAAATCTGCCCCATTGTCCACTGCAGGGCCCTTGCGGCATAGCAATGTCTAAGAAAAACAGACCTTTTCAAAAATAGTCACTAAATGTAAAATATCCACATTGGTATATCGAGGATGATGTTTCCACATAAAATAGATCTTGCCTCGCCCTATTGACATCACATGCACGCTTGGCTGAGCGAACATGTGTATGGGGGAGTTGGGAGGAATAGTTGTCGGCCGAACGATTTGTTTTATCTGGTTCTTTCCATTTATTTTTTTCTCTCGTGCACTTAGATACCCTCTTAGACACTGATTCTATCGTCCGCAGTGTTCGGATGGCTCCATTAGGAGATGTCTTGACGAGCAAACAGGGCAAGTATTGTTACATTGTCACCCAGCTAAAAACACGTCCTCTCTGTTTGCCTGACAGTCTTCCACTAATGTTTGACTGAGCTCCAGACAACGAGACACTTTATCAACAGGGAAGAACTGGCTGAGAAACGGCAATATTGTATTGGCTTCTTATCTGAGAGGAAGAGCTGAGATAATGGAGTAATTGATCCTTCCAACCAAAGTGTAAAGTGCTGAATCTAGCGGGTTCTCGTTTTAGTTTAGATCAATGAGCCAGTATTACTATAGTATCGTGTGTGTACTATATATTATAATAAAATCTTTTTTTAGAACTTTAATATTCTGTACATTATAGTTGCTTTTGGGTTTGACAACCGTGCCATGCAAGGATTAATTTGCCATGCTTACTAAAGTGGAGATCCCCTCCTCCCCAAAGCACAGACACAGTATTGGTATAGTTTGTAGTAGGGATGCACGATGCATTGAAACTTCGAACGATTCAAAACTGTTAATTCATGTATTTATATACTAAGCTGTGCGGCCGCACAGCTAAGTATAGTAACACATGAATGTAGTCAGAGAGGGGCTGCAGCTGTGTAATATAGCCATTGCCCGCTCCGGAGTCCTGACAAGTGTGTGCGTGTGCGTGTGCGCGCGCAGTCAACATGATGTGATGCGACCAGTGCTGCACTAATGATTTCAGTCACAGAAGACAGAACATGGTCGGCGCACTACGAAACGCCCCCATGTTCTGTCTTCAGTGCCTGCGCCGCTGCTCATTAGTGCAATGCCGGCCGCATGCCCTCATACTGACCGCGCGCACACCCTTATTGTCAGGAGCGGGGCAATGGCTGTATTACACAGCCACAGTCCCGCTCTAACGGCGGAGATCAGAGAAACCCCTCATCTCCGCCGCTATTCCTCTGAATGCTGCGATCAAAGCTGACCGCAGCATTCAGAGGTAAATGAGATGGGGGAATGCCCTTTGGATCATGTCACAGGAAATCCCTGTGACGCGATCGAGGGATATACCATATATGGGCAGACAGCCCAGGGTCCATTGAAGGACCCCAGGGCTGTCTGACCATATTTCCTGTTAGTACACAAGCAGTTGTTAGGACATACCCAAATATGCAGTATCAGTATATAGATATATGCTAGTACATTTAAAATAAAAAAGTAAAAAAATAAAGTAATGTTAAATAAAAAAAAAATACACTTTTTACTATAAGCATTAAAATAAGTCTCTATTCATAAAATATACATGCATTCGGTATCGTCGTGACCGTAATAACAAATTTATAGCGTAATTTATGATGTTTACGCTGTTAGAAAATAAAATAGAAACTGCTTTCTTTCACTTCTTAATGAGGCACAATGTATTATGAATTTTGAACCTCCATGTGCCTCACATTAATAGTAACTAACCCCATTATGTACCTCGCACATTAACCCAATGTTGTCCATTATGACTGAGGAACATGATGGGGTTAATTACATGGAGGTTCAACATTCACCACACCACGTGCCTCACAACAGAAAATGGAAGAACTTTGTTATTATTATTATTATTATTATTGTTGGCAAAGTATCGTTTTGGTATCGAGTAACTCAATATACAGAATTATGTGACAATAAATAGTATTATAAGTGACAGCCAGCATGGTTTTACAAAGGACAGAAGTTGTCAAACCAACCTGATTTGTTTTTATGAAGAGATGAGCAGAAGTCTAGACAGAGGGGCCGCTGTGGATATAGTGTTTTTGGACTTTGCAAAGGCATTTGACACTGTCCCTCATAGACATCTAATGGGTAAATTAAGGACTATAGGTTTAGAAAGTATAGTTTGTAATTGGATTGAGAATTGGCTCAAGGACCGTATCCAGAGAGTTGTGGTCAATGATTCCTACTCTGAATGGTCCCCGGTAATAAGTGGTGTACCCCAGGGTTCAGTGCTGGGACCACTATTATTCAACTTATTTATTAATGATATAGAGGATGGGATTAATAGCACTATTTCTATTTTTGCAGATGACACCAAGCTATGTAATATAGTTCAGACTATGGAAGATGTTTGTGAATTGCAGGCAGATTTAAACAAACTAAGTGTTTGGGCGTCCACTTGGCAAATGAAGTTTAATGTAGATAAATGTAAAGTTATGCATCTGGGTACCAACAACCTGCATGCATCATATGTCCTAGGGGGAGCTACACTGGGGGAGTCAATTGTTGAGAAGGATCTGGGTGTACTTGTAAATCATAAACTAAATTTCAGCATGCAGTGTCAATCAGCTGCTTCAAAGGCCAGCAAAATATTGTCGTGTATCAAAAGAGGCATGGACTCGCGGGACAGGGAGGTAATATTACCACTTTACAAAGCATTAGTGAGGCCTCATCTAGAATATGCAGTCCAGTTCTGGGCTCCAGTTCATAGAAAGGATGCCCTGGAGTTGGAAAAAATAGAAAGAAGAGCAACGAAGCTAATAAGGGGCATGGAGAATCTAAGTTATGAGGAAAGATTAAAAGAACTAAACCTATTTAGCCTTGAGAAAAGACGACTAAGGGGGGACATGATTAACTTATATAAATATATGAATGGCGCATACAAAAAATATGGTGAAATCCTGTTCCATGTAAAACCCCCTCAAAAAACAAGGGGGCACTCCCTCCGTCTGGAGAAAAAAAGGTTCAAGCTGCAGAGGCGACAAGGCTTCTTTACAGTGAGAACTGTGAATCTATGGAATAGTCTACCGCAGGAGCTGGTCACAGCAGGGACAGTAGATGGCTTTAAAAAAGGCTTAGATAATTTCCTAGAACAAAAAAATATTAGCTCCTATGTGTAGAAATTTTTTACTTCCCCTTTCCCATCCCTTGGTTGAACTTGATGGACATGTGTCTTTTTTCAACCGTACAAACTGTAACTATGTAATACTACACAAAGTATCGGTATCGAAGTCCAAATTCTGGTATCTTGACAACTCTAGTTTGTAGTGCTGGGCTCTGCAGCTCCAACCTAACCTCTGAACTACAGGTTGAGAAGGATATCTATCAATAAGATAAAATGGGAGTTGGAATCCTAATGATCATAATAATAATCTCTAACATTGAAGCCAATGCTGAAAAGGAGAATCTCCCGATTTTCCATCTTCAACATAATTCCTTGATTAGCTTTTTGTCCATTCAAAAAACGGAATAAAAAGCAACCAAAAAGTAATATGTGCCCCAAATGAAGTGTTGCCAATGCAAACGTCAACTTGTCCCTCAAAAACAAGCCTTCACGCCACTCCTATGATTGAAAAAATAAAAAAGTTATTGTTTTATTGTGCAAAAGAAGTGTAAAAAAACAACAAACTATGTAAATTTAGTATTGCCCTAATCGTATTTGACTGCAAAATAAATGTAACCTGTCATTTATTCACTTATACTGCACATTGAATGCCATAAAAACAAATAAGATACATTATATGTAACTCATAAGGCCCTGTTCAGACAGAATTTTTTTCGGATACCGTGGCAACAACCGCAGCAAAGAACTTCCACAATTTACTTCAATGGGCACAAAAATAAGCCTTCATATGGCTGTCAGAATATGTTGAAAGCTATGGTCCTTGGAATGCAGTGATGGAAAAACGGAAATAAAAATTGCTGTCTCCACAAGGCCCAAAATAGCTGTGGCGGGAAGGGGTTAAATTTGTTAAAAGGGGCCCAAATTTTTAGAGCTGCTCAGGGCCAATGCTGCCCTTAATCTGCCCCAATACAAGCTCCTATCCCTAAGAATACTGTTGGGTACATTTTGGCCCAGAACTGCTGCAAGGTGTGAATTTGGGCTGTATGGATTGTGATGGGATGTGATGTAATCGCAATTTGCAACTTGAGTGGAACGTGAGAGGAAGATTGAGTGAAAATACAGTAGATTAACCCCTTATGGTTACACCCACAGCATGTGCTGCATACATGACCATGTGAGGCTTGCTGGGAGAAAACACCATTTCTTATGATACAGCCAGCGCCTTATAAACATATGGGTAGTGTAGTTAACTGTTGCGTTTTTACCACAATTTAGTGCATTTTTCAATGCAGTTGCAGCTAAAATTGCAACCACGCCAAAAAGCCCACCAAATCGTGGTAAAAGCACATGCGGTTTTTCCATTTTTTTATTTTTTTAATGCAGATTTTGAAGCGTACCTAATTTTTTTAAGGTGAATTTTCAGAAGAAGCTGTCGTGTGTGTTTGAGGAATAACACACTTTCTGGCCATTGTGAGCGCGCGCGTGTGTTTCTCTCTCACACGCTGCTCCTGCCCTCCTCCTCCCTCTCCCCTCTCCTTAGACTTCGATCGGCAGCTGTAACCTGATACCTTAGTGAGCTGATAGTTTGTTTTGTTTTAAAGAGGCTCTGTCACCAGATTATAAGTGTCCTATCTCCTAGATTGGGCATTTATTATCTGGTGACAGAGCCTCTTTAAGATGAAAAAAAGCAGTAAATTCAGAAAGTGAAGGGGGAGGGAGCCTTATAAGTGGAGAAAATATGTATTTTTCTATTAAGATATGTTACAAAGTTTCTTATATTTGCTTGTACTATTAATTTATGTAAAGTTTGTTGAAAAGTTAGTGACATTTTAACTGCACCTCAAATTCTACGTGTAAATATACCCTGTTCCGCCGGCTACACTCCTCATCTTCCTCCATCTTTTTACCTGCAACCCTCTTAGTCTACAGAGGTTGTCCCACTGCACCACCGTTGTTGAGGGGCACATTTTGAGGCCTTATTGGCCTAATTCCATTGTACCGGAATTTTTGGGGACAGCGGCTACTTACGGCCGGACCGGAACTATAGTAAACCGCCTTTCCACAGCCTGGGACATGCATACCATTCAGTGTCTGCCCTGACACCCTACTACTGCATAGTGGCGAGAAGGAGAGGACACTCTGTAATAAGAAGCACCTGCGGACACGAACACCATTTTGCACATGGGAAAATTTCTTCAGCAATTCTGTTGAAAGTCAAAGGCTTTCCGTTGCGGCAAAAACGCACCATTTCCTGCAGTTTTTGCGGCGGTGCCTAAATTGCGGCGTTTTTCCCAATGTTAGGAGATGAAGACATCTCCTCTGAAAAATGCAGCAATTCTGGACACTTTCCGTAGCAGGAATTGACCTGTTTTGAAATTTTACGCAGGCTGTGGATGAGATTTGTTAAATCCCATACACTATGCTGCTACTGTGTTCTGTTGCGTTTATTCCAGCCGGAAAAAACGCGGCTATTCCGTTACGTGTGGACGAGCCCTTATACTTTTGTAAAAGACTAATTTACTCGGTTCCAAACTACGAGCTCTTTCCTGGGTCATGCATGGCAATCATGCCGCTTATTCCAGTTACTCCTTTGGGGTCTCGTTGCTTGTCCGCAAATCTTTACAATGCTGAGGTTACATCTGTTAAGACCGATCCCAGGGGAAGATTCATTGTGCTGCTATATCAGATCCAGTTTAAGTCCTTTATCATTGTTCATGTCTATAATCCTCCAGCCGCTGTCCAATTGCTCACTAACATAATGTTGCCGGTGACTGAGTTTGGCCCTGCGCCTCTTCTGCTCCTCGGGGATTTCAACCTTTTGCTGTGCTCTGTATTAGATAAACTGGGTTGGGTGTCCCGGGGTGTAGTTCCCCTTTAGCAAATTGTGCTTCAACTTATTTTCGGGAAACTCGTTGGACTCGTTACCCTTATTCCTTAGCTTATTCATGCCGCTCACCCGCCTATAGGTCCTTTTTCAGAATTGACCTGGCATTTGGAAATAATGGTTCCCTAGTGTATGTGGTAGAACAACAATACCTCCCTTTGGGTTTCTCTGACCACTCTCCTCTCATGATCACACTGGGGTTCCCTGAAGTTGCAAAACAGAAAATATGGAGATTGAGTCCCTTATGGCTCTTCTGCACTGAGGTCGTGACTTCCTTAGAACAAGAAATTACTGATTTCTGGAATACTAACCTAGCATCCACTGATAGCAATCCGATGGGGGATGCCTTCAAATCATATGGCAGAGGGGTGGTTGTACGAGCAATATCTTCACAAAGAAAGGGACTGGTAAAACAATGTATATGATTTGGATACTGGACTGGTTGTAGCGGAGGAGGATTTTCTCAGGACTAGGGACTCCTCGGCCTTTACTACATTGATGGCGAAGCAACGTGAATATACCCTTTTACTAACTGAACTCGCTATGAAGAAAAACTTCTATTCCCAACAGTGTTTTTGAGCAGAGGGATAAGAACGGCCTTTTGTTGACTTATTTAGCTAGAGAGGATACCTCATGAACCCTATTTTAAAAAGCACCTCTTGTACTGGGATACCGGTTAGTGAACCCTTAGCCATTAATGACGTCTTTTCTAAGTTCTACTCTGATTTGCAGTCCTAGGGATTCAAATAATCCATCTGAACTAGAGTCATACTTAGATAATTTTGTGTTGCCCACCCTGGATAGTGAAGATGTCAATTATTTGGAAGTTGGTTTGACCGTAGAGGAAATTACAGAGGCTATTCGTTCTTCTGCAAACAGGAAAACCCTGGATCTCAACGGTCTTCCAATAGAATGGTATAAATTGCATGTTGACCTGATTGCCCTTAATTGCTTATCCTTTTTCAATTCTTCAGTGGTGGTGCTACCCTACCCTCTTCTATGAGAGAGACTCTTCTAGTGCTGACCCTCAAGACTGTGGCTCATACCGGCCTATCTCACTCCTTAAAGAGGCTCTGTCACCAGATTTTGCAACCCCTATCTCCTATTGCAGCAGATCGGCGCTGCAATGTAGATTACAGTAACGTTTTTTTTTAAAAAAAAACGAGCATTTTTGGCCAAGTTATGACCATTTTTATATTTATGTAAATGAGGCTTTCTAAAGTACAACTGGGCGTGTATTGTGTTCGTTACATCGGGGCGTTTTTACTTCTTTTACTAGCTGGGCGTTGTGAATAGAAGTATCATCCACTTCTCTTCACAACGCCCAGCTTCTGGCAGTGCAGACACACAGCGTGTTCTCGAGAGATCACGCTGTGACGTCACTCACTTCCTGCCCCAGGTCCTGCATCATGTCGGACGAGTGAGGACACATCGGCACCAGAGGCTACAGTTGATTCTGCAGCAGCATCGGTGTTTGCAGGTAAGTCGATGTAGCTACTACATTTACATAAATATAAAAATGGTCATAACTTGGCCAAAAATGCTCGTTTTAAAAACAAAACAAAAACGTTACTCTTATCTACATTGCAGCGCCGATCTGCTGCAATAGGAGATAGGGGTTGCAAAATCTGGTGACAGAGCCTCTTTAATTGTGATATTAAAATATTAGCCAAAATTCTGGCGATGCGTATGCAAAAGATTATATGTCATATTATTCATCCGGGTCAATCTGGCTTCATGCCAGGGAAGGCCACTGAGGTTAATCTTCAGAAACTCTTTACCACATATCCTCTAATATAGAGTCAGGTGGCACCAGAGTTGTGCCTCTTTGGATCTTGAGAAAGCATTCGAATCTGTGGAGTGGTCCTGTCTGTACTAGGCAAATTTGGATTTGGCCACAGATTTATCCGGTGGGTACAAGTATTAAAATAAATTTTTTATGTTTTCCCTTTAAACACCAGGTCCCGACCCATCTCAGGTTACGTTATTTCCAGCTTAGACACGCTCTTTGGTCGCAATTTTCAGGATATAATGTTGGATTATGTACATCCCCGGTCTAACGGGTCCCTTAATATCTACAAGAGACCGACTTATTCAATTAACATTTTTCCACCAAATCAATTACACACCTCCAAAATTATTTAAGATAAGATGTATACCTACTTCGGTCTGTCCACATTGCCAAGGAGCTGAGGGCTTTTTTCCACATATGTTCTGGGAGTGTCCAATTATTAATACTTTCTGGACTGAAGTATTGGAATTTCTTGATCTTAAAGTAGGACTCTCCCGTATACTTGAACCCAGAACTTGTCTTTTATTACTGGTGGAAGAAGTTATACCTACTGTGGCGGTTAGGGTTTTCATGATGCTCCTAATATTTTATGCTAAAAAAAAACTATACTCCTGTCCTGCAATGGAAACATTCAACGTTTCCTACGTTGTCAGCATGGATTACAGTTTAAAAAGTTGCAGGGCAGAGTTTACTAACTCCCTTATGAAGCAGGTGGATGTCCTGATAAATTTATGAAAGTGTGGAGCTCTTGGATAGCTAAACCTCATACTAGCTCATAGAATTGACATTGCTCGGGTTGATTGGGCCTGGAGTTGCTGACGTTTCCGTTTGGTCCCCCATTCCTCCACTTCTCCCTTTGACTCCTCACCAGATCTCATTTTATATGCACTGCTGATAAGGAACCGCTGTTTGTTCGTTTTTTTGTATTTTAACTTGTATGCATCTCAATATGTGGAAAACTGTATCCGTGTGTTCTTTGTTGATAAATTGCCTTGTACACTTTGTACTATTGTATTGCTTACTATATGAAACGCTCAGGATTTTATACTTTTTGTATTTGCACCATTGTTTTGATATGAGGTAATATAATTACCTTTAAAAAAATATAAATAAAAATAAATAAATAAATAAAAAATAAAATTTATATACGCTTTGTAGACAGCTTTCAGTGCTCTCTATTCTACTATTACTTTCTGAGTTAGGGCTTGTCCACACATAACGGAAAATACACAGCAGAATACAGTAGCAGCAAAGTGGGTGAGGGTTAACAAATGTCATCCACACGCTACGTAAAGCCGAGCAGAAATTCATCTTCTGTGTATATTTTTCTTTCCGCATCATGTCAATTCCTGCTGCGGAAAGTGGACTGCATTGTTGCGTTTTTCAGAGGAGATGTCACCATCTCCCAGCATAGAAAAAAATGCAGCAAAATCCGCACCATCTTCTGCACTGAAAAACACGCAGGAAATGGTGCAGAATATTTGCTTGCATCGGCGGAATTGCTGTAGAAATTCTCTGCAGCAATTCCGTTATGTGTGGACAAGACCTAATGCTTGTTGTTAGACGTTCTTTCCTTCTAAATTTCTTAAGAAGGAATTTTTAATTTTTTACAAGTTAATTTGCAGAACTTCTGTCACATGTTGTAATTTAACTTATTTTAGCACATGATTTTTGTTTCCTTTTTTCCATCTCAAGCTTTTTGAAATGATGTAAGCAAAAATTGCACGTAAAAGGTTTAAAGTATATGATTTGTGGGTGAATCCGATGTCTGCAAATTATATTATCACCATAATCATTTATGTACACCTACTTTAAAGAGGCTCTGTCAACACATTAGAAGTTCCCTATCTTCTACATAATGAGATTGGCGCTGTAATGTAGATTACAGCAGTGTTTATTTAGAAAAATAATAATTTTTGACGGAGTTATGACCTATTTTAGCTTTATGCTAATGAGTTTCTTAATAGACAACTGGACATGTTTTACTTTTTGACCAAGTGGCCGTTGTACAGAGGAGTGTATGACGCTGGCCAATCAGTGACCAATCAGCGTCATACACTTCTCCCCATTCATTTATTCTGCACATAGTGATCTTACTAGATCACTATGTGCAGCCACATACACACACGCACTAACGTTACTGAAGCGTCTTGAGAGTTAATAGACATCACCTCCAGCCAGGACGCGATGTCTATTCACAATCCCGACACTTCGGTAACGTTTGTGTGGGATTTACAGCACAGCAACAGTAATCTCGCTATAAGCTGTCATTTACAGCGTGATCTCGCGAGATCATGCTTGCTGTGCTGTAAATCCCACACAAACGTTACCGAAGTGTTGGGATTGTGAATAGACATCCCGTCCTGGTTGGACGCGATGTCTATTAACTCTCAAGACGCTTCAGTAATGTTAGTGTATGTGGCTGCACACAGTGATCTAGTAAGAAGCATAGTAAATGAATGGAGAGAAGTGTATGACGCTGTTGGGTCACTGATTGGCCAGCGTCATACACTTCTCTGTACAACGCCCACTTGGTCAAAAAGTAAAACACGCGCAGTTGTCTATTAAGAAAGCATAAATCTAAAATCGTTCATAACTCCGTCAAAAATGATCGTTTTTTTTAAAATAAAAAAACTGCTGTAATCTACATTACAGCGCTGATCATAATATGTAGAAGATAGGACACTTCTAATGTGGTGACAGAGCCTCTTTAAGGCCGGATTTACACGAGCATGTGCGTTTTGCGTGCGCAAAAGGTACTTAACAGCTCCGTGTGTCATCACCATATGATTCGTGGCTGCGTGATTTTCGCTATGGCACTGTTTGTGTGTTTGCAAACCGAAAAGCACGTGGTGCTTTTCTGGTTTCATTCATAGTTTTACTGCTGTTGCGCCAATCACGTGCATCCCACGGAAGTGCTTCCGTGTCCTGCGCGTGATTTTCACGCACCCATTGACTTCAATGGGTGCGTGATGCGCGAACAACGCACAAATATAGGACATGTCGTGAGTTTTACACAGCGGACACACGCTGCGTGAAACTCACGGACAGTCTGCACGGCCCCATAGACTAACATAGGTCCGTGCGAGGCGCGTGAAAATCACGCGCGTTGCACGGACGTATTACAAGTTCGTCTAAATAAGCCCTAACGCTGATCAGTCACTTCTTTATGCTGCTTTGTTGGAGAGCTGCATGAAGAAGTGACCGGCACCCTGATTTCATCGTTCTGTCACTTATTTAGTAATGTTCAGTAGTCTCTTGATTTAGATTTTATACTGACAGCGCAGCCAGCGATACAGCTAGTGAGCCCAAGTATATTCATTCTGCACCCGCCTTCCAACAGCTGATTGACACTTTTCTCCCTATTACTGTGCATTCAAAAATCTGCATGCCTGTCACTACTTTATGGCAGCATATAGAAGTGACAGATCCTCTTTAACGACAGCATACACTCAAACTGGTATTGACTTCACAAGTTCAAAAACCTTGTCCCAACATGAATTGTTCCAAAGAGTGTCTTTTATAATGCAACTAGATCCTTGGCTTTCATGCCCTTCAAGTGCCCACATAAATGTCTTGAATTTATGGTGCCCACCACCATGTCTTACTGTTGTTTTGATACTGATTGTATTTATTATGGTGTCAATCTCTCTTCTCTTCGACTAACAAACTCTTCAGTTACTGCCACATACCCCAAACTTGTGTTAATCAGTCAGTGGTTTAGAGATAGTCACGCATACTAGCTCCCTCCTTTTGACCGTACATTTGCTGATTGGAGTCTCTCTTTTTTTCAGCACAATTTGTCTGTAGTGAAGTCGCTCTTCTCTCTCTATAAGCTAGTGCTTTATTTATTGGTCTTCTGATGGTGCGGTCGTGCCAAAATTCACAGCATTTAAACCGTGATGTGATATCTCAGCCTAAGCTGATAATGCGTCTAAATGGATCAAATCCATCTGAGCCTGAGGGTAAGGCCACACAAGGCGGCTCTGACACGGTCGCACAACCGCGCCGACATCATGTTCCGTGCGGCTGTCAAATGGCCTGTTACTGGCCGCACGTTAATGCGGGTAAACCGTCCCTTTATCTGCAAAATCATGCGGCCATGAATTAATACACCCTTTAGGGCCGCACTATTTTGCAAGTTACAACAAGTTACCCCCTATTCATTCTCTATGGCAGCTCCGGAAAAAGCCAAACACTGCACTCTGCTATCTCCGGCGCTCCCATAGAGAATGAACGGAGCGGCAGTGCGCATGAGCCGCGCCTAGATAGTGCCAGCATAGTTGTTTGCCGCATTGCGACCGTGTGGCCATACCCTGAATGTGCTTTAATGGAATGAATTAGGCTGGTTTCAATTGTTTGTGCCGTGTACACGGTTTACGGCATGTTGCTACAGTTTTGCAATGCAGTTATTGGCCATGTTTTTTACAGTTGAAAAAAACTTTTCACATGTGAACACTGCGCAGCCAATAACCGCATTTCAAAACGGCGACTGGTCCTGCCGCCTGTAAACATAGTTGATGATGCGCCGTGTCTCTACAAAGCAGGAAGTGCTGGCTGAGCAGAGACACGGAATGTTGTCTCTGCTTGTACACGCCCCCTCCTCTTCCTATCTTGAAGTTCCCGCACTGCCTGCCCATCTCCTCTCCTCGCCTATGGTGCCCCCCCCTCGTGGAGCCGCCCCACAACTGCGGTACACCACTGATGGTATATACAGTTATTCAGGGGGTTATATAAATACAGAGATGATGGGTGTTATATAAATACAGGGATGATGGGGCCATCATCCCTGAATATAACTCCCATCGTCCCTGTGTATAACCCCCATCAACACTGTATATAACCCCCATCATCAATGTGTATAACCGCCTTCATCCATGTATAGAATATTGGGGGTAATGCACAGGGATAATGGGGTATAATACACAGGATGATGGGTGTTTTATATACAGGGATGATGAGGTAATACACATATAATGGGGGTTATATAATGGGGTAATACACAGGGATGATGAGGGTATAACCCCCCCATCATCCCTGTATATAACTCCCATCCTCCCTGTGTGATAATTACTGGGTGTGTGTGACGGTGCAGGGAGCATGTGTGTGTGAACATAGAGGGGCTTGGCAGTATGCAAATAGCTGAGATGCTGTGGAGGGAGGAAGGGGATGTAAGCAGTCTCCTCCGAGGCAGCAAGGGATCATGGGTATGGTGGGTTACAAGACCGGAAACAGACAGGAACAGAAGCAAGGGATGTAAACCAACAGAGCAGCAGTGACGATGGAGATCAAACATAAACTGGTTAGAAAGTATGTAGTGGGTTTAAGGGAAGGTAAACCAAGGCTGGGGGACACTTTTTAGAAAATTATTTTTTTCTGGCCAACCCCTTTTAAGGTGTCATGCACACGAACGTAAAAACGCCCATAATTACGGGCCTATAGACTACTATTGGCCACGGGTACCTTCCCGTTTGCTTACGGGAAGGTGCCTGGGCCGTTGAAAAATATGGAACATGTCCTATTTCAGGCCGTAATTACGACATGGGCAGGCCCATAGAAATCTATTGGGCTCCCGTAATTACGGGTGGCTAGGTGTGTGCACCCGTAATTACGGGAGCGTTGCTAGGCGATGTCAGGGGATAGTCACTGTCCAGGGTGCTGAAAGAGTTAACTGATTGGCAGTAACTCTTTCAGCACCCGGGACAGTGACTATCGCTGGAGTTAATAGTATTAAAAGTTAACTTACCCAGAACTCTCTGCTTCTTCCTCCAGTCTGGCCTCCCGAGATGACGTTTCATCCCATGTGACCGCTGCAGCCAATCTCAGGCCAATCACAGGCTGCAGCGGTAACATGGACTGCCACGTCATACAGGGAGGTCGGACTGGATGTCAAAAGAGGGACGCGTCCCCAAAACAACGGCCGGGGTACGTATGAACTTCTTTTACTTACAATCGCTGCGTTCCGCTGCGGAAACTGCCCAAAGCGCCTGCCGATTAGTGCAATGCACTTTTGCATAGAAAACGGTTCTGTAAATCCGGGTGGAATACTGGTGACAATGGGTCTGTATTTACGGGCACGGGTCTGTAAATACTGGTGGAATACGGGTCGAATATGTGTGACAAAGTACCCGTATTTACGCCAGTATTTACGGGAGAAAGAAAATACGTTCGTGTGCATAAGGCCTTAGGCTGGGTTCCCACGTAGCGTAAACTCCGGAATTTCCACAGCAGAATTCTGTGTGGAAATTTCGCAGAATTTTATAGCAGCAGCAGCAAAGTGGATGAGATTTTGATAATCTCATGACCGCGCTGTGGTAAAAAACGCATAAATTGACCTGCGGTGCAGAAATTAAATCCGCAGCATGTTAATTTATGCTGCATTTTCGTTGCTTCTCTGTTGCGGGTTTTCCCCATTGAATTCAATGGGGATGCAAAACCAGCAACAAATAGCCAAGTCTTGCGGCGGAATCGCAGCGGCTTTGCCACAAAAATCACAACTCAGGAAAAAAATATTATATATCTATATCGCCTCTGGGATAACTTTTTATCCCATGTGATCGCTGCAATGAAACGTCATCCCGGGAAGCTGACCCACAGAATGGAGAGACGCATCATCCCAGGGGGCCGGCCTGCAGGACGGCAGAGGAGGGACGCGTTATCCTGGGAGGCCGGACGCGTCACCATGACAACGGCCGGGGTAAGTATGAATGTTTGTTTTTCTACTGCTGCTTTCCACAGCGGAAATTCGGCAAGACAAACTGTACTACAATGGGTTGCCGCGTAATACAGTTCCAGCAAAGTAAATAAGATTTCAAGAAATCTCATCTACACGTAGCATTTTTTTCGGCACGTAAATTGACCTGTGGTGCGTTTTTAAAATCTGCAGCATTTCAATTTATCTAGTGTTTCCGCTTGCGAATTGTATCACAAAAATCCACAGCATATAAACGCTCCTACTTCCACATCAAAATGTAAAAACCGCACCAAAAAACGCACGATTAGGTGCGGCATTTTACCTGCGGAACTACCTGCTATTACTTGCGGATTTTCAGCACCATATTCCGCAACGTGTGCATTTAGATTAAGAGGTTTCTATAGGTCATGGGCTTGGCTGGTGTTTTCCTTTAATGCCGCACCCAGGAAATGTATTTTATCCAAGTGGAATTCCAAGACGAAACTTTGTGCTAAATCAGTGCAACCTTTGGCACAACAGCTGTTGCTTTCTACTACTGCCATGAGTCATTGGCTGCTTCACAGAATCTATGAAGTATGTTGTTTTTCGATCGCGTTTAGCTTTTTAACCTCTTGTTGTCTTGTGTTTTCCTAGTTAAAGAATGGTGCTCCAGTATATGTACTTCTATACGGTCTGATGTCATTTAGCAGGTTGCAGAGGTATAGGAGATCAGAACTATTTCATAACCTGTCAAAAGTGTTGTCTGGTATGAGTTATGTGATTGGTTTGGTATTGCATTTGCACTCACAGAATAGACACCGGAGAGATTCCAGTTCCTTTGGTCCGTAAACTCCCAGTATTGAGGGCACAATTTCAAAACCGTTTGAATGATCAATAAGTAGGCAGCCAGTCTATAGATCTAACACTGCAGGTCTTTCCTCCCAAAATGTCAAATTGCTGCTAGTTAGTGAGTCGTATACTCTTTCATAGGGATTGTGAAAATGGAGATTGTAAGTCTACGTGTAAACTGACTCCAAGTGCTTAAATGGCTGCTAAAAGTGACAAATTCACCAATGTAAATAAAATTGTACCCTAAAATTATCAAAACATGCCATTTTTTCTGTTTTTCTTTTGGATGAATTCCCTTCTTTTTGTGTTAACACAATTTTTTGGGTTTTCAGGTTTAACTGCAGCTCAGAGAAAGTTTGCCAATTCATTAAAAGATTTCAAGTTTGAATTCATTGGGGATGCCGAGACTGATGACGAGAGATGTATCGGTAGGTTGAGCCTGCTTTACCTGTTGTCAGATTTCCTTACGGTTGCATTTGTGGTCGATTGAATGCTTGACTTTACCCAATATTGTATTCCAGATGCATCTCTGCAGGAGTTCTCTAATTTTTTACGAAACCTTGAAGAGCAGAGAGAGATAATGGTGAGCTTCATGTCCTTTAAAGTGACAGTTGATTTTGTTTCAGATATTAAAATGAGTTTGTGTTTTCTATGAACTGAATTTCCTATTAAAACTACATAACTTATTAATATTTTCTTCCTGTTTTACTTGTAAAATAATGTGTCCAGGGAAACAAAAAAAGTTGCTATTGTTTTAGAATGGAAGATAACACTGCTACATTCACACGTGAGTGAAGAAAAAAATGGACAATGTCAGTTTTTTCATGGCCATTTTGCATCAGTGTCTCAAAATTTTCATCCGTTTATAGTCCGTCTGTCCGTTTTTAATGGCCGTTTGCCACAGTGCCCACGTATAAAGTGACCGTGCCTGCATACAAAGTGCCAGAGCCCACATAGTGCCACAGTGCCCATGTAGATAGTCCGTGTCCCCTGTAGATAGTGCCATACCCCCCATATAGTGCCACAGTGCCCATGTAGGTAGCACCAGTGTGTCCCCTGTAGATAGTGCACACCCCTATATAGTGCCACAGTGCCAATGCAGATAGCGTCAGTGTCCCCTGTAGATAGTTCCACAATGCCCATGTAGATAGCGCCACAGTGTCCCCTGTAGATAGCGCCACTGTAGCTCACTGTAGGAGCGGAATCCCTCTGGCCGGGGATTCCGCTCATAGACGTGGCCCTTGACATCTCTTTCCATATATGGACAGTTACGTCAGGAGAGCGGAATTGCCTGCCAGAGCGGGCCGGGGATTCCGCTCAAGGAGTAACCCCCTATATGTCACTGTCCATATATAGATCGTGACGTCGGGGAATTCTCCAGGTGCGAAATCCCTTAACAGAGCGGGCCGGGGATTCCACTCCAGGAATAACCCCTTGACGTCGCTGTCCATATCTGGATAGTGACGTTGGGGGCTTCTCCAGGAGTGAAATCGCCAGGCCAGACCGGGGTCTGGCCGCTGGGGGTTCCGCTCTTACAGGGAGCTACAGTGGCACTATCTACATCGAGGGGTACTATCTACAACACAGGAGTCCCCGGCCAGAGACCTTGCGATGCCCTAGCTGAGGATTCCATTGTTGAAAGCCCTGACTTCACTGTCTTTATGTGGACAGTAATGTCAAGGGCTTCCCCGGGCTGATCGCGCAAATACTCTGACCGGGGACTCCATAGTTGAAAGCCCTGACATCACTGTCCATATATGGACAGTGACGTCAAGGGCTACCTCTTGCTCCGCACTTAAAGTAGCACTGTGCCCGGAGAGTCCTTTTGCGAGGGCCAGAATCCGTTTTTAACGCTGTCACAAGGATTGATTCCTAAAAACGGCCGTTAAGAATGGCTTCATTGCATTCTATGGGGCCGTTGGGCCATGAAAACGGCCAAAAATAAGACACATTCTATTTTTTGATGACCTCGTTTTTATTATTCGCCCTGTCAGTTGCTATATTGGCTATAGGTCTAGATATTTCTTAGTAAGCTGCAAGCACATAATCTAAAACTTACATGTAAAGCAAAATCTGTGTTAACTGGTTCCCGACCGCTGGCTGTGTATTTACGGCCAGCGGTCAGGGTCCTTAAAATCCGCGCCATAGACTATTTACGGCGCAGGTTTTAACTTGCTGCCCAAGCGATCGGGCAGCTGAATGTCTGGTCTCCAGCAGTCAGTGATTGCCGGGGACCCTGAGGAGAGGATAGAAGCTGCTTCTGTCTTCTCCGATCTCTTTTATACAGCACTCAATAAGCGCTGTGTATCGTAATAGAGGGAGCGGTGATTGGTCACATGATTGCCAGGATGCCGTTAGTGGCAGACTGCTGCTGGGTATTACTAGACCAAGCACAACCCTATTAGTGACAATAGTCACTATATGAGGGCTGATTTCCTGAGTTACAGTGGAAAAATATAGTGTAAAAAGAAGAAAAAAATATATATAAAGTCCCCCAAAGTTCTTTTCTGACCTCTTGAGGGACAGACCATAGTAATAAAAAAATAAAAGAAAAGTAAAGTGCAAAAAAAAATAATAAATACACACAAAATATCCAACCCACCCCCCCCCCCTGCCAATCATTGTTGTAACGCTAGCCCTGAGCCAATTACCCTAATATAGACATGTAACATATTAAAATGTACTGTAGACAATGACTATTACAAATAAAAGGTCTATTTTAGGGTAAAAGTATGTTATTACCAAATAAAAAATAGCTGAAAAGTTAAAAAGCTTATTTTTTTACTATTATTTTCAAACTTTAAGCCTAAAAATTCTAAAATAGCAAAAAGGATGTGTATAAAAATGATTCAAAAAAAGAAACCTGCATTGTCTACGGAAAAAACATCGCAAAAATCACGTCGCTAGCCCAACAAAAAAAATAAAATTATAGCCATTTAACGAACGCGTGCTAAAAATGGCTAAATGGTGTCTGGTCCTGAAGCTCAAAATAGCCCGGTCCTGAACTGGTTAAACACCAATTTGCTAATATGTGACGATTCACTGTAAAAGAAAGCTTCTAATAAATGGGTTTTAACAATAACATCGTAACCGTTTATGTTGCTACCTGTGTACTTAAAGGGTATGTGTACATGTTCAATGTGGACTTTAAATAAAAAAATAAAAATCTGTGGCAGAAATCAAAGGCGGACACTTAAATTTCTGCAGTGGATGAGCACGGGGATTAACCCCATTTCCGTTCCTCTGTGCTGTGACTTTTTCCGGAGCATGCGAACAGGATCACAAAAACCTCCTCCTTTTTCCACAACATGGTTTTTAATCACAATCATGGAAAATTTCCGCCCCAGATGAATAACGCAGAGGTTTCCCATTAAAATCAATATGACGCTGTTTGTGGGCTTTTTTTTACGTGTATTTTGGCACGGTATAAACACCGATGTACTCATGGAAATCCGATGTATGAACATGGCCTTAGGGCATTGGGGATCAGTACACATTTATTTACCTACTTGTAGGATAACGATTTTCAAAGAATCCCAAATACTTTTTAGAATATTAAGTGTCTTTCTACATTGTTTTTGAATCACGTTGTGAAACTGAAAATTCTCTATACAAATACTGTAACCTAAAAAGAATATTTGTGAACCACTTAAATTTTCCATAACTGCCCAAATGGAAGTTGCTGCTTCCTAACTTTTCATTTTGGTTATCGCCTCTTCTCTGAAAGCATCAAAGACCTGTGGACTGACCAAATGTTATTGTTTTGGCTGAGCAAAACGACCTCTCCCATATTAAATGTCTGGTTAATGCAAACAAGAAGACCAATAACTTTAGAAAAACTTATTTTAACTATAAATGAAATTGGGTCACTTGTAAATGAATTCTACGAATATTTTCATTATGGGGTATCTGCATCTGTACTGACTGTTTATCACTCTTCATCAGGCACTAAGTGTGAATGAGACACTGATCAAACCCTTGGAACGATTTAGAAAAGAACAACTTGGAGCAGTTAAGGTAAATGGGCTAAACCTTTTTAGATCATTTCATGGTGTTATGTCATTGTATTTATTTCTATAATTAATTTATGGAGTTCTTCTTGGTTGTACGATCAAAGTCGTGGGCACCAGACTCTTCCACCTTTCTTTTCCTCTAAACTACTATAAACACATATTGTACTTTAATCAGACAAATTCCTTATACCTTGCTGCAAATGGCACACCTCAATGGCTCCCCTTTTAGATGGTATTAAAAGAGCATTTTGTGCTCTTAACCTTTAAAACGCAGCAGACGTTTTTGTTTTTTCATTTTTGTTTTTTGTCTCCGCCTTCCAAAAGCTCTAACTTTTTTATTTTTCCCTCGACATAACAGCATAAGCGCTTATTTTTTCGGGACAAGTTGTAGTTATGTACAGGGAAACTGAAAACGAAATGTTACATTTATGTGCAGGTCAATATCATTACGGCGTTGCCACATTTAACATTTGATATAGTTTTATTTGTGTATGTACTCCTTTTACAAAGAAAAGTCTATTTGTTAAAAAAAAATAAAAAAAAATTGTGTCGTTATATTCTGACCGCCATAACTTTTATTTTTCCATCAATGGAGTGGTATAAGTGCTTGGTTTTTTTGCGGTGTGAGCTGTAGTTTCTATTTCATGTACATATGACTTTTTGATAACCATTTATTCCACTTTTCTGGGGAAACAAAAAAAGAACATTGATTTTTTTTCCTACGTTATTCATCCGACCGGCTAAATAACGTGATATTTTAAGGGTATGTTCAATTATGACAAAGGTACATGTAACAAAACACTTTCCATTGGTTTACAGAAGAAAAAGAGTAGTGGTTTGTTAAATGCAATGTATAAAAGGTGGCCAGTATAGGAGTAGGCAAATCACCGGTCATCCCATAAGTGCTTATACAATTTAGGAAGCATGAGGATTAGCTATCCAGGTCTGCCAAATTTTCATGAATTTATCTGGGCATCCAAAGGCTTCATAAGTGAGTTTAAAGAGAGGGAGATTGGAATTTATTAGTTCAATCCACGCTTGCAACGTAAGGACCTTTTTGGGTGTTTCCAGTTCAGAAGAATAACCACTTTTGCATAGAACAATAAACACATCCTAAGGGATCTGGTAGCTACAATATTAATAAGCTCTTATACCAGGAGAAGTAAGCAGACCTTGGGATCTAATATAGGGGGAAGTCTGATTTGGGACTCGATAAATTCCAACACTTCGGACCAAAAATCAGATATAATTGGGCACTCCCAAAACATATGAAAGAAGAGCTAAGCTATTCTAAACGGTTTAGATGGGGTGTAGTAAATTTGGTGGAAGAATTTGATTTGAATAAGCCAATCAAGGCAGTCAGCATTTCCTTATGATAATCAGTGGATATAGAGGGTAGAGTCTAAGACCATCTATCCAAGGCTCTGTCAAGTTTATTAGAAGAGACCCTTAATTGTTTTGTAAAGTGTGGACATTGGTTTGGTTCATGTCTCCTGTGTTACCCAGTCCTCCACCGGGGATGTGCACAACCATTAATCAGAGCCCGCAAATTGCGACCAGAGGTCATGTCTAAGCTGAAAGTATCGGAATTTCAAATGAGATAGGACTTGGTGCTTAGTCCTGAGTTGTGTTAAAGTGACAATCTTATTTTAAGTCCGTATGCCCAGTTCGATCCACATATTAGGATTGGAAAGTCTCCATATGTGTGTCAGAAGTGGATTATACCAAAGAGGCGTCCTAGGTGACCAGGACAGCACCTGGGATTGAAAAAGGAGTAGAGACCTCTGCCACACCCTCAAGGTTGTCTGCATCGGTATTGTTAGCAGGTGACCCGGTGGGGGTGCCTGTCTGTATAAAGAATTGACTAGGGCCTTATAGGATCCTAGCAGGGTTGCCTAAAGATGTTGGGCTTAGATGTCTGAGCAAACCACCACCAGACCTATACCAGCTGACTAGCCAAAAAGTATAAGTTCAGTAAAGCCAGAGCTCCCTGCTCTGTAGGCAGTTGGAGTGTACCAAAGGCAATTCAAGGGATTCCACCTGCCCAAATACAGGATCTGAGGTCATTATCTACTTTCGAGTAAATTGTGAGAGGCAACCAAACAGGAGAGTTGTGAAAGAGGTATAGGAATCTAGGGAGAGACTTCATCTTAAGCAGATTGATACGACCTCTTACCGAGAGGGGCAGGTGCCTCCATTTGTCAAAATCCACCTTTAAGCTGCTGTGGATATATGTTGTCTGTTATAATAGTGTGTGTGTCAGGACTAATTACAATACCAAGGTATGGAATTTTGTCTTCCCACTGTAGGGGGAGTTGCCCCCAGGCTCCCGCATCCACCACCATTAGCAATGACTTGGACCAATTAACCCGCAGACCAGAAAATAATGTAAATTTGTCAAATAATGTTAGCAGGGCTTGCAGTGATGGACCCGGGTCATTAAGGAAAACAAGGGTATAGTCTGTGTACAGCGAAACTCATTCCTCCCTTCCCCCTAAAAGCATATCCAGCTATATTCGGGGAGCTCCTTATGGCCAGAGCAAGGGGTTCAATCACTAATGCGAATAGAGAAAGTGACAGAGGGAACCCTTGTCTAGTCTCCTGAGCTAGGGCAAGTGAGGGGGAGATCTAAGCATTAGATTAAACACTCGCTATGGGCTGCGAATATAGAACAAATATCCACTGGATAAAGCGTTCTCCAAACCCAAATCTGTGTAATACTGACCAAAAATATGACCATTCTACCGAATCGAATGCCTTCTCCAGGTCTAAGTAGGTGCCAATTCTGGAGCCAAGTGGGTTAGAGGTGGATGAGAGATTAGTGAATAATCTCCACAAATTTTATGTCTGTGGCTGTACCTGGCATAAATCCAATTTGGTCTGGATGAATAACATGATATATCACTTTCCGCAAATGCATTCATAGAATGTTTGCAAGGATTTTGACATCGCAGTTGAGAAGGGAGATGGGTCTATAGGATCCATCCACAGTCCCTTGGATCTTTACGGGGTTTAGGAATCAACACTATAAGGGCTTCTCTCAGAGTTGAGGGCTGTCTCCCCACACAAAGACTGAAAGAGGATAAGTAGTCGTGGAGCAATCAACTCCACATGAGATTTATACCATTCAATCTAAGCCTGGGGTTTTTCTATTTGAAAAAAGTTAATTACCGTCGTGGCGACTTCTATAGTTAGGTCAGCTTCCAAAAAGTTAAAATCTTCCTCATCCAGAAAAGGGAATTCTATGGTATTTAGGTATTCTTCTAGACTAGTCCTAGAATACGTCACTTCGTAGGAGTTTAGTTCTGAGTAGAATTGGGCAAATATTTTATTAATGGACAAAGGATCTTTAACCAGTATACCTGCTGGGGATATGACCTCCATGATAGGATTCGCTATTGTGTCATCCATCTCTAGCTAGATATGCTAACGAGGCTGTTTTTGTCTCCTTCCACAAAGTACCTTTGTTGGGAGTATAGGGTTTTCTTCCCAGTTAGTTCTATCAAGAGTAAATTATATTCATGTTTGGCGGAGAAAGTCAAGAAGTCTGAGGTGCTCCTGGATCTGGGATAAGCTTCTTCTGCCCTCATCAGACCAATCTCCAGGTCAACTCGCTGGGCCGCTACACCTCTTTCTATGAGAGGAGACATCTCGTATAACCACTCCCTTTTGTATAGGCTTTAAAAGCATCCCATACTAAACCACACTGTCGTGATATCCCAAAAGCTCAGCAATTCTGTTTCTAGGGAGGTCACAGAACCTCTTTACAGGAGAACCAAAGAGGACTCCGTCTCCAAATTTTACATTTGACCACGTCCGGGAATCCCAAACTGACCAGTAGGGGAGAATGATCCGAGACACTTCTAGGAAGATGTTCAGCAGCTACTACAAACACAAGAGCGGTGATATTCCCAAATGAAAGAGCAATACTTGAGAAAGATCTATAGGCCGAGGAGTGACGAGTAAGCCCAATATTGTGGATGGCACATTCGCCATATTTCTGTAAGGCAATACAGATCCGCCCACGTCGTCAAGGGGGAAACCGCACCCGCCACCCCTCCCAGTCTATCCAACTCCGGACAAAGGAGGAGATTGAAATCACCAAGTAATAGGAGGGGTGCAGGGCCAAGGCTCCTCACTAGCACCATTACTTCATGCAGGAGCTGGACAGAGGCTGGCAGAAGATTATAAATATTCACAATAATGAATGAAGTAAAATACGGCAAAATAAAATAATGGATCAGTCTTCACAGTATTAATCGCACATTGCAAAGATTTGTGGACCATTAAAGAGACACATACATAGCTGGAAAAGGAGGAATAATATCCAAGTTTAATCAAGGGTTTATGCAGAGCCTTGAACCTAGAGCCAAACAGGTGGGTTTCCTGGAGGAGTATTATATGTGGGCTATAAGTGGATACAAAGTTGAAGACCAGAGTCCTCTTGAACTTACCATTGAGGCCCTAATATTCCATGGGAGCTTATTTAAAGGGACTGTAATGTCTCCATCATTACTATATAGAAAATGGGGTATAAGTGGGAAGGCGTGATTCCCACGAGGGACTAGGACTCTCAGCTGACTGGAAGGTCAAATCACAAATCCACACATAATTACACATCATATTCACATAGTGAAAAAGACATGGAAAGCCAGAACGAACAAAACCCATCCCTCCAAACATGAGGGTCTTTATTCCGAAATCCAGTAACGCTCCAGGTAAAGGCAAAACTGGGATTAGAAAATAAGGTTTAAATGTTTTAGATGAAAGTGGGGGCAATCCCCTTCCCTAAGAAGAATCAGGAATTCAACAAACATAAAATAAGCATAACAGAACGCAAAGTGTGGGATATCTTTCGGAGGAGAAGACCATAAGAGACGGTTGGGCTCATATGCGCTTCGTCAGAGCGGAAAGGGAAGCCAATCCTCAATCCACCCAGCAATTCGAAGTACAGGCACAAGGATCTTCCGAAGAGGGCTTCTTTGGTGTGGAGCGAGTTCCGCATCCATAGTGGTCTGTAGCACAGAAAGATGCAGTACGTCAGGAACTAATGAATTAAATCGCACACTGGTCCATCCAGGAAAAGACATCCTCTGGTTTATCCAAAAATATAGTAGAACCATTGTGCACTAGCCTAAGCCTTGCAGGGTAAGCCATGAAATATGGGATTTGCTTTTCCCTCAAGGACTTTTTGGCCTCTGTAAAACGCTGCCTCGGCTTTTGTACCTCCAGGGAGTAGTCAGGAAAAACTCGCACATCCTGGTTATAGTGTTTCAGAGAGCCTTGTTTTCTGGCCAGCTCCAGGAGCTTGCCTCTATCTTTTGAAGTTGAGAAACTTGGCAATAGATGTACGTGAAGGTGTTCCAGGTGGGGGAGCTCTGGTCGGGATACGGTGTGCTCGTTCCACGCGGAACATGGGAGATAATGCAGTTTGTCCGAAGGACAATTTAAGCAAAGATTCCAAGAAGGCTTCTCCGCCTTCTCAACTCCAAGACCAACAAAACTGATGTTACACTGCCTTAAACAATTCTCCATGTCATCCATTTTGGCTTTCCAATTAGAGCTTGAGTGGATACTCTAGAATCCCAGTAGTCTAAGAGGGGTCACTGCATCTTCTAGGTCAGATAGGAGCCGCTCGGACTCGGTAGCCCTTTCACGTAATGTGTGTACATCAGCTCTAACGAGGCCAAAGTCCATTTGGAGAGCATCTATATTTTCTGTTAATACTGTACGGGATTCTGTGTTGGCTTTAAGAACATCCAACATAGATGGTTCCGTGGGAGAATGTTGGTGAAAGGAAAGGCAACAGCCTCTGCCGGTCGTGAGGCATGTGGCCCAGGCACAGTTCCTGAGGATTTCTACATCTTGTCAGTGATTTTTGACTGCTTGGAGGGCGCCATTACCGTTAAGTCACAGACTATATATGTCTAAGAACAGACAATGTAGTAGGGCTAGTGCACCAGGATTATACTTCACAGTAGCGGTTGAATAGGGAGGGGGAAACGTCCTCCAGATGCTGCATCAGTCACATATTTAGAGAGGATCTAATGCTAGGGGGTCCCAAGCAAAATATATAGTACCCCCAGGGAATCTATTAATCCAATTCAAGGCCACTTGCCATACCTCAGGAGAGTAGATGAAGTTCCACAGAAATCCTGCAGCAGTTAATCCAAGATGGTGGCCGCACCTGCTATCTTCTGCAAGGGACTGCTTGTGGCTATTCAGAGGGAGCTCCGGATCAGGGTGGCACCAGTGAGGATGTCCAGGGATAGCGTGCCAAAGCGAACCTCTCCCCAGGGAGCGTTATTCGGCCTCACTGGGCCTCTGTGCATGACCACGCATCCCTCTTATGTCCTGCAGCCTAGCCTCCTGTGATGATGTTTCATCGCATGTGACCGCTGCAGTCTGTGATTAGCTGTAGCAGTCCATGCGATGAAACGTCATTCTTGGAGGCCAGGCTGGACGCAGAAGCAGAGAAATCTGGGTAAGTTTAATAAAAAAAAATTCTGAGCAGCGATTTTTACAGCAAAATCGCAACTTTTCTGTTGCAATATCTGCTATTTGTTGTGGGTTTTACCTCCCCACTTTTAATTTATTTTATTTTTTGCAGCATTATGGGAGCATAAAGTTGGCAGGGAACAGGGCTTTAGGCTATATTCACATGACAGTGAAAAAAAAAGTCCATTAAAATCTGATCAACTGTCGGATTTCTTATGGCCGTTTTGCATCAGTGTGTCTCTAAATTTTCATCCATTTCCAGTCCGTCTGTCCGTTTTTAATGGTGGTTTGACATGCGTTTTGCATCAGTTTTTCATGGCCGTTAAAAAAAACCTGATGAATTTCATTGGTCAGACTTTTTTTTTGTCCCAGCCCCCTGAAAACATCCAAAGGAAGGTCACATGTTCACCTATACACTATTTACAACCTCCCTGTATATGATGCCACACGTCTTCCTGTATATGATGCCACACGTCTTCCTGTATATGATGCCACACGCCTCCCTGTCTATGATGCCACACGCCTCCCTGTCTATGATGCCACACGCCTCCCTGCCTATGATGCCCTGTGCGTGCTGCCACACGCCGCCCTGTGCGTGCTGCCACACGCCGCCCTGTGCGTGCTGCCACACGCCGCCCTGTGTATGCTGCCACACGGCCCGACATGAATGCCCTACATACTCATCGTGCCTCCTTCACAGAACCCATGAAGACGAGAGACAACACCTGAAGAGGTCGGCGCTGCATCGGTGAGTGTCATCGAGCAGCCGATAGTCAGCAAGGGAACTAGTTAGTTATCAGTGTGTCTCCAAATTTTCATCCATTTCCAGTCCGTCTGTCCATTTTTAATGGCCGTTTGACATCCGTTTAGCATCCGTTTTTCATGACCATTAAATAAACTGATAAATATCATTTGTCAGACTTTTTTTTGTCCCAACCCCCCTGTAAACACCCAAAGGAAGGTCACATGTTCACCTAGACACTATTTACAGCACCCCTGTATATGCCACACAGCCCCCCTGTAGATGATGCCACACAGCCCTTCTGTAGATGATGCCACACAGCCCTACTCACTCACCAGTGCAACGCCATCTTCTTGAGGTGTGGTCTCTGCCTTCGCAGAATCCGTGAAGACTAGAAACCACACCTGAAGAAGACGGTGCTGCATTGGTGAGTGTGTAGGGCATTCAGCATCATTGTGCCAGAGTGGGAACCAATAGTTCCCAATGTCACAGAACCGTTTTTAACAGTTGTTACATATATTGACGGCTGTTAAAAACTGATCCATTGACTTCTATGGGGGCCCTCTGGCCCGTGTGAATGTAGCCTTATGGGAGCAGAAAGTTTGCTGATCTGGGGGCCTTCATTAGACCCGCAGGCTGCCATGGCAACCATCGGCACATAGTGTCGCAAGGGGGGGGGATGCGTATTTTTCAGCCAACACAGGCTGAGTATGCTGAGACCACGCCATACCCCTTCTTCCCGACTATGGCGTCTATGGCGTTCAGTTTCGTCAAATGTAGGGAAGGGCTTTTAACCTAAACCTATAAATTAATTAATTGTTTTGCATAAAATATATTTTATTGCCCCTACGTTAAATAAAAACTGTAAAAAAATAAGCATTTCTCCCACATAAAACAAGGCCTCATACGGCCACGTCAATGAAAAAATAAAAAAGTTATAGCTGCTGAAAGGCAGAGCGGGAAAAATGTAGCTGGTCATTAAGGCCTTTTCAGTCCCGGTCCTTAAGGGGTTAAAGGCTTTTTGTTTTTAAATCGGTCAATCAGTGTGTTTTGTGCAAGTTTATAATTAGCTTTTATTAAAAATTCCTTTTCTACTTTTTGAGATACAGCTATTCTGTATACAGAGCAGCTGTATCGTGCGCGAAGACCTGAATCAGTCCTGTCCACAGGACTGACGGGTTTAGTGTCAGCGGGTCCTGCGTTTCTGACACGCAGGATTCACCTGTAACCTATCGCCTCAAAGTTACGAACTTAGATGTGATGGTTAACAGGTGGATCCTGTGTGTCAGAGACACGCAGCACCCCCTTTCACTGAACTAGTCAGTCCCGCAAACCTGACGGGTACAGGATTCAGCATAAGATACAGCTGCTCTGTATACATAATAGCTGTATCTCATAAAAACTCATTATAAAGTTGCACAAAACACTGATTGACCTTTTCAAAGAAATTGCTGGTATTTTTTTTTAATATTCCTTTAACTGATTCACTGAGGGATTGTCGTCTGCAAATATGCTAAAATAGAAAGGTTTTTCTGTCTTTTACACAGGCCAATGATCAGGCGAACGATTGTTTGTACGAACACTCGTTCTTGATTATTGCCCTGGTGTAAACAAGGCAGCGATCAGTCAACAAACTTTGACTCTTGGGATTTTTTATGCTTCCTGAAAAATAGTGGCTTGTCGGCAGCACATGTCGCAAAGGATGTGCTGCCGACTAAATGCAAATGTGTGAGGACGAAAGATTGTGTGAACGATGGTTTGTCCCCATTCAGAACATCATTGACCCGTTTAACCCGTTAGTGACCGCCCCATAGTGCTTTTATGGCGGCCACTAACGGGTTTTATTCCGATGCAGTAGCCTTTTTACGGCGCTGCATCGGAATAAGTAAACAGCAGGGAGCCGTTAAATCCAGAGGCATGGCCTAGCAGATGCCTGTCCGCTTTACACGGACAGGCATACTACACTGCAATATAGAAGTATTGCAGTGTATTATAAATGCAATTGTAGGATAAAAAGTGAAAAAAAAAATGAAAAACCCACTTTTTCCCCTTATTAAAAAAAATAAAGTAAAAAAAAGTTACACATAATTGGTATCGTCGCATCCGTAACGACACCAACTATAAAGTTATTACATCATTTAACCCGCAAGGTGAATGCCGTAAAAAAATAAAATAAAAAACAATGCAAAAATTGCTGTTTTCTTTGAATCCTGCCTTAAAAAAAGTGATCAAAAAGTCGCATTTACTCCAAAATGGTACCGATTAAAAACTACAAGTCGTCCCGCAAAAAAAAAGCCCTCATACAACTGCATCGGCGAAAAACTAAAAAAGTTATGGCTCTTCAAATATGGAGACACAAAAAGAAATAATTTTGAAAAAAAAGTGTTTTCACTGTGTAAAAGTAGTAAAACATACAAAAACTATACAAATTTGGTATCGGCGCAATCGCAACAACCCGCTGAGTAAAGTTATTTATACCACACGGTAAACGGTGTTTAGGACGCAAAAAAGTGTGGCGAAATTGCAGGGTTTTTTTTCTATTCCCCCCCCCCCCAAAAAAAAAGTTAAGTTAATCAATAAATTCTATGTACCCCAAAATGGTGCTATTAAAAATTACAACTTGTGCCGCAAAAAATAAGACCTTATACAGCTATGTCGACGCAAAAATAAAAAAGTTATAGCTCTTTGAATGAGACGATGGAAAAACGTAAAAAATGGCTTGGTCATTAAGGTCTAAAATAGGCTGGTCATTAAGGGGTTAAATGGAGTAAAGAAGTGCTGATCAACCTGCTGTATTGTCGATCGGCACTCTTACCGGTCAGAAAATCTGCCCGTGTAAATCCACTTTTACCTGTTTTCCCTGTAGTAGAAAAGTATTTGTAATGTACGACTGAAGAGAGAAACCCCTTGTGCAAAGCGATATGTTCTTGAACTATAACCCAAGAAATATTAATAATAAAATCCAAAAAGGAAACTGAATTTAGGAAGCTGCTTTTTTGCTTTAAAGAGGCTCTGTCACCAGATTATAAATGCCCTATCTCCTACATAATCTGATCGGCACTGTAATGTAGATAACAACAGTGCTTTTTTATTTTGAAAAACTATCATTTTTGAGCAAGTTATGAGCAATTTTAGATTTATGCTAATTAGTTTCTTAATAGACAGCTGGGCGTGTTTTTACTTTTTACCAACTGGGCGTTGTACAGAGAAGTGTATGACGCTGACCAATCAGTGACCAATCGGCCTCATACACTTCTCATTGTTCCAGCCCAGCTTCTTTCACTGCACAATCACACTGTAACAATGGGCTGGAACAATTAGAAGTGTATGACGCTGATTGGTCACTGATTGGTCAGCCTCATACACTTCTCTTCACAACGCCCAGTTGGTAAAAAGTAAAAACACGCCCAGTTGTCTATTAAGAAACTAATTAACATAAATCTAAAATTGCTCATAACTTGCTCAAAAATGATGATCGTTTTTCAAAAGGAAAACCACGGTTATCTACATTACAGCCCCGATCACATTATTTAGGAGATAGGGCAATTCTAATCTGGTGACAGAGCCTCTTTAAAGCAAAAAAAAGCAGCTTCCTAAGTTCACCCTGTAGACATTTATATCAGTTTCCTTTTTGGATTTTATTATTAATATTTCTGTGTTTTTTACTTTTTGGCCAAGTGGGCGTCGTGGAGAGAAGTGTATGACGGTGACCAATCAGCGTCATACACTTCTCTCCATTAATTTACACAGCACATAGTGATATGGCTATATCGCTATGTGCAGCCACATATACAAACAGTAACGTTACTGCAGTGTCCCGACTGAATATACATTACCTCCAGCGAGGACATGATGTCTATTTAGAATCCTGACACTTCGCTAACGTTTCTGTGAGATTTACAGCAAGGCAAGCGTAATCTCTTGATATTACGCTGTAAACTGTCATTTAAAACGGCATTACGCTTGACTTGCTGTAAATCTCACAGAAACGTTAGCGAAGTGTCAGGATTCTGAATAGACATCACGTCCTGGCTGGAGGTAATGTATATTCATTGTCAGGACACTGCAGTAATGTTAATGTTTGTGTATGTGCTTTGTAAAGGAATGGAGAGAAGTGTATGACGCTGATTGGTCACTGATTGGTCAGCGTCATACACTTCTCTCCACAACGCCCACTTGGTCATATAGTAATACACGCCCAGTTGTCCATTAAGAAACTCATTAGCATAAAGCTAAAATAGGTCATAACTCCGTAAAAAATGATCGTTTTTCGAAATAAAAAAACACTGCTGTAATCTACATTACAGCGCCGATCACATCATGTACAATATAGGCCACTTATAATGTGGTGTAGACAAGTCATCCATAATTGCAGACTTCATGCCGATGGGCTGTCGATTTTATGTAATGGGGGCCTCCTGACTCTTCTGATGGCAGATGTCTCAGTGGTTAGAGGGTACGGACATCTTGGATTAGGACATGCCTGATCTTTGTGCCTATGTGAGATACACCACTACCAGACATGTCTTGCAGCCGCTTATTTCCCTCTCCCCATTAAAATAAACATGCAGGTTCAGCTGCGTTTATGGTTGACTGGGGAGGAATGGCTGACAGGGTGTTCATCTGACAGTCACTTGATGTGGATGGCCAGCTTTATGGTCTTTACTGGCATATTAGTAAACTGTTGTGTTTCACGGTTTTAGTTTTGCCTTTACTAGTATTAATGTATTTATTTTCTAGTGCATTTTTGTTTCCTATGCATCAAGGGGAACAAATTATTTATTGTTCTATAACTGCTTGGCCTGTGAGCTATGTAAAGTAAGTGAGGCCCTCCATAACACTGCAGATTTGTATTTTTCAGGATGAATATTTTCTTGGATAGGGGTACTGCATGAGGTCCTCGTCCAAAAAAGGAATTCTACGACAACTTGTATTTCAAGATTCTTGGGGAAGGATCAGCTATTGTTTGGCAGCACTGTCATAACTGCAAGATAATGGCTAAAATATTTTGTGCAGACATAACTTGCATTATTGAGCCAAATAAAACCCAGCTATTAGGATTATCTACACTACTATCAGCTGTATCTATTTGTATTCTTTTATATCCGCACATGTAAAGTATAGCTGCTCATCTATTTTTACATGTAGTGCATGTCTGCACTGTCTATTGAGTAGACCTAGACTAAAAATAAAACTACCGTTGTGACCAAAAAATGTGATCAGAGGAGAAGGGTTGTTGCTTTCCTTCCCCTACGAAGAAGTACAATTACGTATTTTAACATGGCTGGAAGACTTGTCAGCTTTAGCAGTTTTACCACAGAGTCTCATGATCCGCCCCACATTTTAGGGTCAGGTAATAATCGTCTAGGTTTATTTTTTATAATAGCCTTACGTAACCCCCTTGGTGCTGCAGCTATTTTTAGTTTTTCCATTTTAGTTTTTTCCTTCCCGCCTTCAAAAAAGCCATAACTTTTTTTTATTTTTCCATCGACCTAGATGTTCAAGGGCTTGTTGTTTTGCGGGATAAGATGTAGGTTTTAATGTCACCATTTAAAGTACCATATATTGTACTGGGAAACGGAAAAAAAAATATTTGTGGCATTGAATTGGGAAGAGAACTGCGATCCCTACATTGTGTTTTGGGCTGTGTTTTTACAGCGTTTACCTCCCTTAACCCCTTGCTACTTTAGTCTCCCTAGGGCTACGTCAGAAGTCTCGGGTTTGAGGCATCCTATTTGATCACAGCGTCCTCAATGCAGGCGCCGTTTATTCTCTGCTTATGCTTCAAAGCCGTCAACATTTTCTTTGCTTTAGCTGCCCGTCCCGAAAAGGGCGAGCAGCGCATGAGCACAGAGGAATAGCATGAAAGCGAAGCAAAGAATGGACGGAGCGGGCATTGAGGAGGCTGTTGACCAATAGAATGCCTCAAACCCAGGTCTATGTCAGAAGTCCTGGGTTTGAGGCATCCTATTGGATCACATCCTCAATTCCCGTGCCGTTCATTCTTTGCTTATGCTTCAATGACAGACCTGTGTCGATACTCAGTGAAGTATCAACACACGTCTGTCTGCATAATAACGCTTGTGCACGAGCGTGTGTCCAAGTAAAAAAAACACTTGAACGAAAAGCAGAAATTACGGCCGGCCGGAGGTAGGGGGAATAGGAACAAAAGTGTTCCGATTCTTGATACAATTTATATTAGAAAGTTTATTTAATTTAGACATAGTATAAGTACAAACATTTTGTATCCCTGGAAAACCCCTTTAACCTCTCCCTGCTGCAGCCACTTTTGACCTTCCTGACAGAGCCTTATTTTTAAAATCTGACATGTCACTTTGTGGAGATAACTTTGGAACGCTTTTACGTATCCAAGCGATTCAGAGATTGTTTTCTCGTGACACATTGGACTTTAAGTTAGTGGTAAAATTTGGTCGATACATTCAGTATTTAATTGTGAAAAACACCAGCATTTTTCTAAATTTTAATGTACCTGCTTGTAACACGGATAGCAACGGTTTTGTGTGGTATTACTAATTAACACTTTTCACATGTCTACTTTAGATTGGCACAGTTTTTTGAACATCATTTATTCTATGTTACCAGGCTTAGAACTTTAGCAGCAATTACTTACATTTTCAAGAAAATTTGAAAAGGCTATTTTTACAGGGACCAGTTCAGTTTTGAAGTGGCTTTGAGGGGTCTATACAAAACAAACCATCATAAGTCACCCCACTTTAAAAACTGCCCCCTCAAAGTATTTAGAACAGCATTTAGAAAGTTTCTCAACCCTTTAGACGTTTCACAAGAATTAACGCAAAGTAGAGGTGAAACGTACTTTTTTTTTTTTTTTTATGCAGAAATTCATGTTTAATCATTTTTTTTCTGACACACAAGATTTTGCCAGAGATATCCAACTCCATATTTATTGCCCAGATTCTGCAGTTTTTAGAAATATCCCACATGTGGCCCTTAGTGTGCTAATGTCCTGAAACACAGGCCTCGGAAGCAAAGGAGCACCTTTTGGAAACGACACCCCACAAGGAATTCATCTAGGGGTGTAGTGAGCAGTTTGACCCCATAGGTGTTTCATAGATTTTATTAGAATTTGGATGTGAAAATGAAACTTTTAAATTTTCCCCAATAAGATGTCGTTTTAGCTAAAAAAAAAATAATGTCCACATGAAATAAAGAATAAAAAGCCCCTCAACTCCTCTGGAGTACGGAAATACCTCATATGTGGACATAATCTACTATTTGAGCACACGGCAGGGCTCAGAATAGAAGGATCACCATTTGGCTTTTGGAGTACAGATTTTGCTGGATTGGTTTGTTGGCACCATGTCGTTTTTGCAAAGCCCCTAAGGTACCAGTTCAGTGGAAACTACCCAAAAGTGACTCCATTTACGAAAATACACCCCTTGAGGAATTCATCTAGGGGCGTAGTAAGCGTTTTGACCCCACAGGTGTTTCATAGATTTTATTAGAATTGGGTAGTGAAAAGAAGAAAAAAACAAAACTTTTTCTTCAATAAGATGTAGCATTAGCTCAAAATGTTTCATTTTCTCAACAGATAAGGGAAAAAAAGAACCAACATTTCTCAAGCAACTTCTCTGTTGTACGGAAATAACCCACGTGTGGTCATAAACTGCTGTTTGGGCACACAATAGGGTAGGGCTCAGAAGGGAAGGAGCGCCATTTCGCTTTTGGAGTGCAGATTTTGCTGAATTGGTTTCTGGCCACTATGTCGCATTTGCAAAGCCCCTGTGGAACCAAAACAGTGGAAACCCCCCAGAAGTGACCCCATTTTGGTAACCACACCCCTTAAGGTATTCACTTAGGGGTGTAGTGAGCATGTTAACCCCCGCATTTGTTTTACAGAAATTAGTGTGCACTCGATGTTGCAGAGTGAAAATTGGATTTTTTTCCATAGATATGTCAATATGTGGTGCCCAGCTTGTGCCACCATAACAAGACAGCTCTCTAATTATTATGCTGTGTTTCCTGGTTTTAGAAACACCCTGCATGTGTCCCTAATCTTTTGCCTGGACGATTGATAGGGCTCAGGATTGCACGAGTACCATGCGAAATTGAGGACTAATTTGGCGATTTACAAAGTATTGGATCACAATTGCAAAGTTTCTGATGTGAAATAAAAGAAACCCCTGAGAAGTGACCCCATTTTGGAAACTACACCCCTCAAGGCATTTATTAAGGGGTGTAGTGAGCATTTTCACGCCATAGGTCTTTTCCATAAATGAATGCGCTGCAGATGGTGCAAAGTAAAAGTTTACATTTTTCCCTATATATGCCATTTCAGTGGCAAATCTGTTGTGCCCAGCTTGTGCCACTTGAGACACACAACCCAAAAATTGTTAAAAGGGTTCTCCTAGGTATGGCGATGCCATATATGTGGAAGGAAACAGCTGTTTGGGCACACTGTAGGGCTCAGTAGGAGGCAGCACCATTTTGCTTTTGGAGCGTGGATTTTGCTTGCTAGTAGTGTTTAGAATTTTACAGTTTATAATGTTGGGGTACATTTAAGCTGAGTGGAGTATATCAGGGGCATAGTCAGGTGGTATAATGGGGTAATAAAAAACCAATAAAATAATCCATAGATGTGTGTTACGCTGTGAAGCAATCCTTTCTGCACAGGCCAGTGTCGCTCTGATAAATGTAATTTCTTATTCCCCTTTTGGTCCACACCCCGCACCTTTGCAGGTTGGTGAATTTTGCTGGGGAAGTGTTGTCCTGGTATAATATGGGCACCCTCGCTTCCAGCAGATATGTGTTGGTCTCTACCCTTCCTGGTTCCCTAAGGAAGGGCCTTGATAAATCTCCTTTAGGGCGGATTCAGACGAACGTGTTTTGCGTCCGTGCCGGCCGCGTGGTTTTCGTGCGGCTCGCGCGGACCTATACAAGTCTAAGAGGCAGTGCAGACAGTCCGTGAGTTTTGCGTAGCGTTAGTCAGCTGCGTAAAACTCGCGACATGTTCTATGTTTCGGCGTTTTTCGCACATCACGCATGCTCCACGGAAGCGCTTCCGTGGGACAAGGGTTATTCGCGCAATAACAGTAAAAGAATGAATGTAAACAGAAAAGCACCACGTGCTTTTCTGTTTACAAACATCCAAATGGAGTGTCATAAAGATGGCGGCTGCGCGAAAAGCACGCAGCCGCGCATCCATATGAACAGGGCACACGGAGCTGTCAAGTGCCTTTTTGCGCATGCAAAATGCCTCGGTTTTTGCGTGCGCAAAATGCACACGCTCGTCTGAATCTGGCCTTACAAACAGAAGAAATGTTCCCCTCGGGCCTGCAGAATTGCATATTCTTTCTTTTCTGACTTATTGGAGCCTTAACTAATAAATTACATTTTTTATAGACTTCGTGGAATGAGACTTTAAAGACTTTTTTTTTTTTTTTTGCGGGATGTGCTGTAGTTACTATTGGTACCATTTTGGGGTACATGTGACTTTTTTAAATCACTTTTTATCCTATTTTTTGGAAGGCAAGATGAGCAAAAAAAACAATTCTGGCATAGTTTTTTTTATTTTTTTTTATACAGCGTTCACCATGTGTTATAATTTACATGTACTTTATTCTGCGGGTCAGTACGATTCGAGCGATACCTAATTTATAGCACTTTTTTATGTTTTTACAACTTTTTGCAGAATAAAATTACTTTTGTAAAAAAAAAAAAAATTCTGCTGCCATGTTGTGAGAACCGTAAGTTTATAATTTTTTTGACGATGAAGCTGTAGGAGTTCTTGGTTTTTGTGAGATGAGCTATGGTTTTTATAAGTACCATTTTTGGATACATGTGACTTTTTGATCACTCTTTTTATTCCAATTTATGTAGGGCTAAGTAACCAAAAAACCGAATTCTGGCATTGTTTTCTTTTACGCCGTTAAACCGCGTGGAATAAATAACATATCTTTTATAGTTCAGGCTGTTAGTCACGGTGATACCAAGTATGTATGGTTTATTTATTATTTTCAATAATAAAGGACTTGATAAGAGAGAGCGATCGATTGTGTTGTATTTTATTACTTGAAGATTTAATTATGTTTTACAACTTTTTTTTATTTTTACACATTTTTACCTCTTTTTTGTTTTTTTTTGTTTTTTTTAATTACTCTACGGTACTTGATAGTTCAGCTGTCTGATTATTTTTCTAATACATTTCACTACCTATGTAGTGCAATGTATTAGATCTGTCAGTCGTTCACTGACGGCAAGCCGATTAGGCTTTGCCTCTGGGCGGAGCCTAATCGGCTTCCGTAATGGCAGAGCAGGAGGCCATTGTTAGGCCTCCTGTTGCCATAGCAGCAGTTGGCAGCCCTGCTAACACATGCAGGGCTGCCGATCTGCTGCCAACCTTTAAGATGCAGCAATCGCTACATCTAAGGGGTTGTTGGCAGGAATTCGTGACATCCACCGTCGATGGCTTGGAAGGCGTCGGCACTAGGCAACCGGAAGGCCAGTATTAGGCCTCCGGTTGCCATTGCAGCCACTGGCACCCTGGCAATTTCATTGCTGGGGTGCCGATGAGCTGCAAACCCCCTAAATGCAGCGATCGTTTTTTAACGGTGCATTTAAGGGGTTAATGGCAGGGATCAGCCATTCCAGCTGACATCAGGGGATCGTGGCACTGACTCAGCTTCTGAGCCGGTGTCCACCATTTGTCGTATGGATACGGCAAAATGCAGGAAGCACTGGCTTTCCATGAAGTATCCATATGACAAATGTCGGGAAGGGGTTAAAGAAATATTTTTTGCGTTTGCTTGCTTGTCAGCTGACCTTTGCCTTGTTTTACACAGGGCAATCATCGGAAACAAGTGTTCGTAGGAATGCTCGTTGGCCTGATCATTTGCCCATGTGAGGGCCTTTACAAAACCACAAAGAGTTTCAAGAACTATCCAACTACACAGTCCACAACCTTCTGTAGCAGGAAGATAAGGAGACAACTTAGAACAATATGTATGCCTGCTCCTGGATTGGCTGGATTTGAAGCCCAAGAGATAATGTTGGTTGTTTAGTCTAATGCTCTATAAACCCCCTGTTGACTGATGGAGGGGCATGTGCCATTTATGCTAAGTACCAGGTGACCTGCTTTACGTCAACTTATTGTAAGATTGAGCAATAAATATTTTGTATTTGGACCAACTACTTCACCGTTGTTTTATCCATGGCAGCAGCATAGGAGATCTGACAGATCTAGTTTATGGCTGCTTTCACACAGCCATATTAACAGTCCTAGTAAGTACTTTATGCTAAAAACTGTAGTGGGTTCAATTCAGCACAAATGAACCCCTTTGCGCACCACGACTTAATAGCACATCATGGTGTGAGGAAGGGTTGGATGGAGTGGACGAACGCGCTGACCACGTTTCATACGCTGCGGAGGTTACCAGGTTTATGTCGGCCCTTGGGTGACACAGACTTAGTAGGCCCCTTTCCAGGGGAACTCTCGGCGGCAGTAAAATGGCAGAAAACGTCACTTTGGGCCCACATATAGACGTTAGGCCCTGTTTATGCCCCCATGTAAAAGGTAGGCCCCCAGTTTGTACCCCCATAAATCTAAATCTAGTGCCATCGGTAGATAGTGCCACACAGACCCCCCCTCTCAGGTAGTGCCAGGCTGCCCCCCCTCTCAGGTAGTGCCAGGCTGCCCCCCCTCTCAGGTAGTGCCAGGCTGCCCCCCTCTCAGGTAGTGCCAGGCTGCCCCCCTCTCAGGTAGTGCCAGGCTGCCCCCCCTCTCAGGTAGTGCCAGGCTGCCCCCCCTCTCAGGTAGTGCCAGGCTGCCCCCCCTCTCAGGTAGTGCCAGGCTGCCCCCCCTCTCAGGTAGTGCCAGGCTGCCCCCCCTCTCAGGTAGTGCCAGGCTGCCCCCCCTCTCAGGTAGTGCCAGGCTGCCCCCCCTCTCAGGTAGTGCCAGGCTGCCCCCCCTCTCAGGTAGTGCCAGGCTGCCCCCCCTCTCAGGTAGTGCCAGGCTGCCCCCCCTCTCAGGTAGTGCCAGGCTGCCCCCCCTCTCAGGTAGTGCCAGGCTGCCCCCCCTCTCAGGTAGTGCCAGGCTGCCCCCCCTCTCAGGTAGTGCCAGGCTGCCCCCCTCTCAGGTAGTGCCAGGCTGCCCCCCCCCTCTCAGGTAGTGCCAGGCTGCCCCCCCCTCTCAGGTAGTGCCAGGCTGCCCCCCCTCTCAGTGCCAGGCTGCCCCCCCTCTCAGTGCCAGGCTGCCCCCCCTCTCAGTGCCAGGCTGCCCCCCTCTCAGGTAGTGCCAGGCTGCCCCCCTCTCAGGTAGTGCCAGGCTGCCCCCCTCTCAGGTAGTGCCAGGCTGCCCCCCTCCCAGGTAGTGCCACACAGTCGTCATCCCCCTCCCAGGTAGTGCCACACAGCCCCCGTCCAGAGCATTGCCGAAGCTCTGGCTGGGGATTCCGCTTCAGAAGCCCCTGACGTCACTGTCCATATATGGACAGTGTTGTCAGGGGCAACCCCAGAGCCATAGTCACGGGCAGAGAGCGCCAATATTTGAAACCCACACACTATATGGGTGATTAATTCCTTGCCACTGCAAGCACATGCTGCTTTTTGTTGAAACGACAGCCACAAGTAACCTGTACCAGCACCTATGGAACTCTGGTAAAAATGGCCCATCTCCCCCGAGGAATCGTTTGGCCGAGAGGAAACGCGGCGGGAGGATTTCATTACGGAGAGCGGACCCCCGATCCGCTTATACTATATACTATCTTGCATCTGAACGGGTATTGGCAGCGGTGACCCCCATAATCTATGACCAAAATAGTCAACTGTATTAAGGAAGTACATGAGAAACTCTCTCTCTGAAAGCAAACAATATGTTTGTTTATCCCGATACTAGGTAGATATCGCGCTGTCTATTTTTTGTTGAAAAATCTCCAAAAAAGAAACGTTCTGGATATACAAGACATAATGTTATCTACGATGATGATGTATGAATATATGGAATCATTTTTTATGTATGTTAGTACCTTCAATTTTAAGGAAACCTAGTAAAAGTTATATTTTACGTATACAAGCTCCGGATCATTTTTCTTTTCACTACTAGCACTCTGCTAAAGGCTACCCCTACCCAACACCACCAGACCCCTGCGCATGCTTATGTCCAGCTGCCTCGCCCGACAGACCCCATGAATGCCCCCACAGTACAATGCCCCCCATAGCTGCCCCCACACAGTATAATTCCTCCCATAGCTGACCACCACAGTATAATGCCCTCCATAGCTGCCCCCCCATTATAATGCCCCCATACAATATATGGCCCTCCATAGCTGCCACATACAGTATAATGCCCCACGCAGTATAATGCCCCACGCAGTATAATGCCCTCCATACAGTATAATGCCCCCTCAGCAGCTACCATATGAGCCCCCCACTGCTCATCCCCACATAATGCCACCATATGTATGTACCTAACAGAAAAATAATAACATAACTCCCCTAAATTCAAAACCGCATTAAGAAAGTTTCTTAACACTTTAGGCGTTTCACAGAAATTTAAAGCAAAGTAGATGTGAAATTTAGTTTCATTTTTGTTTTTTGCAGAAATTCATCTTTATCATTTAATTTTTTTCTGTAGCACAGAAGGTTTTACCAGAGAAATACAACTAAAAATGTATTCGCCAGATTCTGCAGTTTTTAGAAATATCCCACATGTGGCCCTAGTGTGCTAAGGGACTGAAGCATCGCGCTTAAAAGCAAAGGAGAATTTTGGGGCCTTCTTTTTATTGGGTTATGTTTTAGGCAAAATGTCAGGTTTGTAAAGGTGTTGTGGTACCAAAACAAAGGAAACGTCCCAATAAATACCTAGTTTTGGAAACTACACCCCACAATTTATTTATCTAGGTGTGTAGTGAGAATTTTGACCCCACAGGTGTTACTTAGATTTTATTAGAATCAGGCCGTGAAAAGGAAAAATTTAATTTTAAAGGAGAAAAAGCACCCCAACATTTGTAAAACAATTTCTCCCGAATATAGCAATACCCCATATGTGGTCATAAATGGCTGTTTTGACACACGGCAGAGTTCAGAAGGGAAGGAGCGCCAAATGACTTTTGGAGCTCAAATTTAGATGGAATGGTTTGCAGAGGCCATGTTGCATTTGCAAAGCCCTTGAGGGGCCTAAACAATGGAATCCCTGCACATGTGGCCCCATTTGGGAAACTACAAGGAAATTATCTAGGGGTATAGTGAGCATGTTGACCCTACAGGTTTTTTTGCAGAAATTATTGGAATTAGGCCACAAGTTTTTTCCATTAATATGTAGGTTTAACTAATATTTTTTTTATTTTTTACATTTCCACAATAACTAAAGGAGAAAAAGCACCCCAAAATTTGTAACGCAATTTCTCCCGAGTATGGCAATAGCCCATATGCCGTCATAAACGGCTGTTTGGACACACGGTTGGGCTCAAAAGGTAAGGAGTTCCATTGGCTTTTCGAATGGTTTCTGGACTCCATGTCGAATTTGCTGAGCCCCTGTAGTACTAGTACTGCGGAAACACCCCAAAAGTGACTCTATTTGGGAAACTACACCCCTTGAGGAATAATCTAGGGGTATAGTGAGAATTTTGACCCCACAGGTGTTTCATAGATTGTATTAGAATTTGGCAGTGAAAATAAAAACAATCCCTTTTATTCAATAAGACGTTGCTTTAGCCAAAATTTTTCATTTTCTCAACAACTAAAGGAAAAAAGAACATTTGTAAAGCAACTTCTCTGGAGTACGGAAATACCCCATATGTGGTCATAAACTGCTGTTTGGGCACATGGCAAGTATCAGAAGAGAAGGAGCGCCATTAGAATTAAGCCGTGAAAATGAAAAAATATAGTTTTTTCCAATAAAATGTACTTTTAGTAGACTACGGTATTGTTTCTGTTAAAACAGACCCTTGCACTACGGAGACAAACGGAAACTATTTGCACTGGATCAATCATCGTTAAAATCAATGGTGATGCAAACGGAAACCTATGCTTTGTTTGTTTTAGTCAGGGTTCCGTTTATGGGTACCCCTGATGGAAAGCTCCGTCAGAACCCCTGAACGGAGCCCTGACGCATATGTGAATGAAGCCTTACTATAATTTTATCGTAAATCATTGCCATCCCATAGTTGTTGTAGATTTCACTCTGTGGGGTGTAGCAAGGCAGAGGCCCCTCCTCCCTTTCTGACACCTGGACAATAAATTAAGGTTTAGAAGCGAAGAGTTGAGGGCAGTATACAGTATTTTAATGTTATATCTGATGGGAGAATTGATGGTTCATTTCCAGCCGAAAGATGCAAAGCGTATTATGAGGCGTGCGCCTCTTAATAAACGACTAGCATCTTACTCCAGCTAAGTGTTTATGAAGTCGTATGAAACGCTCGTCTTAATAAATCTTCCTAGGTTTTGATTTGTGTCCATAGACCTTAACCCCTACCTGGCATCATATATATATATATATATATATATATATATATATATATATATATATATATATATATATGTATGTGTTTATATATATATATATATATATATATATATACACATATATTACGGGCTGAGCCCACTCCATAGAGCGAGCATTTCGGCTGTATCTTAAAGCCGACACTTGTGTGTAACGAGCAGGATCCCACTTGTTTAACCTCTTAGATGCCGCTGTTAATAGCGACCACGGCATCTAAGTGGTTAGAAACGGGGAGGGGGTGGCCCCCAGCTGCCCCCCTGCAACGCAATAGTGGGGTGCCAATGGTTGGCATGGCAGTCTGGGGGCTTGAGGAAGGCCCCCAGGTCTGCCCTATTTGTACTCCTTTGAATCCCTGCTAATGCATTGCAGTATATGATGAAAGCGATCCAACGATCGCGGGTTCAAGTCCCCTATGGGGACCAGTGAAAAAGAAAGTTATATAAAATAAAGTTGTTTTTTTTAATATATAAAATTAAAATATTCGTTAAAAAATCCCCATTCCCCCCCCCCCCCCCCCGAGATTATTGTAAAACAAATAATTAACATAACTAGTATTGACGTGTCTGTAAAAGTCAGAACTATTACAATAAAACAAAACTCCAGAATCGCAGTTTTTTCATCGCTTCATCTCCCACAAAAAATGAATTAAAAAGTGATGTAAGGGTAGCATAGGGGAGAATATATAGCTACATGTCTGTACTATTAGTAGCCAAAATGGCAGACACTAAGTAATTTAAGAAAACTGTGCCTTTTGGCTATTCGTAGCCGCTACATAGGGCAGCATATTAAGCAGACAGATCCGTTATATAAAGAAATATCATTATGGTCAGTTCACACAGAGTTTTTGAATGCAAAAAAACGCCCCTCATTGATCTCAATGGGAGGGAAAGGCGTTTTTTTTTTCCTGGGCGCTTTTAGCCGCTCACGGAAAAAAGTCATGTCCTTTCTTGCCGCAGTTTCCGCCTCTGACCTCCCATTAGCTTCAAGGGCCTTCGGGCGAAAAATGCGAAAAAAATACGTGCAAGCAGTTCAAATTCTGCCTCAAAATTCCTGAAGGAATTTGATTGTGCAAATATTCATTTGAAACCTGTGAAAAGCACAAAAAAAAATAAATGTGTTCTATTTTGCATTTCTCTACATTTTTTATTTAAAATTTTGAACTACCTCGCATTTGAAAATGCACATTTCTTCACTTTCTTGTGCCTTGGTCTAAAATTAAAAGAATATATAAGGAATAAGCATGCATTTACTATTACACAGGAAGAAAAGAAAAAGTTTGATAAAGAAACCGACAAGAACTATAGCAATCTAGATAAACACCTGAACATGTCATCAAAGAAGAAAGAGCCGCAGTTACAAGAGGTAAGGCTGCCGTGAAGTTATTTGTGGTCAGAAAAAGCTCAATGACTTTGCTCCATGTTTTAATAATTGTATTTTAGTTATGTGCTGCTAGGGCCTAAATTGTCTATCTAGACTAGCAAATGATTCGGTACCTGCATAGTACTTATCTATCAAGATCCAAACGCCACTGGCCACTTGCTAGATGCTGGAATAACAAAGAATACCCAGGGAAAGTATCACCTATATTTTTGTCCTACTTAAATCCAGATGGTGACACCCAATTTTTTTTTTATTAATTCTATTTTCTGTATATGATTATGGGGCAGCCATCTTGCCTGAGCTCAGCCTTTAGAGAGATGCTTTACAGCAGCCACATGGACCATAGAACCTGTGAACATGAGCTGACCGATTGACTTCTATGGGAGAGTTTTCTAGGCGTGCTCTGCGTTCTGTGCAGAGGGCATTGTGCAGGAAGGGAGAGGAGGGGGAACGGTGTCCATCACATATTGTCAATGGTGGATCGTGTTATCTATATATAGTTGTTAGGCTTCGTTCACGTCTGTGTTGGGACTCCATTCATGAGTTCCGTCTGAGCTTTCTGTCAGGGGAACCCATGAACGGAATCCAAACGGAAACATTAGGTTTCCATTTGCTTCACCATTGATTTTATTGGTGACGGATCCAGTGCAAGTAGTTTCCGTTTGTCACCGTTGTGTAAGGGTTCCGTCGTTTTAACGGAATGAATAGCAAAGTCTACTACAGTATTGATTCCGTACAGCTGACACCCGGGACTAACGGGCAGGAACATCAATCACGCTGTTCTTGGCCGTTTAACGCCTTAATTGCTGCGATCAATCACGATCGCAGCATCTAAGACATTAGAAATTGGAGGGCACCCCCCCCCCCGGCAGCTCACCCCCCCCCATGCGATGCGATTGCAGAGTGCCAATGTTTTTATTCATGGCAGTCGAGGTGTCTAAGGCCCCCAGGATTGCTTTTCTTAATTTCCTGTTAAAGAGGCTCTGTCACCACATAAGTGCCCTATATCCTACATAAGGAGATCTGCGCTGTAATGTAGGTGACAACAGTGCTTTTTATTTAGAAAAACGATCTATTTTCACCACGTTAGGAGCGATTTTAGCTTTATGATAATTAGTTTCTTAATGCCCAAGTGGGCGTGTTTTTGCTTTAGACCAAGTGGACGTTGTACAGAGGAGTGTATAGTGTGAATGTCTAGTCACTGTCTAAACACTTCAGTAACGTTAATGTACAGCACATAGTGAACAACGCAGTGTCACTATGCGCTGACTAAATGAATGGAGAGAAGTGCATGACACTGATTGGTCAGCATCATACACTCCTCTGTACAACGCCCACTTGGTATAAAGTAAAAACACGCCCACTTGGGCATTAAGAAACTGATTAGCATAAAGCTAAAATCGCTCCTAACGTGGTGAAAATAGATAGTTTTTCTAAATAAAAAGCACTGTTGTCACCTACATTATAGCGCCAATCTCCTTATGTAGGATATAGGGCACTTATAATGTGGTGACAGAGCCTCTTTAAGCCCTTCCTCGGTACAGGAGCCTGTAAAAATTACAATATACTGCAATACATTAGTATTGCAGTGTATTGTACCAGCAATCTAATGATCCCTAGGGGGACTAATAAAATGTGTAAAAGCAAAAAAAAAAATTTATCTAATCTAATTGTTCCTCTATAGTAATGTAAAAAATAAGCAAAATTGGTATCGCCGCATCTGTAAAAGTCTGAACTATTACAGTATAACATTATTTAACTCGGACGGTAAACATCCTAAAACATAACAAATTTAAACAGCAGAATTACTATTTTTTGGTGACATCATATCTCACAAAAAGTGATCAAAAAGTCTCCTGTAGCCCAAAATGGTACCGATAGAAACTACAGCTCGCCCGCAAAAAGTAAGCCCTCATACCGCTTCGATGGAAAAATTAAGTTATGGCTCTCAGAATATGGCAACAAAACACAAATTTTATTTTAAATTCGCTTCTTCCTTGTAAAAGTAATAAAACATAAAAAAAAAAAATAGTAATTTGGGATCATGCCATTTTTACCATACGGTGAAAGATGTAAAAACGAAACCCCTCAAAAGATTGACGAATCGCAGTTTTTTTCCTATTCCTCCCTACAAAGAATTTTTTTCCCGGTTTTCCAATACATCATATTGAGGGTATAAGGCCCGCGAGATCATTTGGTCTGGCCCGACCTCACTCAGACTGTGCTGCCGGCACGTCATTCCCTACTTGGCTCCGTCCGCCTCACTCACTCACATTTAGGAACAGGAGTAGGGCGGTTTTGAGTGGGGTCGGTGCGTATCGGCCCAAGAGTGGATCGGTCATGTGACCGGACTGGTACACTCCCGGGCCGGCACAGTCCAGTCACCTGACCTGAGTCACCTTATTCACGTAAGTGACGTCAGGTGACTGGACTGGTCCACTCCCGTCACAGCACGCCCCGACCTCACTGACAGCCGCTGCCGCTTTGGCATTCTCTACTTGGCTCCATCCACCCTACTCACGCACTCACATTTAAGAGCAGGAGGAGGGCAGACGGAGCCAAGTATGGCGGCGGTCTGAGTGAGACATTTAGGGCCTGTCCTAAACACATGAAGTGAGGCCATTTGACTTAAAGGGGTTTTCCCATCAAGGACTTTTATGATATATCCACAGGATATGTCATAAATGTTAGATCGGTGCAGGTCCCAGATCTGTCTATAGAACGGGGCCCGCTAAATCCTGTTCTACCTCTGTGTTGTGGCTGAAGCTTGTGATTTCCGACCGTGAATAAGAAAACAGCGTAGCTCACATGCTACGCTGCTTCTGTAAATGCCATTCCCTACTATGGGAGTTATGGAAACCGCGCAGCTCAGCGAGCTACGCTGTTTTCTTCCTCCTGGTCGGAAATCAGCCGTAACGCGGAGAGTTAAAAAGAGGTTTAGGGGGCCCTGTTCTAGAGATAGGTGCGGGTCCCAGAGGTGGGACCCGCATCTATCAGACATTTTATTGCATATTCTGTGGATATGTCATAAATGTCGCTGATGGGAAAACCCCTTTAAGTCGGAACAACTTACTGCTGCGAGCAGCTCTTTTCAAAACTTATCGAAGAGTCGACCGCTCCAGACTTAGACGCAGTAGAAACATCATCAATGCCAGCTAACATTACACACCTCACCAAAGAGCAGCAGTTCCAGCCATCACATTAGGGCTGAGTTAATTAGATGTTTGACCAAATATAGCAGGCTCATTTTTAAGTTGATGATTTTGTATGGCCCGCGAATGATGATATAAATATCCAAATGGCCCTTGGCAGAAAAAAGGTTCCCCACCCCTGCATTATATGGTACAATAAATGGTGCAGTGAAAAACGACAACTTGTCCCGCTAAAGCACTGCTGTCATCTACATTATAGCGCCCATCTCCTTATGTAGGAGATAGGACACTTATAATGTGGTGACAGAGCCTCTTTAACCCCTTCCCGCTTTGGCCACTTCTGACCTTTCTGACAGAGCCTAATTTTCAAATCTGACATGTTTCACTTTATGTGGTAATCACTTCGGAATGCTTTTACCTATCCAAGTGATTCTGAGATTTTCTCGTGACGCATTGGACTTTACTAGCAAAATTTGTATGATATGTTCATTTTTAATTGTGAAAAACACCAAAATTTAGCGAAAAATTGCAAAAATTAGCTTTTTTCTCAATTTAAATGTATCTGTTTGTAAGACAGGCAGTTATAACACACAAAATTGTTGCTAACTAACATCCCCCATATGTCTACTTTAGATTAGCATCGTTTTTTGAACATCCTTTTATTTTTCTAGGACGTCACAAGGCTTAGAACTTTAGAGGCAATTTCTCACATTTTCAAGAAAATTTCAAAAGGCTATTTTTACAGGGGCCAATTCAGTTGTGAAGTGGCTTTTAGGGCCTTATATATTAGAAACCCCCAAAAAGTAACCCCATTTTAAAAACTTCTCTCCTCAAAGCATTAAAAACAGCATTTAGAAAATGTCTTAACCCTTTAGACGTTTCACAGGAATTAAAGCAAAGTAGAGGTGAAATTTACAAATTTCATATTTTTTTGCCGAAATTAATTTTTAATCCATTTTATTTTTGTAACACACTGTTTTAAAAGAGAAATGCAACTCAAAATTTATTGCCCAGGTTCTGCAGTTTTAGGAAATATCCCACATGTGGCCCTAGCGTGCTACTGGACTGCAGCACCGGCCTCAGAAGCAAAGGAGCACCTAGTGTGTTTTGGGGCCTTATTTTTGTTAGAATATATTTTAGGTACCATGTCAGGTTTGAAAGGCTCTTGCGGTGCCAAAATAGTGGAAATCCCCCAAAAGTGACCCCATTTGGGAAACTACACACCACCAGGAAAATATCTAGGGGTATAGTGAGCATTTTGACTGCACAGATTATTATTTTTTTTTCAAAATTGTTTTTATTAACATTTTCCAATAAGGGGTACAAAAAGTAGAAAGGGGAGGATGGGGGTTGAGAAATATACAAGACATTGAGAAAGATCAAATAATGGGATAAAACAATAAAAAAAAAAGGAGAAAAAAATAAAAAAATATATTAAAGAGAAGTAAACAAAAATAGGGGGGGGGAGGGGAACAAAAACATAACAGTCATAACCGTTACTATTAACCTCATTATATCCATAATTCCAATAAGTCAGGTGAGGGGATCTACACATCAAGCAAATGCAGGGTCTCCCCTTCTCGTTGGGTTTTCAACCCCAGTGTGACGATAGCATGGGCATGGAACCAGCCAAATACCCTGTGCCAGTCTCACCGATATGTTATCCAAAAGCTTTCTCCGAGAAGCGAGATCGCCAATAAGCAGATCAGAGGCGTGACCCCCGCAGACATCATAAGAATCCGAATCCCCGACAACTCATCAACTCGCAGTGAACACACGTTACATTATAGGTGCGTCCCCCATAAGTAGCTGCTCGTTAAACCATATAGTGGAGTCAAAGCAGTGCTTTATTTTCATTTGCACGTTCCGCGGGAGGAGTGAGATAAAGGATTCCCAAGTATTGAAAAATTGCTTGACCTTTTGCTCTTTATGGAGAGATGCCTCCATCCAATCCATCTTCATCAGATAGGAAAGCTTGTCAAGAAACATTTTGAGCGGCGGGGCCTGATCATGAAGCCAGGTTTGTAGGATGGCCTTTACCCCCGCTGCCGCCACGTAGTGCAATAGTCTATGCGCCCCGGGGGAACAGTGGTGTGTATCAGGGTCCAGGTACCCAAAGATTGCCCATAACGCTGTGTTAGGAACAAAGTTTGTGAGGTGTTCAGAGGTGAATGATTGTATTCTGGACCAGAAAGTTTGGATATTTGGGCAGGACCATAGACAGTGATAGAGGTTAGCCTCCGGTGTGTGGCATTTGAAGCACTGCGATGTGGGATAGATGCCTATTTTGTGCCCTATATGCGGTGTTAGGTATGACCTATGGGAGACTTTCAATCTCCTCTCCAGGAAACGCACCGAAGGGAGAAATTTATGTGCCTGCGTCAGGGCCGCTAAAATGGTTGTGTAGGTGAGCGTGTGGTCATCTGTTTGCCATTTGGTTAGGGGGGTTTGAGTTTGAGAATAATCTAAGGGAACGTGGATAAATTGATAATTACGAGTGATTTGACCCCTGAGGTAGTTTTGTTTTGAAAAATGATGTCGCAGGCATGGGTTCCATTCTTGGTCAGGTATCGGTGGTAGTATCTTTAAGTAGCTTTTGACTTGCATATAGCTAAAGAGATCAATCGGGTGATCCGGAAACTTAGAACATAGCTCTGTAAAGGAGAACATCCTACGCTCTTCTATGTTCACAAATTGCCCCACAGAAGTGAGCCCCAGCCTGTACCATCTGTGGAAGACGGCAGCAGGGTTACCATCCTGGAAGTCAGGGTTACATACCAGGGGCATATGAAGAGATAGCAGAGGAGAAAGATGAAAGAGAGATCTTATCTTCTGCCATGCCTTCCATGTAGTAAATAGTAAGGGGTTGGCCCTTGTTTCCCTCGTCAAGCTCCCATAAGGAAGATGCAAGAGTCCTGATAAAGCGTTCCCCATGAACAATGCCGAGTCTAGATGTGAGGAGGTGTATACGGAGGTGTTGTGGATCCAGTCAGAGATATACCGATATAAAGCTGACAGATTGTAGTGCTTAATATTGGGGAAGTTGATACCCCCGTTACCCCTGGGCTGCTGCAGGATGATGTAGGCTATTCTGGATCTTTTCCCGCCCCAGATAAAGGTTCTATAGAGATAGTTGATTCTGCGCTCGTCTTTGGGTGTGAGGTAAATTGGGAGAGTGTGGAAGAGGTACAGGAGGCGCGGGAATTCTGTCATTTTGAGTAGATTCGCCCTGCCCAGATAAGAGAGTGTAAAGTGTTTCCAGGAGAGGAGCGTCTTCTCCAGTTCCGTTATATAGTGCGATATGTTGGTGCTATAGAGTGCGGACGGGCGTTTCGTGATTCGGACTCCTAGATATGTGAGGGCCTGAGAGTTCCATTTAAATGGGAATTTGCGTGACCACAGGGGTGCGGAGGGGCCTTTCAGTAACATCGCTTCTGTCTTATCCAGGTTCAGAGTGTAACCGGACAGTCGCCCCACCCCCTCCAATTCACTCAAAAGAGGGTCTAGAACCTGTTTGGGGTTAGATACGGCCAACAAAATATCGTCCGCAAAAGCGGCCACTTTTAGTTCTATATTACGTAGTTTAATGCCCTGAAAAGTAGATGTCTGGGAGAGATGGCGCAAGAGGGGGTCTAAGGCGAGATTAAAAAGGAGGGGGGATAGGGGACAACCCTGCTTGGTGCCCCTAAAAATGTCTATCGGAGCTGTGTTATGCCCATTGACCGTCACACTAGTTGCACACCCAACACGAAGGGATTGCAGGAATTGTGTAACAGTCAGTCCAAGGTTCGTTCGCTCCATCACCTCATCGAGAAAAGGCCACGCGACAGTGTCGAAGGCCTTCTCAGCGTCAAGGCTCATCAGCATTTAAACTGGTTGATCCTGCTCCTGCGCCATGACTGCGGCAGCAACAGCTGATCTTATATTCTTGATACTAGTCCTGCCTTGTGTGAAACCCATTTGAGCTTCGCATAAAAGGTCGGGGAGAACAACCTGGAGTCTGTCAGCCAATATCCTTGCCAATAATTTGTAGTCTTGATTGAGTAGTGAAATTGGCCGATAACATTGGGCCAGAGACGGGTCTTTATTTGGCTTTGGTAAGAGAACTGTGCGGGACTCTGTGAATCGGTCAATGGGCATTTGGCGTATGAAGGCGTCGTTAAATAAATTAGTGAGAGTGGGGATTATTTGGGGGGCCAGCATTTTATAATATTCTGCCGGGAATCCATCCGGACCCGGTGTTTTGCCATTGGAGGTCAGGGAGATGGCCCGTCGCACTTCCTCCTCCTGTATGTCCGAATTCAGCAAAGATTGCTGATCTTTAGATATGGAGGGCAAATTTATGGTGTCCAGAAAGGTATTGATATCTGGGAGGGATGCTGGGGCCGCTCTATAAAGGTCTTCATAATAGTCAGAGAAAATCTGTGCTATCTCAGAAGCATCGGTGACAAGGGAGCCGGTGGTAGGGTGCCGCAGGGACAATATGGGTTTAAATGGACGTCTTTGCTTAGTTAGGGTGGCGAGTAATTTTCCAGTTCTATTTCCCCATCTATAAAATTTATTGTCTGTGTTTTTTACCTGCCAATGGGATTCCTCGTGGACAAATGTGTCTAGTAGATGCCTGGCCGTCTGATAAACTGTTTGGTTATACGCAGAGGAATCTGCTGCATATGTGCGCTGAGCGGCCAGTAAAGCCTTGTGTAAGGCGTCAAAGCGTTCCCTTCTCGTTTTCCGCGTACGGGACAGATAGCTGATGACATGACCTCTCATTACAGCCTTAGAAGTCGCCCACAACAAGGGGGAGTCATCCGTATGAGAGACGTTGTCGTCCAAGAATTGACTCCAATATGTTTGGAGATGCTGTTTAAAGTCATCAGAATTTGCCATGTACGCAGGAAACCGCCATATTCTAGTTCTCACATTGGATGGGGATAAGGATAATGACATTGTAATTGTAGCATGGTCTGATATGGTGATTGGATGTATACGTGATGAGTAATGTGCCTCAAACAGGGGGGAGGATATCAGAAAGTAGTCAATACGGGAGAATGTTTTATGGGCTACAGAATGACACGTGTATTCTCTCGCCCCAGAATCCATCACCCTCCAGGGGTCGCACACATTGAGGGAGTCAATGAGAAGAGTGAGGGAGGCGGTCGCTACCTGGGACTGGGGTGTAGAAGGGGACCTGTCTAGTGCGGGGCATTGTACAAGATTGAAGTCACCTCCAATTATTAAGCGACAGTCGGGGAAGCTCGTTATGATTTGGAGAACCTCTTGGAAAAAGCTTTGTTGGTCATGATTAGGGGCGTAAATGTTCACCAGTAAATATGCTATCCCGGCTATTAAGACCTGTAGTATTAGGTACCTGCCCTGAGGGTCTGCTATGAGTTCTCTACAGTGTATTGAATGTTCCTTCTGAAAAGTGTCGCGACCCCCCGCGAAGAGGAAGAATGTGAGGCAGAAAGGCAATCCGCTAGCCACGGGGCTTTCAAGTTGCTTTGCGTGCCTGATCTCCAGTGAGTCTCCTGAAGAAATATAATGTCAGGGGAGAGTCTTTTGGGATGGTTAAGCACTTTTTTCCTCTTCAGGGGCGTGTTCAGTCCTGCTACATTCCAGGAAAGGAATTTAATATGAGGGTGGGTACTAAAAGTGTCAGGGTGTAGTGTGTTTGGGGTACTCATCCTGTGTCGAGGTGGTAGATTCGGATCAAAGGTAGTGTAAGCCAGATGCTGGTCGCTTCCCAGGTCAATGTTGAGGGCTGTGGGTAGATCTTTGGTGATGTAGTCCAGTAGCTGGTCGTTTGTCACGCTTTCAGGGATACCCACGAAGCGCAAATTGCTGCGCCGATCCCTATTTTCTAGGTCATCCAATTTATCTCTCAGGGCTTGGGATGTGGCTTGACTTTGCCTTAAGGCGACCTCCATTGTGGCGATAGAATCTTCCGCTGTATTAAACCGTGTTTCCATATCTGCTATTTTTTGTGAATTTGAAGTGATTTGCGCCAATGCAGAATTTATGGAAGTGTGCAAGACATCCAGCCGCTTGTCGAAGAGAGGAAGCAGAAGTTTGGAGACCTCCTGTGCCACTAAGGTCGCCTGAAGTGAGTCAGTCTCCGAGTCATGCGAAGGACTGTTCTGTGGGGTTAGTCTGGGTGGCGTGACGTCGTCATCAGGAAGAAGTTCTGGGGTGAACTGATTTTGAGAGCTGGAACCTCTATTGGAAGAAGATCTGGGAGTCTGTTTATCCCCCTTCATATGGGTTTTGGATTTCTGCATTTTGGAGGACGGGGGTATCCCGGGCGTCCGGGCGGCACAAGAGCGGACAGGTTGATCTCTCAAAGATTTCGTCAAATATTTGTCCATGTCACGCTCCCCTATCAGGGGGGGTAGCACGAGAGATTTTACAGACAATGAACAGGCAGCAGAGGCAAATAGAAGGAAAGTAGCCCACAGCACGTTACATCATTACAGATCCATCAGCATGGGTTTGGAGGGGTCTTTATAACGAAACATAGTGGGTTCAGCAAACAATGTCCCGTGCAAACGATGAAGTGAACCAGGGCGGGTCAAAGGGGATTTTTCTGAGGCGCAATAAATCCTCGATTCTTCCTACAATGTTGACGTAAGCCTATGTAGAACACACACTTAGGAGAGTCGCGCTGAGTAGTTCCTGGCTGGGGGTTACACCGGGGTTTCTCCCCCGTGCGATGTGTGTACAAGTCCCTGGGCAGTAAGAATGGCCGTCAGGCCCAGCAGTGTCACCCGCGAGATTGTGCCCGGGTGTTTTCACGTGGGTATTGCCCCACACAAGATATTGGTCTGGGTCACAACTTGGCTATTTGGGGGTCCTCACCTTGGGTCTGTCCCACTTCTCCTCCCTTTCCCAGCACTTCTTTTCCTATCAGGCTGCAGTTGCCTTTATCCGCCACAAGATGGCAGCAGAGTTGTGGCTTTTCAAGATGGCAGCAGAGTTGTGGCTTTTCAAGATGGCGGCCGGGGCGTGGCTTCTCGCGAGGTTTGCCTCGCACAAGATGGCGGCCGGGATCTTCCCCTGCCAGACCAGCAATGCCCCTCGGGGTACAATAATGGAAAATCGGGGGGGGGGGGGGGGTCACAGAGCAGTCCACAGGGGAGACCTCCCTCCCCCTTATGATCTCTTCCTCCCCTCTTCTTACCGGCCGCACGATGTGGGTGCCGTTCAGCCACGATCCGGCCGAGCCTCGCCTCCTCCAAGATGGCCGCCGGAAAGATTTTCTTCTGCAGGAGACCCAGGTAGGATGATTTGTGCCAGTTATAGTGCTGCTTTTGATGGCAGGTCACCCCGATCCTCTGTCTCCCCTATCAGGGGGGATCCCCAATCCAGGGCTCTTCTCCCGCCGGCCTTTTATCTTCTGCCGTGTGATGGGGCCAGGGACGCCCGCGCTTCTTTCGGCGTTCCACCGCACACGGCTCCGGGGCGATTCAAATCGGAGTCTCTCTGGGGTCTCTCCGAGCCCCCCGTGTCAGGGGAATTGCCTGCAACGTCCCCCGAGGCAGGATGGCCAGGATACAGCCTGGATGGTCTCAGGGTGCAGAGGAGCTCTCTCTAAAAGCGGCCATCCACGATGCCCCGCCCCCGGAAGTCCGCACAGATTTTTTTATAGAAATTATTAGAAGTAGGCTGTGAAAATGAAAATCTAAATTTTTTTTCAAAGAAAATGGAGGTTTAGCGATTTTTAACAGCATGTTAACCTCGCAGGTGTTTTGTAGAAATTAGTGTGCACTCAATGTTGCAGAGTGAAAATAGGATTTTTTTTCCATAGATATGCCAATATGTGGTTCCCAGCTTGTGCCACCATAAAAAAAGACAGGTCTCTAAATATTATGCAGTGTTTCCCGGTTTTAGAAACACCCTACATGTGACGCTATTCTTTTGCCTGGACATTTGACAGGGCTCAGGAGTGAAAGAGTACCGTGTAAAGGCGTCTAGTGAGCATTTTCATCCCACAGGCCTTTTCCATAAATTAATGCGCTGCGGATGGTGCAAATTGAAAATTTATATTTTTCCCTAGATATGCCATTTCAGTGGCAAATATATCTTGCCCAGCTTGTGCCACTGGAGAGACAAACCCCAAAAATAGTTAAAAGGGTTCTCCTGGGTATTGCGATGCCATATATGTGGAAGTAAACTGCTGTTTGGGCACGCTGTAGGGTTCAGAGGGAAGGGAGCACCATTTGGCTTTTGGAGGGCGGATTTTGCTTGGTAGTAGTTTTGTTTCAGTATTGCTGGTGTTTTATAATGTGGGGGTATATGTAAGCTGGGCAGAGTATATCAGGGGCATAGTCAGGTGGTATAATAATGGGGTAAAAAAATAAAATAAAATAATCCATAGACGTGTGTTTACTCTGTGAAGCAATCCTTTCTGCACAGGCCAGTGTCGCACTGATAAATTGTTTCCTTCCTTATCCCCTTTTTGGTCCACACTCCGCACCATTGCAGTTTGGGGAATTATGCTGGGAAAGTGTTGTCCTGGTATAATACGGGCACCCTCGCTTCCAGCAGATATGTTTGGGCTCTCCCAATCGCCTCTTGAAACAGAAGAAATGTTCCCCTCTGACATATTTTTTATTTCCTGACTTATTAGAGTCTTAACTTATTTTTGTTTTTTTCATAGACGTAGTGGTATAAGTGCTGTTTTTTTGCAGGACGAGCTGTAGTTATTATTGGTACCATTTTGGGGTACATGAGACTTTTTCATCACTTTTTATCCTATTTGTTGGGAGGCTAGGTAACGGAAAAAAACGCAATTCTGGCATAGTTTTTTTTTTTTTTTTTTTTTTAATACAGCGTTCACGATGTTAACTTTATTCTGCGGGTCAGTACGACTCCGGCGATACCTAATTTATAGCACTTTTTAAAGAGGCTCTGTCACCAGATTATAAATGCCCTATCTCCTACATAATCTGATTGGCGCTGTAATGTAGATAACAACAGTGGTTTTTATTTTGAAAAACGATCATTTTTGAGCAAGTTATGAGCTAGTTTAGATTTATGCTAATGAGTTTCTCAATGGACAACTGGGCGTGTTTTTACTTTTTACCAACTGGGTGTTGTACAGAGGAGTGTATGAGGCTGACCAATCAGTGACTAATCAGTGTCATACACTTCTCATTGTTCCAGCCCAGCTTCTTTCACTGCACAATCACACTGTGCTGTACAACACCCAGTTGGTATAAAGTAAAAACACGCCCATTTGTCCATTGAGAAACTCATTAGCATAAATCTAAACTAGCTCATAACTTGCTCAAAAATGATCGTTTTTCAAAATAAAAGCCACTGCTGTTATCTACATTACAGTGCCAAACAGATTATGTAGGAGATAGAGCATTTATAATCTGGTGACAGAGCCGCTTTAATGTTTTAAGTTTTGCACAATAAAATTACTTTTGTAAAAATAATGTATTTTTTCTGTCACCAAGCTGTGAGAACCATAACTTTTTAACTTTTTCATTTACGGAGCTGTATGAGGGCTTGTTTTTTGCGAGACGAGCTATAGTTTTTATAGGTACCATTTTTGGATACGTGCGACTTTTTGATCACTTTTTATTCCAACATTTGTAGGGCAAAGTGACCAAAAAACTGAAATTCTGGTATCGTTTTTTACGTTGTTTTTTTACGCTGTTAACCGCGTGCAATAAATAATATGATATATTGTTATACCTCAGGTCGTTACGGTCGCGGCGATACCAAATACGTATGGTTTATTATTATTTTTCACTAATAAAGGACTTGATAAGGGAACAGGGCGATTTGTGTTTTATTTTATTACTTGAACCTTTTTATGTTTTCAAACGTTTATTTTTCTATTTTTTTCTTACACTTTTTGATACTTTTTTTCAAGTCCCACTAGGGAACTTGAAGCTCTAACTGTCAGTTTTTTTTATCTAATACATTGCACTACCTACGTAGTTCAGTGTATTAGATCTGTCAGTTATTCACTGACCGCAAGCCGATTAGGCTTCACCTCCCGGCGGGGCGTAATTGGCTTCCGTAATGGCAGAGCAGGAGGCCATTGAGTCTCCTGTTGCCATAGCAGCAGTCAGCAGCCCTGATCTGCCTGCAACCGCTAAGATGCAGTGATCGCTTTCGATCGCTGCATCGAAGGGGTTAATGGCAGGGATCAGAGCTAGCTCCGGTTCCTGCCGTTACAGGTGGATGTCAGCTGTAATATACAGCTGACATCCACCGCTGATGATGCCGGCTCAGCTCCTGAGCCGGCACCATCTTGCCGGCAGCTATGGAATCTGTTCAGGCTCAGCCGCTGGGTGGGTCCTGAACGGCTTCCATGCTAGGCAGACCGGGAGGCCGGTATTAGGCCTCCGCTTGCCATTGCAGCCACTGGAACTGAAATTGCCGGGGGTTCCGATGAGCTGCAAACACCTTAAATGCAGCGATCGCGTTTGAGCGCTGCATTTAAGGTGTCAATGGCGGGGATCTAAGCTAATTTCGGTACCCGCCATTACAGTCGGATGTCAGCTGTAATACACCGCTGACATCCGGTGATGATGGCATCGGCTCAGCTTCTGAGCCGGTGCCATGCATTTGGCGTATGGATATGGCAAAATGCGCAAAGCACTAGCTTTCCATGGCGTACCCATATGTCAAGTGTCTGAAATCAATTAACCCCTTCCCGTTTGTTTTTCAATGGAATTGTACAGATTATGGGTCACATTAAAGGTGCAAAAAGTTCTGTCATTTTAACAGGGGTGTGTAGACTTTTAACCCCTTCCCGACATCCGCTGTGTATATATACACGGCGCTGCCGGGAAGGTGTTCCCGCAAACCGCAGTACAGTTACGTCGCAGTGATGGTGTATTATACAGCTGGCACACTCCAGAAACTGCCAGGACCGGACTATTCTCCGATCCTGCTGATTAACCCCTCAGATGCTGCTCTCAATAGAGCGCAGCATCTGATGGGTTTTAACCCGACCGGCAACCTAGCGACGCAATCGCTGGGTTGCTATGGCAATCGGTCACCAAATAATGGCGTCCGAGTCTGCCTTGTACAGGATCCGATGAGGACCCGCCTGCGGCGTGTCCTCATAGGCTTGCTGTCAGTGAATAACTGACAGCGCTAATATACTGCACTACGTACTGTATGTGTATATATGTCGTCACGTTATGACCACCTCCTACTTTCGACGTCAGGAGTGCGTAGCCCATGATGGAAGTGATGTGTCGCGGGCTGGCTTGGTGGGTTTATAAGGTGTGCAATAGGTTGTTTGTTCAGATCGCTCGTTGTTGCCATGGGTAAAAGAGGCGATTTATCAGAGTTCTGAAAGGGAATGATTATTGGCTCTTGGGCCACGGGTGGCAGTATTTCTCAAACAGCGCAGTTTGTGAACTGTTCACGTGCTGTTCAGTGTATCATGAGTGGACAAATGGCACCATTGGGAATAACTGACGTGGCAACTGCGGAGCACCAGGTGCTGTTGATGTGAGAGGTGAACGTCCGCTACGAATCTGTGCGAGGGCCGAAGGACACGCTACAGTGGAGCAGCTCACTGTGAAAATCAACCAGGGAGCTACCAGACGTGTGTCTAAAACAACTGTTCAGCGAACCCTACTGCGTATCAGGCTCCGAAGCAGACGGATGGTCACTTCTCCTTTGCTATCAAAGGTGCATCGGAATAAATTGCTTCAATTTGCTCGGCAGTATCGGAACTGGACCACCAATGATTGGCAAAGGGTTGCCTTCTCCGATGACCCATGTTTTCTGCTTCATCGAACGGATGGACGTTGGCATATCAGGTGAGAAAAATCAGAGAACCAACACCCTGCAACCATTGTTGGGAGATCACAAGCTGATAACGGCAGCGTTGTGGTCTGGGGAATTCTTTCATGGCATTCTCTGGTCTAACTCATCCATGTGGAAGGCACTCTGAATCTATTTGGGTATGACTCCATCGTTGCGTTTCACGTCCACCCATACATGCTGTTTGTCTTCTCTGGGGCAGATGGAATTTTCCAGCAAGACAATGCGACATGTCACGTGGCTAGAAATGTCCGACAGTGGTTGGAAGAGCATGACCAAGACCTCCAAGTACTTCCCTGGCCCCCTAATTCGCCAGACTTCAACCCAATTGAGCATCTGTGGGACCACCTCAATCGTCTTGTTCGCTCTATGGATCCTCCCCCCATGCATCCTCCAGCAAATGTGGGGTGCACTGCAGTCAGCATGGCTCCAGATACTTGAGGTTACCTACCAGTTCCTTATTAAATCACTCTCAGCCAGTCTTATCGGTACATGTGAACGGGACTTCTGCCATCATAAACATTTATAATGCTAGGGGTCTCTGCCTGCTCACGGAACTGCTGTTTCGTACTGAACAGAATGATACAGTACGGAACAGCAGTTTAGTGGAGAGGCAGAGACTCCCAGCATCATAAATGTCTATGATGGCAAAGTCCCGTTCACCTGTACCGCGGTCGGGCCGTAAAATCCGGCCAACACACGGACCGCTTTTCACGGACCGAACTCGGTCGTGTGCAAGAGGTGAAACTTGCTAAATTTGTGTTTATAAATTGGGGGCACGGCCTCCCATGTGACAGATCTATCAAATTTTTTACGGTTTAGCCCTAGCCATAGAGTAGTATAACCTAACTGCGAAATAACTTTATATCCTCTAATAATACAGTAGGTGGCATACATATGATGTTGAATACTTTGGGTTCTATATTCATCTATCATATGCGATCACTGAACATGGTGGTAGTGCCACCAATTTTTAACAATAAAAGAGTTTGCAGGACTTAAACGTTGATATCCTATCCTTCGTATAGTCCATTAATGTTCGTACAGTGGGGGTCTGACCTGCAACTCCGTCCTTTTCATAAGAAGACGACGAGCCTTCCATAGGGCTACTTTGAGCACTACAGCTCATTAATTGCACAGAACATCGAGGCTCCTGGGGTTTTTGTCCCAGAGAACCTTTTTTAAGCTAACTGGGTCAGTTTAGCTAATATGGGAAGACCTGAATAACTCAATTTCCATTAAGAAAGCATACATCTAAAAATGTGTATGTACTATCCCTATATCTATGGGTAGATCTGTATGCTCTGATGTCCACACGTTATTCTATTATTGGAAGATTACCATCTAGTTAGTTGAGATGCTGAAAACACAATGTTTTTCTTGGCCGTCTTTATATTCCCTAGAGGGGTTATTTTCAAACAACTCTGCTTTATCTAAAGGGACTGCTAAGGAGGAATGTATGAGAAAATGAGCAAAGGATGCGTTTTTGGCCTCTCAGACAAGGTCATCTCACCAGAGAAAAGAGAGAATCCACTATTTTACTTATCTCTCTCAGCACTAGGAATGCTAAATTCTTTTTCTACAAAAACTCCCTCATACTGAAATGGGAAGCAGAAAACTGCAATATTCACATCTCATTTGTGTAATCGCAAGTAAATTTATAAAGCTACATAATATCCTCCTTGAAAAGAATGGGTAGTTAAAACTCTTCAAAAGACCACATTTTTGAGAAGACCACACCCTTATCCAGATCAGATTTCTAGCTCCGCCATATATTATGCATACTGGACATCTTTGAGAAGACCACCTCCTAGTTCAATTGAATTTTGGACGGTCATCTCAAAGTGCTTTCACTGTGCATGTAAGCGATACAATAATAAATATAATGTACACTGATGGTTAGATGAAGTTTGCAGGGTTACTTGCGACGTGGTGGGTTTATATTCTTGTATTCCCCACCACCTTGCTGTACAGACAGTCCAATTTCATCTGACCAAATACAGCACTTATACGTTGGAAACACAGGCGATCATTCTTATGGTGATAGAGTACTTACTAACACACGACTTTTTCAGTTTGGATAGATTTTATTTCATGCAATTTGAAGGTGCCCCAATGGGCTCAAAATTTTCAATCTTATTAGCTAATTTATACATGACCTGCTGGGAGGAGAATTTTCTTTTCACAGAACTTAATCCATATGGTGAGGCCATCGTGTGGTATAGATGCTACTTTAGTGACCTGCTGTTGGTTTGGGGCCAAGATGTGGCGTCCATACCACGGTTTGTAGACTTCATCAAATTTACTTTTCTAAAATTGACTTTGTGTATATCTTTTCTGGACATATCTTTGGGTGGTGATATCCATAATAAATGTGTCACTACTTCTTTGTGTAGTAAACCTATAGCAGGTAATACCATTCTGGATGCATCAAGTTGCCACACTGCCCATACCATCAAATCTATACCGCAAGGAGAATTTATCAGGGCAAGAAGAGCATGTTCTAATAATGATACTCTTTCTAAACAATGGCAAGATATAGAATGTAGGTTAAAAAAGGGGCTATATAAAGTGGATGCTAAATAAAAGGGCTCCGTATATAAAAAATTATAAACTAAAAATATATTTTTGAACTGATCGCAAAAATAAATTTGTTCTCTTTTAGTGTGCCCAGTGTTTTTTTTTTCCCATGGCTCATAGCTCCAATTCTAAAGATATTAACGTTCTTTAAATATTTGCCCGTTCTGCATCAGGATACAATTCCTACGAATATTATTGATCAAGGGTGTAAATATGTAGCTAAAAGAGGGAAAACACTCTACTCGTCTAATATTAGAAATAAAACGTGGTTGTCCCAGAAGGGATTTTTCAGGTGTGGAGGAAGTAGGTGCAATGTATGTAAATACAGACATAAAACCAAATAATTTGTGTCTTTAACCCCTTCCCGACATTTGTCGCATGGATACGTCATGGAAAGTCAATGCCGTATCCATACAACAAATGGTGGACACCGACTCAGAAGCTGAGTCGGTGCCACCATACTCGCTGCTCTTAGCCACGCCATTAACCCCCTAAATGCAGCGGTCAAAAGCGATCACTGCATTTATGGGGTTTGCAGCTAATCGGCACCCCAGCAATGAAATTGCAGGGGTGCCGGTGGCTGCAAAGGCAACCGGAGGCCTAACACTAGCTTCCCGGTATGCCTAGTAGGCGGGGCCTAAAAGGCTTCTCTAGCTGTCAGCAAGATGGCATGAGCCAGCGTCCTCAGCGGTGGATATCAGCTGTATGTTACAGCTGACATCTACCTGTAACGGCCGGAAACTGAGCTAGTTCCGATTCCTGCCATTAACCCCTTAGATGCAGCGATCGAAAGCGATTGCTGCATTTAAGGGGTTTGCAGCTCATCGGCAGCCCTGCCATGCAATCACAGGGCTGCCGACTGCTGCTATGGCAACAGGAGGCCTAACAATGGCCCCCTACTCTGCCATTACGGAAGCCGATTAGGGCCCGCCTGGAGGCGAAGCCTAATCGGCTTGCTGTCAGTGAATGACTGACAGCTCTACTACATTGCACTACATAGGTGGTGCATTGTATTAGAAAAAAAACATCTGACAGTTGGACCTTCAAGTCCCCTAGTGGGACTAAAGAAAGAAAAGAAAGTGTGAATAAACAAGTTGTAAAATAAAGTTTCAAGTAAAGGTATCATACCTATTATTATACTTTTGTCTTTTTTGACACACAAGTATTTAACATTTCAAGTAATAATATAAAACACAATCGCCCTTTCTCACTTATCAAGTACTTTATTATTGAAAAAAAAAGGAAACCATACATATTTGGTATCACTGCGTCCCTAAGGAAAAAACAATGCCAGCATTTCTGTTTTTGGTCACTTTGCCCTACAAAAATTGGAATAAAAGGTGATCAAAAAGTCGCATGTATCCAAAAATGGTACCTATATAAATTATAGCTCGTCTCGCAAAAAAAAAAGCCCTCACACAGCTCTGTTGACTAAAAAAATTAAACAGTTATGGTTCTCACAACATGGAGACAGAAAAAAAAATTATTTTTTACAAAAGTAATTTTAATGAGCAAAATGTTGTAAAACACAAAGTGCTATAAATTAGTTATCGCCGGAATCCAATCAACCCGCAGAGTAAATCTAACATGTAATTTATAATTCATGGTGAACGCTGTATAAAAAAACCTAAAAAACGATGTTATAATTGCTGCTTTTTGGCCACCTTGCCTCCATAAAAATAGGATAAAAAGTGATCAAAAAGTCGCAAGTCATTGCCCCGCTCCTGACAATAAGTGCGCGCGTGGTCAGCATGATGTGATGCGGCCGGCGCTGCACTTATGAGCGGCGGTTCAGGCACTGAAGACAGAGCATGGGGGTGTTTTGCAGTGTCAGTGTGTCTGCCATGTTCGGTCTTCAGTGCCGCCGCTCATTAGTGCAGCCCTGGCCGCATCGCATCATTCTGACGGCGCACACTTGTCAGGACTCAGGAGCGGGGCAATGGCTTTATTACACAGCCACGGCCCCGCTCTCATACATTCATGTGTTACAATGCTAAGCTGTGTGGCCTCATACAGCTTACTGTCAAAATACATGAAATAACGGTATCGAACCGTTTGAGGGTGCACAGTATCGAAACAGTATCGACGTTTCGATGCATCGTGCATCCCTAATCTCTAGTAGACATATTGGGAATGTTAATTAGCAACAATTTTGTGTGGTATAACTGCCTGTCCTACAAGCAGATACGTTTGAAATTTAGAAAAATTATAATTTTTGCCATTTTTCGCTACATTTTGGTGTTTTTCGCAATTAAATACTGAATGTATCGAGAGAATTTTTCCAGGAACATAAAGTCCAATGTGTCACGAGAAAACAATCTCAGAATCGCTTGGATAGGTAAAAGCATTCCAAAGTTATTACCACATAAAGTGAAACATGTCGGATTTGAAAAATGAGGCACTGTCAGGAAGGTCAAAAGTGGCCACAGCAGGAAGAGGTTAAAAGATCAGATAAACAACACAAGTTTGAACAGCACATTCCAACAAAATGAAACAAAACATTTGTACAGGTGCAAGAACGCCTGTGACCATTCTTCCCTGGGTGATTTTAATTAGTTTAATGCTGGTTCCTACCATCCCCAAGAATATGTAGGTTTAGTCCCAGTTCTGGGTGTATATGCAGAGTAGGTTCCCACCTATAGAGATCGCCTTGTCGTGGCAGGTGGGCCCACACAATTTGATTAAAATGCGCGCTAAGAACCTCCCTATTGTAAGTAGATTTAGCGGTAAGGCATATTTATTTATATTTAGTGGCTCAGGTGATATTATTGTCCACAGTGTGCTGTCACCATTTTCTTGTGTGCTGTTTAACCCCTTAAGGACACACCCTGTTTTGGCCTTAAAGGGAATGTGTCGCAAATTAAACCTTTTTTTTTTAAGTGTCGTTACTTATTTCTATTAGATTTTTTAAGTTTTTTGCTGTATTTTATATTTTTTTTTCCGTATGGTGGAAAGTATTAAAAATTAAATAATAATTTGACATTTTTTCCAATGTTGGCCACCAGGGGGAGCACTTCCCAGAATTACAGCAAGGTGAATAAGGCAAAGCAACCTGACTCACAGCTGCTGTAAATGTGGGAGGGAACCTCACCCCCCCTCTTGCAAGCCAGGTAAAGGTGTCTTCAAATTGCTAAGCAGTGTCCGGCAGCCATATTGGGTGTGATTCTGCAGCTGGAAGAAGTTATAGGACACACCAAAAGGCTAAGTGTATGTTCACACGCTTACTAAACAAAGGGAAAACCGCTCCTGATTTTCAGCCATTTTTTAATCAAACTCGCGTTTAACGGCCGTTTTTGGAGCTGTTGTTCTATAAAGTCAATGAAAAACGGCTCTAAAAACGGCCCAAGAAGTGATGTGCACTTCATTTTGGTTGGGCGTCTTTTTACGTGCCGTTTTTGGAAAACTACCACGTAAAAAACGTCCTGTCGAAACAGAACGCCGTATTTCCCATTGAAACCAATGGGCAGATGCTTGTAGGCGTTCTGCTTCCGATTTTTCAGCTGAAAACATTGTGTGTGAACATACCCCTAGGGTATGTGCACACGCTAACTGCATTTACGTCTGAAATGACGGATCTGTTTTCAGGAGAAAACAGCTCCGTCATTTCAGACGTAATTGCTCGTACTCGCGTTTTGCGAGGCGTCAATTACGGCCGTAATTTGGAGCTGTTCTTCATTGAATTCAATGAAAAACGGCTCAAATTACGTCCCAAGAAGTGTCCTGCACTTCTTTGCCGAGGCTGTTATTTTACGCGCCGTCTTTTGACAGTGACGCGTAAAATTACAGGTCGTCGGCACAGTACGTCGGCAAACCCATTCAAATGAATGGGCAGATGTTTGCCGACGTATTGGAGCCGTCTTTTCAGGCGTAAATCGAGGCGTAAAACGCCTCGTTTACGCCTGAAAATAGGTCGTGTGAACCCAGCCTTAGAATGATGAAAGTGAAGTGAATGACTTTTCAGTTGACCGGTTCACACGCCGTGTATTTGACATGTTTTTTTTTTGTTGCACATTTTACGTGCAAAACAACACATAAAAAACGCTTGATTACACTTGATTTTGCATGTTTGGGGGATTTGTGTGTGTGTGTGTGTGGGGGGGGGGGAGTGCTCGCCGCTGATTCTTCAAAACAGCTGATAAGCGGCTATGAAGTATCAGCGGCGCCCGTGCACACTCCGCTCTGCCACACACACACGGGAAAAGTCTTAAAGGGGTCGTCCAGGAAAACATGGCGCCGCACCTGTCCTCAGGTCGTGTGTGGTATTACAGCTCTGTCCTATTCACTTCAATGGAGGTGAACTGCAATACCAGACACAACCTGAGGACAGGTGCGGCGCAGTGTCTCCAATCCGGACACCCCTTCTGTCCTGAGATGACCCGACGGGGGAGGCGGGTGTCAGAGCCACCCACCGCCATCACCACAGACAGAACCACAACTACGGCATGAGGGCAGGGCTTGTCCTGAGTGCACTGTCTCTTGTTATGCCCGTCCATCCAGCCCTTTCCTGGTTATATCTGCGTCTGGGAAAGCTGGGTGACCACCATTACCCCTCATACTGGAGTGTTTAGGGATGTGACTAATGAACCTCTCACACTCCAGTGGGAGGGGTAATGGTGGTCACCCAGCTTTCCCAGACCCCTGAACGGTAAATTTCTCTAGTTGTGCTGAGACTGTTTGGGGATGTGACTAATGAACCTCTCAGTCTCAGCACAACTAGAGAGATTTATCATTCAGGGGTCTGGGAAAGCTGGGTGACCACCATTACTCCTACTGGAGTGTGTTTGGGGATGTGACTAATGAATCTCACACTCCAGTAGGAGGGGTAATGGTGGTCACACAGCTTTCCCAGACCCCTGAACGGTAAATCTCTTGTTGTGCTGAGACTGTTTGGGGATGTGACTAATGAACCTCTCAGTCTCAGCACAACTAGAGAGATTTATCATTCAGGGGTCTGGGAAAGCTGGGTGACCACCATTACTCCTCCTAGTGGAGTGTGTTTGGGGATGTGACTAATGAACCTCTCACACTCCAGTAGGAGGGGTAATGGTGGTCACACAGCTTTCCCAGACCCCTGAACGATAAATCTCTCTAATTGTGCTGAGACTGAGAGGTTCATTAGTCACATCCCCAAACAGTCTCAGCACAACTAGAGAGATTTACCGTTCAGGGCTTTCCCAGTACAGTTTCATCGTGTGTCCTTCACACAAGGGAGGGAGGGGGGGGCGTCGGGTGGGGGGGCCCGTCGGGGGTCACGAGAGCGGGGGTCTGTGTGGTAGAGAGTGGGACATGCAGAGACACACATCTTACCTGCAGTGCAGCTGGTCTTCAAGATGGCGCCTGCTCTCTCCCTGCAAACAGCTGCTCTGCTCTGTGTGACTCAGACCTGCGTCTGCGCAGGACAGAGCCATAGAGCAAAGTCAATGGAACGGCTCCCGTTCATTGACTCCTATGCACTGTAGCTGCCGTATTCCATCTCTGTATGTGTCGTTAATCGACACATACAGAGATGAAAAACAAAATGGCAGCCCCCATAGTGAAGTAAAAGTTAGAAAAAAGTAAAAAACAAACACACACATAAATAAGATTTTAGAATAAAACACTAAATGCAAATTGATATCAAAAATTTTTCTTTCCTGACACCTTTCCTTTAAGGACACAGACAATTTTTTTCAAATCTGACATTACACTGTATGTGGTAATAACTTTGGAATGCTTTTATGTATCAAAGCGATTCTGAGATTGTTTTCTCGTGACACATGGTACTTTGTGCTAGTGGTAAAACTTGGAAAATATATTCAGTGTTTATTTGTAAAAAAAAACCACAAATTCAGAGAAAATATGCAAAAATGTTCATTTTTCTAAATTTAAATGTATCTTTGCTTGTAAGACAGATAGTAATATCACATAAAATAGTTACTAGTTAACATTTACCATATGTCTACTTTATGTTTGCATCATTTTTTAAAGGCCCTATTATTTTTCTGGGACGTTACAAGGCTTATAAGTTTAGCAGCAATTTCTCACATTTTCAAGAAAATTTCAAAAGGCTATTTTTTTGGCCACCAGTTCAGTTCTGAAGTGACTTTGAGGTCCTTATATATTAGAAAGTCCCCATAAATCATCTTATTTTCGAAACTGAACCCCTCAAAGTATTCAAAACAGCATTCAGATAGTTTCATAACCCCTTAGGCGTTTCACTGGAATTAAAGCAAAGTAGAGGTGACATTTTCATTGTTTTTTTGACAAAATTCATTTGTAATACATTTTTTTTCTGTAATGCAGAAGTCATAGTGACGTGTCAGAAGTTTTGATTGGTGGGGGTCCGAACACTGAGACCACCCCACCAATCGCTAAAACTAAGCAGCTAAAGCGCTCATGTGAGCGCTCAGCCGCTTCGTGTCTGTTCGGCTTTTTCCAGAAATGAATGTATTTGAGTATGGACTCAATAAAAAGTCTATGAGCCCGTACACCGATACATTTATTTACAGAAAAAGCCGAGCAGACACAAAGCGGTTGAGCGCTCACAAAAGCACTTAATCTGCTTTGTTTTAGTGATTGGTGGCGGTCTCAGTGCTCGGATCCCCACCAATCAAAACTTCTGACATGTCACTATGACATGTCAGGAGTTTATTAAACGTTTAGTTACCCTTTAACCCCTTAAGGACACAGCCTGTTTTGGCCTTAAGGACAGCCAATTTTTTCAAATCGAACATGTCACATTATGTGGTAATAACTGGAATGCTTTTATGTATCCAAGCGATTCTGAGATTGTTTTGTCGTGATACAATGTACTTTGTTAGTGGTAAAATTTGGTCGATTTTTATATTCAGTGTTTATTTGTGGAAAACCCCAAAGTTCAGAGAAAATTTGCAAAAATTAGAATTTTTCTAAATTTAAATGTATCTGCTTGTAAAACAGATAGTAATACCACACAAAATAGTCAAAGCATTCGAAACAGCATTCAGAAAGTTTCTTAACCCTTTAGGGTTTTACCAGAGAAATGAAACTCAATATTTATTGCCCAGATTCTGCAGTTTTTAGAAATATCCCACATGTGGCCCTAGTGTCCTAATGGACTCAAGCGCAGGCCTCAGGAGCAAATGTGCACCTAGTGGATTTTGGGGCTTCCTTTATTTTTTAGAATATATTTTAGGCACCATGTCATGTTTGAAGAGGTCTTGTGGTGCCAAAATAGTGGAACCCCCCCAAAAGTGACCCCATTTTGGAAGCTACACCCCTCAAGGAATTATCTTTGGGTATAGTTAGCATTTGGCCCTACAGGTATTTAAAAACGGCGCATAAAAAAAACGCATGTCACTTCTTGAGCTGTTTTTGGAGCCTTTTTTCATTGGGTCAATGGAAAAACCGTTTCAAAAACTGCCGTAAAAAACGCTTGAAACATAAAAAACGGCGGTAAATCAGAGGCTGTTTTCCCTTGAAAACAGCTCCGTATTTTATAGCCGTTTTTTGTTAAGCCTGTGAACATAGCCTGACAGCAGTTAGCCAGCACGCACCGGTACGTCCTGTATTGCGTTAAGGGGTTAAAAGATCAGAGCTATAAAATTGAAACATTCATAAATTGTGATACACGTTATGTAGTCTATGCCGTTAATTGCATCAAATGCAACTTAACCTATGTAGGCTGCACCATAAGAAAATTAAAAATCCGCATTGCAGAACATATATCGGATAATTAAGAAAATGCTTCTAATACCACTGTTGCAGCTAGGAATTTTATAGATAAACATAATAGTTCCCTTGAATATTTTTTAGATTTCATGGATTTTTATGTGAAAATACCTCAGAGGTGGGAACTAGTGGAAACATCTTCTAAACCGAGAGGCACATTGGATTCTTCAACTGGAAACAAGAGTACCTAAGGGTCCTAATTGGAGAGTAGATCTCCTTTATCTCTATTAGCTCCTTAGTGAATATCAATATGCCGTTTCACGGCGGTCACTAAGGGGCCTTAGGCTAGGCTAGGCCGTCGCCTTTTCACAGCGGTCATTAAGGGGCCTTAGGCTAGGCCGTCACCTTTTCACGGCGGCCCAGTCTAAGTCCGGCACGGGTGTACTGTGCAGGATGGAGCCAGGGCTCGGCTGTCTGATGACAGCCGGGCTCCTGCTCCAACGACCGTAATTGAAGTTTACTTTGATCCCGGCCGTTTAACCCGTTAAATGCTGCGGTCAATAGCGACCGCAGCATTTAAATAGTTTACAGAGGGATGGAGCTCCCTCTCTCACCCATCGGTGGCCCGCAAATGCAATCGCGGGCCTCCGATGGGGTGCCATGGCAGCCGAGGCCTTGATTAAAGCCCCCAGGTCTGCCCTGGGCATATGCCTAGTGGGACGTGCCGGAGGCACATCCTAATTTATTGATTTACACTAACAGCCAATAATGCTTTGGTATACGAAGTACACCAAAGCATTATAGCAGCGATCTAAAGATCGCATAGTAAAGTCCCCTAGTGGTTTTATTTAGTAAAAGTGTAGAAAGTAAGTAAAACTACACATATGTGGTATTGCCACGACCGTAATGACCCAAACAATAAAGTTAATATATAATTAAAACCGCAAGGTGAACACCGTAAAAAAAACCGCAAAAAGCAATGGCAAAATTGCTATTTTTTTCCATTGCCCCCCCAAAAAGTCATAATAAATGTTAAGTCCCATGTACCCCAAAACAGTACCAATCAAAACTACGTCTCGTCACGCAAAAAACAAGCCCAAAAAAATCACTACATTGACGGAAAAATAAAAAAACGACGGCTCTTGGAAAGTAACGATGCAAAAACAAATAATTTTAGTTCAAAAGAGTTTTTATTGCGCAAAAGTCGTAAAACATAAAAAACCTCCTACATATGTGGTATCGTCTTAATCGTACCGACACATAGAATAAAGGAGGTAGTGTTATTTATGCCGCACAGTGAACGGTGTCCATTTAAAACACATAGAACAATGGTGGAATTTCAGGTTTTTTTTCTATTCCCCCGAAAAAAGTTAATAAAAGTTAATCAAAAAATATGTACCCCAAAATGGTGCCATTAAAAAGTACAACTAATCCCGCAAAAAACAAGTCCTCATACAGCTATGTCGACAGAAAAATAAAATAGTTATAGCTCTTTTGAATGCGACTATAGAAAAAAAAATAAAAATTGCTTGGTCATTAAGGCCTAAAGTAGGCTGGTCACTAAGGGGTTAAAATAACTACACAATTGCTCCTTATTTACGTCCAGAATGGTATTATAATGCTGTTTAACCCCTTAATGACCGGCCCTGAAAAGGTCTTAATGACCAGCCACACTTTTCCGTTTTTGCTAGAGCAGCTTGCTGAATAAAAGATCAGGAGCTGTTAGTTACAGCTCCTACTTAGAGGATGAGCTCACAGGAGCGCTCATCAGCCTCCTCTACAGCGACGCCAAAAGACGTCGCTGTAGACTAAGCACATGCACCACCTGCTGTCAAGGCGGAGGGCGGTTGTTAAGGGGTTAACTAAAAATTACTGTGGTTTTTGGTGAACTTTTTTGGTCTTCATTCATACTATTTGCTCATTACATGTGTCTAAATGCGTTTTTTTCTGTAATAACCATTCCATGTATTATGTGTGGAAGGCTTATGTATTTTACTCCACTACGTTGGTAGCTTAGTAAGTGTTAAGTAACAATATATTGTTTATGTATTTTCTTTAATATACAAGGTGTCAAATGAGAAATATATCTATATGCATTACCAAAACCTGTGTAGATTTTAAGATAAGGAGTAATTAGGATTGGCTCATTATGCTTTTAAAAACACATGCATCAGTTGAGTGACTTGGTCACGATTCTGGGGGCATGTGGTCCCACGAGGCCTCTCTGCCGCAGCGCAGTAGCATCTGGCCAACTACAGTCAATGAAAGTCTCTAGCACAAACGTTACCTGTATGAAAGTCCTGACAGATACAAGACATAGCAGACGCTTTGGCACAGATGATACGTGGCAGATGACACTTTGCGTGACAGTGAGGATGAACTCTACTCCAACACTAGACTCCACTCAGGAGCAAACACAATTACAGGATACAACTAAGAGACCATTTGCTATACGGGTAGACAAAACAACGCTCAGGCACAGGAAGAAGAGCAGGACGGATTTGGCTTTGGAGGAAGTCGCATCTGGCCAAACAGGGGGCTGCAGGGGAAATGTAGCATTACAGAATAGCCATTCGAATGAATGGCTGTCCATGTAATGTATGGGCTGCCTTACATGGGTTGTCCCACAGAATAGGTGATATGTGTTTCGTCGCTCCTGTGTTCACGAGAACGGGGGTCCCGAGTCCCCTGTATAAAAGGAACGGCAAGCCGAGGACCACATTCTCTTGATCAATGGGGGTCTCAGCGATCAAACATTTATCACGAAGGCTTTATTCAGATGAACGTGCGTGTAAAATCGGTCATGAAAAAATACAGTATGCACACGTGCGGGACCCGTTTTCACGGATCCCTTATAGACTTGAGTCTATTGAGGAATCTGTGAAAATGGACAAAAATAGGACATGTCCTATTTTTCCACAGGCCCTTCACACGGTCCGTTAAAACAATGGCCGTATGAATAGCCCTATAGAAATAAATGCAGGCGTGTGACGGGCGTTAGAACCAACAAATACATTCCTGTAATTTTTTTCTCTTCTCAGACTTCTGTTTTTGTGAAATTCCACATTATATTGCAATTTTATGACTGAATAAAGTGCCGGATTATCAGACATTATGGAATCTCAGACACCAGATTTAAGAGGTTATCCTATGAAGGACATATATTACCTATTCACAGGATAGGTGATAAATGTCTGATCACTGGGGGTCCCACTGAAGGTCCCGAGCTGCCCGTTTCTCCTCACTGCACAACGGTAGTGAAGAGGAGCTTAAATTGAGTGGTGGTCACGTATGTGTCCTAACCTGCACTTGGCTGTTTCCGTCAGTCGCATAGACATTGAAGAAGTGGCAGCTTGAATGCGAGATCACTGCTCCTATCAAACGCTTTCTTACTGCGGTCATGCAGTGAGGAGGAACAGGGTGTTCGGGACCTGTTTTAGTAAATTGTGGGGGTCTCTGCGTTGGGGCCTCTAGCAATTAGAGATTTATCACCTATCATGTTGATTGTCGATGTGTTTTTTTTTTTTTTTTTGTCCCAGTCTTCCCCCTTAACACATGTCTGTAGTTGTACTGAAATATATTAAGTGTAGAAATCCATATATAGTGTTACAGGTCCTTAGTGATAGGGAATGTTTATATTCCTCTCAAAGCTCTTGACTCTTCTTACAAATGGTGTACAAGTCTATTCCTTAAAGGGTATGGCATGAAATGTACAGTGCAGTTATTCTGTAACTCTAAGCAGCTGTTTTCTTTCTCTCACATTTAGGCAGATGTCCAAGTGGAGCAGAATCGGCAAAATTTTTATGAGCTGTCACTAGAATATGTATGTAAACTGCAGGAAATCCAGGAGCGGAAAAAATTTGAATTTGTGGAACCTGTAAGTGAGGACATTGGTATACAGAGCATTAATAGCTTGTGTCAAACTGTATATAGTTATTGCTGCAAGCAGATCATATAACATTCATACTGAAGCTCTAAACTTCTGTATATAAGGGTCTGTGTTGCAGTGCAACATGAATGTTTTGTTGTCTCTTCCCTTTCTCCCACTCTCTTCTCTGTCCCCCGCGCTCTCGCTCTGTCCCCCGCGCTCTCGCTCTGTCCCCCGCGCTCTCGCTCTGTCCCCCGCGCTCTCGCTCTGTCCCCCGCGCTCTCGCTCTGTCCCCCGCGCTCTCGCTCTGTCCCCCGCGCTCTCGCTCTGTCCCCCGCGCTCTCGCTCTGTCCCCTGCTCTCTCCCCCGCTCTCGCCCTCCTCCCCCCCGCGCTCTCGGGCTCCTCCCCCCCGCTCTCGGGCTCCTCCCCCCCGCTCTCGGGCTCTCCCCCCGCGCTCTCGGGCTCCTCCCCCCCGCGCTCTCGGGCTCCTCCCCCCCGCGCTCTCGGGCTCCTCCCCCCCGCGCTCTCGGGCTCTCCCCCCCGCGCTCTCGGGCTCTCCCCCCCGCGCTCTCGGGCTCTCCCCCCCGCGCTCTCGGGCTCTCCCCCCCGCGCTCTCGGGCTCTCCCCCCCGCGCTCTCGGGCTCTCCCCCCCCCGCGCTCTCGGGCTCTCCCTCTCGGGCTCTCCCCCCCGCGCTCTCGGGCTCTCCCCCCCGCGCTCTCGGGCTCTCCCCCCCGCGCTCTCGGGCTCTCCCCCCCCCGCGCTCTCGGGCTCTCCCCCCCCCCCCCCGCGCTCTCGGGCTCTCCCCCCCCCCCCGCGCTCTCGGGCTCTCCCCCCCCCCCGCGCTCTCGGGCTCTCCCCCCCCCCCCCCCGCGCTCTCGGGCTCTCCCCCCCCCCCCGCGCTCTCGGGCTCTCCCCCCCGCGCTCTCGGGCTCTCCCCCCGCGCTCTCGGGCTCTCCCCCGCGCTCTCGGGCTCTCCCCCCCGCGCTCTCGGGCTCTCCCCCCCGCGCTTTTGCGCTCTTCCCCCGCGCTTTCGCGCTCTTCCCCCCCGCGCTCTCCCCCCCGCGCTTTCGCGCTCTTCCCCCCCGCGCTCTCCCCCCCGCGCTTTCGCGCTCTTCCCCCCGCGCTCTCCCCCCCGCGCTTTCGCGCTCTCCCCCCCCCCCCCCCGGGCTTTTGCTCTTCCCCCTTCCCCCCCCCCCCGGGCTTTCGCTCTTCCCCCCCCCCCCCCCCGGCTTTAGCTGAGGCCTAAATGTAGATATTTAACTGTAGTGTAGACATAGGATGGGACCAGTCTTAAAAGCATTATGTGAGGTCAGGTGACTTAAAGTTTTTTGTTTTTTTTCCATCAAGTATATTTATTATATATCCACAGGATATGTCAGATAGATGCAAGTCCTAGATCTATCTCTAATAAGGGGCCCCCTAAACCCCGTTCTACCTCCTTTTGTGTTGTGGCTGTCTCGTGTGATTTCCGACCATGAAAAAGAAAACCGCGTAGCTTGCTGAGCTATGCTGTTTCCGTAAGTCCCATAGAACTGAATAGTACTTACGGAAACCGCGTAACTAGCATGCTATGCTGCTTCTGTAACTTCAATTCACTACTATGTGAATTACGGAAATAGTGTAGCTCAGCGAGCTACGCTGTTTTCCTTTTCATGGTCGGAAATCAGCCGGAACACAGAGGTAGAACAGCGTTTAGGGGGCCCCGTTCTCAAGATAGGTATTGGTCCCTGAGGTGTGACTTGCATCTATCTGACGTTTATGGCATATTCACTGGATATGTCCTAAATGTCCCTGATGGGAAAACCCCTTTAAGTAAGTCGGAACAACTTACTGCTGCGAATTCTTTTCAAATATTACCATTGAAAGAGTCGACAACATCATCAATACCAGCTAATGTCACAGGCCTCACCAAAAAGAAGCAGTTCCAGCCATTACATTAGGGCTGAGTTAATTAAATGTTTGACCAAATATAGCAGGCTAATTTTTAAGTTGATAATTTTGTATGGGCCGTGACTGATGTTATAAATACCCAAATGGCCCTTGGCAGACAAAATATGTTACCCACCCCTGCGATAAATGGTTAATTTAGGGTCAATCATACAAGCAGCAATGTCCTTGCCTGAAAAGCCCTTTTGATGCAAAGCAATGATGACCGCACGTGTTTCCTTGGAGGTAACCATGGTTAACAGAAGAAGACAATCTTTTCGAGCACCATCACCCTTTTAAAGCAACCAGTCTGCTCTTATATTTCGATAAGCATGACAAAGTTATATTAGCTGTCTTGTCCTCATTAACCCTTTCTTCTGAACTAACGAGAAGATCACTGAAATTATGTTAGCAGGTCATTTTGTGGCAGGGCTGAAATGCAGTGGAAATGGGGTTTTTGTGACTTAAGTTAATTTTCATGTCAAGGAATGATTTTGTAATTGATTGAAATTTATCTAATCACTCTTTATACCAATCTAGAGATAATGCAAATTGCCACTATAAAAACAGAAGCGGCAAACTTTGTAAAAACCGAAATTTGTGTCAGTCTCAAAACTTTTGGCCAGGTCTGAACAAGACAAATATTCGAATGAATGGCCATCCATGTAATGTATGGACTAGCTTAAAGTAGTTGTGTTATCAAAACAACTTCTCACCTATCCACAGAATATCCATGCAGCGAGGAGTATATTTATCACCTATCCTGCGGATTGTCGATGCGTTTGGAATTTTTAATCCATTTTCTCCCCTAAACACGTTTGTACTGATAATATTTATCGAACATAACTGCTTATTTACAAATCTGGAAAGCTGGGTGGTACACACTGAGGGAGCTATAATAGCAGCCGTGTTGGTGGTCACCCAGCTTTCTCAGAATCTTGTATAACAAGGAATCAGCTTAATATTATTTAAATAAAATTAAGGGCATTTATATATTTTTATTTGAGTGATTTCTAGTTTCAATTTGGTTTTCAATAGCTCTGTGGCTGCAACATTTGGGCAGGTGATTTGGCAGAACTCTCACAAAATTAGTCCCCTGTTTGTATAAACTATGGGATGATTTTATTCTGATTTGTTTGAGTGAATTTACTAGTACGGTATAGAATTAACTTTTGTCTGGGATATATTCTCCAGAGATACAGCCCCAGAACCCTTATTGCATAAATAAGGTAAGATGTGCCATTCCGCAATGTAGGAAAGCTGGGTGACAACCTGTGTGGGAGCGTAGTAATGGTTGCGATATTAATTTTGGATATTATGTAAATGAATTTTGTATGATCTTTCTGTGACTGCTTTTTCTGGTTCCTCTAATATAAGATTGATTTATTTTCTCATAGATGCTGGCATTTTTCCAAGGAATTTTCACCTTCTATCACCAAGGATATGAACTAGCTAAAGATTTTAACCATTACAAATTGGAGCTACAAATTAACATTCAGAATGTGAGTGTCATTGTTTTACTTTTTGGCCTCTACTTTCCAGAAGTTTGAAAAGTCCTTAAAAACTCACCTCTTCATAAATGCCTATCCATCTCCATCTAACTCAAATTTGTACTTGCAAAATACCAACAATGCTAATCAATTTTCCCCCGCGACTATATCCAAGGTTACACCTTCTCCTTAAACTGTAAGCTCCTGTGGGTAGGGCTCTCTTTTTAATGTTTCTTGTTTTTGTATGAAATTTTATTGACCTCTATATTTGCTCCCCTTATTCACACGAACGTTAAAATTGGCGGTGTGACTGATGTTTTTTAGCATAAAAATCAATGTACTTATATGGAGCTATTCACGCGGCCGCTGTTTTAACATTCCGTGAAAAAATAGGACATGTCCTATTTTAGCCCGTTTTCACGGATCCCTCAATAGACTAAAGTGTATGAGGGATCTGTGAAATCGAGTCCCGCACAGATAGAAATCAGCTGTTGAAAAAGTCAATTTAACACACGGTGTGAATAAGGTCTTACCAGGGGCTGTCGTCAGGTGAAGGTCTTAGCTGAACACAGTAGTAAAGGTGTTGTCTTGCAAACTTTGTCAAAGTATTTCTATCCATATTTATTTTTTATTAGTGGGAAAACTGGCATCTCTCTTCTCTTTCACAAGCCCTTTGAAATTAGGCACAAAGGGGGTGACTGCCATTCGAACAAACTGATTCAAATGCTCATCTGTGATCCGAGTGTGGTGTCTGTTCTTCACCAGATTCATAGTGAGAAATGCAGATTCACAAGTACATATAGAACCAAACCTAGTAAGAACATGGATTGTTGTTTTACTAATGTGGAGCACATGAGATACTAAATTATTAACTCCATGTGCCTTAATAACGTGTAGTGTACCTTTGAAATATGCACCGTCTTCACAGTGGATCACTGACAGAGAGGCACAGACATGATTGGTATGTGCCACTGACACTGTAGTAGGCGCTCCTTGTCTGCAGTGATGAGATGCCACCATGCTCTGCCTCTGCCCTTCTCACTCCCATTCTTCCTCGCTCACAACCCAAACTGTTTTGGTGGCAGTGGTCTACGTCCCTCCTCTGCTCCTACGGCTCCTAAGTGTGCTTTGGAGATATAAGCTCACTTACGTGCTGCTGCAGAAGAGGAGGGACCACCCTCCTTCACCGCTCTGTCAGGACGATACTGGAACTTGCACGGCCGCACTTCTGTGTTTTTTTTCCTGACACCGGCATAATACAAAGAGCTGCTTGCCATTTCAGATAAAAGCAGACCTGACAACTGGCATCTGCGGTCTGCCATTTGAGGACCCCTTCCCTAGCAGTTCCTGGGGGTTTCTGTTTTCAGAAGGGGTCACCATCTCCTGGCATGACCCACTTTCAGCTGCCTCCAAGTGTGCATCAGTCCCTTGACACTGCTCTCACCGATGAACGGCTCCTTCCCCATACCTCTCTCTTCCACCCCTGTCTTGACGTTCGGTACAGCATGGGCACCGAAGAAGGAGCACTTCTTTCTAGAGGAGGAAGTTGCTCCGAAGATGACTGCCAAAAAGAAAAATAACCATGACACCGTTATAGTACGTAACACTATCAAGAGGGAATAGATGGTATCATTACATTACCGTATTTGGATTAATTGAAAACGTAAAAACGCTGGAGTGCTTCTTTAAAATCAGTGCATTCATCTCCACAGTATTCACTCTATAAGATGCAATATGAGAAAACATAAGCATATATGTGGCAACATACTGCCACCTAGAGGAGGTTTTACAATGGTACAGTAAGTTTGAATTGAAATGACACATCCATGTAAATACATGCTTAAATCCTGTATGAATGTAACTGATCACTGATCTTTCTGTTCTTTAAGTATATTCTTTGCAGATATGTTCACATATCCAAATCCTCACTTTCTTTTTTTTAGTTTTGACATTTTTGAATAGGTATTCTTCCTTTCATACAACCTCCTCTACATTGATGCAAATGGAAGCAGACCGCTATGTTTGTGTTCCTTTTCGTAGTTGTTTTTTGTAGCTATTTATCAAAACACTTAACATTCTCAAAAATTACTTGAATCATGTAGTTTTCAAACCGTATAAAGACTCAATCTTTCTCCGGGGAAGCACATGGATAGTGTCCGTTCTTCTGTTCAGAACACAAATAAGGTGGATGATCTGGTTATTTACAGGGTGCTCTCTCTCATTTTATCGCTGCTATAGAGAACCCCATATATGTCTATATTTCTTCATGATGGTTTCGATAGTGGATCAGACTGTCATTCTTGAAGCCATTCATATATTCTACCTTTTATGTATTCCGTGATTCAGTTCTAAAGCCCTCAATGATTGATTTGTATGGAAGTCCCCAGATGAACACACATTTGGTTTACACATTTCAGACCCGAAATCGTTTTGATGGAACACGATCAGAGGTTGAAGATTTGATGAGAAAGATCAGGAAAAACCCACAGGAGCACAAACGAGCCAGCCCTTTCACAATGGAAGGCTACCTCTATATCCAGGAGAAACGTAAGCTCCACTACCTGTGCTAAGTAATCTAGAATAAATGCCAGAATTATCCTCGAAGGGGTTTTCTAATAAAAGGCGCAAAATTATACAATTCTCTATTCTGGGCTCCAGAGTGGAGGTCTTACCTCAATGTTACAGTGTTGTGTATAACCATGAGGGTTTCCGATCTCACCCAATCTGAGTCTTTAGAAGTTTTTAGTTTATGGCTTTTATACTGAATAGTCACTAAATACTTTTGTATCTTTTTTTTTTTTTCTCATATAGGACCTGCTCCATTTGGTTCCAGCTGGGTAAAGCATTACTGCATGTTTAAGAAGGAATCCAACACGTTATCATTGTTTCCATATGAACACAGATCAGGAGGGAAAATAGTGAGTATACAAAACCGAAATATTGATTTCAGCTTTTGATTAGCAGTACAGTTTGGAAAGAGTAGAATAAGGGAAGGTTTAGCTCGTAGCCTTGGACCCAGTAGGGTAGAGGGATATAAAGGTAGAATGGCCTCTGTTTTTCATAGGAAAATGAAAGCAGCAACTTGATTGGTTACCCTGGGAAACGACTCTACTTTCACTTTGTACCAGTTTTGACAAATCTCCCCTAATGACTCGTTCTCCACGTGTTCGTGCAATTACCATATTCTAGTAAAAGACACACCTAAGCTGACTTATCCGGTTGGCGTTTCCGTTCTGCTCCATCAGAGGAACAAAACATGAAAAAACCCAGAAGCGCTGCTTCTGTTGTACAACTGACGCCATCTGCACGCGACCGAACCCAATAACTTTAGTGGCTTCCGACGGCTTTCCGTCAGGGTATCTGGGGTTTTACCGGAAACAAAAGTGCAGCATGCAGTGCTATAGTTTCTGGTATTTTTGACCGGATCTGTGACTCGGCCACCTAATGGAGCCTCCAATGCAGATGTGAACAGGCCCTAAAAGGTACACAAATTTCCCACTTCATGCATAGTTCATACTGTCGTCAAAGTAATAAGGCTCTGGCCACACCACGTTTACATATGACGCAAAAAGTGGTTGGAAGAGTTCTTTTTTTTTTTTTTTTTATTTATAATTTTTTGAGGTCCAACTAATGGATCTGTTGTGCGTGTTGCTCCTATAATAGGTCAGAATGTCATGCAGCCGCCATGGCATACAATATGCGGACGTATGATAGCTGATAATATAGAATATCTTATAGCGAGATATGCAGTAATTCTCTTACATCCGAACACTGTATGCCACGGAAGCCCCCAGCTTTCATATATTTCCTGACCTAAGAGCAAAACTTCAAAAGATCTAAAAGTATTGCGGAGGAATTACCCCCTTGTCTTTTGAGGAGGTTTTACATGGAACAGTTTTTCACTATATTTTTTGTATGTGCCATTAATATATTTATATAAGTTAATCATGTCCCCCCTTAGTCGTCTTTTTTCAAGGCTAAATAGGTTTAATTATTTTAATCTTTCCTCATAACTTAGATTCTCCATGCCCCTTATTAGCTTCGTTGCTCTTCTTTGTATTTTTTCCAACTCCAGGGCATCCTTTCTATGAACTGGAGCCCAGAACTGGACTGCATATTCTAGATGAGGCCTCACTAATGCTTTGTAAAGTGGTAATATTACATCCCTGTCCCGCGAGTCCATGCCTCTTTTAATACACGACAATATCTTGATGGCCTTAGAAGCAGCTGATTGATATATACACTGCGTTCCAAATTATTATGCAAATGTTATTTTTCGCTGATTTTCCTAAATAGTCGATGCAAATGACAGTTAGTATAATCTTCAAGCCATCAACCGTTGGAGTATAATGCAAATTTTATTGAACAAATCTCCTAATGATAACAGATTTTTTTTAGAAGTAAAAAACTCCAAATGCACTGTTTCACATTATTATGCACAACAGAGATCAAATCATTTTAAAGGTTGTAAAGAGAACTAAAATGGTAATTTGTTGAATTTGCAGCATCAGGAGGTCATATTTACAGAAATCAAAAGCGCTTTCAATCAAAAAAAACATAACAAGCCACGTTACATGTTAACATAGGACCCCTTCTTTGATATCACCTTCACAATTCTTGCATCCATTGAATTTGTGAGTATTTGGACAGTTTCTGCTTGAATATCTTTGCAGGGTGTCAGAATAGCCTCCCAGAGCTTCTGTTTTGATGTGAACTGCCTCCCACCCTCATAGATATTTTGCTTGAGGATGCTCCAAAGGTTCTCAATAGGGTTGAGGTCAGGGGAGCATGGGGGCCACACCATGAGTTTCTCTCCTTTTGTAATGATGGGGGTGGGGAAACAGACAAGTGAGCCCTAATCTACCCGCCACTCAGTCCCTGCCTACTTGCAACGACCCGCCCTAGGTGACGGGGTACAACTGGGAGACGGTCCCTACGCTCAATAAGTGCACGACAGACAAACAGACAAGGGTACACAGAAGCTAAGGGAAATGGGGCAGTTGCCCACGGCAACACCGTGAGCAACAAGAGTAGTGAACGAGCCGAGTCAAACCAGGAGTGTACGAGGTACCAAACGCAGAGCAGGAGAGTAGTGAACAAGCCGAGTCAAACCAGGAGTGTACGAGGTACCAAACGCAGAGCAGGAGAGTAGTCAGTAAGCCAGGGTCAGTATGAAGTAGGGACAAATAGTTCAAGAAGCTGCAGCAGGGCCAGGAAACCAAACGAGAAGAATCACAAGCAAGGAGGAACAGGAAAGGCAGGTATAAATAGACAGAGGGCGGGAGCTAGCTCCGTCTGGCCAGGCTGTGATAGGCTCTCCCACTCCTAAGCCTGCCATCCTGAGTGGTGGAAGATGGAGTCAGTCTCACAGACATAGAAGCAGACTGATTACCTATGGGCGTGGATACAGAAGCTGTGCCTGGCAGATCCTTTACACCTTTTATGCCCATAGCAGCCAATGATACAGAGGTATTCTTTGCAGCATGAGATGGTGCATTGTCATGCATGAAGATAATTTTGCTACGGAAGGCACGGTTCTTCTTTTTGTACCACGGAAGAAAGTGGTTAGTCATAAACTCTACGTACTTTGCAGAGGTCATTTTCACACCGTCAGGGACCCTAAAGGGGCCTACCAGCTCTCTCCCCATGATTCCAGCCCAAAACATGACTCCGCCACCTCCTTGCTGACGTCGCAGCCTTGTTGGGACATGGTGGCCATTCACCAACCATCCACTACTCCATCCATCTGGACCATCCAGGGTTGCACGGCACTTATCATTAAACAACACGGTTTGAAATTAGTCTTCATGTATTTCTGAGCCCACTGCAACCGTTTCTGCTTGTGAGCATTGTTTAGGGGTGGCCGAATAATAGCTTTATGCACACTTGCAAACCTCTGGAGGATCCTACACCTTGATGTTCGTGGGACTCCAGAGGCACCAGAGGCTTCAAATACCTGTTTGCTGCTTTGCAATGGCATTTTAGCAGCTGCTCTCCTAATCCTATTAATTTGTCTGGCAGAAACCTTCCTCATTATGCCTTTATCTGAACGAACCCATCTGTGCTCTGAATTAGCCACAAATCTTTTCACAGTACGATGATTACGCTTAAGTTTTCTTGAAATATCCAAGGTTTTCATACCTTGTCCAAGGTATTGCACTATTTCACGCTTTTCGGCAGCACAGAAAACCTTTTTCTTTCCTATATTGCTTGAAACCTGAGGCCTGCTTAATAATGTGCAACGTCCTTAAGTATTTTTCCTTTGATTGGGCACTCCTGGCAAACTAATTATCACAGGTGTCTGAGATTGATTACAATGATTCAAAGAGCCCTAAGACACAATACCATCCATGAGTTTAATTGAAAAACGAATAATTAAATGTTTGACACTTAAATCCAATGTGCATAATAATTTGGAACACTGTGTATTGCATGCCATTATTTAGATTGTACAGGAATTGGTATGAGTAACTGCAGCTGGATTTAAATCACTGGAGGAGAGTGGATGTATATTTTGTCTGGGAAAACTGCACGGTGGTATCTTCTTCTTGTTTGCGCTACTGTGGCTCATGAGAGATACTGAAATCAGAGGTGAACAATGCAGAGTAGGACAGAAGGGACCCCACTCGAACAGATGCAGGCGGCACAGTTTAATGGTAAGTTCACACTAGGGTTGCACGATGCTTTGAAATATTGATACTATTTCAAAGCCGCACACCCTCAAACGGTTCAGTACCGTTAATTCATGTATTTAGATACTAAGCTGATGCGGCTGCACAGCTTAAAGAGGCTCTGTCACCAGATTTTCAAACCCCTATCTCGTATTGCAGCAGATCAGCGCTGCAATGTAGATAACAGTAAAGTTTTTTTTTTTTTTCAAAAACGAGCATTTTTGGCCAAGTTATGAGCATTTTTAGATTTATTCAAATGAGCCTTTCTTAAGTACAACTGGGCGTGTTTAAAGTTAAGTACAACTGGGTGTGTATTGTGTGTGTACATCTGGGCGTTTTTACTTCTTTTACTAGCTGGGCATTGTGAATGGAAGTGTATGATGCTGACGAATAAGCATCATCCACTTCTCTTCGTTACCACCCAGCTTCTGGCAGTTCACAGACACACAGCGTGTTCTCGAGAGATCACGCTGTAACGTCACTTCCTGCCCCAGGTCCTGCATCGTGTCGGACGAGCGAGGACACATCGGCACCAGGCGACAGAGGCTACAGTTGATTCTGCAGCAGCATCGGCGTTTGCAGGTAAGTCGATGTAGCCTCTGTCGCCTGGTGCCGATGTGTCCTCGCTCGTCCGACACGATGCAGGACCTGGGGCAGGAAGTAACGTCACAGCGTGATCTCGAGAACACGCTGTGTGTCTGTGCACTGCCAGAAGCTGGGTGTTGACGAAGAGAAGTGGATGATGCTGATTCGTCAGCATCATACACTTCTATTCACAACGCCCAGCTAGTAAAACAAGTAAAAACGCCCAGATGTACACACACAATACACGCCCACTTGTACTTAATGTTCAACACGCCCAGTTGTACTTAAGAGAGGCTAATTTGCATAAATATAAAAATGCTCATAACTTGGCCAAAAATGCTCGTTTTTGAAAAAAACCCAACTTTACTGTTATCTACATTGCAGCGCCGATCTGCTGCAATACGAGATAGGGGTTTGAAAATCTGGTGACAGAGCCTCTTTAATATTGTAATACATGAATTTAGTCAGAGCGGGACTGCTAATACAGCCATTGCCTCGCTCCAAACAAATGTGTGCTGCACTAATGAGCGCCGGCACTGAAGATCGAGAACATGATGGGCGCCCTGCAAAAATGTTCTGTCTTTAGTTCAGGCATTGCCGCTCATTAGTTGACACTTGTTATCAGGAGCCGTGCAATGGCTGAATTACACAGTAGCCCTGCAATCAAAGCTGACCGCAGCATTCAAGGGTAAAATGAGAAGGGGGATGCCCCTTGGATCGCGTCGCAGGGAAATCCCTGTGATGTGATGGAGGGACATACCATATATGGGCAGACAGCCCAGGGTCGATTAAAGGACCCCATGGCTGTCGGACCATATTTCCTGTTGTTAGGGCATACTTGGGTATGTCCTAACAACTGCCTGTGTACAATCAGTACATAGGCTAATGTACTGACATATAGATATATGCCAGTACATTAAAGTTTAAAAATAAAAAAGTAAAATTAAATAAAAGTAATGTTAAATTTAAAAAAAAGTAAAAAAAAAAAATACACACTTTTTTCAATAAACATTAAAATAAAAGTCTCGAAACATAAAATATACACCTATTCGGTATCGTCGTGACCATGATAACCTGCACAACAAATTTATAGCTTAATTTATGGTGTGCGCTGTAAAAAAATAAAATAAAACTGCTTTCTTTCACTTATTAATGTGAAGCACAAGGTGTTATGAATTTAGTACCTCCATGTGCCTCTCATTAATAGTATTTAACCCCATCATGTACCTCACACATTAACCCACTGTTGTCTATTATGAGTGAGAAATCTTATGGGGTTAATTACTATTAATGTGAGGCATATGGAGGTTCGAAATTCATCACACCACGTGCCTCACATCAGAAAATTGAAGAATTTAATTGCGGAAAATCAACAGCATATTTACCTCCTTCCCGCTGTGGCCACTTTTGACCTTCCTGACCGCCTGATTTTTCAAATCCAACATGTTTCAGTTTATGTGGTAATAACTTCGGCATGCTTTTACCTATCCAAGCGATTTTGAAATTGTTTTCTCGTGACAAATTGGACTTTGTTACTGGCAAAATTTGCTCGATACGTTCAGTATTTAATTGTGAAAAACACCAAAATTTTGTGAAATTTTATCTGCCTGTAAGACGGGCAGTTATACCACACAAAATAGTTGCTAATTAACATCCCCCATATGTCTACTTTAGATTGGCATCGTTTTTTGAACATCATTTTATTTTTCTAGAACGTTACAAGGCTTAGAACTTTAGCAGCAATTTCTCCCATTTTTAAGAAAATTTCAAAAGGCTATTTTGTCAGGGACCAGTTCAGTTGTGAAGTGGCTTTGAGGGCCTTCTATATTAGAAACCCCCAATAAGTCGACCCATTTTAAAAACTACACCCCTCAAAGTATTCAAAACCGCATTTAGGAAGATTCTTAACCCTTTAGGCGTTTCACAAGAATTAAAGTGAAGTAGAGGTGAAATTTACAAATTTCATTTTTATTTTTTTTGCAGAAATTCATTTTCTTCATGTTTTTTTTTGTAACACAGAGGGTTTTACCAGAGAAAGGCAACTCAATATTTATTGCCCAGAATTTGCAGTTTTAGCAAATATCCCACATGTGGCCCTAGTGTGCTTATGGACTGAAATACAGGCCGCAGAAGCAAAGGAGCACCTAGTGGATTTTGGGGCCTCCTTTTTATTAGGATATATTTTAGGCACCATGTCAGGTTTGAAGAGGTCTTGCGGTGCCAAAACAGTGGAAATCCCCCAAAAGTGACCCCATTTGAGAAACTACACCCCTCATGGAATTTTATCTAGAGGTATAGTGAGCATTTTGACTCCACAGGTTTTTTGCAGAAATTATTAGAAGTAGGCCGTGAAACTGAAAATATACATTATTTCAAAGAAAAAGCACCACAACATTTGTAAGGGTATGTTCACATGGGCTATTTTCAGCCGTTTTTCTGGCCGTAAACGTCCCGAAAAACGGCTGACGTATTGCAAGCAGAACGCATACAAACATCTGCCCATTGATTTCAATGGGAAATACGGGGTTCTGTTCCAACAGGGCGTTTTTTTTACTCCTCATTCTCAAAAAAAGGCACGTAAATAGAAGAGCATGTCACTTCTTGGGCCGTTTTTTGGAGCAGGTTTTCATTGACTCAATAGAAAAAACGCTCAGAAAATGGCCATAAAAAATGCAGCGAAAAACGCTAGCTTGATTAAAAAACGGCTGGAAATCAGGAGCTGTTTTTCCTTGAAAACCGCTCTGTATTTTCAGACTTGTTTTGTTAACCTTGTAAACATAGCCTAAAGCAATTTCTCCCTAGTAAATCAATACCCCACATGTGGTTATTAACGGCTGTTTGGACACACAGCAGGGCTTAGAAGGGAAGGAGCGCCATTTGGCATTCGGTGCGGTTTGCAGAGACCATGTCGCATTTGCAAAGCCCCTGAGTGGACAAAACAGTGGAAACCCCCAGAAGTGACCCCATTTTGGAAACTACACCCCCTGAGGAATCATCTAGGGGTACAGTGAGAATTTTTACCCCTAAAGGTTTTTTGCTGAATTAATTAAGCTGTGAAAATGACGAATTATTTTTTTTCCCAATAAGATGTAGTTTTAGATCGACATTTTTCATTTTCACAAGGAATAAAGAAGAAAAAGCCCCCCAAGATTTGTAAAGCAATTTCTCCCGAGTATGGTAACACCCCATATGTTTATAAACTGCGGTCTACATATATGGGAGCATTCAGATGTAAAGGAGTGGTATCTGACTTTTGGAGCGTAGATTTTGCTGGAATGGTTTGCGGACGCCATGTTGCATTCGCAAAACCCCTGATGTGCCAAAAAAAAAAAAAGTGACCCCATTTTAGAATCTACACCCCTAAAGGCATTTATCGTGAAAATTTAGATGCCACAGGTGTTTTTTCAGAAATTAATATGCAGTGGATGATGCAAAGTGAAAATTGCAATTTTTCCACTGATCTGCCTATTCACCGCACAATGTGGTTTGCCCAGCTTGTGCCACTGGAGAATCTTACCCCATAAATTGTTAAGCAGGTTCTCCCAGGTATGGTAATGCCTTACTTGCTGACGTGAACTGCTGTTTGGGCACACTGTAGTGCTAGGAAGGGAAGGAGTGCCAATTGGAGCATGGATTTTGCTTGGTAGTAGTATTTTTGTTTGGGGTTTTGCTGGTATTTCAGTTTATAATGTGGTGGCATATGTAATCTGTGCGGACTATATCAGGGCATAATAAGAGGGTATAATAATGGTGGTAAAAATAAATTATCCATAGATGTGTGTTACGCTGTGAAGCAATCTGTTATGCACAGACCGGTGTCGCACTGATAAACGTTTTTCTTTCTTATCCCTCTTTTCTACCACTGTGCACCTTTTGGGGACCTTTTCTCCTTTGTAGTTTGGGAAATTTTGTTGGGAAAGTGTTGCGCTGGTAAAACACGGGCGCCCGCTCTTCCAGCAGATGTTCTATGTCCCTTCCTAGTTCCTAAATACTAGGGCCCTGAAACTGAAGGAATGTTCCCCTCCGGCTTGCATATCGGGATGTTTCTTAATCACCACATTACTAGTGGCATAACTCTTTTTTTTTATTTTTCGGTTGATGAACCGGTGTGCGTGCTAGTTTTTTGCGAGACAAGCTGTAGATTTTATTAGTATCATTTTGGAACACACACGACTATTTGATCAATTCTGGAATCGGTTTTTATTGGGTTTTTTTTCCGGCATTCACCGTGCGCAATAAATTACATGTTAACTTTATTTTGCGGGTCGATACGATTACGATAATACCAAATTTATATTGTTTTGTTTTTTTTATGTATTGCAGCTTTTGCACAATAAAATCCCTTTTTTTGAAAAAAATAATTTGTTTTCCGTGTCGCCATATTCTGAGACCCGTAACTTTTTTATTTTTGCGTGGACAAAGCTGTGTCCGGCTTTAGTTTTTTTGAGCGGGACGGGTTGGTGTTTTTATTGGTATTATTTTGGAGTAAATGTGACTTTTAGACCACTTTATATACCATTTTTTGGGAGGACATGTGACCTAAAAACAAAGATTCTGGTGTTATTTTTAATAAAAATTTTTTACAGGCTTCACCGTGCGGGATAAATTACATAATAGTTTTATAGTTTGGGTCGTTACGGATGCAGCGATACCAATTATGTATAGTTTTTTTTAATTATTATTATTTTTTTTCCAATAATAAAAGACTTATTATGGGAAAAATTAGAAAACATTTTTTTACTTGTCCCCCTAGGGGACTTCAAGGCCTGATGCCCCAAACGCTACTCTAATACACTGCGCTACATACGTAGTGCGGTGTATTCGGGCTGTCCGTTATTCACTGACAGCAAGCCTATGAGGACCCGCCGGAGGTGGGTACTCATCAGCTTCCGTACAAGGCAGATCCGGAGGCCATTGTTTGTGGCGCTGGGTTGCTGGTCGGGTAAAAAACCCTCAGATGCTGCGCTCTCTGAGTGCAGCATCTGAGGGGTTAATCGGCCAGATCGGAGAATAGCTCTGGTCCTGGCCGTTACAGGAAGGTGCCAGCTGTATAATACAGCTGTCCCCCCGCGGTGATGGTGCGGGCTATGCTTCTGAGCCCGCACCATCAACGTAACTGTATTGTGGCTTGCGGGAACACCTTCCCGACAGCGCCGTATATATACGGCAGATGTCGAGAAGGGGTTAAAGGAGCAGCAGAGTGGATGAGAACAGAACAAATCTCATCCACAATCTGCATAAAAAAGCTAACGAAAAACTTGACCTGCGGTGCGTTAATCCGCAGCATGTCAATTTGCACTTCGGAATAGTTTATTTTCTGTTGTGGGTTTTCCCCATTGCATTCACTAGCAATTCACCGGCAAATGTTGCAATTTTTGCAGCAGAATCAAAGCTTTTCCGCTGCAAAAACGTAACTTTCTACCCACGTGTTGTCATTTCAACATTTTCTTCTGTTCTCTGTCCAGGCCGGCCTCTGGGATGACGTGTCATCCTATGTGAAATAAAGGAAGAATATCACAACACCAGAGAAAAAGATACCGGGTGCAGGCCTTGGGTCCCTTAGGTAAGATCCACATACAAGAAACAAGGCAGCACATCCAGGAAAACAGGGAAATTTATTCACCCACCAATGCAACGTTTCAGTCCAGCTGGACCTTTCTCAAGCATCTTGAGAAAGGTCCAGTTGGACTGAAACATTTAATTGGTGGGTGAATAAATTTCCTTGTTTTCCTGGATGTGCTGCCTTGTAACTTGTATGTGTCTTCCCATGTGACTCCTGCAGTCAATCAGAGGCTGCAGCGGTCACATGGGCTGTAGCGTCATCCCAGGAGGCAGGACTGCACGGACAACAGAGGGACTCATCGCCAAGACATCGGAGAACTGCCCTTGTGTCCAGGTCAAATTTTCCATTTCTGATATTCACTTTAAACGATAATATCTTTGCAACAGCTTTGAATATCACAACTATTTTTACTTTAATTTTTACAAGACTTATGAGGCTTTCATTTTCTAGGTTAGTTTAATTCTGTATTTTGAATTTTTATTATGAGCAGACAAATCGCAATTTTTTTTTAAAAAAAACACTTTGTAATTTTTACATATATTTATCTATATTATATCTGTAAAGATATATACACTGTACAGCTCAGTAACAATTAGTCTTCATCTTTTCGTCACCCTGTATCACTGTGAGCGGAGAGTGAAGGGTGCTATAAGGCTATATTCGCATGACGTGGAAAAAAAGGGCAGTTAACGGATCAACTGGCAGTTTTCCTTGGCTGTTTTGCATTAATGTTTCCCAAAATATGAATCCTTTTCCCAGCCATCTGACCGTTTGTAACCGGCATTTGCCATCTGTTTTTCATGGACGTAAAAAAAAAAATGGATGAATTTTATTAGTTGGATAGCAGCCCCCCCCCCCCTGCAGATAGCAACCCTCCCCCCCAGCAGATAGCAGCTTAAGGCCCCATGCACACGAACGTAAAAATGCCCGTATGCTTACGGGAAGGTGCCCGTGCCGATGAAAAATATAGCACATGTCCTATTTCAGGCCGTAATTACGGCATGGGCAGGCCCATAGAAGTCTATGGGGCTCCCGTAATTACGCGTGACTACGTGTGTGCACCCGTAATTACGGGAGCGTTGCTAGGCGACGTCTGTGAATAGTCACTGTCCAGGGTGCTGAAAGAGTTAAACGATCGGCAGTAACTCTTTCAGCACCCTGAACAGAAACTACCGATCACAATATAGATCAACCTGTAAAAAAAAAAAAAAAAAAAGACGTTCATACTTACCCAGAACTCCCTGCTTCTTCCTCCAGTCCGGCCTCCTGGGATGACGTTTCAGCCGATGTGACCGCTGCAGCCAATCACAGGCTGCAGCGGTCTCATGGACTGCCGCGTCATCCAGGGAGGTCGGGCTGGATGTCGAAAGAGGGATGCGTCACCAAGACAGCGGCCGGGTAAGTATGAATTTCTTTTACTGCGGAAAGGGCTGTTCCTTCTCTTTATCCTGCACTGATAGAGAGAAGGGCTGCCTAATAGTACAGTGCAATTTTGCAGCGAAAACGTGCCCGTAAATACGGATGGAATACTGGTGACACCGGACCCGTATTTACGGGCACGGGTCCGTAAATACTGGTGCAATACGGGTCGAATACGTGTGACCAATGACCCGTATTTACAGGAGGACAAAAATACTTTCGTGTGCGTGAGGTCTAACCCCCCCCCCCCCCCGTAAATGGCACCCCTTTCCTTTAGATACCACCACTTTAGCTCCTTGTAGGAGCAGAATCCCTCTGACCAGGGATTCCACTGGAAGGATCCACTGATGTCCCTGTCCATGTATGGATAGTGACCAGGGGCTTCTCCAGTAGCGGAATCCCCAGCCAGAGTGTCGGGGATTCCACTCCTAGAGAGAGCCCCTAACGTCGCTGTTCAAATGAACAGTGATGTCAGGGGCTCTCTATAGAAGCGTAATCCTCAGCCAGTGTGGTCTGACACTGGGGATTCCGCTCCTAGAGGGAGTTTAGGTTTCTCTATCTACCTACCTTGGGGGGTGTGATGCTAACTACAAGGGGGGGGTTGCTCTCTGCAGAGAGGTGGCGCTATCTGCAGGGGGTGGCACTATCTACAGAGGGGATGGAGAGACGTCGGGGGCTCCCTCTAGGAGGGGAATACCCGGGAAGAGCACTGGCCGAGGATTCCACTCCTAGTGGGAGCTTCGGTGGCGCGATCTACAGTGGGGCGGTGTATTCCGGGGCTCTCAAAGAACCGGAAGCACTGCTCTCATTAAGCCCCGTTCTGGGCTGGAAACGTTTATATACGTGACAACTGCACAGGGCATCGGCAATTGGAACATATATTGCCGTATGGCAGTTGTGCAGGGGTTATTATAACGCAAGTTGGAAAATTAAAGCAGTGACCTATTATTTACTAAGCCATTAAATGTAAATAGGGTCTCCTAAGATCCTATTTACTTACGTTGTATTCTTAATTTGTTGTAGATTTTGGTGCAAATTCTCATGATTGTTTTTAAGATCCTTAATACTGTAGCTGTTGGACCTCACATTTGTATGAATCATCCGCTAATTGTGACATTTTTATTTTATAAATAAGAAATAAATATATTTTTTTTATATTTTGTTAGGGTGAAGGGGAAATTTTTACACTCAAGTACTGTTTAAAACGAAATACAGACTCTATAGACAGAAGGTTCTGCTTCGATGTGGAAGCTATAGAGAGGTAAGATGACAATTTTAATTTTTAACCTTGAGAGAGATCTATTAACCCTTTCAGGACCAGACTAATTTTCATTTTTATGCTTTTGTTTTTTCCTCCCCGCCTTCAAAAAGTCATAACTCCTTTTTTAATTTTTTGTTGACAGTGATATTAAGGCTTAATTTTTACTGGAAAAATTATACTGTTTCATGGCCGGGTGTAGCCTGTTCTCTTCTGGGCCGTCATTGGGTCATGTGATCTCTACTCTGACCATCCAAATTCTGCAGCGTCTGCTGTAGGAAGCAGATGTCTGTCTCTCAATGCAAGTCTGAGACTCTCATCAAGGCTCTCATAGACTTACGTTGAGAGCCTGACTTCCGGTCTCTACAGCAGACACTGTAGGATTCAGGGAGTGAGAATGGAGATCTTTTAACTCAACGGCGACCTGGAACGGAGTGGCTAACTGTCAAATAAAGCACCAGGTAAGTCAATAGACTTCACTACCTTTCACGTAATCACATTTGCAAACTAGGGGGCGGGGGAAAAAAAACACACCGTGTATCCGCCCTGGTCGCTGCTGGTAATTCCGGCCGAAAAACAGCACCAAACTGTGGTGCAGTTTTTCGGCCGAAATGTCCACTGGAGAAAACTGCACTGAAAAAAAAGATAATTGATACTTACCATGGCGACGCGTCTTTCCGACGTCCTCACGTATTGCAGCCCTGTGATGACGTTTAATCCCATGTGACTGCTGCAGCCTGTGATTGACTCCAGCGGTCATATTGGATGAAACGTCCTCCCATGAGGCCGGCCTGGACAAAGAAACACTGTATTCTGGGTAAGTATAAGAGTAAATAATTTTTTTTCTTAGTTGCATTTTTTTTGCGGCGGAATCGCTGCTTTTCCGCTGCAAAAAAAGCAACATCTGCTATTTGTTGCGGGTTTTATGCAGCGTTTACACAAATACAATTGACATGCTGCGGATTAAAAAAAACGCACAACAGGTTCATTTCTGAGCGTTTTTTTTACCGCTGAGCATTTACACAGCGTGTGGATGAGATTTGTTCAAATCTCATCAAGTTTGCTGCTACTGTATTATGCTGCAGGTTTTGCGCAACGAGATCCGTTGTGGAAAATTTGCGGTATTTGTGTGAATTGACCCTAAATATGCAGTCCAAAGAGTTGTCCATACAAGAGTAGGAGGCCATCTCTTAGAGATGATGGGATCTTGAAACCAAGATTAACTTTGTACCAGAATGATGGAAAGCGAACAGTATGGAGAAGGTAAGGAAGGACTCCTGATCCCTGGCATACCACATCACCTGTCTCAGATGGTGGAGGCAGTGTTATGGCACGGGCGTGTATGGCTGCCAATGGAACTGGATGCTATGACTGCAAGTAGAAGTAGCAGGATTAATTCTGAAGTATATAGAGTGAGACTTTATGCTCAGATTCTGTCAAATACTGCAAAACTTATAGGAAGGCTCTTCACAGTACAGATAAATTCGGACTCAAAATATACAGCGCCTTACGGCAAGAAAATGGAATATTCTTTAATGGACGAGTCAGTCACATGACCTCAACACCGATGAGCATGCTTTTCACTTTCTGAAGGCAAAAAGATCCACAAACAAGCAGCAACTGAAGGCGCTGCAGTAAAGGCCTGACCACGCATCTCAGGGGAGGAAAGTCCATTTTCTGATGTCATAGTTCCAGACTTCAGGCAGTCATTGACTCCAAAGGATTTGTGTTATGTATTGATTGTCATTGTCTATTGTCACTAGATGGAGCTGTTGCTGGAGGTTTGTAAAACAATGTCAGTTATTGGTATGTTCTTATCTCATGTATTTATACTTATTGGCCAATACTCCTGAAATAACGACCGGTTTCATTAGCTCTCAGTGCAATAATAGAGGCGTTAATTAATGGTTAAGTAAGACAGGGCTCATTAGATGCAATGACGCACCCTGCTTAGGCCACACCTATTGTTTCTGTTTGAAATCAAATGGTGAAGTCAAGATTTGGGCTGAATATAAATTTACAATTCACAAAACACTAAAAGAACATCCATATCCAAAGGAAAAAATTTTTTGCTAAATTGGACCTAGCACAAGTCTACCACAGCTGGTTGTCGATGGTGCAGCTGTAGATCATTAAACACACAGAGCATTCACGGCTACCCGCTTGCAGTTTGGAGTTTTTATTGCTTCAGGATTTTTTCAAAGTTTGATGGATGATCTGCTATCTGGACTCCCAGAAGTTGTTCCCTATTTTGATAATGTCCTTAGTGGAGCCGACTCAATGCAGGTACAAGCTGACCGACTACAGACAGTATTGCAGAAATTCAAAGATGTTGAATTAACTAAGAAAAGCGATAAATCTGTGTTTGGATTGTCCGTTGTTGAATTCCTTGGATATAGGACGGATGCATTCGGAATTCATTCAACTGTTGAGAAAGTCAAAGCAATTCATGGAGCACCATCATCAAGATATAAATCTGAGTTCCAAGCATTCTTAGGTGTCTCAAACTTTTATTGTTTCTTCCTGCAAAGCAACTGTAGTGGACGCTGCAGGGTCAGTGTCTTTAGGGTATGTTCACATGCATGTTTCTGGATGTAATCGCCTCGGAATACTCCTTGAAAAAGGTTTGTGAAACGCAGACAAACCGCTTCCCATTGTAATGAATGGACAAAAACGGCGTTTAGTTCAAACAGGGCGTTTTTTTACGCTGCTTCTTTAAAAAGTGGAGAGTAAAAGGGCGCCGCGTAAATAGAAGCATGTCACTTCTTGAGCCGTTTTTGGATCTGTTTTTTCATAGGGTCAATTGAAAAACAGCTCCAAAAACGTAAAAAAAAAAAAAAAAAAGCCTCAATCGTTTTCTGCTTCAAAAAGGTCCGAAAATCAGAGGCTGTTTTCCCTTGAAAACCGCTCCGAAATTTTCTGCTGTTTTACTTGTGCGTGTGAACATAGCCTTAAAGAGGCTCTGTCACCACATTATAAGTGCCCTATCTCCTACATAATGTAGTTGACAGCAGTGCTTTTTATTTAAAAAAAACGATCTGTTTTCACCACTTTATTAGCGATTTTAGATTTATGCTAATGAGTTGCTTAATGGGCAAGTTGGCGTGTTTTTACTTTAGACCAAGTGGGCGTTGTACAGAGGAGTGTATGACGCTGACCAATCAGTGACCAATCAGCCTCATGCACTCCTCTCCATTTATTTATTCAGCGCATAGGCATCCTTTTAGATCGCTATGTGCTGTCTTATACTAACACATTAACGATACTGAAGTGTTTAGACAGTGAATAGACATTCCACGGGATGTCTATTCACAATTTCTGCACTTCGTTACTGTTTCTGTGGTAGTTACAGCAGAGGAAGCGTAATCTCGTTGTAACCTGTCATCTACAGCGTAATCTCGCGAGATTATGCTTCCTCTGCTGTAACTACCACAGACAGAGTAACGAAGTGCAGAGATTGTGAATAGACATACCGTAGAATGTCTATTCACTGTCTAAACACTTCAGTATTGTTAATGTGTTAGTATAAGACAGCACATAGCGATCTAAAAGGATCCCTATGCGCTGACTAAATGAATGGAGAGGAGTGCATGATGCTGATTGGTCAGCGTCATACACTCCCCTGTACAACGCCCACTTGGTCTAAAGTAAAAACACGCCCACTTGGGCATTAAGCAACTCATTAGCATAAATCGAAAATCGCTTATAAAGTGGTGAAAACAGATCGTTTTTTTAAATAAAAAGCATTACTGTCACCTACATTACAGCACTGATCTCCTTATGTAGGAGATAGGGCACTTATAATGCGGTGACAGAGCCTCTTTAAAGCTAGAACTGCTCGCATGTTTTTTTCGAGATTCCTCAGGATGGAATAGCACAGTCTACTACACTATTCCATCCTGCAAAAAAAATGGTATACCAACATATACCAGCCCGACTGAGATCAAAAGGACACTCTTTTAGTCTCCGGTGGGCTAATGGACCCTTATGGAGCTTTCCTGAAGTACCCGCTAAGCGTAGTTCAAAAACGCAATGTGAACTAGGCCTAACTTGTTTTTATGTCTGTTACTGGCTAAGTATTCTCTTATGTATACATATTTGACCCTGCATGTTCTAGATTTGTGTATTGTCAATTAAAGTTTTTTTTAACGATAAATCTTCACCTAGGCCTGGACTTCTGGTCACCATGCAAGCATTTTCAGAAGATGATCGACTTGTCTGGATGGAAGTACTCGGTGGAAAAGAATCTGTAAGACTATCAAATATACTTAATTTTAATACAGAATACATATTGCTTTTCAGTGGAACTACTTGTATTTGTTGTAAAATGTCTTAGGCTCTGTTCACATTTGCATTGGGGTCCCGTTCTGACGTTCCGTCTGAGCTTTCCGTCAGAACGGGACCCTGAACAGACACAAACCCAATGGTGACGGATGCGGTGCCCATGGTTTCCGTTTGTCTCTGTTGTGCACCTGATCCGTCGTTTTGCCGGAAGCTAGTCTACTACGCTATTGCTTCCGGCAAAACTACGGATCGGGTGCACAACAGAGACAAACGGAAACCATGGGCACCGGATCAGTCACCATTGAAATCAATGGTGATGGAAACCGAAACCTAGTTTCAGTTTGTCTGTTCAGGGTCCCGTTCTGACGGAAAGCTCAGACGGAACGTCACAACGGGACCCCAACGAATATCTGAACAGAAAAAGCCTAAGGGTATGTTCACACTGAGTTTTTTGCAGGCTGAAATTTTGAGGCAGATTTTGATTTGCCTGCACGCCATTTGCCGCGTTTTTCGCAGCGGTTTTTTGCGGCGGCCATTGAGAGCCGCGGGCAAAAAAGCAGCGAAAAACGCTTTCTCTACCTCCCATTGATGTCAATGGGGGGTCAGAGACGTAAACGCCCGAAGATAGGGCATGTCACTTTTTTCCCGCGACCAGGTTTTACCACTCGCGGGAAAAAAACGCCTCCGCCTCCCATTTCCGCATCAAAAAACGTGTGAAAAAATTCTGTGTTAACGGGCCCTAAGACTTCTAGTTGTCACATATTGTGATTTTATTGCAGGGATGAAAAATGCTTTAAAGCGCCCTTCGCCCAGGAGCATAGTTCAGGAATCAAACTCTGATCAAAAGGAAATCAGGCAGTTTCGGCTATTTTTTGGCACGGATTCAGACGCAGTTTTCGTGTCAAAATTAGCGAAGAAAAAAAATCTGTGTGAACTGGGCCTTAGAATTTGTCAAACTAAATTATATATATTTTTGAATTGCAGAGATTTCTGAGCCTCAGCAGATCTACAACGAGAACAGAGGGAGGTGAGTATAACTTTGCATGTTTTTACAATCAAATATTTAAATTTTTGTTGCAATTTCCCTGCATGCATTCCTCTTTCAAAGAGGACCTGTCAATTAGATATATTTCCTGGAAAATAACAATTCTGCAGTATCTTTTGAATATCTTAGAATGCTGCGTTGTGCCGTTCCTCTGACAAATAAATTGACAACTGATTACTCTTTACCTTGTCAGTGGGGTGTGTCCTTACAGTCTAACACAGTCCAATCAGTACTTACTTTTCAGACTGAGTAGGGACACACCCTATTGTCAATGTTAAATTTCCAGGCGGAATAACACAGGAACGCCACAACGCTGGGTTATAAGAAAAAGTGCTATATAAGTGTTACTTTATGTGGAATTCAGATCTTTACTAGAACAAATATGAGAGGATAGCGGACAGGTCCTCTTTAAATGTTTTAAAGTCGACAGATCTTGGCCAGCATGTTAGCACAAGTAACTTCTAAACTTGCGAATAAACTAGACATGCAAAGAAAATGAAACCTATTTATTTAAAATTTAGACTCTTCATGTTGATTGGTTAATACTTTCTTCCATGGCTATGGAAAGTGCATGAATCTATGTCACGATGGTTGATAAAAATAGAAATCCATGCAATCCTTAAGCTGGGTTCACACGAGCATGTTACGTCCGTAATGGACGGAACGTATTTCGGCCGCAAGTCCCGGACCGAACACACTGCAAGGAGCCGGGCTCCTAGCATCATAGTTGCTAGCATCATAGTAGCTGAGCGATGTCAAAATAAATAACTACAATTTAAAAATTTGCCTGTAGAGCCTAAAAGTAGTAGGCAACTGGCAAAACATGGGCCTTATTCAGCCCTTGTGTGTTTGTCCTTTGGCCCCTGGTTCTCTACGTTTGTGGTGCATGACTCTGTAGGACAAAAGGCAATGTGTGTGTATATATACAGTAAAGCCCAGTGATCCAGAAAACAGAGGTCCCTTGCCCCCTGTTTGCAGCAGACGGTTGGTCTCTCACATGCACAACTAGTCTCCATCAGTAAACCCAGAGATACAAGCTTAGCAATAGGTACGCTTTAAACCTGGGTTTTTACATCTTACGCAAGACGACAATAATTGATAATCGCTGTCTTTTTAGAATGGATATGTCCTGTGTATTCACATTCATGTGGTATGGGACATGGAATGCCAGTCCCAGCATGTCCGTGCTAGATTCATGCACTCATTGTACTCTAGGAAGTTAGGCGATCGGCACATCAGGTTTATTTCCTACATTTAATGTGTATATCAGGAAAAAGCTCCCGGCGTACAAGTTAAACTTAGGCTGTGACAGATGCCTGTCCGTGGCATCAGTCACCCATAGGCTATAATGGTATTGGTTTAATGGATATATCATGAACTATCATGACCTTGTTCATGATTTATCAATTAGACAGATACAATTATAGCCTATGGCCCGGGGAAACTACATCACTGGAGCTTACCTGGGGTGGCCGCAATGATGTAACTGGCCAATTACATCACTGAGTCAACACTAGGGAAGCTCCGGTTAAGTAGCTTTCCCGGGACACGATAGGAGCTGGGTAGTACTGGGGGCTGCCGTGCGGGACTTCAGCCAGTAGCCCCAGGGACGTAACTGGCCAGGGGCAAAGCCAGGGAAGCTCCAGTGATGTTGGTTTGCTGGGCCAGGATAGCAACTGGCCACCATGGATGACCTCAGCTGAAGTCCCCGGCTGCTATCTCTGCTCGGGGAATCTATTTCTCTGGAGCTATCCTGAGGTGGCCACAGTGACATAACTCTGGCTGTTGGAAAGTTACGACAGGACTGCAGTGCCGGTCGGGTCTACAGAGCGAACATTGGGAGGCAAGGTGGATCGGGAAGCCAAGTCATTGGAGTTTCCCTGGGGTAGCTATTGTAGAAATAGGGACGGGAACAGCACCACCGTGACTTTAAATGGGGATGTAACAGACAGTCTTTATGGACCAGCTCCAGCCCACTCAAGGATTCACAGGAAGAAGAAGCAATGATGTCAGCATTCCAAAAAACAAATATTTTTATTCTCCCATGGGAAAGACACCAGATGGGCAGACACTGGCCAGTTGTCATTGCGGCTCTGGCAGGGAAGCTCCTGTGACGTAGCTTCCTTGGGCCTACATAGCGGCCGGGAACTCAGTCTGCTTTCAAAGCAGCCGGGGACTCCAGCTATGGGAAAGGTACGATAAAGTCGCCGTGCGGGGGAGGGGGAGATGTTTCTCTGTGTGTATCCCAGAGGATCCTAATCATAGGGAGACAGGGTGGCCAGGGTTTGCAAGCAGGGCAGCCACTCATGCGTTGGCAGCTCCAGTGATAACTGTCTATATATGGACTCTTACGTCAATGGAGCTTGCTGACAAACCGTACAGAGGCATCCATCACACATAAGCCGCCGTGTTAAAAAAAAAAAAAGTACTGGGAGGTATACTTTTTTTTGCGAGATCCAATGGGATGGAAAGGCATAGTCGAATCTATTCTATCCGTCAAAAAAAAAAGTATATTGATGTTTACCAGCCTGACCGAAGCCAAAAGGACACATTTAGGCCGGATTCACATGAGCGTGTGCGTTTAGCGCGTGCAAAAAACGCTGCGTTTTGCGTGCGCGAAAGGTCCGCGTGGCATCAGCATATGGTGTGCGGCTGCCCGATTTTCGCGCAGCCGGCATCATGATGACACTCTGTTTTTATTTTTACAAACCGAAAAGCACCCGGTGCTTTTCTGTTTTCATTCATAGTTTTTACTACTGTAGCGCGCGGCACCCGGAAGTGCTTCCGTGTGCCCTGCGCGATTTGCATGCACCCATTGACTTCAATGGGTGCGTGCAGCGCGAAACACGGGCAAATATAGGACATGTCATGAGTTTTTACGCAGCACACATACGCTGCATGAAATTCACTGACCGTCTGAACGGCCCCATTCATTAACATAGGTCCATGCGATGCGCGTGAAAATCACGCGCGTAGCACGGAGGTATTATACGTTCGTGTGAATAAGGCCTTAGTGTGTTTTGATCGCTTTTCCAACGTGCATGCTAAATGTAGGACAGAAACGTGATGTGAGCTTACACTTAGTAACACAACAGTAGCCACATCCTCATGAGATGGGTGTAATAAGACATGGCAATAAGCTCGAACAAGTACAAGAATAGGGAGGAGAAAAAGTTAAGAATTAATTTATTTTCTTTTCAAACCCAGTACTAAATGACTTCATGTTTCTGTTTAGGCGCTCAGCTAGACCAACATGGATTTGCTGTTGTGAAAAATTGTATCCGTGCCATTGAATCAAGGGGTAATGTATTTTATCAAAAAGACTTATAGATAAACATGGTTCTACTATATCACTATCTCACCCTATTTTACATGCCTCTTTGTGGACAATCATTGCATCCAAATTAAATTGTAAAATGTTCAGTGAATGTTTGTCAAATGAGCAATATTATATATAATACCAAATCAAAAATATGATTCAGAGATCGGCTTATCCATTGAGTTTGTTCTACTTGCTCTAGATGAGTCAATATGAGATTTGTTATCTACAGTATTTGACTTCAAGCTTGATTTTATTAGGGTTCACACTTTGCAGATTTATTGCAGAAATTTCTCCGACTGTTCCATACATCAGAATAGGCAATAAAAATTAGCATTAACATCCTGCAGAAACAACCTCATTCACGGAAGGGATTTTCAATCGCGGATATTTCTACAATAAATCTGCCATGTGCGAATGTACACTAAAGGGTTTTTCTGAGAATGTCTTCTACAATGTACTAAAGAACAGAGATCCCTTTTTACATATTTTTTTGAATCTCATGGTAAATTTATAGTTATCCTTACAGGTGTATTTTTTGGTATTACAATGTAAAGAAACCATAAAACAATCTTAATAGTATTCGGAAACTAGACTAATAAAGAACGTTGCGAAGCTTAGATGAGCAGTGTTGTTGCCAATCTAAGTATGTGTGAAATACTCAGGAAGCGTACTTAAAAGTCCGCTTATTGGAGCGCTATTCCTCTGGTATGTATGTACGACAGCTACCTCACTGATGGTTTAGTTGACAATCGTATCCTTGCTGAAATAAAAATCAGCCCTCAATGAATATACTTCCCGGTGGGTTTGTGTTTGTATACAACGGTTAATTTAATATCAGAGCTTCAGTGTAAATCATGGGTGAGAATAAGGGTCCTTTTACACTGGCCAATTTTGGCCGTAAAAACAAGCGCCGATCAGAGACAGCTCGTTGATCGGCGCTCGTTTGCTCCTTTCACAAGGAGCTATGATCAGTAATGTATAGGGACGAGCGATCATTACTATGATCGCTCGTCCCCATGCATTTCCATCATGTCGGCAGCACAGGGAGATGTGTTTGCTTTTCATCGACTGATCGTTGCCCTGTTTACACAAGGAAATCGTGAATGAGTGATTATATGAACGAGTGTTTGCCCGATCATTGGCCTGTGTAAAAGGGCCTTAAGGCAGAGAGAAGCGTAGTCTCCACTTCTAACACCAGAACATTGTAAATGAGCTGCATCATGCAACACAACCAGCACTGAAGACCATAAATAGAGCAGATAAGTTAAAGATTGATCTCCACTTTACGTGAACTCGAAACAAATCACCAGTGTTTTTTTCTAAACATCCCTCCTAACTTTCCAGAATTTAGTTTTAACTTCTATGACTAATATTACAGGCTGCCTGAAAACTGTTTTACTATTGCGCAGCGGAGAGCCAGCTGTGAAAGTAAGCAGTTTTTGTATTATAGGTGAATAGACGTAATGTTATTAGTTTATTGCTGAAGGAGAAATAAAAATACAGTCCCAGTTTGGAGATGATCTAATTTGCCTTTAGAAACACTAGACTACTTGTTTTTATAACATGACATCTTGCAGGAACAAAGCTTATAATTATTTATACAACGTTGTTATTGTGGATTCCCACGCTTAAAAACATTAACCAAAACAGCAGTTATTTTTGAGAATAAAAATTTGCGTACCCCTCCCCCACACTCACGTGCACAAATTGCAGAGTCTAGTCGAGTGCACGTAGCATTATGCATCTCTCTCGTGTGTCTTGAGAGAAAATGCCGTTTCAAGCCTCTTATTTTGCAGTATTTCTACTCCCTCAGGGTATATCATTAATTTACATTTGTCACAGATGGATCTATTGTATAACAAATGTTTTTATCCAGTATTCACAGGCTTATAATAGCAGAAAAAGAAAATCTCCTTAGAGAATTTCAGTACAGCACTGTGATTATAATCTGTGAAATAATATAAGAATATAAGTAGCAAAATGCCAAGCTCAAATATTACAAGAACATGTTATCTCTACCTTACGACATAATAAACAAGTAATTCTTAGATGCCAGCCTTTCCTGTTCGTATGCCACCAGCGCACTGCTTGAATATGGGGTCAGATGAACACTAAAGCTCATAGATATAGCCTTATACTGTGGCATTTAAAATGTAATATATTTCTACTTATTGATGTACGTTGTATCTCTGACGTCGCCTGTGGGACCTTGCTATTGAGCAGTATGTTTAAACTGACCATTGTATAATAAAATGCGACCAAAACATTTTTTTTATCCCCTGTGAGTAAACAATAAATATTCCTATAGAATGACGGCAAGCCAGATCTTGAAAACCATGAGAAACTGATACAGAAAGTTTATCAGAAAATGACATAACTTTTCATTGTACAACAAATATGTTTTAGGTTTGCTAAAACCGTAAGACCCTATAAAAATTGCTAAATCTATTCTATATAATGCTTAATTATAATATATATAATTCTATATAATAATACTTTCAGAGAATTATGTAAGATATCGACTAACAAGGCACATCGAGTATACTCTTTGTGATCAGGTTTTTTTCTGCCATTTAGAATAACTTTTTAATTTTTGGTCAACCCAAATCTGGGAAAGATTGTTTTTTTTTCTTGTGTATTCAGTATGTAACCAGTTTCTTTAAATTGGCATTTCCATGTAGACATGTGTACTGTAATGTGGCTTGTGTTCCACCAGTACAGGTCAGAGTAAAAGGATTACTATCCTCTAATTCTCATGGGTAGAATAATACCAAATATATACATTATCAAACATGGACTATAACTTAAACGCTGTGTAAATTTTTCAAAGCAAATTTTTGAAGGACTCACTGCTTACACTCAGGATCCAGCTATTAATAATCACATCTAAGTTCATGAACTGGATCCTGTTTACTGAAGCAGTCAGTCCTGCAAACCTGACTGATACTGCTTTGACGGCAAGATACAGCTTCTATGTATACAGGATACATAGAAGCTGTATCTCAAAAAGTAACGTAAAAGTAAAAAACTTGTTCAAAATGCAATGAAACATTGATTTGTTTGAAAAAAAAAAAAAAAAAAATTTGCCTTCAAAAGTGTACATAGCCTTTAAATACTTGAGGGCCTCATGTCTTGGTACAGAGCACCTGCTAGACCAGATGGGTACAAGATTGAGTGTACAGAGATTAACGGGGAAATGTTATTTTAGAAATATATTCTTTTGTTGTATAATCTAGTTTGCTTTCTCTCTTTTAGGTATTCATGACCAAGGATTGTACAGGGTTGTGGGGGTGAGTTCAAAGGTCCAGAGACTACTGAGTTTGTTAATGGGTATGCTACCATTTTAATCCTTTTTATTGTTTAGTAGTTTAATCTGTCATCTTCACTTTATAATATATATGTGTGTGTGTGTGTATATATGTATGAATGTGTGTGTGTATATATGTATGAATGGGTGTGTGTGTGTATATATGAATGAGTGTGTGTGTGTGTGTGTGTGTGTGTGTGTGTGTGTGTGTATATGTATGAATATATGTGTGTATATATGTATGAATATAGTCCAGACATAGATGAACACAGCACTTCAATATTTCCAGAAAATCAGGCCATGTGCTCGTCACCAGGGGATGAATCAATTCCCCAATGTAAAATAGAGAAAAACATAGAACACAGTAACGGCACCAGGACTTCAAGGTAGATGAAAGCAGGGTGGATTTATTCACCTCAACACAGCAACGTTTCGGTTCAACAGGAACCTTTCTCAAGCCATCACAAACTAAATAAAGTGTCAAGTATAAATAGGAGGAGCATACGTTAATCAGCAATAAAGCAATCCTATGTACAGTTACAATAAAACATACAGACATATACATCCCAATATTTAAAAAAATCGATCATAAAGTGCACATGTTTTTTCAATGTAAAGCATACATAGACAATATAATATGCATATTTAGTGAAGTATGAATCTCATAAATAGTATAAATAAGGGCAATTTGGATAATTGGAAAAGGGGCAGAGGCCAATTTAATTTTTATAGCAATGAACTTACTGTTTAGCGATAAGTCTGTACAAAGATAAAGATGTCAGCATGTCGTATTCGCGCGTATCTACTGCGCATGCTCCAAGATGGCGCCCACACCGGATGTTCAATCCGGTGGAACGCATTGAGCAGCAAATCACCACTGCGCATGTGAAGAGACGGAACTTGCGTTCCATTCCTACTGCACACGCGCCAGCGGCGAAAATAATGCACAGACAATAGACAATTATAGAAAACATCATAGTTATAGCTGGACATAGTCCAGATAATTCAATGGACACGACAATGCATCACCCAAGAAATTAGATGGGTTTTGCACTGTAGTGTCTGCAGATAGAAAAAATAGATGTAGGTAAAGGTGGCAGTACTGTCAGTAGAGAACTGGCTCCCCTTTAGGATAACAACATTTCAAGACCAATCTCGTCCTAGCACAATATAGTGTGACTATAGTCACCATTAGAACAAGTGGAGCTATTATGATAAGTGGGAGTATTGTCATCCCAAACAGGGATATCAAATATTCCCAAATAACCGTATCACAGAGAAAACGCATATTCAAAATACATGGGACATGCGTTAATTATCAATACAAAGCTCGCTTTTATTAAAGAAGACATGGTTCAAAACATAAAAAAGAGGTTCCATTATAGATCTCATTGTAACAGTGCAATCAGTATAAAAACACGCTTGAAACACTGCATCGCTATTTTTTGGATTGAATATATTGAAAATCTGCTGATATACATTTATAGTTCCACAAAAAAGGCCTCTGCTGCTTTCCAAGATCTCACATATTGCTTGACATAAAATTGTGTATCTAAAAGGTGTAGAAAAAGAGAATAAGAAAAAATATATATATATTAATATGCAATAATTGTGAATATAAAAATAAACATAAAATATGTATATTCAAAAGAGAGGTCAAAATAAGACCTCAAATTATTTATACATCAAGGACACAAACTATACCATCAAGGACATAGACCGATCATATCCCTATACTTTTTAAGGGGGCAAGTTACCCACCACTATATTAAATATGTGGGCCACAAGGATATTCTATATTTAACCTCTTAGGAGACATAGTTTCCAATCTGTAAATCCACTCTAGCTCTTTTCTTTTGAGAGCCAAACCTCTATCACCACCACGTCTCAGTTGAGGCACCAAATCAATGATTCTGAATCTCAACTGTGACAGACTATGCTTTTTTTCAACAAAGTGTCTCGACACTGGTAAATCCTGTCTCTTAGTATTGATATTTGATTTATGATTTCTCATCCTGAGACGCACTTCTGTAGTGGTCTCACCAACATAGTAAAGACCACAAGGGCAGCTCAGCAAATAAATAACAAAAGATGATTGACACGTAAAAAAAACCTTGATATTCATTATTTTACCAGTTTGTGGATGGTTAAAGACGCCACACTTAATCATATTGTCACAGATATTACATCCTAGACACGGGTAACAGCCATGCTTCGGGGGGGCCAAAACATTTGACTTTTCCGATATGACCCAATATCGGCCTTAACCACACTATTTTTGATTGTTTTGCCTTTCCTGTAGGCCATCATAGGCCTCTCTTGAAATTCAGCAACCTTTGGAAAGGCTCTACTCAATACCTTCCAATCTTTCCTCAAAATCCCACCAATCTGTGAGCTTAATGAGGAAAAGGTGGAAATGAATGGTAACCGGACATTCTTGTTCTTAGCTAGCTGCCCACTGAGGAGATCCTGTCTATCCAACAATTCAACCTTCCGTTTGTTAAAATCCAAAACATGACTCGGATAACCCCGATCAGAATTTTTTTTACACATTTGGTCGAGTCTTGAGGATAGTTTGTCTTCTTGACTCACCACCCTCTTGACTCTAATCAACTGACTATATGGCAGTGATTTCAACATCGTTCTCGGATGTCCACTAGTATAGTGTAAAAGGTTATTTCTGTCAGTTTTTTTGGAAAACCGATCAGAGATTAGCTTATTATCAGAGATTGAAATCCGAGTATCCAGAAACTCAATGGCAACTGTAGAAAATGACATAGTGAACCTAATAGTGGAATTTAAACCATTAAGAAATGTTACAAAGTCCTGTAATTGACTAATTGAACCGGTCCAGATGAGGAAGACATAGTCTATGTATCGCCACCACCGCAGTACTTGACTGAAGTGGTGGGACACATAGACAAGATCCTCCTCCATCCGTCGCATAAAAATGTTTGCATGTGTGGGGGCCATATTCGACCCCATTTCCGTCCCTCTCTTCTGTAAATAAAATTTGTCTCCTACCAGATAGTAATTCTTCATAAGTATAAATTCCAGTAATGCCCGAATATGCAATGTTAAATACCTTTGTGTCAAAACAGACAGAAGTATAGAAGGTATGATACCTTTATTGGCTAACCATAAAAGTTCTATATGCAAGCTTTCAGAGCACAGAGACTCCTTCAGGCAGTTTACAAATGAATGACTTCGAAAAAAGCACAACATTTAGATGTTACACAAAGACAATTAGTACATGAGGTGATACATCATTAAGATAAGCCGGGGCAATAAAACGGAGGTTATAGGGGTGATGACTTAGGAGTTAAGGCATCTGGAGTCAGTCTGATGGGGGATGTGACGTGTGTCCATGTAGTGGCTCATAAATCCTGGTGTTAGATTGAGGCCTTGTGTCAATGACTGGAATTTTATCATCATCTTGAATTCCCAAATTTTTCTTTCTCTGTTGTTTTTAAAATGACCCTTTAGTATTAGGACTTTTAAATCTGCCAAACTGTGATCAGGTCCAGAGAAGTGTTTTCCCACGGGTGTATCCACCTCCTGTTTTATTGTATGTCTGTGTAGATTCATCCTGGTTTGTAGTTTTTGTATTGTTTCTCCAATGTAGATTCCTTTTATTGATGCACCTTGTACACAGGATCATGTACACTACATTGGAGGATGTACATGAGAACGTGCCAGTGATTTTATAGTCCTGCTGTGTGTTTGGTATCTGGATGGTGTAATGATCGAACAAACCCAATTTTGTCCTCAGAGAAGCCTGACTTCTCCAAATAAAAAAGTGAGGCATCAATGCCCTCCTGATGAGCAACTGAAGTATAAAGACTGCCCACATCAAGGGTAACCAGAACCGACTGGTCAGGGATCGTGAGATCCTGTATCCTGACCAGGAAGTCAGAGGTGTCCCTGATGTGGGAGTCCGCACCAATGGCAAACTGCCTAAGGATTTTGTCTAAAAACATAGCCGCCGGGACAAACAAGGAATCACTCCCTGAAACAATAGGGCGTCCAGGGGGCCGAGTGGAATCCTTATGGATTTTGGGCAGGAGATAAAATACAGGAGTCACAGGGAATTTCACCTGCAAAAATTCACGTAAATTTCTATCGATAATTTTGTTCTTAAATGCATTACTGATCAGGGTATCCAGCTCACGTAAATACGTGAACTTAGCATCACCCGATAAGGCAGCATATACGTTGGTATCATTAAGTTGCATTGTCATTTCTTGTAGATATAGGGAGGTGTCCATAACAACTATGGTACCTCCCTTATCCGCCGGTTTAATTGTTAGATCACTATTATCCATTAGTTCCTTAAGTGCCAAATTTTCTGCACGTGTTAAATTTCTATGATTAAATTGGCTACTCTGCATTTTCTTCAAAGAATCTATCTGTTCTTTGACAAGTAAAATATAGGTTTCAACAGCACGGATATTCTGGGGAGGTTGAAATTTACTCTTATTACATAACCCATAATCTCTAAGGTGGAACATCTCATTGGTTGAGGCTACAGATGTATCATTCACAGATTTTGACTGTTCAGAAAAATATACCTTAAGTCTCAATGACCTAAAAAAACATTCTAAATCCAAATTTAACCTAAACAAATAAATAGGATTATTTGGACAGAAAGACAGACCACGGTTGAGCACTTTAACCTGTGGGTCAGTTAACATATATGACGGAATATTCACCACTAGGTCTGGAGATTTTTCTTCCTGGTCTGATATTGCCGTATCCCCCGTGCTGGAATCAACCTGCCTCTGGTTTTGTTGGAACTCATTCTTCCTCCTATTCTTCCTCCTGCCCCTGCAGGTTCGCTTTCTCCTGTGATAGGAGTGTCCATATTGTCCCCTAAAAAAGGAATATTGTATTGGTCGTCAGAGAATTCTGAGTCCGTATTATATGGCTCAGCTCTCCTGTGTCGTCTTCTGGGTCCTCTTTCGATCCTCCTGGGACCCCTTGGGTCAGCATCTTCACCCTGCCAGCAATACATTTTGCCTGTAGTATAGTCATCCAGGTCTCGCTGCCATTTCTGGCGCTTGGTCTTCTCAATATCACCCCAGAATTTCTGTAGATATAGGGTAACCTTTTCTTTCAGGGTTGACAAATCTTGTGTAGACATAATCTCTTTTAACTGAGCATCCCTTTTGCTCAGACGTATTTTAACTAGGTCAATCTCTCTTTGTAAGAACTCAAGGTTCAGTAGCAGGAGATCTTGAGAATATTTATTTGAAATGGCCTCAAATCTCTCCTTAAGTGCTATGTTTGCAGGAAAGAGATTGGGTCTCAGGTGTGAGCGCATTCCATGTGGTATACAAAGACATCTATAGTACTCACCGAGCGTTGATAGATGCAATTCAAGGGAAATTAATCTCTTGAAGTCTGCCTCCCATTTTCTCACATTTTCAACAGTGGGTACACTGTGTGTATATATGTATGTGTGTGTGTGTGTGTGTGTGTGTGTGTATATATGTATGAATGAATGTGTGTGTATATATGTATGAATGAGTGTGTGTGTGTGTGTGTGTGTATATATATATATGTATGAATGAATATGTGTGTGTATATACAGTGAAGGAAATAAGTATTTGATCCCTTGCTGATTTTGTAAGTTTGCCCACTGTCAAAGACATGAACAGTCTAGAATTTTTAGGCTAGGTTAATTTTACCAGTGAGAGATAGATTATATTAAAAAAAAGACAGAAAATCACATTGTCAAAATTATATATATTTATTTGCATTTTGCACAGAGAAATAAGTACTTGATCCCTTTGGCAAACAAGACTTAATACTTGGTGGCAAAACCCTTGTTGGCAAGCACAGCAGTCAGATGTTTTTTGTAGTTTATGATGAGGTTTGCACACATGTTAGATGGAATTTTGGCCCACTCCTCTTTGCAACTCATCTGTAAATCATTAAGATTTTGAGGCTGTCGCTTGGCAACTCGGATCTTCAGCTCCCTCCATAAGTTTTCGATGCGATTAAGGACTGGAGACTGGCTAGGCCACTCCATGACCTTAATGTGCTTCTTTTTGAGCCACTCCTTTGTTGCCTTGGCTGTATGTTTTGGGTCATTGTCGTGCTGGAAGACCCAGCCACCAGCCATTTTTAATGTCCTGGTGGAGGGAAGGAGGTTGTCACTCAGGATTTGACGGTACATGGCTCCATCCATTCTCCCATTGATGCGGTGAAGAAGTCCTATGCACTTAGCAAAGAAACACCCCCAAAACTTAATGTTTCCACCTCCATGCTTGACAGTGGGGACGGTGTTCTTTGGGTCATAGGCAGCATTTCTCTTCCTCCAAACACGGCGAGTTGAGTTAATGCCAAAGAGCTCAATTTTAGTCTCATCTGACCTGACCTCTCAGAATCATCCAGATGTTCATTTGCAAACTTCAGACGGGCCTGTACATGTGCCCTCTTGAGCAGGGGGACCTTGCGGGCACTGCAGGATTTTAATCCATTACGGCGTAATGTGTTACCAATGGTTTTCTTGGTGACTGTGGTCCCAGCTGCCTTGAGATCATTAACAAGTTCCCCCCGTGTAGTTTTCGGCTGAGCTCTCACCTTCCTCAGGATCAAGGATACCCCATGAGGTGAGATTTTGCATGGAGCCCCAGATCGATGTCGATTGACAGTCATTTTGTATGTCTTCCATTTTCTTACTATTGCACCAACAGTTGTCTCCTTCTCACCCAGCGTCTTACTTATGGTTTTGTAGCCCATTCCAGCCTTGTGCAGGTCTATGATCTTGTCCCTGACATCCTTAGAGAGCTCTTTGGTCTTGCCCATGTTGTAGAGGTTAGAGTCAGACTGATTAATTGAGTCTGTAGACAGGAGTCTTTTATACAGGTGACAATTTAAGACAGCTGTCTTTAATGCAGGCACCAAGTTGATTTGGAGCGTGTAACTGGTCTGGAGGAGGCTGAACTCTTAATGGTTGGTAGGGGATCAAATACTTATTTCTCAGTGCACAATGCAAATAAATATACAGGGTGGGCCATTTATATGGATACACCTAAATAAAATGGGAATGGTTGGTGATATTAATTTCCTGTTTGTGGCGCATTAGTATATGGGAGGGGGGAAACTTTTCAAGCTGGGTGTTGACCATGGCGGCCATTTTGAAGTCGGCCATTTTGTATCCAACTTTAGTTTTTTCAATGGGAAGAGGGTCATGTGACACATCAAACTTATCGAGAATTTCACAAGAAAAACAATGGTGTGCTTGGTTTTAACGTTACTTTATTCTTTCATGAGTTATTTACAAGTTTCTGATCACTTATAAAGTGTGTTCAAAGTGCTGCCCATTGTGTTGGATTGTCAATGCAACCCTCTTCTCCTACTCTTCACACACTGATAGCAACACCGCAGAAGAAATGCTAGCACAGGCTTCAAGTATCTGTAGTTTCAGTTGCTGCACATCTCGTATCTTCACAGCATAGACAATTGCCTTCAGATGACCCCAAAGATAAAAGTCTAAGGGGGTCAGATCGGGAGGCATTTCTTCTGCGGTGTTGCTATCAGTGTGTGAAGAGTGGGAGAAGAGGGTTGCATTGACAATCCAACACAATGGGCAGCACTTTGAACACATTTTATAAGTGGTCAGAAACTTGTAAATAACTCATGAAAGAATAAAGTAACATTAAAACCAAGCACACCATTGTTTTTCTTGTGAAATTCTCGATTAGTTTGATGTGTCACATGACCCTCTTCCCATTGAAAAAACTAAAGTTGGATACAAAATGGCCGACTTCAAAATGGCCGCCATGGTCAACACCCAGCTTGAAAAGTTTCCCCCCTCCCATATACTAATGTGCCACAAACAGGAAGTTAATATCACCAACCATTCCCATTTTATTTAGGTGTATCCATATAAATGGGCCACCCTGTATATAATTTTGACAATGTGATTTTTTTTTTTTTTTTTTATATAATCTATCTCTCAGTGGTAAAATTAACCTAGCCTAAAAATTCTAGACTGTTCATGTCTTTGACAGTGGGCAAACTCACAAAATCAGCAAGGGATCAAATACTTATTTCCTTCACTGTATGTATGAATGAATGTGTGTGTGTATATATATATATATATATATATATGAATGAATATGTGTGTGTATATATGTATGAATATATATGTGTGTGTATATACACTACCGTTCAAAAGTTTAGGGTCACTTAGAAATGTCCTTATTTTATGCAAGAAAAGCAGTTTTTTTCAATGAAGATAACATTAAATTAATCAGAAATACACTCTATACATTGTTAATGTGCTAAATGACTATTTTAGCTGCAAACGTCTGGTTTTTAATGCAATATCTACATAGGTGTATAGAGGCCCATTTCCAGCAACCATCACGCCAGTGTTCTAATGGTACATTGTGTTTGCTAACTGTGTTAGAAGGCTAATGGATGATTACAAAACACTTGAAAACCCTTGTGCAATTATGTTAGCACCGCTGTAAATAGTTTTGCTGTTTAGAGGAGCTATAAAACTGACCTTCCTTTGAGCTAGTTGAGAATCTGGAGCATTACATTTGTGGGTTCGATTAAACTCTCAAAATGGCAAGAAAAAGAGAGCTTTCATGTGAAACTCGACAGTCTATTCTTGTTCTTAGAAATGAAGGCTATTCCATTCGAGAAATTGCCAAGAAACTGAAGATTTCCTACAACGGTGTGTACTACTTCCTTCAGAGGACAGCACAAACAGGCTCTAACCAAAGTAGAAAGAGAAGTGGGAGGCCCCGCTGCACAACTGAGCAACAAGACAAGTACATTAGAGTCTCTAGTTTGAGAAATAGACGCCTCACAGGTCCTCAACTGGCAGCTTCATTAAATAGTACCCTCAAAACGCCAGTGTCAACGTCTACAGTGAAGAGGTGACTCCGGGATGCTGGCCTTCAGGGCAGAGTGGCAAAGAAAAAGCCATATCTGAGACTGGCTAATAAAAGGAAAAGATTAATATGGGCAAAAGCACACAGACATTGGACAGAGGAAGATTGGAAAAAAGTGTTATGGACAGACGAATCGAAGTTTGAGGTGTTTGGATCACACAGAAGAACATTTGTGAGACGCAGAACAACTGAAAAGATGCTGGAAGGGTGCCTGACGCCATCTGTCAAGCATGGTGGAGGTAATGTGATGGTCTGGGGTTGCTTTGGTGCTGGTAAAGTGGGAGATTTGTACAAGGTAAAAGGGATTTTGAATAAGGAAGGCTATCACTCCATTTTGCAATGCCATGCCATACCCTGTGGACAGCGCTTGATTGGAGCCAATTTCATCCTACAACAGGACAATGACCCAAAGCACACCTCCAAATTATGCAAGAACTATTTAGGGAAGAAGCAGGCAGCTAGTATTCTATCTGTAATGGAGTGGCCAGCGCAGTCACCAGATCTCAACCCCATAGAGCTGTTGTGGGAGCAGCTTGACCGTATGGTACGCAAGAAGTACCCATCAAGCCAATCCAACTTGTGGTAGGGGCTTCTGGAAGCATGGGGTGAAATTTCTCCCGATTTACCTCAGCAAATTAACAGCTAGAATGCCAAAGGTCTGCAATGCTGTAATTGCTGCAAATGGAGCATTCTTTGACGAAAGCAAAGTTTGAAGGAGAAAATTATTTGAAATAAAAATCATTATTTCTAACCTTGTCAATGTCTTGACTATTTTCTAGTCATTTTGCAACTCATTTGATAAATAGAGGTGTGAGTTTTCATGGAAAACACAAAATTGTCTGGGTGACCCCAAACTTTTGTGTATATATGTGTGTGTGTGTGTACATGTATGAATGTGTGTATGTGCGTGCGTGCGTGCGTGCGTGTGTGTTTGTGTGTGTGTATATATATATATATATAATGTGTGTGTGTGTGTGTGTGTGTGTGTATATATATATATATATATATATAAAATGTGTGTGAATATTAGTCCTTCTCAATGAATTAGAATATTATCAAAAAGTTAATTTATTTTTAGTAATTCAATTCAAAAAGTGAAACTCATATATTATATAGATTCATTACACACAGTGATCTATTTCCAGCATTTTTTTTTTCTTTTAATGTTGATGATTATGGCTAACTGTTAATGAAAACCCAAAATGTAGTCTCTCAGAAAATTAGAATATTAAATCCGCCCCATTTCAAATATGATTTTTAATACCGAGATGTTGGAAATGTACATACTGAAAAGTATGTGCAGTATATGGCCTCAATACTTGGTCGGGGCTCCTTTTGCATGAATTACTGCATCAATGCGGCATGGCATGGAGGCGATCAGCTTGTGGCGCTGCTGAGGTGTTATGGAAGCCCAGGTTTCTTTGATAGTGGCCTTCAGCTCGTCTGCATTGTTGGGTTTGGTGTCTCATCTTCCTCTTGACCCTAGATTCAATGGGGTCTAGGTCAGGCGAGTTTGCTGGCCAATCAAGCGCAGTGATACTGTGGTTATTAAACCAGGTATTGGTACTTTTGGCAGTGTGGGCAGGTGCCAAGTCCTGCTGGAAAATGAAATCATTATCTTCATAAAGCTTGTCAGCAGAGGGAAGCATGAAGTGCTCTAAAATTTCCTGCTAGACAGCTGCACTGACTCTGGACTCGAGATAACACAGTGGACCAACACCAGCAGATGACATGGCTCCCCAAACCATCACTGACCGAGGAAACTTCACACTGGACCGCAAGCAACTTGGATTGACGCCTCTCCACTCTTCCTCCAGACTCTGGGACCTGGATTTCCAAATGAAATGCAAACTTTGCTTTCATCTGAAAACAGGACTTTGGACCACTGAGCAGCAGACCAGTCCTTTTAAAGGCTTAGGAAACCTTTGCAGGTGTTTTGTGTTGATTCGCTGATTAGAGTGTCACACCATGAGGCTACAATCTTCAACTTTTACTCAATATTCTAATTTTCTGAGACTCTAAATTTTGGGTTTTCATTAAAATAAAAAAAATGCTGTAAATAGATCACTCTGTGTATAATGAATCTATATAATATGAGTTTCACTATTTGAATTGAATTACTGAAATAACTAAACTTTTCTAAACAAATTCATTGTGTAGGACTAGTATATAACAAACTTCTAATATTGGATGTTCATGACCGTATTGTATGGCTGCTATATAGAGAATTTCTACCAAGCACTTAAAAATGACCATATATTAGTAGATCAGAAGTTAACCCAGTAGTTGATCATTATGTTTATTTTACTTAGAGATGTTGGTTGGTTGTTACCTTTGAATTATCGTCTCAGAAACTAATGGCAAACATGGTGACAAAATTACAGCTTTTTGGCCGTTTGAGAAACTTATTTAAAAGTGACAACCAGTATACCTGCACTTCCTGCTGTCACTTTTGCACAAATGGCCACCCCAACTAAACCCAAAAATAAATTTCTGATATCTCTAAGATAAAGAAACTAATTACCAAACATTGGCGGCTTTTCGAACACGTGTTTTACGAAATATATGGTCATTTATACGTTTTGAGTAGAAATCCTCTTTATGCTATTCCAGCAACTGATTGTGACTGTTTACTAGGCAAATACACTGAACCTTACAGAGAAAGATACAAATGCAATAGAGCTGAGTCTGTCCTTGTAGCAGAGCTGGAAATGTCATTTTCCATAACTCATGGTGATTTCAGTGTGTTATGTGCAGTTTTCTATAGGATTTTAGGTAAGCCTACCTAGTTGTTTTAACCCTTGAAGGGTTATCCCAGGTCAATAAAGAACCACTACATGACAACCTTGGTTCTGCTGCACCTCTATTCATCTAGTTTTGGTATGTCCTGAGCTATGTTTTGTCAGCGCAGGTCTGACTTTGAGGGATTCATTGGTATTCTGAGAAGCTTGTTGCAAGCAGGCTGTGCTCCAGGTCCATGCGTGCTCCATCTGTGCTGATAACACAGTGTTCTTTGGCACGGGAGACTAGAGGAAACCAGAGCGCAAATTCATTTCATTACCCTGGACATTATGAGAATGACAAATTGTTTGTATATCACACGCTGCAATCAATTCAATGCTGCATCTAAGAGTCCTTCTGTAATTGTTCTAAACACTCACTTGACTCGTAATGATTAAACATTGACATTAGACCTTGTATATTAATAGTAGCCGTCAACATGACTTTCACTAATATTACTTCTTTCTGCCCTTTATTTCTTTACTGGGATTGAAAGAAAGAAGTTATACACCAAATGCATTGATGTAAAAAATCTTGATGACCTCACTAAGGCTACATTCACACGACAGCAAAAAAAAAATGCCCATTAAAAATTGATCAACTGTCCGTTTTCTTATGGCAGTTTTCCATCAGTGTGTCTCCAAATTTTCATCCATTTCCAATCCGTATGGCCGTTTGTCATACTTTTGCCATCCGTTTTTCATGGTCATTAGGTTTATTCTGGTCTATTTTCCAGATTTCCAGTCCATCGCCGTGTCCTAATTAGCGGGACTTCGGTAGTTCTCTACATGTCTTATTCTCTCTGACTTGTCATTTTACAAGTAGCTGGAATGTATCTTACATAATCTGCAGAAGAAGTTATTATCCGGTTTCTACTATCTCATATGCTAAAACTTTTTTTTTTTTTAAAGCCAAAGGTGGAAAATAATAAAACTATGCATCCAATTCAGTCATTCTATAAGCTGTAGTTCTGCCGACTGGTTCCCAATAATGGCAAACCACTATGGGGGCATGGTAGATGCGCCTCATTATTATTCCTATATTCACTGCAGGGGCTACCTTTTTGTAGCGCTCCTGTGTTGTGCTAGGTTAGTAGTAGGGCCCTGCAATGAACATGAATTTTAATGAGCCACATCCTTCGTGCAGCCATTTTGGCAGGGCATACTTCAGCAATATGGCGCACACGTGTATGGTACAACTAAAGCAGGCATTGTTTTATATACGTGGTGAACCAGCACGGTAAACAGCATCTTGCTGGGGGATGTATTCTCAAAAGGCAGGCCCTGCAGTAAATCTATGAGCTGCATCTTCAGAAAAAGGGAGCACACACTATTACACTGCAATTATTTAACCATTATGATATAGCGATAGAATGTACAGGGAAAACTCACTTATCGATTAACAACCAAACATTCATACTTCATCCTAGGAAATAAGTGACCACAACTTGAAAACTATTTCTTCATTTGGCCTTTATCTGATGTTGAATTTACTTTGATCGCATGCTTATGAGCAAAGGGCTATTTCACGTACCAATTTTTCAGAAACCGAAAACTGAATTAAAAAATTTAATAATTTTTTATACCCCCCCATTTATTTGAATACATGTAATATGCATTAGACACGTCACCCCTCTCCGCTCCTGTATATCCGGTTACTTAGGAGCAGTATTCTACTCTCATTATCCACGATTGCAAATATATGGTAAGAGAAATTGATGAAATAAGAAAAAAAATTGTTACTGGCAAAATCCATAATCGTTTACATCCAGGGGTGCATTCTCCTTTATCACACACAGTTTTTATTTTCCAACTTAAAATGTTGGATACCAGTTTTTTATTAACTTTTATAAAAAAAAAAAAACTATTCACGATCAATCTTTTTTAATGCTGGCAATGATTACAGAAATATTTGATATGATTTACATTTACTCATTAGTGACCCTGTAGGTGAATAATAAATCTGTTGTTTCTTCTTCTTTTTCCCCTGGAGATGTGAAGACGGGCTGTGATGTTGATTTGAGTGTTACGGGAGAATGGGAAGTCAAGACCATAACCAGTGCTTTAAAACTGTATTTGAGGTTAGTGCGAGTGCCGTTTTTTCGGCATTCTCCCTGTTGGAGTCAACACTGGTACTGCCATTTAATGTACTTTTTTAGATAATTTTGTGCCTTGTGGAGACAATCCATTAAAATGTTTCCTATAGTTGTCTTTATCAGTTGACCGTATCATTTGCATTGTAAAATCAGATTATAAATATCTTTAATTCCCTTTCTGCAATTACTGATTTTACTGTGGCCAGCCATACTTTTCTCCTACGGTAATAAAATACATGGACGGCTCGAGTCCACCAGAGCGGGTACCCTCCGTTCTGGCTCGCTCAGGACGGGTCTCGAGATGGGGACCATCCTTTATAAATTCCATATGCCCTAATAAAGCATACAGACAAGTGTTTTCTTCATGAAACAGCCCCTTTTAATGTATTTAAAGTTAATGTTTGCAAAAATGAACATAGACACCTGTGGTCGGCCGACTTTTTGAGTAAACTGTTTTATGTGGACCCAGCTTCAATGCAGGACACAGATATATTATTGGAGTTGTCAGCTAAAAACAATGACTATGGAATCGTGAGCCAACTGGGCAAATGCACAGGGGTTGTCCTGTTGGGACAATCTTTTTTTAAGGTTAATTATTTTTGCACAAATCATCTTGGCATAACGTAATAAATATATTTTTTACCACAGAATGTGTTTTTTGTTTTTTTTTAAACAATTTGATATCCCTCTAAATGTCATCCCTACAGAGGTGTCATTTGTGTCAATTAAAATGTTACCTCATGAACATTTATTATTGGATCCACTTCGTTACATTGTTTAGCATGTTCCTTTACATACTGACATTCTGGCTTGTCATTTTACCTTACATACTTTTGAAAAAGAGTCCACAAGCTTTGTCCCAGGGATTTCAGAGATGGGACATCCCCATAGACTTGTTTGAACCAATTAAAGGGTTGACCATGATTAGAACAAGTAGGGTCTGCTTTCTGTCCCCAGAAACAGCACCACGTCTGTCTATGTGCTGTGTTTAGTATAGCAGCTCAGACCTGATCAAGTGAATGTGGCTGAACTACCAAACGGGAGCCCAAAAATAGAAGATATGTCAATTTATCAGTCTTGATATAGTCAAAAAGATATACTGTGTGGTGTTTCAACAATACCATAGACCACTAATATACAGATATGGTGCTGCTTCTGGGGGAGGGGGTGATAAACCATTTTTTTCTAATTGTGGATAGTCCCTTTTAATATTTTTTGAAAAACAGAACAGGAGAGATTTCTGTTAGAAATCAACGTTGGTTGTAACTAAAAAATGGTGACAGATGCTCAATAGAGGGGAATTCTCATCTCTTAGCCTGAGTGAAGAGTGATTATAAAGAATGTCACTCACTCTGGAGGACCTGTCCTGTATTATACAGACAACCCATTGATTTGAATGTGACTCTGTGAACAGTTAAGGCTCTTACAACATGGTGACAGAAAAAATATGTTCTTTTTACAAAAGTAATTTTATTGTACAAAAAGTTGCAAAACATAAAAAAGTGCTATAAATTTGGTATCGCCCGAATCGTCCTGACCCATAGCATAAAGTTAACACGTAATTTAGTATGCGTAGTGAACGCTATATAAAAACTAAAAGTAACTAGGCCAGTGATGAAAAAGTCGCATGTACCTCAAAATGGTACCAATAATAACTACAGCTCGTCCCGCAAGAAACAGCCCTCATACCACTACGTCTATGAAAAAATAAAATAAGTTAAGGCTCCAGTAGGTCAGGAAAAAAAAATCTGCAATTGTGCAGGCCCGAGGGGAACATTTCTTCTGTTTCAAGAGGCAATTTATCAAGGCCCTAAAATTAGGGCACCAGGAAGGGGAGGACTCAAATATATCTGCTAGAAGCGAGGGTGCCCGTATTATACCAGGACAACACTTCCCAGCAAAATTCCTCAAACTGCAAAGTTGTGGAGTGTGGACCAAATGAGAGATCAGTAAGGACACCATTTATCAGTGCGACACTGGCCTGTGCATAAAGGATTGCTTCACAACATAACACATATCTATGTATTATTTTATTCTTAATTTTTTTACACCATTATTATACCACCTGACTATGCCCCTGATGTACTCCGCACAGCTTACATATGCCCCACATTATAAACTGAAATACCAGTAATACTCAAACAGAACTACAAAGCAAAATCCACGCTCCAAAAGCCAAACGGCGCTCCCTCCCTTCTGAACCCTACAGCGTGCCCAAGCAGTTTACTTCCACATATATGGCATCGCCATACCATGGAGAGCAATTTAAAAAAACATTGGGGTGTGTGTGTCTCTAGTGGCACAAGCTGGGCACGACATATTTGCCACTGAAATGGCATATCTAGGGAAAAATTTAAATTTTTACTTTACACCACCCGTAGTGCAATAATTTATGTAAAAGACCTGTGGGGTGAAAATGCTCACTACACCCCTTAATAAATGCATTGATGGGTACAGTTTCCAAAATGGGTTCACTTCTCAGAGGTTTCTTTTATTATTTCACATCAGAGCCTCTGCAATTGTGAACCTATACTGTGTAAGTTGCCAAATTAGGCCTCAACTTCGCATGGTACTCTTTCACTCCTGAGCCTGGTCGAATGTCCAGGCAAAAGATTAGGGCCACATGTAGGGTGTTTCTAAAACCGGGAAACGCAGCATAATAATTAGGGAGCTGTCTTGTTATCCACAAGCTGGACACCACATATTGGCATATCTATGGAAAAAAATCCCATTTTCCCTCTGCAACATCGAGTGCACACTAATTTCTGCAAAACACCTGCAGGGTTAACATGCTCACTACACCCCTAGGTGAATACCGTGAGGGGTGTAGTTTCCAAAGTGGGGTCACTTCTGGTCTGGGTGGTTACCACTGTTTTGGTCCCACCGGGGCTTTGCAAATGCGACATCGCGACCAGAAACCAATCCACCAAAATCTGTACTCCAAAAGAAAAATGGCGCTCTTTCGCAGCTGAGCCCTACTGTGTGCCCAAACAGCAGTTTATGACCAAATATTAGGTATTGCCGTACTTGTGAGAAATTGCTTTACCATTGTTGGAGTTCTTTTTTCCCTTTTATTTGTTGAGAAAATGTTGCTTTTTTTTTCCTTTTAGTCCTTGTGGAAATTAGAAAAAAAATAGCTAAACCTAGATTTTCTTTGAAAGAATGTAGATTTTCATTTTCATGGCCCATTTCCAATAATTTCTGCAAGAAACCTGTGGGGTCAAAATGCTCACTATACCCCTAGATAATTTCCTCAAGGGGTGTAGCTTCCAAAATGGCATCACTTGGGTGGGGGGGGGGGGGTTTCCACTCTATTGTCCCTTCGGGGGCTTTGCAAATGCAACATGGCCCTCACAAACCATTCTTTCTAAATTTGATCCCCAAAAGCCAAATAGCGTTCTTTCCCTTCATAGCCCTGCTGTGTGTTCAAACAGCCGTTTAAGACCACATGTGGGGTATTGTTTTACTCTGAGAAAAAGCAACATTTGTAAAGCAATTTCTCCTGTTAGTCCTTGTGGAAATGGGAAAAAATTTGCTAAACCTACATTTTCTTTCAAAGAATGTAGATTTTCATTTTCACGATCCACTTCCAATCATTTCTGCAATAAACCTGTGGGGTCAAAATGCTCACTATACACCTAGATAATTTCCTTAAGGGGTATAGTTTCCCAAATCGGGTCACTTTTGGGGGATGTCCACTGTTTTGGCACCGCAAGAGTCCTTCAAACCTGACGTGGTTCCTAAAATATATTCTAATAAAAAGAAGGCCCCAAAATCCACTTGGTGCTCCTTTGCTTCAGAGGCCTGTGCTTCAGTCCAGTAGCACGCTAGGGCCACATATGGGATATTTCCCAAAACTGAAGAACCTGGGCTATAAATATTGAGTTGCATTTCTCTGGTAAAACTTTCTGTGTTACAAAAAAAATGTATCAAAAATGAATTTCTGTAAAAAATATTTTAAATAATAATTTGTCAATTTCACCTCTACTTTGCTTTAATTCCTGTGGAACATCTAAAAGCTTAAGAAACGTTCTAAATGCTGTTTTGAATATTTTGAGCGGTGACTTTTTTTTTAAAATGGGATGACTTACTGGGGGTTTTTAATATGTGAGGCCCTAAAAGCTGCTTCACAACTGAACTGGCCCCTGCAAAAATAGCCTTTTGATATTTTCTTGAAAATGTGAGAAATTGCTGCTAAAATTCTAAGCCTTGTAAAATTCTAGAAAAATAAAAGGATGTTCAAAAAACGATGCCAATCTAAAGTAGACCTATATGGGGGATGTTAATTATCAACAATTTTGTGTGGTATTACTATCTGTCTTACAAGCAGATAGATTTAAATTTAGAAAAATGCTAATTTTTGCAATTTGTCACAGTGAAATACTGAATGTATCGAGCAAATTTTGCCAGTAACAAAGTCTAATGTGTCAGGAGAAAACAATCTCAGAATCACTTGGATAGGTAAAAGCTTTCTGAAGTTATTACCACATAAAGTGAAACATGTCCGATTTGAAAAATAAGGTTCTGTCAGGAAGGTCGAAAGTGGCCAAAGCGGGAAGGGGTTAATAGAACAATATAACCAATAACTAATTTTAAAATGTTGATTGAATTTTTTACTTTGAAATCACCTTCCTAAAGTCACACACTTGGGCACCAGGATAAATTTTAACTGGAGATGTTATGTTGGCTTACTGGTTCTTACGAAAACTTCTCTAAATTTATTGTTGTGAAGACTTCTGGTAAAACAACATTAGATTTCTGTAATTAGTGGTTTATGTAACTTTTTCAAGATGCCAGACATTTAAGGTGAATGATCACTTGCAGTAATGTGCTAATTGTTCTGCAATAATACTTAGAAATGTTGCATAACCAGTATATATTAAAATAGCTTGACAGGGTTTGTTTTAACTTTGAGCTGTCCTTGTATTTCAGGAGCCTGCCAGAACCACTGATGACATACGAGCTGCATGAACAGTTCATCAATCCTGCCAGTAAATATTCACTTTCTTTATTTTTTGCTTGTTCCTTATCAGCGAGCCATATGAACAAGCAGATTAAGCTCATTTTAAATACGTTTTTGTGTTTGAATATAAAATATATATTATTTTTATTTCAATATACTTTTTATTTTATTTTTTGTGTAGTGGATGGTCGTGTAAAATAATATATACTTTAAGTGATATGGTAATCTGTTTATAATGGAAGTCATAACGCAATGCCAGATCCATGGTGCGACAGACACCAGCGGCGCCCGACCGTTGCTGGGGCAAATGCAGGATTTTTAAAGGGGGTTCCAAACCACGTTTTGTTTTGTTTTTTGCCACATTCCCACTACCCTCTGGTTTTTACACTTGAAGTATTGGTCTGCACTTCTCAACTAGCCTAGCCCATTTTTATTAGAGCGGGTAATATTTAGGGCTAGGCCTGTGGATATGTGCTGACCATTACTGGTAGCGTAAAAACCAGTGTAGATAGTGCCCCTTGTAGATAGTGTCCCACACTGCCCCTTGGAAGCTCCCGCTGCGTGTGCCCCAGTGATCAAATTGACTGGGGCAACCGAGGTGTCCGTCGTTTTGACTGAAAAAGTAGCGCTGCTTACAGCTAACGGAGCCTCTAACACGGATGTGAATAGAGCCTAAGTCATACTTTAATACATCTAGAGGAGGCAAAATCCACCATTAGAGCTGCTATTTTTCATTCAAAGACGATATGACTCTCAAGATACATTTCTTTGCACAAAAATCTGTCTTTCTGTAGTGCATGAGCAAGTTATCAGTTCTGCCATCAATCTTTTGGCAGCCGATATGCAAGTGCCTGATACTTGTGCGCGCACAGCTCAGATGCCGCTGCTGACGATACTCCCGCACATGCTCCCCTCTCTCCAGCTCTTGCTGTGACACTGTCTGTAGCTGATTGGATAGTGTCACAGCGATCGTAACACGCCCCATTGCCAATTACACGCCTCATTGACTGTTCAGGGGGTTATTTAAATATCGGGCGCCAAATATAACAGCTCTGATGTCTAAATAACGGAGGAGGATAGGAGAAAAATTTAAGGTGCCCCAGGATTTGTGCAGCCCTGCCTATTACATGGTGCGCTCTGCTGCACATGTATGGGCAGGTGATAGGTTCTCTTTAAAAGAGAAGTCCCTGGTAAAACACACACACATGAGCTACAAATCGACCTAGTTTTGTTTGGATCAGTTAACAAGTCCTATATATATGGGGGCCTCTAAACTGTAAACATGCCTGATACTTTGTTCCCTCGGGAGATAAGCTGCTGCCAGTGGTGTCTGGCAGCAGCTTGTTCCTCTCTCTCCTTTGAAATATACTTGCACGCTCAAGTGAGCCGAGCATGCATGTTTATGGTGATGTCGGCTGCATAAGCATTTAAACTACTGCTAACACAAATATGGCCAGCTTTAGAATAGATCCTCTTTCAAAAAATTTAAAATTTGGAGATATTTTTCCACCAGTAAATAATATAGTACATAAGCTACATAGAAAATCCATTAAATAAATGGAAACAAGTGGTATACTTTTTTATGTTATATAAAAAAACATTCCCGGACATAACTAACACACACTGAGTTATAAAAATATATTTACATTTATTGTATATTTTCTAGTATAAAACAATGTGTATAGATACAATTTCCCTGGTCAATACCATAAACAATTTATAGAAAAAACAGTGCAATATAAAAAGACCACCTAGATTACCTGGCCAGGTAATTAGTAAATTATTAGAACCACAGATCTTTAAGAGCCAAAGGACAATGTCCTTCAATATAAACAGCATTCAGTTATAGGACGCCAATAGTACACATACTGACAAAGACTCTAACATATACAACATTTTATTATAGAACCTTAGTAAAAGAAGCCCAGGGACAACATAGAAAAAGAAAATTAGGATCATGTCTGTTACAGTAAAGGTCGTGGGAATTGAGAACGTCCCAGTAGATGTTATAACAAAAGCTTCTTCTTATACCGATGCAGAGTATGCGCATGAATCCAGGACAGAGTATACTCCTCTTTCTGGAGCCCCATTTTTCCTTTGTACGCATGCAGCAGGAGGGTCTTTGACTCAGCCATTTCCTTTCATCAGACCTGGTTCAACATGCAAAATTCCACCATTGATTGATAGCAGGTCGGTCAGGTGTAGGTCATATAGACTGACTACAGCATGAATCTGCAAGCTGGTTAAGCTCCAGTCACATCTTTCAGGACGTGGTAAACCGTTCCTTATTGAGGAAAAAAATGTGTTTATATATGGAAAATGGCAGGTCCCATGCGGTCTAAGACGTTTCAGGCAAAGATAACTCATTTAGATCTGTGTGGCGTAGGTAGTTTTGCCCATATGGCATGGTACATCTCAGAGACATGCTGGCAAGGGCAGACGCACAGCGTGATGATGTCACTCACGTCTGTCAAAACATAGCTTGTAAGCTGATTGGCTGATGCGTTTTATCCCCTCCTGGGCTTCCTCAGAGCCGCTATGGCCACCACCATATCCACACCTTATATAGTATTCCAATTAAAGGTGCAGTGCTGCTCAAATGGAGCTTGTTTATGTCTAAAAATAAACATAATCACAACGATCTATTATAGGCAAATACAGTACAATGGTACCTTATGGATTCCGATCAATATACCTTATAATGAGACCTCAGATCCTGCTGTACACAATATTACCACTTAAAGGGGCTGTATCGCTTCTAATAACATGGAACTTCATTACATCAAAAGAAATACCCCTAGGGCAGTCTCAGTCCGGGTTCCCAAGAACAGCAGCGGGCACCACTTGCACCCCTAAGTTTGTAATTAAATAAAGGAAATTAAATATATCAGGTGTCCACAGGCGGTGACAGTGAGCCAGTCCATAGGATTGGGTCGCCATCAAGGGCAGTGGTCACCGATATTGTACATCGATCAATGCCGCATAGCATTTATTAAGTAATCTTTTACTTTAATGTCTGCATCCATCAGAAAAGATACCACTAGTAGCCACGGGTTCGGTCAGCAACAACTATGGCCGAACAGCAAATCCACCCTCTGTTTTGAGTTTTTATCTCCGGGGAAAAACAGAGTTCAGGGATATAAACATTTATATTCTTATATGGGTCAACTCTTATCCAGTAACCGTAAAACTAAACAAAGTAATGTCTATATGGGGCCAAAACCGTCCGGAATATTGGGTACAGAATCCTCATCAAAAGTATAAAAATAATGTTAAATGCACCTGTGTATCAAGAGATCGTCCATGGTGGACCACTGTCACTTAAAGAGGCTCTGTCACCAGATTCTCAAACCCCTATCTCCTATTGCATGTGATCGGCGCTGCAATGTAGATAACAGCAACGTTTTTTTTTTAAAAACGTTCATTTTTGGCCAAGTTATGAGCTATTTTATATTTATGCAAATGAGTTTTGAAATGGACAACTGGGCGTTTTTTTTTCGTTATGTCCAACTGGGCGTGTATTGTGTTTAACTGGGCGTGTTTATGTGGTGACCTGTCCACAGAGTATTTCAGGAGCCGCGTTCTTCTCCCGTAGGTAAACTGGGTAGCAGCACTGCGAAGACCGCACGGAGAATTCACCGGCGGTCAGGATAGAACGTAGCAGCTAGATGAGGGGAACACACCGAGCTGCTAAGTGAGACACAGCAGGGCGCGCTTCCAACACAACCGTGCTGTTAGCTATACAGCTGACGGCTGTCAGCCGTGCAGTAGGATCTTGTGCGGGGTGGTGACTTGCCAATCATGTGAAGGTGTTATTGAGGACAGGAGTGGAGGAGAGGTAACAGACTGAGAGCTAAGTAATGGTAAGAGCAGAGTTCACAGCAGCACAGAATATTTCAGGAGGGGAGCGTGCAGATGTTGAGGAGTGTATGACACTGACTGGTCACTGATTGGTCAGCATCATACACATAAACACGCCTAGTTAAAAACACAATACACGCCCAGTTGGACATAACAAAAAAAAAACGCCCAGTTGTCCATTTCAAAGCTCATTTGCATAAATATAAAATAGCTCATAATTTGGCCAAAAATGAACGTTTTAAAAAAAACAAAACGTTGCTGTTATTTACATTGCAGCGCCGATCACATGCAATAGGAGATAGGGGTTTGAGAATCTGGTGACAGCCTCTTTAAGACACTGGTATACAGTCATCCAGTGGAGAGGTACCCCACATGAATCACTATGGCCTCATATTCCCTTATTCAATTAGAGAAACTTGTTTCATTTCATTATTGAGGCCATTAGGGGCAATTCTATTTTTATCACCTCCTCTCCTATCCTCAGGCAGTTGGTAGATTCCCGTAAATTTTAGTCCAGAGGGGGACTGATGTATTTTAAAATGGGCTGCTAAGGGATTCTTGACCTCGCCTTTCCTTATATCCGAGATATGTTCACCTATGCATACCTGAAGTTCACGGTTTTGTTTTACAGATGATATACAAGTATGAGTATACAACCCTGCATGAACGGCAATTAATAAAGGTCTGCACCAGATATTCCTTCTCATTAACATCAGTGAATCTATCACGTTTTTGGACATATCTACGAGAGTTACATGACCCAAATTTATACATACCCCTCAAACGGTTCTTCAACCAAGCCTGATTTCCCTTTGTTTTCCTCTTAAATTAAGATTTGACCAAGATATCTTTAAGAGTCGGTGCTCTTTTTAGAACCATGCTTAGGACTGATCCTACTATTGTTTTCATTTTAGAATTTGGGGTCAAGCAAGACAAATTTTTTATCATAAGGTTACATAGAACCTCCCAATGTGAGCCATATCTTGAGATGAACCAAACCCTATTATCTTTCGGGTTTCTTTTCCTCCTCTCCAAAATCTAATTTCTATCACTTATAAAGCTCGATTTGTGTCCCCATTTTATTTGATTTTTCGAGTAAGCCCTAGACCTGGAAAACGCTCTCATAATTCAATAGTTTGAGATTTAAATTTATCAGAATTTTAACAATTTCTTCGGAATCGAAGGAACTGGCCCACCGGAATTCCTTTTATCTGTGAGGGAGGATGATGACTTCTTGCTGCTAACAGGCTATTGCCTGCAGTTGGTTTTAGATATGTAGAAGTTTTTAACATATTATTTTCTCTGTGAATACTGAGATCTAAAAAGCTTATTGTTGACTCACTAAGTATAGGTTGAGGATATTTAAAATATTTTGATTCAATTCCTTCACAAAACATTCCAGTTCCTGAACAGATCCCTTCCAGCAGATAAAGATATCGTCCATGTATCTGTACCAACTGGCTACATATTTGCTGAAAAGATGTTTTTTTTAAACCACAAACTCCTCCCACCAAACAAGGTGCTGGCAGGCAACCGATGGAGCACAAAATGGCCCCATCGCAGTCCTTTGCACCTGGCGGTAGTGTTTAGCATCTTATGAAAAGACGTTATAATTCAATACAAATTCCAACATTTCAATAATTCATTTTGGTGGGCCCATTCACCACTCCGACCTTCCAAAAAATGTGCGGATGCCCTTAAGCCAATCTCAAGGGGGATTGAGGTATATACGGATTCTACATGAAAACCCACCAATAGAAAATCAGTCAAGAAAGTGAAGTTGTAAATCATTGATCTTTCTTAGAAGATCACCCATGTCTAAGACGAGTGACGGAAGGAGGTGAACAAATGGTTTAAGCTTTCATCCACATACTTTCCAAGATGATCAGTAGGTCCTCCACATCCAGAGATTATAGGTCTCCCTGTGGGTAAATCTTTATTTTTCTGTACCTTTTGAAGTATGTGGATGGTTGGCATACGTGGTTCCCTCACCAGCATGAAATCATATTCTTGACAGTTTATCAGGCCTTTATCCAAGACCAGCATAAATTTCCTATTTAACATACAGGATTTGTTTTCCATTGTGTTGTCCATTAGACAGCTATAACAGTTAGTATTCAATGGTCTTATGATCTTGCCGAGATAGTATACTTTTTGGTTTTTATGTTGTTGTTAATGTCACTATTCTGAAAAGCTTGGTAACAGGAACCACAGTATAATTTCATTTTGTCTTAAAGAGGCTCTCTCACCAGATTTTGCAACCCCTATCTGCTATTGCAGCAGATCGGCGCTGCAATGTAGATTACAGTAACGTTTTTATTTTTAAAAAACGAGCATTTTTGGCCAAGTTATGACCATTTTTGTATTTATGCAAATGAGGCTTGCAAAAGTCCAAGTGGGCGTGTATTATGTGCGTACATCGGGGCGTTTTTACTACTTTTACTAGCTGGGCATTCTGACGAGAAGTATCATCCACTTATCTTCAGAACGCCCAGCTTCTGGCAGTGCAGATCTGTGACGTCACTCACAGGTCCTGCATCGTGTCGGCACCAAAGGCTACAGTTGATTCTGCAGCAGCATCAGCGTTTGCAGGTAAGTAGCTACATCGACTTACCTGCAAACGCCGAAGCTGCTGCAGAATCAACTGTAGCCGATGTGGCCGACACGATGCAGGACCTGTGAGTGACGTCACAGATCTGCACTGCCAGAAGCTGGGCGTTCTGAAGAGAAGTGGGTGATACTTCTCGTCAGAACGCCCAGCTAGTAAAAGTAGTAAAAACGCCCCGATGTACGCACATAATACACGCCCACTTGGACTTTTACTTTAAACACGCCCACTTGGACTTTTGCAAGCCTCATTTGCATAAATACAAAAATGGTCATAACTTGGCCAAAAATGCTCGTTTTTTAAAAATAAAAACGTTACTGTAATCTACATTGCAGCGCCTATCTGCTGCAATAGCAGATAGGGGTTTCAAAATCTGGTGACAGAGCCTCTTTAACTATAAAAAGCAAGCACAGGCTAGGAGAGCAAAAACACTATATTTTGTGTGTTTTTTTTTTTTTTTTCTTTAATAAAGCCAGTTTCTCCAGGCTGAGTGCTGTGCTTCCAGACATAGACTGGGAAAAACTAATGTCAAATAAAGATACACAATTTCCAGTGCACGCCGGCAAAGCAAATATACAGCATAATATGTGCTGACCGGCATTCTAGTACAATCAGGCAATTTACACCACTGAGGACGCTCCCCTTCGCTTTAGGGGCGCAGAAACGCGTTGGGAATCTTGTCTATCAGTGGCAATCAGACCAACCAATATTTGTTAGCACGTGGATGGAGCGTGGCGATATGTTAATTACTATCAGCTATCCTAGGCACTTGTAACTTAGTGTACTTTGACTGTGCATATCGCTCACACTCCACTGTGCACTTTTGATCTGTGTTGCCAACGCCTGTACCCAGATCTTTGGCATTTAGTGTCCTACTATTTTTAAATAAAGTTTTGTCAATAAAATTAGTTTAAACTTTTAGACAGGCAGTGACATTGTATAATATACATTTAAACGTATACCTCTTAAACTGACAATTTTGGAATATATCCAAATAAATATACACAAAATGGGAGTGCTTTAGCTGTTCCCTGGGTAATTATACTGAAAAATTTATTCATTTGTATGAACAACTAGAATTAAACCCACATGGCTTACATCTAATGTTTAAAATTTCAAATAAATGACAAAAAGGGCATTTAAAAAATACAAACCTAAGGAGTCCGCCTTAGCCTTTGAAATTTTGCAAAGCGCTTCATAAAATTTGTAAAAAGGTGATAAAGCTGATATGAAAAATGGCAGATGCAGTTGTGGTCAGGTGCAAATTCAAGGAACGTGCAGGCCCACAACAAAGCCGGTGAAGGTGAGAAGCTACATAGTCCACATAAATGCTTCACAAAATATAAAAATACACCTCATTGATCAAACTTCAGCTGAATGATCCAGGCGAGTTCAATTTCAATGCAAATTCCACTGCTCCTTACCTGAAAAATAGCTCTAATGCTGCACCCTAAGATGCGGTACTGCAGAAGTGGTCCCTTTTACTCCTATAAAGGGGAATCCGTAAGACAGGTTGCCAAAGAAAGGGATAGAAAATTCACACTTTTTTTTTTTTATATGTATATAAATGTAAAAAAAATTCAAGGTCAAAGCACCTAAATACTGGTAACGCATAGTTGGTCACTGGGAATCAAGAGAAGGCTGAGCTACTAAATGGATTATTTTAGCTTTGTATATGCAAAAGGAGAGCGTTGCTTTTGTAAGCGAGGTAAATGCTGTTACACATTGATACACTTTAGTGGCTGAATGTAGATCTGGCCCAAGCGAAGTTAAAGAAAGTGGAGGTGAACAAAGAGTTCTTAAATAATTCAGCTCATGTTTCTGTACCCCTTTCAATGATATTTAGAGGTTTTCTGACTGGCGCAAACCAAATGTGATGCCCCTTTTCAAAAAGCGCTCTAGGTATTCCCCGGGTAACTATAGACCAGTTGGAAAAATATTTGAGGGTATCTTATACAGGAGTATAAACGTATAAAAAGTAGTGAGAGAATTAGTTTTTTGGTCTCCTCACCTCCCAAAAAATGGAATAAAAACTGATCAAAACAAATCGCATGTACCCCAAAATGGTACTTGTAAAATATACAGCTCGTCCCATGAAAATCAAGCACTCACACAGCTCGTCAACGGAAAAATAGAAAGTTATGACTCTCGGAATGCAATAATGCAAAACGACAGCCCAGACTAATTTATATGTGAAGGAGTTCTTCACCTTAACCCCTTAATGACCAGGCTATTTTTTACATTTTTCCATCGTCTCATTCCAAGAGCTATAACTTTTTTATTTTTGCGTCGACATAGCTGTATAAGGTTTTGTTTTTTGCGGGACAAGTTGTATTTTTTAGTAGCAACATTTTGAGGTACATATTATTTATTGATTAACTTTTATTAACTTTTTTTGGGGGGGGATAGAAAGAAATCTGAAATTTCGCCACTCTTTTTTTAAGTCCTAAATCTACGCCGTTTACAGTGTGGTATAAATAACACAATAACTTTATTCAGCGGGTTGTTACGATTGCAACGATACCAAATTTGTATAGATTTTGTATGTTTTACTACTTTTACACAGTAAAAACGCTTTTTTTCAAAATTATTTGTTCTTGTGTCTCCACATTTGAAGAGCCATAACGTTTTTATTTTTTCGCCGATGCCGTTGTATGAGTGTTTTTTTTCTTGCGGGAAGACGTGTAGTTTTTATTGGTACCATTTTGGAGTAGATGCGACTTTTTAATCACATTTTTTTAAAGTCAGGATTCACAGAAAACAGCAATTTTTCTGTCGTTTTTTATTTCATTTTTTACGGCGTTCATCGTGCGGGTTAAGTAATGTAATAGCTTTATAGTCGGGGTCGTTACGGACGCGGCAATACCAAATATGTGTAACTTTTTTTACTTTATTTTGTTTTTTTAATACTAAAGCAGTTTGTAAGGGGAAAAAGTGGGTTTTTCATTTTTTTTCACATTTTTTTTCATTAACTTTATGAAACTTTTTTTTTAAACTTTTTTACTAGTCCCACTAGGGGACTTTAATATGCGATCATTCGATCGCTATTATAATGCACTGCAATACTTTTGTATTGCAGTGTATTATTGCCTGTCCGTTTAACACGGACAGGCATCTGCTAGGTCATGCCTGCGGCATGATCTAGCAGGCATTCGCTACAGGCAGACCTGGGGCCTTTATTAGGCCCCCGGCTGGCGTTGGAGACACAGACACTCGGCGATCTTATCACGGGGTGTCAGTGGGATGAGAGGCAGCTCCCTCCCTCTCTCCAAAAACCACTCAGATGCGGTGCACGCTATTGCACACCGCATCTGAAAGGATAAACGGGTGAGATTGATAATAAAATATCGATCTCACCCGGCAGAGCAGGGACGCCCCCAGCCCTCAGCTGCCTCTGGCTCCCTGCTCTGTTTACTTTATTCTTATGCAGTATTCTTATGATGTACTCCGCCCAGATTACATATTCCCCCACATTATGAACTGAAACACCAGTAAAACACTAAAAAAAACTACTACCAAGCAAAATGTGCTCCCCAAATGGCGCTCCTGGGCCTGGCAGCCGTTTATGACCACATATGGGGAATTACTGTACTCTGGAGAACCCACTTAACAATTTATGGGGTGTGTGTCTAAAGTGGCACAAGCTGGGCACAACATATTTGGCACTGAAATAGCATATCTGTGGAAAAATTGCAATTTTCCATCTGCAACATCTCAGGGGTCTCAAGCACGCGGCCCGCGGGCCGCATGCGGCCCCTGGGGCTGTCATCTGTGGCCCGCAGGACACATAGCCGCTAGTATCGGCTCTGCTCCGAGACTCGAATTCCCTGACATCGCTGTCCACATATGAACAGCGATGTCTGGGGCTTCCCCAGAGCCGGAGTCCCGGGCAGAGCGCTAGTACAGGCTCTGCTCCGGGACTCTGTGGAATTCCCTCACATCGCTGCCCATATATGGACAGTGTGTCAGGGTCTTGCCCAGAGCGGAGCAGAGCGCTGGTGTCGGCTCTGCTCCTGGACTCTGTGGAATTCCCTGACATCGCTGTCCACATATGAACAGCGATGTCTGGGGCTTCCCCAGAGCCGGAGTCCCGCACAGAGCGCTGGTGTCGGCTCTGCTCCGGGACTCTGTGGAATTCCCTGACATCGCTGCCCATATATGGACAGTGTGTCAGGGTCTTGCCCAGAGCGGAGCAGAGCGCTTGTGTCCATCTGCTCCTGGACTCTGTGGAATTCCCTGACATCGCTGTCCACATATGAACAGCGATGTCTGGGGCTTCCCCAGAGCCGGAGTCCCGAGCAGAGCACTGGTGTCGGCTCTGCTCCGGGACTCTGTGGAATTCCCTGACATCGCTGTCCACATATGAACAGCGATGTCTGGGGCTTCCCCAGATCCGGAGTCCCGGGCAGAGCGATAGTACAGGCTCTGCTCCGGGACTCTGTGGAATTCCCTCACATCGCTGCCCATATATGGACAGTGTGTCAGGGTCTTGCCCAGAGCGGAGCAGAGCGCTGGTGTCGGCTCTGCTCCTGGACTCTGTGGAATTCCCTGACATCGCTGTCCACATATGAACAGCGATGTCTGGGGCTTCCCCAGAGCCGGAGTCCCGCACAGAGCGCTGGTGTCGGCTCTGCTCCGGGACACTGTGGAATTCCCTGACATCGCTGCCCATATATGGACAGTGTGTCAGGGTCTTGCCCAGAGCGGAGCAGAGCGCTTGTGTCCCTCTGCTCCTGGACTCTGTGGAATTCCCTGACATCGCTGTCCACATATGAACAGCGATGTCTGGGGCTTCCCCAGAGCCGGAGTCCCGAGCAGAGCACTGGTGTCGGCTCTGCTCCGGGACTCTGTGGAATTCCCTGACATCGCTGTCCACATATGAACAGCGATGTCTGGGTCTTCCCCAGATCCGGAGTCCCGGGCAGAGCGATAGTACATGCTCTGCTCCGGGACTCTGTGGAATTCCCTGATATCGCTGCCCATATGTGGACAGTGTGTCAGGGTCTTCCCCAGAGCGGAGTCCCGGGCAGAGCGCTAGTATAGGCTCTGCTCTGGGACTCTGGGGAAGCCTCTGACATCGCTGTCCATACATCGACAATGATGTTAGGGGCTTCCCCAGAGCAGGAGTCCCAGTGATGTCAGGAGCACAGCTGGAGTCCCAGGAAGAGCCTACTAGCGCTCTGCCTGGGACTCAAGCTCTGGGGTTGACCCTGACATCTCTGTCCATATATGGACAGTGATGTCAGGAGCAGAGCTAGAATCCCAGGCAGAGCGCCAGAAGCGGCTCTGCTCCGGGACTCCAGCTCTGGGCAAGCCCCTGACATCACTGTGGCAGCCTCTACAGAGGGCACTGTGGCAGCCTCTACAGAGGGCACTGTGGCAGCCTCTACAGAGGGCACTGTGGCATCCTCTACAGAGGGCACTGTGGCAGCCTCTACAGAGGGCACTGTGGCAGCCTCTACAGAGGGCACTGTGGCAGCCTCTACAGAGGGCACTGTGGCAGCCTCTACAGAGGGCACTGTGGCAGCCTCTACAGAGGGCACTGTGGCAGCCTCTACAGAGGGCACTGTGGCAGCCTCTACAGAGGGCACTGTGGCAGCCTCTACAGAGGGCACTGTGGCAGCCTCTACAGAGGGCACTGTGGCAGCCTCTACAGAGGGCACTGTGGCAGCCTCTACAGAGGGCACTGTGGCAGCCTCTACAGAGGGCACTGTGGCAGCCTCTACAAGTGGGTGTGTGGCCTTATCTACAGAGGGCACTGTGGCCTTATCTACAGAGGGCACTGTGGCCTTATCTACAGAGGGCACTGTGGCCTTATCTACAGAGGGCACTGTGGCCTTATCTACAGAGGGCACTGTGGCCTTATCTACAGAGGGCACTGTGGCCTTATCTACAGAGGGCACTGTGGCCTTATCTACAGAGGGCACTGTGGCCTTATCTACAGAGGGCACTGTGGCCTTATCTACAGAGGGCACTGTGGCCTTATCTACAGAGGGCACTGTGGCCTTATCTACAGAGGGCACTGCGGCACCATCCACAGAGGGCACTGCGGCACCATCCACAGAGGGCACTGCGGCACCATCCACAGAGGGCACTGCGGCACCATCCACAGAGGGCACTGCGGCACCATCTACAAAAGGGGCTTCCCAATCTTGACATGTGTGCTAACTGAGCCGCCGGACTGCATTTAGCGACACTTAAACTGGAAAGCTGGATTGTTGAAATAAGCACGTGGAGAAATATCTCAAATTTTAAACCTAGCGGTATTATTCTAGTAATATGGTGTTATAGTAGTTCAAATAACTAATTGATTAACAATAATTTCGGATTGTATCAAATGTGAAAGTAATGAGGCCCGTCAACTTCCCATTTTTTCTATATGCGGCCCACTTACCCGGCCGAGTTTGAGACCCCTGATCTATTGTGTAATAATTTCTGCAAAACCTTTTGGGGTCAAAATGCTCACTACACCATTCATGATAAATCCCCTAAAGGGGTGTAGTTTCCCAAATGCGGTCACTTCTCGGGGGTTTTCACTTTACTGGTACCTCAGCGCAATGCAACAAAAAATGGCATCAAAAAACAGTTTTGTAAAATCTCCACTACATAAACTAAAATGCGTTTTTCCCTTTAGACCCTTGCCGTGTGTCCAAGTAGCAGTTTACAACCACATATGGGGTATTTCCTTACTCAGTCTTTTCTCCTGTATTCCTTGTGGAAATTAAAAATTATGAGCTAAATCTACATATATAAAATATACAAAACACCTGAGGGATCAAAATGCTCACTACACCTCTAATTTAATTATTTGAGGGGTATAATCACCAAAATGGGATCACACCTGGGGAATTTCTACTGTACTGGCACTTCAGGGGCTCTGCAAATGCGACATGCCCCCCAGAAACCAATTCCACAAAAACTGCACTGCAAAATCCAAATGGTGCTCCGTCCCTTCTGAGCCCTGCCGTGTGCCCAAACAGCAGTTTATTACCACATATGGGGTATTGCCGTAATCAGGAGAAATTGCTTTACAAATGTTGGGGTGCTTTTTCTCCTTTATTCCTGGCAATAATTAAAAAATTCTATGTTTTTCCAAAAAAAAAGTAGCTTTTCATTTGTGTCAAAATGCTAGCTATACCCCTAGATAAATGACCTGAGGGGTGTAGATTCCAAAATGGGGTCACCTTTGGAGGCCTGTGTTTCAGTCCATTAGCACACTAGGGCCACATGTGGGATATTTCTAAAAACTGCAGAATCTGGGCAATAAATATGGAGTTGCATTTCTCTGGTAAAACCTTTTGTGTTACAGAAAAAAATGTATTCCAAATAAATTTTGGCAAAAAAAACAACGAAATGTGTCAATTTCACTCCTACATTGCTTAAATTCCTGTGAAACACCTAAAGGGTTAAAATACTTTCTCAATGCGGTTTTAAATACTTTGAGGGGTGCAGTTTTCAAAATGGGGTGTTTTATGGGGGTTTCTAATATATGGGCCCCTCAAAGCCACTTTAGAACTGAATCGCTTGGATAGGTAAAAGCATTCCAGAGTTATTTCCATATAAGGTGACACGTCAGAATTTAAAAAAAATTAGACTGGTCCTGAAGGCCAAAATGAACTCGGTCCTGAAAGTGTTGAGGTCTATAGGTTTAGAAAGCAAAATTTGCAATTTTTGTGAAAAGTGGTTCAAGAACCATATAAAGAGAGTTGTGATCAATGATTCATACTCTGGTCACTGGTTATAAGCAGGGCACCAAAATGTTCAGTGCTGGGAGCGTTACTACTAAGCAGATGGGATCAACCGTTTCGCAGCCGCACAAGTAAAACCTGAATTATAAAATGTAAAAAATCATGTTATTATACGCTCCAGACCATTGTAAAAATGACACCCAATACTGTACAATCATGGCTGCCTTCATGCAATTTTGCATTAAAGCTTATCATTGTGTAAAAAAAAAAAGCATAAAAAGTCATGTTTATTGTTAATGTCTGATCCAAGCAAATCCTAAGATGTACAAGATCTTCTAAAAATAAAAGTTCAAGAGTTGCACCGTTTATAAATGCCACTTATGTGAAGATATGTGCATGTAGACATATACATAAACACAAGAACTAAAGACACCAAAAGGCGGCGATCCAGATGTCGGTAAATATCCAAGTCCCATATCCGAGTCAACAAATGGTCTGATTAGACGCAGGGGGTGATTAGTTGTTCAACTGCTCATCTTCTTCTGTGGTAGAAAAAAAAAAGTGAGCCCCCCCCATCCCCCCTCTTAAATGTAACAATTACAGAGCACATATTTTGTTTGGTAAGAAGGGTGAGTACATAAGTTCCTATATCCCTATGTGACCACTGAAAGGCTATACAAGGGAAGAGATCACTGTAACAGGCTGTGATCTTTCTTCCTACTGTCACTTGCAGCTTCTCCTCCTTCCCAATCCTCCCTTACAGAGACAAGACAGGAAGTAAAACTTTTAATTGAGGGGGGATACCAGGGGGGGGGGAGAGATGTAAGGAGGAATGGGGATACCGGGGGGGGGGGAGAGATGTAAGGAGGAATGGGGATACCGGGGGGGGGGAGAGATGTAAGGAGGAATGGGGATACCGGGGGGGGAGAGATGTAAGGAGGAATGGGGATACCGGGGGGGGGGGAGAGATGTAAGGAGGAATGGGGATACCGGGGGGGGGGGAGAGATGTAAGGAGGAATGGGGATACCGGGGGGGGGGGGGAGAGAGATGTAAGGAGGAATGGGGATACCGGGGGGGGGGGGGAGAGATGTAAGGAGAAGGGGGGATACCGGGGGGGGAAGAGAGATGTAAGGAGAAGGGGGGATACCGGGGGCGGAAGAGAGATGTAAGGAGGAGGGGGGATACCGGGGGGGGGGGGAGAGAGATGTAAGGAGGAGGGGGGATACCGGGGGGGGGGAGAGAGATGTAAGGAGGAGGGGGGATACCGGGGGGGGGGGAGAGAGATGTAAGGAGGAGGGGGGATACCGGGGGGGGGGGAGAGAGATGTAAGGAGGAGGGGGGATACCGGGGGGGGGGGAGAGAGATGTAAGGAGGAGGGGGGATACCGGGGGGGGGGGGAGAGAGATGTAAGGAGGAGGGGGGATACCAGGAAGTCAAGCCACATTGAGGCATGGTCAAGATTACGTCGTCCTTCATGTCACGCGCGAGTAGGTGGTTAGAGCAGCAAAGCAGAGAGGATAAATGTTACTCTTCACCAGGGGGTGGGGTTTACAATAGGATGAAAAAAACAGCAGAACTGCTAATTAAGGTATATTAGTAAGTGTAATATTTTCCTGCCTGCCACACATTATAAATAAGTCCAGATAAAGTGGCCAACCCCTTTAACACCTAGGCGCACGAGGATACAATTGTACGTACTGATGGCAGGTTACTTCGTGCACCAGGACGTACATTTACTGAGTCGTTCGTTCCCGGTGCACACTGTCTGTGTCAATAGCTGTTGCCGGCCAGCGGTCCATCGCCTCTGATTTGGGCAATTAACACCTTAAATGCGGTGATCACAATTGTTTGTAGCAGATCGACAGACCCCACGACGCGATCATGGGGGATGCCGATGGTTGGCATGGCAACCGGAAGTTAGACAATGGTCCCCGGGTCTGCTATTTACAGAAGCCTATAAGGACTAGCTGAAGCTTCCTGTTAGCGTGACTGTCAGTCTCACAATGACCGTAAGACTGCTAAAGTTCTAAGCCTTGTAACTTTCTAGAAAAATAAAAGGACTTTCAAAAATGATGCAAACATAAAGTAGACATATGGGAAATGTGAACTAGTGACTATTTTGTGTGGTATTCCTATCTGTTTTACAAGCAGATACATTTAAATATAGAAAGATGCAAATTTTTGCAAATTCTCAAAAGTTTGGTGGTTTTCACAAATAAATATTGAATTCATCGACCACATTTTATCACTAGCATAAAGTACAATATGTCACGAGAAAACATTCTCACAATCGCTTGGATAGGTAAAAGCTTTCCAAAGTTATTACCGGATAAAATAACACGCCAGATTTTAAAAAATTGGCTGTGTCTACAAGGCCAAAACAGGCTGTCCTGAAGGGGTTAAGATTCTGATACCAAGCTGAGCTCTAGCCTTTATATTGTAGTTGCAAAAAGCATTTAAAGTAATGACATATGAAAAATGCCAGTATAATGCAGTCCAGGCAGGTCAAAGTCCAGATGGAATTTTGAGGCAGATTGTTCTGCCTGCAAAAAAACCCCATGTGAACAGGTCCTTAGTGTGGCCTAATCTGGATTATGCAGTTCTGGGCATCGGTTAACAGACATAATGCCCTGGAGTTGAAAAAGTTAGAAAGAAGAACCACATTACTGATAAGATCATCTCTCTTCATCTGGTTCAACTTGTTATTCTGATTCTCCCACTACATACACACAGAACCAGCAGCAGCCGCATCACACTGAGGACAAAGTGGGATAGAAGCTGTGCTAGAATTTACCTTCCTTGTATCTGTGCTGTCTCTAGTGAGATCATCCAGCAGCCTGCTCCTTCTCCTGTTCCATAATGCACAGGAATTAATCTTACATTGATGTCTTATATAGCATCCAGCATGAACGAAGATAAGAACTGAGATCTCCCCTGTACACATGCGCCACACCTAAAGTCTCACAGTGGACTCTCCCAGCTCCGAAGCAGGAAATCTAAGGCCCTGTTCACACACACTTTTTTTTTTTTAGGCAGAAAATTTTGCAGCGTTTTTCGCCCATGGCCAAAACACCGCGCCGTGGGCAAAACACCCAGCGAAGAAAACAATTTCTCTGCCTCCCATTGATTTCAATGGGAGGTTAGAGGAGGAACCGTGGCAAGGAAGGGCATGCCTCCTTATTTTACCACAAGCAGCTAAAAGCCGCCACGGGAAGAAACAAAAATTTTTGGCGCTGATTCCGACCCGGTCAAAGTCAGGGTAAAAAAAATCAGTGTGATCTGGGCCTTAGGGTCAGTTCACACAGAGTTTTTGGACACTGTTTTTGACGCGGAAACGGCTTTCGGAAAACGTGCCGAAAATGCCTCCCATTGATATCAATGGGAGGCGGAGGTGTTTTTCTCCCACGAGTGGAAAAACCGTCTCGCGGGAAAAAGGGACATGCCCTATCTTCGGGCGTTTACGTCTCTGACCTCCCATTGACATCAATGGGAGGCAGAGAAAGCGTATTTCTCAGCGGTTTTGCCCACGGCGCTCAATGGCCACGGGTGAAAAACGCGGCAAACGGCGTGCAGGCAGATCAAAATCTGCCTCAAAATTCCAAACAGAATTTTGAGGCAGAATTTTCTGCTTGCAAAAAACTCTGTGTGAACATACCCTTACACAACAGTCAGAATCTGCGGAGACTTGGCCTGCCAGAGCTTTTATATAGTTTTTCTAAATATATATTTGAGAGACCTTTTATATTTTGGTCTCCTGTTTCTTCATGAGGTTTCCCAGTAAGCGATAGTTCCTCTTTAAGTTTCCTGTACGCTGTAGATAAATGGTATCAGAATCCTCCAACATAATGTGTATTGGGGCAGGCTGACTGTCCCAAAACACGATGAAATCCAATTCTTTGTACCAGAGGGGGTTGGCAGTCGCTTATCTCCTTCTCACTATTGATATAAACATTCATGCTTGGCTAATTCAGACATGCATGTTTATGGTGAAGTTCAGGGTTGACTGCATGGCCAGACCAAGAAATGATAGCACTTGGTGCCTAAATACTAACACCCCCAAAAAATGTATACAACCCCTTTTTAAAGCCTTTGCATTTAATTATACAAATAAGCATGCAAGGTAATCTCTAATTTCTTACTTTGTGACGTACAAGAGAACAGAGCGGATGAAGAAGTAAAGAACGTTTCTGAATATAAACGTTTAACCCATCTCAATTGATTTGATCCAGCGAAACGATTTACACATAGTCCTTGGCTACACCTTTATATAACTCGCCAAGTCTCTGCGCTCCGATAAACAGGTGCATCCTAATCAAATATTTCTTTCATAAAGTATGATCGTTTGTGGCTTTGCCTTTATCAAGAAACAGATGTCCCACAGCCAATGAGGGAAAATGATTTTGCATTGTTCCATCAAATTTACAGGAGATAGGCCCCAGGCAATGTCGGACATGCAAATATAAAAAAAACCCTGATCAGAATTCAAATGAATTGTGACGCCATGAAGTGAAAAGCTAATATCCCACATCTTGAAACGTATCTGAAGGAGATGTATCAGATTAACAATATTAAAGCGTACCTGAGTTTTCAACAAAGAGATAGTCATGGGCTTGTTTGGGTTCCGGCACTGTGTCTGTAGGACGGTGTTTTAGCACAGACAGATATTCACTTTTCTTGCTGTGAGCCCCGTTCTGGCTGCACAGCTACTTGCTGGTCTCTCTGAAGCTGGCGACGTGTACCTATGCTTCAAGTCCGCCAGCACTATAATGTTCTGAAGCTGGCGACGTGTACCTATGCTTGCAGTCCGCCAGCACTATAATGTTCTGAAGCTGGCGACGTGTACCTATGCTTGCAGTCCGCCAGCACTATACTGTTCTGTACTTTCAGTCTCATACTTCCAAGGATTCATGAGGGGAGAAAGTTATGGAGAGAAAGCATAACCGAGGAGAGGCAGCAAACTTCCGCATACTGCAGGGATGGAATGGCTTTGTGCGGAGGAACAAGCGGTCTGAAGACTCAGGAGCTGGGTTGTGAAGAGCAAAGGCCCTACCCCACTTCCTGCCGTCCGTCACGGCATCTTTGCTGCTAGAGACGGACTAACAGGTAGTAGACAGCAAGTTAGGAGGAAACAAGACCCCTAGTGGCTGGCACTTTAGAGCGATTATTATGTGGTTAGATGACAACATTTGTATAACAAGTGATTTATAGATTTGATAATTAACCCATTAGCTATTAGCAGAGAGCATGTTGTGTGAAAACTCGGTGACCATTTTAGTAACTTGCGTCTTTTTCCCTGTCTTGGGTTGTCACGTGAATTCTCTTGTGACAAATGAATCATGTTTTTCATTACTATTCTTACATTTGCTTGACATGGTAGCATCTTAAGTTTCCTCTTGATAGAAAGGTCAACAAGGATTGATGTCTTCAATTTTCTAATAGTCTGGTGTCGTTTTTGATGGCCTTATTAATACTACTGGAGTGCTGAGGTTGCTGATATTTGATTTTTTTATCTTTTGTGTGATATTCAAATATGTGGCTGGCCAAATCTTACATTTCCATGCCATTTTATCAAAACTCTGATGATGCAGCACACTATTGTAAGTATCCGCTGATAATGCCCGACACCATAATAAAGCATTAATTCAGTGTTCTCTTATTTACATGGCAGCTCCCAAATATTATTGTCCCTAGGCATAAGTAAACTGACCAGCCGGTGAATATTATTATTTTCTGTTGTTTATATGGTGCCGATATATTCGATAGCACTACACAGAGATTGTCATCACTCATATCGGCCGCTGCCTCCACAATCCATAGGTCAAATACACACCAGGGTCAATTTCATAGGAAGACAATAAACCTTTCAGTATTTGGAGCGTGGGAAGAAATCTGAGTACCCGTAGCAAACCCACAGAAGCATGCAGGAAACCTTACAAATTCCCGGCAGATATTCTTGGTCCGATTTAAAATTAGAACCTTAGTGCTGCAAGGCAACCGCATTAACCACTGAGCAACCATATGGGTAGAGGTCTTTTCTACACTAGCCATTAGTTTGAAGCTATGCCACCATAATTTATGTCCATTTTGTGTGCTAGCCGACAAATTAGCCCAGTTTTGTCTTATCTGCCTCTAGTTTAGCTGTTTACTGTGGCCAAATAAATGGCAGCTGGTGTTTGTATCTGATGGTGGCGGAGTGTGAGACTTCCAACATTAAGGGCTTGTCCACACGTAATGGAATAGCTGCGTATTTTCCATCCGGAATTGCAGATGGAAAATACGCGGCATGATACAGTAGCAGCAAAGTGGGTGAGATTTAACAAGTCTCACCCACACGCTGTGTAAAATTTCTGACTAGAAATTCACCTGCAGTGCGTATTTTTCGTACCGCAGCAGGTCAATTCCGGCAGCGGAAAGTGAACCGAGATGCTGCGTTTTTCAGAGGCGATATCACCATCTCCCAGCATTGAAAAAAACTGAAAGATCGGCACCGTTTTCTGCAGTGAAAAACTCAGGAAATGGTGCGGTTTTTCCGCAGCAGAATGTTTGCTAGTTTTAACGGAAATGCTGCAGAAGTTCATACTTTTGCGCTTACAGCTGTTGCCACCAAATATATGTATGGTCCCTTTATTTGTAATAGAAGGTGGAACATCAATTTGTGGCTCAAAAATGACACTTTACTGTGCGTTTTGTAGATTCTTCTCTGCAATAAATATTATTTGAACACATTTTACACATTTTTCTAGTACCTTAGGCATTTTAATAATCAAATTATGTTGCTTATTGACCTGGATAGATTTCAGCAGAACTAGGAAGAAATTTGACGTGAATAGAATAATAAGTTTTATGTCTGAATCCGTATTAGATTTATCTTCCAGCCTCTTATTTTGCAGATTTCAACAAACCACCTGCGTAAGGTTTATTTTAAGTACATGCTGTGCAGTGCTAGTTAACTTTTATATATACCTGTAACAACCATTCTTATGTTTGTATTTAGCCACAATATGCAGGTAGTTGCCCATGTACAAGATGCAGGCATCTTGATCTTTTTTGTTTCCAACATTTAACTTTTTATAACAAGGTGTTCCTAATAAACAAAACCTGGGCTTACTCTGCATATTCATAAAATATATCTGTATAAAATACATGTTTGAACGTGATCACTTAACAAATAGGGGTTGTCCAAATCGAGCAAACCCCTTTAACCCCTTAATGACCGCCGATACGTCTTTTTACGGCGGTTATTAGTGGGCTTTATTCTAGAGCGCCGCCAAACTACGTCGCTGCATTAGAATAAAGTAAACAGAGCAGGGAGCCGTGAAATCTCCCTGCTGTCAGCTGCCAGAAGCAGCTGAGGGCTGGGGGCGTCCCTGCTCTGCCGGGTGAGATCGATATTAGTATCGATCTCACCCGTTTAACCCTTCAGATGCGGTGCACAATAGCGAGCACCGCATCTGAATGGTTTTGGAGAGAGGGAGGGAGCTCCCTCTCATCTCACTGACACCCGGCGATAAAATCGCCGAGTGTCTGTGTCTTCTATGGCAGCCGGGGGTCTAATAAAGACCCCCAGGTCTGCCTGCAGCGAATGCCTGCTAGATCATGCCGCAGGCATGACCTAGCAGATGCCTGTCCGTTTTAAACGGACAGGCAGTAATACACTGCAATACAAAAGTATTGCAGTGTATTATAATAGCGATCGGAGGATAGGGAAGTCCCCTAGTGGGACTAGTAAAAAAGTAAAAAAAGTTTAATAAAGTTAATTTAAAAAAAAAGTGAAAAAAAATAAATGAAAAACCCAGCTTTTCCCCTTACAAAATGCTTTACTATTAAAAAAAACTACAATAAAGCAAAAAAGTTACACATATTTGGTATCGCCGCGTCCGTAACGACCCCGACTATAAAGCTGTTACATTATTTAACCCGCACTGTGAACGCCGTAAAAAATAAAATAAAAAACAATGGAAAAATTGCTGTTTTCTGTTAATCCTGACTTAAAAAAAATGTGATAGAAAGTGATCAAAAAGTCGCATCTACTCTCAAATGGTACCAATAAAAACTGCAAGTCGTCCCGCAAAAAACAAGACCTTATACAACTATGCCGACGCAAAAATAAAAAAGTTACAGCTCTTCGAATGTGACAATGGAAAAATCTAAAAAATGGCTTGGACATTAGGGCCCAGAATGCCAGCAGGGGGAAGGGGTTAAGAGTCCCATGACAATAAGCAGATCACATTGTCCCCGTGTTGAGACCTCCAAACCTGGCAGTTAGGCCCCATTCACACGACCGTATTTTTCATCCATCTGTAAATACGGATCTGTAGTCCTTTATAGACATCCGTAAATTATCCACATATACGCAACGCTGTCTGTAAATACGGTCTGTATTTACAGATGCACAAAAAACCTGGCGTCGTCTAGCAATTCTTCCGTAATTACGGACGGCTACATGTACACATCTGTAGCCGTCCGTAAATACGGAAGCGCCGATAGACTTCTATGGTGAGTCTGTGCCGTAATTACGGACAAAAAAAGGACATGTTCGATAATCACCCATCCGTAAAAATACGTAAAGGTGTCCTTTAGCCCATAGAAATGAATGCTATGGACATGTGCATGGGGCCTAAGTGTTCAATTTCCCTGCAACCCCACCACAGGGGGCAATAACTTTTTCCCGACATTTGACGTAACCGTACGTCATAGCCAGGAAGGGATGTATGGAGCAGGCTAAGGCCTCGTTCACATATTCATTGCAGGCTCTATTAGGGGCCTCCGTCGCAGATCCAGCAGAAAATACCAGAAATAATAGCGCAGCATGCTGCTCTGTGGCTTCCGGTAAAATGACGGACACCCTGATGGCAAACTGATGGAACTCATTCAAGTCAATTAAAGAACAACGCAAGCACTGACATAGGTTTGAACCCAGCCTAAGGCCCCATGCACACGACCGTAAAAACTCTTCTTGACTGCGGACCGTAATACAGTCCGCAATCAGTTCTATTGGCCGCGGACACCTTTCCATATCGCTACAGATGGGTGCCCATGCCATAGAAATGTTCTGAAAATTATGGAACATGTATGGGAGCACAGCCCGAAAATGAGTCCATCGGCCGGGCCCGCAATCATGGGCCGTGATTACGGGCATGGCCGTGTGCACGGGGCCTAAGCCTGCACCACAACCAGCGGGTGTCTGCTGTATATTACAGTATTTCAATAGCAAATGTGCTATCTAAGCCGTTATTTTTACTGCATTGTGAACTCCGTAAAAAACAAAAAACAATGGTGAAATTTCAGGTTTTTTTTCCTATTCCACCCAACAAAGAATGTTTTGTTCAGTTATTCAGTAGATTATATGGTACATTAAATGGGGCCATTAAGAACTACAAGTCATCATAAAGCTTATGTCAATGGAAAAATAGAACACTTATGCCTCTAGGATTGGGGGGGGGCATAAAAAAAACAAAAATGGCTGTGGCAAGAAGGGGTTAAACATTACGCTGCACCAATTCTAATCAATGGGTTCTCTGTGCACCGAAGGACCGGACAGGTCTTCCAAAGCGAGAGATGCTCTTTGTAGCCACTCTCCACTCTGACCAAGGGATGAGGATATTGATCAGGGGACCCCCTGAATTCCCTAATAGTGTATATGAAAATGAGTTTTCTAAACTAGACAACCCATTTAAAGCGGTTGTTCTATCAGGACAAGTCCTTCTCAAATTAAAGCCACCCTAGCCTTCTGCCGATTGCTGTGGGCCTGTCACACCATTTTCCTGCAGCAACATTTTAACCCCTTAGTGACCAAGCTTGTTTGGACCTTAATGACCAAGCCAAATTTGTCAAATCTGGTATGTGTGACTTTATCAGAGAATAACTGTGTGAAAGTTTTGAATATCCAAGTAATTCTGACATTGTTTTTTCGTCACATGTTGTACTTTATTTTAGTGGTAAAAGTAGACTGATACGATTTGCGGAAATAACTTAAAAAATAGAAAAATTGAAGAAATTTTGTAAAAATTATCATTTTTCCCTATTTTTAACTGCAATATGTCACATATGTACACACATACTGTACAATTTTTTTTATTAAATATATATTTCCATCTCTTTACTCTATTTTGGCAGCACTTTTGAAAAAAAAAAATAATTTTTGAGCAATTTAGAGGACTTACAAGTTAAGTAATAATTTTATAAATTTTGTAGTACATTTTGTTTTCCTGCACCAAGCCAGGTTTTCATAGGCTCATAGGTGTCAGAATGGTGGAAACCCCCACAAGTGACCCCATTTTGAAAACTAGACCCCTTAAGGTATTTATTAAGGGGTGTTGTAAGTATTTTGACCCCACAGTTTTTTTGTAAGAATTCATGCAAAGCAGGCATAAAAAAATATAATTTAACTTTTTTCATAAAAGTATCACTTTGAAGACCGATTTCTTTGTAAAGCGACCATGAGAATGAAGAAACACACCCCAAAATCTATCACCCTGTTTCTCCTGTTTTCAAAAATGCCCCCATTGTGACTCTAATGCATTGCCTGGACACACAGCAGGGCTTGAAAGGAAGGGAGCACCCAGAGGCTTTCAGAACTCATATTTTGCTTGAAAATGTTTTAGGCCCCACTGTATATTTGGAGAGGTTTTGAACTACCAGAACGATAGAAACTCCCCATAAACGACCCCATTTAGAAAACTAGACCCCTTAAGGTATTTATCTAGGGGTGTAGTGAGTATTTTGACCCCACAGTGTTTTGCTAAATTTAATGCATAGCAGGTGAAAAAAAATAAAAATTCACTTTTTTAATAAACGTATCACTTTGAAGACCGATTTCTGTGTAAAGCGACTATAAGAATGAAGAAACACACGCCAAAATCTATCACCCTGTTTCTCCTGTTTTCAAAAATGCCCCCATTGTGACCCTAATGTGTTGCCTGGACACACAGCAGGGCCCGAAAGAAAGGGAGCACCCGGTGGCTTTCAGGACTCCTATTTTGCTTGAAATTGTTTTAGGCCCCACTGTACATTTGGAGAGGTTTTGAACTACAAGAACGATAGAAACTCCCCATAAACGACCCCATTTAGAAAACTAGACCCCTTAAGGTATTTATCTAGGGGTGTAGTGAGTATTTTGACCCCACAGTTTTTTGCTAAATTTAATGCATAGCTGGTGAAATAAAATAAAAAAAACACTTTTTATATAAAAGTATCACTTTGAAGACCGATTTCTTTGTAAAGCGAACATGAAAATGAAGAAACACACCCCAAAATCTATCACCCTGTTTCTCCTGTTTTCAAAAATACTCTCATTGTTGCCATAATCTGCTTATTAGACCTGTGGCTGGGCCAAAAAGAGAGGGAGCACCCTTTGGCTTTCAGGGCACAATTGAATAAATTCTAGGCCCCATATCATGCATTTAGAGGCATTGAGCTGCCTGAACAAAAAAAAACCATGCAGAAATGACCCCATTTTAAAAACTAAACCCCTAAAGGTATTCATCTAGTGGTGTAGTGGGCATGCGGACCAAAAATGTTTTAAATGAGGAAATAATGGGTATCATTTCAGACACTATGGGTATATAATGTTTTCTTCAAGCTTTTATTACGTTTCCACATGAAATAGAGGAGACGTGGTAGAAGGTTATTTTGTTAGAAATACGCCACATTAATAAATTTGTGCGGCACAGAATAGAAGTGAAGCCGTGTATTCATAACGGATACATGTTGCTATAGACGTATTTGCCTGTACTTATGACTATGTCTTGCTGAAGAAGCAGTTGGTGCCATTATGATGTCATTGTGGACAGAATTCTGTCCTAATATAAAATCAGTCAGAGAGGAAAAAATAAACTGTACTGGAGTGACGGGCAATATCTTCAAACAAATGGAGGAAAATGTATCCAACTATGTTGCAAACTCGAGTCTGTTCACTAGATAGAAGAACACCTGCAGGGCTGTCATGACAAGGATTTTTTTTTTCAGTGACTGGTTGTACAACGTCTCTTTAGCTCCATCAATCCTTATGAGGGACGAATGTGCCAAGTGACGCGGTACACCATAACAGACCCCTGCCCGGCAAGGTAGGAACCGCTATGTGCACAAAACAACCAATCACCTACAGAATATATAAAAGGACAGTGTCCAAAACCATCTATAGGAACAGTAAAGGATCACTAATCCCCAAAATGATGTCAGTATTTCCAGAAGAACCGTAACAAAGCCCATGGTGTATTGATAAGGAACAGCTCAATTATTAGAGATCCTCCAAATAAAAAAAAAAGATCATGCCCGTATCACGGTACAGAATTAGGAATGTAACAGCTGTATGTGGCAGGACATAGTCATAAGAACAGTCAAAATAAAAAAATTGTGGATGTGGGATTTTGTACTGGACAATTAATTCCAGCACTTGATCACCCACAAATAAATAAAAAAAATCATAAGGGGTAAAATTAGTTTCACGGTCTGAAAAAAATGTGCTCTACAACCTCTCCCACAAGAAATAATCCCTACTTGGAAAGCCCACGAACTAAAAAGAAAATATAAAGAAATTGACTCCCTAAAAAGGCCCCCAACCCATTATTTTTTTTTGTGTTAAATTCTAGTAATTTGCAACCGTGTGAAAGGTTTCGAAACAGGGATAGTTACAAAGGGCTGGTTTTGATGGACACATGGGGCAATAAAAGCGGGTATCCCTCCTCCTGCCATGCCTGCTACATACCCGACACCTTTTTTGGGGATATTTTTGGGTCTCAGTGGAGGGAATAGGGTGTAAAAAGTGGCGCTCTGAAAGCCTGCGCACATCCTCAGATTCGCAGGATTGTGCCGGTATAGTGGACTCAAAAAGGAGATGCTCAATGACCTTCTCCTGAAATTGAAGGAAAGTGAGCGTTCCTTGGGCTTTTTTGAAAATAACAAAACTGTTATAGGTAGCAACCTGGATGAGGTAGATTGCTACCTTTTTGTACCAGGCCTTATTTTTGCGCTTCACCAGGTAAGGCTGAAGCACCTGGTCGGAAAGGTCTACACCCCCCATAAATTTGTTGTAGTCTGTTACACAGACAGGTTTCTGCTTTGCAGTGGTAGCCCCCCTCTCCGTAATTGCCACAGTGGTGTCCGTGTGTACGGTGGACAGCATGTAGACATCCTTCTTGTCGGCCCACTTCACTGCAAGCAATTCCTGACTTGCAAGGGCCATGGATGTTCCCTTTCCCAAACGCCTGGACACCAACTGTTGTGGGAGTCCCACTCTGTTCTTCCGTACTGTCCCACAGGCCCCTGTATTTGCAGCATGGAGGGCTTTATAAAGGGCAACGCTGGTATAAAAATTGTCTGTATAGACGTGGTACCCCTTGTGCAGAAATGGCTCCATTAGGTTCCACACAATTTTGCCAGAGGTGCCAATAGTTTCTGGGCAGCCTGGGGTATAAATTTGGCAGTCCCTGCCTTCATAGATTTTGAAACCGCAGGTGTAACCCGTTGTGCTCTCGCAAACTTTGTACAATTTCACCCCATATCTGGCTCGTTTGGAAGGGATGAATTGACGAAAGGAAAGACGCCCTTTGAAGCTCATGAGCGATTCATCTACTGACAAATTTTTGTCAGGGGTGTACAACTTTAAAAATAAATCATTTAGAAGGGTGATTAATGGCCTTAATTTATTAAGCCGATCATAAGCTGGGTCACTTCTTGGGGGGACTTGGGAATTATCAGTAAAATGCATGAATCGCATTAGGGCCTCATAGCGGTTTCTGGACATCACTGCTGCAAATACAGGGGTAGCGTGGACAGCACTACAAGTCCAGTAGGACCGGACAGAGGGTTTTTTAACCAAACCCATATTGAGGGTAATGCCTAAAATTTTTTTTATTTCTGGGACACTTGTGGGGCTCCACATTCTGGAGTACATAGATGCAGGCTTTTGTAGAACAAACTGCCTAGCATACAGATTAGTCTGCTGGACTATCAAGTCTAGGACCGTATCACATATAAATAAATTAAAAAAATTATAGGGGGTAAAATTTTGGACGTCGACACTAATTCCTGGGGTCGCTTCAAATTGGGGTACTTGGGGGGAAAATGATAGTGCAGGATCCCACATCACGGGAGGGACTGCAACACTCGTCACTGTCACTGTCTGGAACAAATTCTGAAGCGGTGTCTGTTTCGCTTTCAGAAGTGTCGGAACATAGCAAGGCGTAGGCTTACTCCGCGCTGTACATACGCTGAGACATATTTATAGATGTGTATGTATATATATATATATATATGCCCTATAAGTCCTAACCCTAAAGTAAACCTAAAATCCTAAAAACGACACAAATTTTTTTTTTTTTTTATATATATATTTTTTTTATATATTTTTTTTTTTTATATAACAGACGTAAAATTAATTCTAAACGGCCCTAAACACGAACGCTAAACTAGCCCTAACCCTAAAGTAACGGTAAACTAGCACTAACGCTAAACTAGAACTAACGCTAAACTAGCACTAACGCTAAACTAGCGCTGACGCTAATCTAGCGCTGACGCTAATATAGATTTGATATATTATATATATATATATGTATGTATAAGAACGATGATTTTTTATCACTTTTTTTCTTTCTTCACAGCACAGGACTTAGACTGATTTCTCTCTCCTCTCAGAAAAACTACAATGGGAGGAGAGAGAAACACAGCCCATGTCCTGGCTGTGTTTTGAAAATAACTGTCAGTGATCTCTGTGATAGGTTTTATCACAGAGATCACCTGATCAGGGACGAGTCACAACGGTCCCTGATTGTTGCTGTGCCAGATGACGACACAGGTAAGTTATGAAGTTATGCAAAGCGCACTCGGGCGCCATTTTGGGGGGGGGGGAATCGGACCGTGGGGGGGGGGGATCGGACCGGGGGGGGGGGATCGGACATGAAGGGGAATCGGACGGGGGGGGGGCGCACTATTTACCCGTTCTCTCTCCTCTCTAAGGAGTTATTCCATGAGAGGAGAGAGAAATGGCGATTATCCGCCGGTTTAGCGTGAACGCCGTGAAATAGCGATTCACGGCGATCACGTGACCAGAGACCACTCGTTATGGTCTCTGGTCGTTGCCCCGAACTCTCAGCTACCTCCGGTAGCTGAGAGAACGGAGCCCCGATCTTTAATTTCGGCGCTACTTTAGGCTAATGCGATCACGTTAAAAGGCGTCGCATTAGCCTAAAGCCCATTAGTGAGGAACGTAAAAAGGCGTACTGTTGGTCACTAAGGGGTTAAAGGGTCTGTCACATAAACGAAGGTGCCATTAAATTATTTCTTATAAAGAACAAATTTTCACAATTAAACTTTTTAATTATTTTAATATATCTCGAGATTTTGCACTTACTAGCATTGATTGGCGCCCCTGCTGTACCTTCTGAACATCTCTGTGCACGTCCTTCCATTGATGCGGTCACTGGAGTACACGCATGCGCAGATACAGTACACCGACTATGCAGCCAGATCTAGCTATATATCTAACTGTTCTTTGCCTGTCACTTCTGGTCGGCTTGCTCGCTGCGTCTTAGTGAGAAAGCTTCGCATGTACAGTATAGATAACATAACAAGAAGGGGAGAGGAAAATATAAATCTAGTGTTCTAAACAGTCCAGGGCTTTGGGTGGGAAAGTAATGAGCAGACATATCATTTGTATGTAAAGAACTGCATTCAGGGTTCAGTACATGCAGGGCCCATTGTGCGCATTATTTTTGATCACAGTGGAGGGGGGGGGGACGTCTACGCAAGCAGCAATGAGGTAGCTGAAGGGGAGGCACATGCAAGGCATTATAGGGCTTGTTGTAAACCGCCTCTCTAGTGCCATCTTGTATGCCCCCTCTGGATCCCTCCACAATCTTTCCTGTTTGACGCTGCACGGGAGTGGGAGAATGAACCAAGAAAGTTGCAAAAAAGAGACCTCTATTAAACTGTAAACACTTCTTGTGCCCTTTTCTACCCCTTTGGGAGATCTTAGGGGAAAATTGTGTAGTGGGACGACCCCGTTAAAATAATAAATTACAGATCTCCTCATGGACTTACAGATGTAGCCATCTTTATCTTGACTTTTAACGCATTAAATATGGTGGCAAGATCCTTTATTTTGACTTATTCAATGACTTTTCAATGGCTTTTGTTGTGTGATATCACGCTGCAGCAAGTTATCAGAGTCCAGATAAAGATGGCTACATCCGTGATGGAAAACTACAAATTCCACGAGTTGATTCCATACTTACAAAAACAGATCTAGATAAAGGCATAAGATAACTTGTAACACGCCAAATAATGCAACCGGACCATGGGTTTCGCCCTTCCGGCTTTTTCTGGGGCATATCCATATGTGGAATTTGTAGTTTCCCAAAGGTAGTGCATGATCTCCTTTTTCTCCCTTGCTGGAGATTTAGAACATGAAGTACGAGGATATACACAGAAAGCAGTTGCATTTCTGTGTGGAACCACAAGGAGACTTCAGACTTTACATCCACAACCGTCTGAGCGGTAAAAAACTATCAATGCATATTGTGGTAGTACATTAACCATTCATCTCAGGTGATCTGCACAGATGAATAGGTACATAGGATGTATACCTGAAGGATATAGAGGATATTTCCAGTACGTTGTATCTTGAACTGTGACTAAATATGTTCCTATGGTTTTCTCCTGCAGAAAGTGGAAGTCCAGAGTCTCGGGTGAATGCTGTTCATTTTTTAGTTCACAAACTTCCAGAAAAAAATCAAGAAATGTTACATCTTCTCCTTAAACACCTGGCTAAGTAAGCATTGTCTAATTTTAAATTTTATTGTGTTCTTTTGCTGTATTTAGTGTTTTAACTAGACAAAGTAAAGAGACAATGTATAATAATGTCAAGGCATGTTAATAGCCTTCTCTCTCAAAGTCAGCCCACATTCATATTACTCGAATATTGTACATGTGGCATATTACCACCATGACCAACCAGTATTTTTTACTCTGTCCTGTACTTTTCAGAACAAAAAGGGAAGGTTAAAATCACTCCTATTTTTTTCTTTTTTTTTTCTTGGGGACTGAATTCGTGCATAACATACAGTGGATATAGAAAGTTTACACACCCCCTGTTAATGCCAGGTTTTTGTCATGTTACAAAATCAGTCCAAGATGAATCATTTCAGAACTTCTCTACCTTTAATGTCACCTATAATCTGTACAATTGTATTGAAAAACAAACTGAAATGTTTTAGGGCCAGTTCACACAGTTTTTTGACACAGTTTTTTTTTTTACACGGAAACCGCATCGGAAAACAGGTCGGAAATGCCTCCCATTGATTTCAATGGGAGGCGGAGGCGTTTTTTTCCAGGAAAGAGAAGGGACATGCCCTATCTTCGGGCGTTTACGCCTCTGACCTCCCATTGACATCAATGGGAGGCAGAGAAAGCGTATTTCGCGGTGTTTTTTGCCTGCGGTGCTCAACGGCTGCGGGCGAAAATCGGCATGCAGGCAGAGCAAAATCTGCGGCAGATTTTCTGCCTGCAAAAAACTCTGTGTAAACCCAGCCTTAGGGTGGAGCAATAAAAATAGAGAACAAAAAATTAAACTCATACTTTGTTGAATTATCCTTTGACTTTATGACAGCATTCAGTATTTTTGGGTAGAAGTCTATCAGCATGGCACATCTTGACTTGGCAATTGTTGCCAAGTCAAGATGGCAAAAGCGCTCCAAATCTTTCAGATTGCGAGGGCATCTCCTGTGTACAGCCCTCTTCAGGTCACCCCACAGATTTTAAATGGGATTCAAGTCTGGGCTCTGGCTGGGCCATTCCAAAACTTTGATCATCTTCTGGTGAAGCCATTCTTGTGTTGATTTGGAGGTGTGTTTTGTGTTGTTGTCGTGCTGAAAGGTGAAATTCCTCTTCATCTTCAGCTTTTTAGCAGAGGCCTGCAGGTTTTGTGCCAATATTGATCGATATTTGGAACTGTTCATAATTCCCTCCACCTTGACTAAAACCGCAGTTCCAGCAAAACAGCCGCAAAGCATAATGCTGCCTCCACCATGCTTCACTGTGGGTATTGTGTTCTTTTAGTGATGTGCTGTGTTGGCTTTGCGCCAAACATACCTTTTGGTATTATGGCCAAAAAGTTCAACCTTGGTCTCATCAGACTATAACACATTTTCCCCATGCTTTTGGAACACTTGATGCAAAACATAGCCGGGCTTGGATGTTTTTCTTTTTTAGAAAAGGCTTCCGTCTTGCCACTCTACCCCCAGCCCTGACAAATGAAGAATACGGGAGATTGTTGTCACATGCACTACACAACCAGTACCTGCCAGAAAGTCCTGCAGCACCTTTAATGTTGCTGTAGGCCTCTTGGTAGCCTCCCCGACTAACTTTCGTCTTGTCTTTTCATCAAGTTTTGAGGGATGTCCAGTTCTTGGTAATGTCACTGTTGTGCCAAATGTAATCCACTTCATGATGACGGTCTTCACTGTGTTCCATGGTACATCTAATGCCTTTGGAAATTCTTTGGTAACCTTCTCCTGACTGATGTCTTTCAACAATCAGATACCTTTGATGTGTTGTAAGCTTTTTACGGACCATGGCTTTTGCTGTCACATGCAACAAAGAAAATGTCAGGAAAATCCTAATAGAACAGCTGAACTTTATATGGGGTTACTCAGAATCACTTTAAATAATGGTAGCTGTGTACTGACTACTATTTAACATGAGTTTAAATGTGATTGGCCAATTCTGAACACAACCCCATCCCCAATTATAAGAGGGTGTTCACACTTATGCAACCACATTATTGTAGTTTTGTTATTTTATTTTTCCCCTCTAAATGATTTCAGTTTGTTTTTCAATGGAATTGTACAGATTGAGTCACATTAAAGGTGGAAAAGGTTCTGAAATTATTTATCTTGTACTGATCTTATGACAAAAAACAGGCATTTTAACAGGGGTGTGTAGACTTTTTATATCCACTGTAGGTGTACTAAATGTGAGCACAAAGTGCTCACAGGAAGAACGACTTTCATCCCTCCATTGACATGAGCATGTTAAAATAGGATTTAAATATGGACACGCAATTAATTTTTTGTAGAACGTGTTTAACTCTGTCAATTACGTTTAGTTCTAGGTCAATGAATTTTCAGCTATTTGGCAGTTTTTAGTAATAGCACTGGGGTGGGGTGAACCCAGCTAACTGAGATTAGGGAAACAAAATATGATTTAAATGCGATTTAAGGAACCCTAAGACATGTAGGAAAAAGCTGTAAAGATCTGCGCACTAAAAAAAATGTGTCAAGCTGTCAATGTAAATTATGCTTGGAGTCCATGGTATAGAGAGAGGGCTAGTATTTTGTCATGTGATGCTTATTGGCCAGTCACAAAATAAGCTTTATTTGTTGGGTGTCTGGCTACAAGGGTCACATGACAAGTATTGTCACTTCCTCTCTGCTGTGGACATCTTCAAGTACACTCTACATTGATAGCATGAAAGTTTTTGGGGAACTCAAATTTTTACAATTTCATGGTGGACAACATTTTTCTGTTTTACCGTAGCAGCATACATAATTCCTATTTTTGCCAGGTTTACCATCGTCTTTGAAAAGTAAGCAGTGTCACAATACCATAATATACTTTAGTACTTCTTATTTTATTAATTATTTTCAGTTCATTTGTGTCAGAATCTAGTGCCGAAAATCCAAACACCACTTTTGTATCATTGTCCCTTTTTGGACTTTCTCCAGTGTTTCTTCAAATGCCCAGAAGAATTTGATGACTGTAGCAAACTTGGGAGTGGTGTTCGGTCCCACACTGATGAGGCCTCAAGAAGAAACGGTAGCAGCCATTATGGACCTGAAGTTTCAGAACATTGTTGTTGAAATACTTATTGAAAACCATGAAAAGGTAGAGTGGTTTTAAATGTGTGATTCATACATTTTTAACTATACACACTGTATACACGCAGCAGAAGTTATCTGCTGTAGAGAAGTCCCGAAGTCCGTTACGTTCAGTTTCTGCAGTGATTTCTCTGCAGATTTTGCTTCAGATTTCGCGATTTCTATTGCAATGGTTTTGCATAGCACATTCCGGTGATATAAGCGACAGATAAGGCATGCTGCAGATATGAAAATCCATAGCGTGCCCTGAAATTTACTCAGATTTTTAAAAAATAAAAAAAATTCCGCAGAGTGTGAAAAGGATTTTGTATTTCATATGTATGGTCTACGTTTTGTTGCACAAGTCCACAACAAATACTTTCCAATCATTTTCTGTACCAATGTTTTGTGTGGTATATTATGAAATAATTTTAAGGAATACAAATATTGCGCATGAGCAACCTTTACCAAGATTTCATTCTACTATTACTTCCTTATAAAAGCTAATCAGATTAACTTGCAGTTTACCGTAAGTCTATTTTCATTTCTGTATTACATTAGTACCTGCTGTTCTCCAGTTAGGTAATGTTTCATGATGGTTTGTTTTTTTTTCTTTCTAAATATTTTTCCTGGAATTTCTTTTTCTCTTTGTACGTTTGACAATAATCAGCTATAGTTAAATAGGTTGAGAAAAGACAAGTTCATTAAGTTCAACTTTTTTCGATCAATTGTACATCATTCATTGCTAGATTATTTTTTAGAAATTGTAGGTATGGGGAAAGAAGGAAAATAGGGCAAGAGTAATACGTGTTATGTCGCCTTCAATTGTATTTTATATTGATACCGACCGTGTTAGGGAAAGGAATGTACCGTGCAATGTCCTCTTATATTGCATTGACAAACCAGTTGTGTTTGTTTTTATTTTTTATTATGTTTTATTTTTACTTAGACATCTTATATAATTTTATTTTTATTATTTAATATTATTATGTTTCAAATCATGTGACTAAAGAGACCATCATGTGTAAATGGCTGCATCTGTATCAATGGGAAAAATGAGGAGTGCTCAATGAAGCTAATTAACATAGCGTTAATGTTCAGCTGTCACAAAGTCGCAGCTCCGAGCTCTGTTGAGCAGTGAGATCGGGACCCCAGCTTATGTTAGGCAGGCAGCTATGATATACTGCACCAGGAGGAAGTACACTCTCCCAGTCCGTAATTGTGTATACCGAGACTGCTGCTATCCGCTGTCACAAAATGTCACTGCTCCAGGGATTATCTGCTGATCAGCGGGATCGAGACTGCAGCTTGTGTTCTGCTTGCGGCGGTTAGCTTGTTTGCTGTGAGCGCTGTGACGTCATTGGCACTCGACGACTGAAGCAAGTGGTATGACCGCTGTACTCACTCGCTTTCGCTGCGATTAGAAGCTTTCAATTGGATATGGTCAGATTAGGAAGTGTTATATTCTACTAATCTCTCCCAGTCTCGGTATACACAATTACGGACTGGTAGAGTGTACTTCGTCCTGGTGCAGTGTATCATAGCTGCCTGCCTAACATAAGCTGGGGTCCCGATCTCGCTGCTCAACAGAGCACGGAGCAGTGACTTTGTGACAGCTGATAGTGGTAATCACTGTACACTTGGCCACGGACTGGGACATTGTGTCTTCTCCTGGTTTAGTGTATTATGGTTGCCTGCCAATACCAGCAAAGTATGTCCATATGAATTCATGGACTGAGGTTCAATCAGAACATTAAAGCTATGTTAATTAGCTTCATTGAGCACTCCCTCATTTTTTCCATTAATATAGATGCAGGCATTTACACATGATGGGCTCTTTAGTCATGGGATTTAAAACATATTAATATTAAATAATAAAAATATAAATAATTATATAAGAAATGTCTAAGTAAAAATAAAGCATAATAAAAATTAAAATCAAACTCAACTTTTTTGTCAGTGCAATATAAGGGGACATTGCACGGTACATTCCTTTCCCTGTAACTGTCGGTATCAATATAAAATACAATTGAAGGCGACATAACTCTGATTACTCTTGCCCTATTTTCCTTCTTTCCCTATGCCTACAATTTCTATGACTTACATTGGTGGTGTACACCAGGGCAAGAACTGTCATTTAAAAAAATTTAAAATATAGAAATCCATAAAATAGGATGTTCTCCTTTTTCTAATTTCTTGATTCTTTTTTAGCCCTCAATGCCACTTGTTATTAGATAAGCATCTAGCTTTTTTTTAATGCTGTCATTGTATCTGCCATTACTACCTCTTGGGATAGGGCATTCCATAGTTTGACTACTCTAACTGTAAAGAACCCTTTACTATATTTGTCTGGCGCGCCTTTCCTCCACATGTAATTAATGTTCCTTGGCCCTTTGTAAAGTCCTTGGCAAGAATAAATCCTGTGCCAGTTTTTATTATTGAACACTAATGTATTTTTACATGTTAAAAAGAACCAGTCACGTTGAACATCCTGTTTGAACTTTTAGTGGCTTATTCTAGAGGAAGAGGAGCAGAGAAGATTAATATATAGTTTTGCTCCAAAAAATTCTGGATAGCTTACAATTTAAAGGTTTAAATCCCAGCTCCATATAGCCTAAGAGTCTAGTGGGCGGTCTCAACTATTGTTTGACAGCTTTCTCTATCAGTGTGTACGCAGAAACAGCTGCGAGTCACGAAGTAGGATCACACACTGGACTCTTCAGCCCTCAAGTAGCAGGGATTTGCATCAATAAATTACTTTTTTATTTAAAACTTTTGGCACAACTAGATATAACTATTCTCAAATCCTCCTACGCTATAACATTCTGCTCACATTTTGGGCAGCATGTTCAATACAGGTTCCCTTTAATTAGAGCACTGGTAAGGTGACCTTTTTTTCTATGCTGAACAACGGCTTCTGGCTATTCGAGGGAAAAAAAAAATCGGCATGCTCTTTCTTCAAGGGGGTTTCTGTCTCTAACCTCCCATTGAAATTAATATGAGACAGAAAAGCCTTTGGCGCTTGTTTTTAGCTCGCTTTCTGCGTTTTTTGCATTCGCTTCAACAGGTTAAAAAAAATACGCCGGCAAAAAATGCTGCAAATTCAAAATCTGACTTAAAGTTCCTAAAGGAATTGTGAGGCGGATTTTTTCTGAACGCCACGTGAACTTCCCCTTAGAGACCTCCCATCCCAAAATGACAGGGGCTTAATATCTGTGACTTCAGACTACTACTTTCCTCTGGGACTTCGAGAGACAATGCCTTAAACATCAGCACAGTCTCCTCTATGAAGAGGGTGGTTACAGGTGACATTCTTAACCGGCACCTGCTCATCCGCTTTGCTAGGTAGGTTTTTGTTTTTTTGTCCTCGTAGATCCATGTTTTACATGCTAACTGTAATGGAAAAAATGAAACACATGAATGTGTATGTGGACAAACAAAGTGTCTCAAAGTTGAGGAAGCAGCCGGTTATCTCATTCCCCTGCGGTGTCTGATTTCAGTACTAGTTTATACATATGGGCAGCTTTATAGGAGAAGACTGGCACCATGTATCAGTGCAGGTTAGGAGCAAAGGCGTGCTATAATAACTAAATCGTAGTCTGATTACTCACTGTACAGATCAGCAAATCTCCGTTCTCACATTGTATGATACAGACTCACACTTACACAAACTACTGTCATTTTTAGATATGAAATAAACTATCTTATGTATTATACAAATGTGGAGAGAGACTTTTATTAAATTCTTTTATTTGAGTATGCTGTCATTAATCTGTATTCAATTTTATTGTTTATATGTCATTATTATTTACGCTAGTTTTTTTTATTTTTATACCTGTAGTGTAGTCGGCTTTATACCCAAGTCTGCACTGATCTCATTCACTAGCCAGGGGTGTACAGCACACTGCAAATTAAAAGTCAAGTGAGGTGACACTGGGACATAAGGAAGGCCCAGGAAACCAATTTTCATTGGTAGAAGGAAAATATTTCATTACTGGCAATGGCCCAGGGCTAACAGACTAGACAAGAGACGTATTGTTATAAGGAAAGTATGGAAAGTAATACCTAAACTATTTAAAAGTCTCAAAGAAGCATATGCGTGCAAAAGCAAAATGTAAATGTTTTTTTTTTCTTTATAATATTGCACATTTTTAATTCAGGACCCCTTCATTTGACATATTTTGATATAATATTATGTCGAGATTTTTCTTTTCGGTTTAATATATATGGATCATGTGAAATCTTGAATTTAATGAATTGGCTAAGAGTATATATATATATAGGTTATTATAACCCCTTCATTTGTGTCCCTAATATTAAGTGAGAAAATTTAAAAACATTGTACATAAAATTAAAGGCATGTGTTTCTTTTTAAGGGGTGTGCATCTAAAATGAAGCCGTGCATAGTCAAAAAATAAAATCACCAATTATTCTAATATTTGTTGCGCCTTCTGAAAACTTAAGCCCACTTATTGTTCATAACACTTAACATCTTCCATCAGTGTGAACTGTTAATATCACGCAGGACCATAAACTTTTGATGCTTTTGCAAATCTCTAATTCTTTCATTTATATGAAGTAGAAGAAAGCAGTACTACTCACACTAAACTTTCCAGTATTCTCATATTATGTTATAGTTATTACAATGTCCACAGACACCTGGGACTTTACCTGTGACATTGATGAGCAGACATGTTACTTCCGTTTGCAGATACAGAAGAGAAACACACATCAGCATAAATAAACAGTTTCAGTTCGAAAGAAAGTGTCTTTACCCCAGTGATGCATTGGTTCAGCTATCAAAGACTTGTTTAGAGTGGGTGAGTCGGAGCAAGCTCACCAGGTGACATGCACCATTGTTGATCCTCCATGGGTGCTGATCAACCCCTTCATGTCAGCCATACGCTTTATCCATTCCAACTGCCGTTGCCCTGTGCAGTTGTCACGTAGATACATGATGACATTGTAGAACAGGCTTTAATGTATGCAGCGCTGCTTTAGTGTTGACTAGCGCTGCACTTTCCTGCCTGCCGGCGCCTCTCCCCCTTGGTTTCATCACTCTCCCATGTGTTTCATCACTGTCAGGGGGCTTAGAAGTACAGCGCTGTACACACTGAAGCAGCTTGTACTTCTCTGTCCCCCTGGCTCTCTCCCCTGTGTGCTGGCAACCCCCCCCCCCCCCCCCCTTCCTCCCTCAGTCCATAGCTTCTGACAATAAGCTCAGTCTCTGGGCAGATGATGATCAGCATGATTGTCCAATCATGGTGATCATAGAAAAGTATGTTTGCTAATCAAACTTTTCAAGCAGCTCTGAACTCTTAGGCCCTGTTCACACTGAGTTTTTTTTGCAGGCAGAAAATTCTGAATTTTGAGGCAGATTTTGATCTGCCTGCACGCCGTTTGCCACGTTTTTCGCTGCGTTTTTCGCCCGCGCCCATTGAGTGCCACGGGCAAAAACGCAGCAAAATAAGTTTTCTCTGCCTCCCATTGATGTCAATAGGAGGTCAGAGGCGTAAACACCCGAAGATAGGGCATGTCGCTTCTTTTTACCGCTCGTGGTAAAAAAAACATGTCCGCCTTCCATTAAAATAAATGGGAGGCATTTTCGGATCTTTTTTGGCGCGGTTCCCGCGTCAAAAAACGTTTAAGAAAAACTGTGTGAACAGGGCCTTAGCAGTCCTCAATCTCCCCTCAGTGATCGAGGCTGACAGAGAGAAGACTAATTGTTACAGAGCTTCAACTGTGTGTGTGCGCGTGCGCGCGTGTCTATTATATAAATAAATCAAAAAATAAAATAAAAATACAATTATATATGTATATTTATAGTTATGATATGCAAGGTGGTTGTAAAAATATTATCGTTTACCCCTTCAGGACGCAGTCTGGACGCAGCACGTTTTTTTCAAATCTGACATGGAATGCTTTTACCTATCCAAGCGATTCTGAGATTGTTTCTTTTATCGTGACATATTGTACTTTGTTACTGGAAAAATTTGGTCGATTTTAAATTTCGTATTTATTTGTGAAAAACACCAAAATTTGGAGAAAATGTGCAAAAATTAACAGTTTTCTAAATGTAAAATGTATCTGCTTGTAAAACAGATTGTTATACCGCCCGAAATAGGTACGGGTTAACATTTCCCATATGTCTACTTTACGTTGGCATTGTTTTTTGGACTTCCTTTTATTTTTCCAGTAAGTTACAAGGCTTAGAACTTTAGCAGCAATTTCTCATATTTTTTATGGTTCAGTTCTGAAGTGGCTTTTAAGGGCCTTATAAATTGCAAACTCCTATAAGTCACCCAATTTTAAAAACTGCACCCCTCAAAGTTTTTAAAATAGCATTAGAAAGTTTCTTAACCCTTTAGGTGTTTCACAAGAATTAAAGCAAAGTGGAGGTGACATTTATAAATTTCATTTTTTTTTTTTAGAAAATCCATTTTTTTCTATAACAAAATGTTTTACCCGAGAAACGCAACTCCATATTTTTTTTAAATCCGGTAACTTTTTATTAAAACAAACAAGTTTTACATTTTCCACAATACAATTGTATTCCATCCCTTACAAGCACGAACATGGCCTGCACTGAGAGAAACACTTACATGAAACATATCAACATTCACCACCCATACCCCCCCACTCCGGTGCACCCGAGAAGTACCTTCACGCATAAATAAGTACAACCCCATCATAATAGCCTAGAATTTAAACAGGATTTCTAAATAGACCTCTATTTCTTGTGAGTGCAGCAATGGCCAAATCCGAATCATCCAACCAAGAAGCCCACATCTCCTCATATTTTTTGGAAAAACCTCTTTTTAAATATATAGGCCTCTCCATAGACACAAGCCATTTCACTTTGGCAATATATTCTGATCTAGTGGGAGGTAGCTCCTGCAACCATCGCTGAGCGATCAACTTCCTTGCCATATAAAGCAAACGAGCTACTACAGTTTTCAACACCTCCGACCCCCTTAAATCAAATCATCCACATATCCTAGGATACATAGATATTGTGTCAATATAATATCAGCAGCATACACTCCATTAATTACATCTACAACCTCTCTCCAGAAAGTGTCAAGAGTTGGACACGACCGCATCATATGGGTGAGATCAGCATTGTGAATTTTACATCTTTTACACGGGACTATCTCTCAAGCCAATATCAAAAAGAAACTGAGGCGTTTTGTACACCCTGTACAAAAGATACAATTGTGACAGTCTATGGGCCTAACTAAGCGACAGTCTAGGAGTGTATGCCACTATATCCTGCCATTGCCCATCTTCAATAGGCCAACATCCCTTTCCCATTTGGTTTTGAACCCTAGAGGGATTTTAGAATGTTCTCTATCCAACAAATAGTTGTAAAGCATTGTAATGAGCCCCTTAGAGTCCACCCTATCCCCAACGATTTTGGATTCACAGTGCACGTTAGAGTATCACCCACAGTAGTCAACTTCCCTAATGCATGTTGTTTCTGCAAATATTCGAAAAAGGAATCTTTCGGCAAAGCGAACTCAGATTGAAGATCAGAGAACATTTTCATATTCCCCCCTTTTATAAAGCTGAGTCAACCACCAAATACCCTTGTACTTCCATCTCCCAAAGCCTTCCAAACTTGCAACTTCCGGTAACCAGGGGTTATTCCACAGAGGAGTGATCTGAGTATGGCCCTGTATTCCCAATAGGTCCTTCACCTTCCCCCACACCTTATGCATTTGATACAGAGTGGACATTCTCAGAGTAGGAGTCTTGAATTTTCCAATTTCCAAAGCTGCAAGTGGTCTATCACACTGTGTATAATGTCGCAACATGTCTAGCATGGAGTCATGTTCATCCAACCCCCACCCCTTAAGTGCTGAAGTTGCACTGCCAAATAGTAGAACCCCGGATTAGGAACTGCCAGGAACTGTCAGTTTTACTATCCTGTAGGGTCTCCAATTTTATGCGTACATGTCCCTTCTTCCAAATAAGATCTCTAAACAATCTGTTAACCATCAGTAAAAAACCTTTGGGGTATCCAAACCGGAGAGTTATGTAAAACATATAACAATTGAGGAAACCATACCATCTAAATGAGAATCGTTCACCCTATGACAGACAAAGGTAGCCCACACCACGCCACCAATTTGGTCCGGAATTTAGCCATTAGAGGATCTAGATCTAGATGTTCAAAATCTGTCAGTACTGCAGATATCCTGAGTCCTAAATATTTAACAACAGAACCACACTGTAGTGGTGTACGTGCATTATCTAAGTCCAACAACGGCTCATCTATCGGAAGTAATTCAGATTTTGACCAATTTATAGATAACCCAGAATAAGTCCCGTACTGGCGTATGGCACCAATGACATCTAACGTTTGACCAGTACCACCCAAAAAATAATGTCATCAGCGTACAGGGCTATTCTTTCCTCCAATCCACCGCGACGAAAACCCACTATACCAGGATGATGTCTGACCGCTGCTAAAGGCTCAATGGCAATTGCAAATAGCAACGGGGATAAAGGGCACCCCTGTCTAGTACCTCTACCCAACAGAAATGTATCAGTCAAAGCACCATTTACCCGCACACGAGCTACAGGAGATCTATACAACAGACGAACCGAAGCTACGAAGCGGTCCCCAAACCCCATGCGTCTCAAAACTTGCCATAAAAATTCCCACTCTCTACCGTCAAAGGCCTTGGCTGCGTCCAAGGAGCATAAAGCACGTTTCCCAGGGTTATCCACCAGAATCTGCAAATTCAAATATACTCGACAAAGTTTAAGGGCTGTGGATTTCGCGGCTATGAAACCAGTCTGATCAGGGTGTATCAGAGTGGTGATAACCTTAGAAAGACTTATAGCTTAGGCCTTTGCAATAATGTTAAGATCCACTGGTAATAAGCAGATCGGTCTATATGAATCCTTTACCAATGGATCCTTTCCAGGTTTCAACAAAACAACTGATCGCTTCAGTCATGGACTCAGGCAAGGATCCCGACTCCAAAGCATCCCCAAAGACCCGCAGTAACTCCGGAAGCAATACCTCCGCAAACAGTTTATATAGTTCTACCGGTAGCCCGTCCACCCCTGGTGCTTTATTATTGGCCAACGACGCAGTAGCATGTTGTGTCTCCTCCAAAGTCAGAGGAGCTTCCAGAGAATCTATCCACCTCCGACAGGACGTTCAAATGTACATCAGAAAGAAATTGCTGAATCCTGTCAGTCGACTCTGTTAATCTGGACTGATATAAATTCATGTAAAAGAGATGACACCCCTCCAAGATCTGTGACGTCTCAGATACCAGAGTCCCCTAAGTGGTATTCATAGATGCCACATATGAAGGCCCATCCTGTGATTTGGCAATGCTAGCTAACAGATGGCCAGCCTTGTCCCCCTCTGCATAATGAAACTGTCTAGAGAAATAGCGTTTATTCTCAGCCTCTGCCAAAAGATGTGTCTGCAAGGCAGCCCTAGCTTCCTTCCATGGTTTTTCTGTCCTTTCACTAGGTTGATGCACAAAAGCTATTTCAGTTTAATCTACCCTGCTTTTCAAACTTACCCCAAGTTTTCTAGTGTTCAACTTCCTAGAACTAATAAGTTTAATGAGAATGCCCCATACCGAGGCCTTCATGGCATCCCATACCACATTGCAAGATGCGGATCCACTGTTGAAATGGAAATATTCCGCTATATGTTTAGTAATGTGTTCAGCAGCGGAAGCCAAAATGCATTAACCTTGCACAGTTGAGTACCCTGTCTAAAAGATCTAGAGAAAACCGCCCGCAAGAGAACAGGTGAATGATCAGATAGCGTTCTAGTCAAATATTCTATAGAACGGACTCTATACACAAAGATATCATTAATAAACATATAGTCAATTCTAGATAAGGACTTAAACGCACTAGAGTGGCAGGAGAACGCTCTAACCTGTGGGTGTTTAAGACTCCATAAATCTATTAGTGAGGATTCCTTGATCACATTTCCAAATCTCGTTAGGTCATCTCTCACCAAACTAACATCCAAGTGCAACTTATCCCAATATTCATTAAGTTATTGAAATCTCCCATCAGAATCACCGGCAGACCCTCAAACCTACTAATAAAAGTTAGAACACTGCGAAGAACTCCCTGAGAGTAAGGAGGAGGCACATAAACCACAGCAATAATACAGTCAACCCCATATATACTACAGTATAAACAGATGTATCTGCTCTCCCCATCATTTTCCTCCTCCATGCATCTAAAAGGAGTCAACTTGTGAATAAGAATGCACACCCCTCTGGAGTACCCAGTATTATGAAAAGCATGCCCAATCCAGGCCCTTTTCACCCCCTGCACTGTTTTTCTGGTTTAAATGAGTTTCTTGAAAACTAAGAACAGAAGGCTGATGTGCCTTAACATAATCGAAGACAGCTCTCCTTTTAACCAAGTCGTCCAAACCCTGCACATTCCAAGAGAGGAACGTTACTTTATCCGCCATCAGTTATATAAGAGACAGCGAAAACATTTCTTACATTTATGCGACCCTCCTTTCCCTTTATCCCTTCCGGAAAAAGGGAAAGAATATATAATATAGGACACAAGCAAACAAGTACAATAGCCATAGCATATACCTAGCCCAGGTGCACCAAACCCTCCCCCCCCTGCATACATTACCAATACCAACTGGAAAAACATTATCACGTCCAATATTATAAAACCACCCGAGTAACAACATCGGGCGAGAGCACGACCTCCACGAGAGCGATATCTGCAAGGCGTCCACATAAGATATGTCGTAACTTCAGCCCAACTCGGCCTAACTTTAGCAACAAACCATGGACATTGAGCACATCCGAGTCGATGCACAGTCGTCTCACATATGCAAACTGCTGGTAGTCAAAACCTCTTCCTGTAGTCAACCGTCATGACCATTAATGCCAGGATCATCCCGCCAAATCCTTTGCTCCCATCTATCCAGCCACTCCAATGCCACTTTAGACAATTCGAAAAAGTGTGTAGAGCCCATAGATACCACTCGTAGGCGCGCAGGATATAGCATGGCATACCGTATATTATGAGGCGACGCTTTACATCCGTGAATTTTGCCCTTCTCTTTTGTATATCCGTAGAGTAATCCGGATAAAAAGCAATTCTGCAACCATTAACAGATAGAGCAGGCATTTCTCTGGCCTTTTTCAGGATAGCATCTCGATCTCTATAATGTAATAATTTAGCTAGCACAGTCCTCGGCGGCGCTCCCCCCGGCAACGGCAGAGTTGGTACTCCGTGCGCTCGTTCCACAGCATATAATGGCGACAAAGTCTCTTTCCCAAATGTATCCATAAGCCAAGTCTCAAAATATATAGTGGGATCCGATCCCTCCACCTTCTCTGGCATTCCCACAATACTCACATTATTTCTGCGTAGCCTGTTTTCCAGGTCGTCCGCCTTGGCTACCAAACTCGCAATAGTTTGCTCATGTTGGTGTATATCCCGCAAGGCAGGTGTCAGGGCATGCTCCACATTACTCATTCTCCCCTCAACCTCAGCTGTCCGATCAGAGATTTTTTTAAAATCATGTCTCAAAAAAGTAATGTCAGTGGTCACTTTCCCCATCTGCGAGACCAGTGTGGAGACGTTAGTATTACATGTAGTAACCGCCGTCATAATATCTCTCCGGGTCGGCTCAGTTGTCGGATTTATCAGGGTCTGGACTGATGGTGTATTGGGGCCATTTCCAGCATGCTTCAACATGGCTGTCCCCAGACCCTGGGCACTCCCAGCACATTCCTCCTCCATCTCACCGTCATCACCAGCGGCCTCCACCAGCATGTCGGCCACCGCAAGCACCAATCTGTCCTTGCTAGCCATGGCAGTCCGGGCATATCGCTCCAGACGGGTCGCTGCCTCCGCAGCCCTTCAACTCCATATTTAATGGCCCGATTCTGGAGTTTTTAGGAATATCCCACATGTGGTCCTAGTGTGGCAATGGAATGAAACACAGACCTCAGAATCAAAGGAGCAACTACTGGATTTTGGGTCTCCTTTTTATTAGAATATATTTTAGGAATCATGTCAGGTTTGAAGCGGTCTTGTGGTGCCAAATCAGTGGAAACCCCCCTGAGAAGACACAATTTGGCAAACTACACCCCTCAAGGAATTTTTAGAGTGGCAAAGTGAGCGTTTTGACCCCACAGGTTTTTTGCTGAACTTAGTGAAATTAGACTGTGAAAATGATTTTTTTTTAAATAAAACTTAGATATTAGCAAATTTTACAAGGCATAAAGGAGAAAAAAGCACCCCAACATTTGAAAGCAATTTCTACTTATTACGGCAATACCACATATGTGGTAATAAACCGCTGTTTGGACCCACTGCAAGACTCAGAAGGGAAGGAGCACCATTTAAGTTTTGCTGGATTGGTTTTCGGGTGCACTTGCAAAGCCCCTGAGGGACCAAAACAGTGGAAACCCCCCAAAAGTCACCATATTTGGGAAACTACAGCCCTCAAGGAATTTATCGAGGGGGGTATAGTGAGTGTAAAAGGGCTGGTGTGATGGTGGATTTCACTTGCTTGTGGCACCCACCATTACTACCTCCTTTATAATCAGGCTCACTAGGGTTATGCCTAGTTCCCCTACCTTTTCCTTATACTAACGTTAATCTACTTGCTTTGCTGCTACGTAAGTGTATATGACTGAGTAAATACAATTTTATAGTAAATAAAGGGTAATATTTATTACTAACAATAATCACACTTATATATAAAATACACCAAACACAGAACACCGTAACCGATCACTGTATAGTATCAGTATACCTCAATACATATAACAATTAATATATACTGAGTATACTCACACTATACGTAGTACAGTATAAACACGGTATCACAATCCTAATTATACCGCCACCCACTTACCTAAACATACATAGAAGTTACATTACAATACAGTGCACATGCTCACTGTTTCTGTCCCACCCACACCTAGCAATAACTATCCCTGTACACTAAGGGTTAATTAGGTAACAGGGACAGCAAGGTTTAACTTAGGAATTTAGGAGGAAAAAGGGATTACAAGGGAATGGGTTGCTGTATGCCAGGGGATAGCAGGTACTGCAGGGCTAACAAGTTACTGCAGGGGTTACTCAGGGCCGCAAGGGGTAGTAGGGGAACTCAGGACTGCAAGGGTTACTTAGGGAACTCAGGGCTAACAGGGTATGGGAATGTGCAGGTGAGCAGCTGGAGAGAAAGGGTTACTTTGGGTGTATAGGGGAGAAGATACTTAGCGGTTCATGTGGTCCAAAGTTGGTGTGGTCTCTCAGGAAGTGTGGTGTGGTCTCTCAGGAAGGGCCATGAGGCAAGAGCAGACCACGAGGGAAGGGGCTTCCATGGGGAGCAGGAGAGCAGGAAATAAGAGAGCGAGTGTGGGCAGTTGACCCTCTTCTACCTTGTCCGTGCACATCTGTATGACATCACATGCTCAGGCACGTGGGGGTAGGGCATGGGCTTATGGCTCCCTCATGGAATCTCACTACCTGGTAGGGGGATGGAAGTGCAGTTGGAACTTCCTGCTTCCTGGAGTTGTTCACTGCTTATGGTTTCCATCCCCCAGGGTGTCTCAATATCTGGTAGGGGAGGAATATACACCTTTCTGGAGGGACAAATATATATATCTACACTCAGATGTATATAGATATAAATATATAAAACACTTCCCTTTAGGCCGGGTTTACACGAGCGTGTGCATTTGCGCACGCAAAAAATGCGGCGTTTTGCGTGCGCAAAAGGCACTTAACAGCTCCATGTGTCATCCCCGTACGATGCGCGGCTGCGTGTTTTTCACGCAGCCGCCATCATTGTGACACTCCGTTTTGGATGTTTGTAAACAGAAAAGCACATGGTGCTTTTCTGTTTTCATCCATAGTTTGACAGCTGTTGCGCGAATCACGCTCGTCCCACGGAAGTGCTTCCGTGAGGCATGCGTGATTTTCACGCACCCATTGACTTCAGTGGGTGCGTGATGCGTGAACAACGCACAAATATAGGACATGTCGTGAGTTTTTTGCAACGGACTCATGTTGCACAAAAATCACGGACTGTCTGCACGGCCCCATAGCCTAACATAGGTCCGTACGACACGCGTGAAAATCACGCGCATTGCACGGACGTAAATCACGCTTGTGTAAATGAGCCCTTATAGTGAGCATTTTGATCCCACAGATTTTTTGCTGAATTTTGTGGAATTAGGCCGTAAAAATGAAAATTCCAGGGTTTTTCTAATAAAATGTTGTTTTAGATCAGATATTTCCATTTTCACAAGAGATAAATGAGAAAAAGCAGCCCAACATTTGTAAAGCAATTACTCCCGGGTATGGCAATACCCCAAATGACAAACTGCTGTTTGGACACACGGCAGGGATCAGAAAGGGAGAAGCGCTATTTGGCATGCAGATTTTGCTGGATTGCTTTTTGGGCGCCATGTCACATTTGCAAAACCCCTGAGGTACCAGAGTACAGTGGAAGCCCCCAAGAAGTGAGTCCATTTGGGGACATATGACAGGGCTTAGAAGTGAAGAGCACCATGCGCATTTGAGGTCTATTTTGGTGACTTTTACAGCATTGGCCCACAATTGCAGGGCTCTGACGTCAAATAGTATTACAAACCCCCAACTATTGACCCCTGTTTTGGAAACTACATCCCTTAGTGCATTTTAAAGGGTGTAGTGAACATTTTGACCCTACAGGTGTTTTTTCATTTGAAATGATGCGCCGCGGTTGGGGCAAAGTGAAAATTTCAATTTTCCACTAATGCCATTTTAGTGCACAGATATGTTGTGGCCAGTTTGTGCCACTGAAGACAAATGCCTCATAAACTGTTAAGCAGGTTTTCCCTGGTATGGTGATGCCATATATGTGGACGTAAACTGATGTTTGGGGATACTGTAGGGCTCAGAACGGAGGGAGCGCAATTTGGCCTTTGGAGCGCGGATTTAGCTTGGTGGTAGTTCTGTTTGGGGTTTTGCTGGTATTTCAGTTTATAATGTGGAGTTTTTGTGTCGCCATATTCTAAGAGATATAACTTTTTTTATTTTTCCATCAGGAAAGCTGTGTCAGGGCTTGTTCTTTGCGGAACATACTGTCGTTTTTATTGGTACAATTTTTGGGTGCATGTGGCGTTTGAATCCTTTTTTATAAAATATTTTGGGAGTTGAAGTGATAAAAAAAAATGGTAATTCTTGCATTGCTTTTTTTTATTTTTTTACGGCGTCCACCGCGCGGTATGAATAACCTGATATTTTTATAGTTCAGGCTATTACGGATGCAGTGATACCAATTATGCATTGTTTATTTCTTTCATTTTTTTCTAATAATAAAGGACTTTATAAAGGAAAGGGTGAATTTCAATTTTATTATTTGAAACTTTAACTTTTTGATTTTTGTAGGTTTTTTCTTTTTACTTTTTTTTTTAGTCCCACTAGGGACTTGAAGGTCCAACTATCCGATCATTGTTATAATACCCTGCAATACTTATGTATTGCAGGGTATTACACCTGTCCGTTTCACACTGACAGGCAGCGTATTAGGTCCTGCCTCTAGCAGGACCTAAGCACCTTCCGTAGATGGCAGACCCGGAGGCCTTTGTTAGGCGTCGGCATCCCACAGTCGTATCGCAGGATGCCGATGTTACTCAAATGTGTCGGTTGCTATTGACCACCGCGTTTAAGGGGTTAATCGGCTGGGATCACCGCTGAGATCTGACCCACTTTTTTCTCTCAGTACTAAGGCTGCTTGTAGCAGCCAGTACTGGGAGATCCCGGGAATAGGGGAATGCATGTGCGCTCCGTTAGGAGCACACGTAGATTAACGGGCTGCTGGCACAAGGACCAACGCTGCAGCCTGTTAATCTACGTGGGGTGGTTGCGCATCAATTACCCTAGGTTATGAAAGGGTTAAAAACTTTCAGTATGCAGAGCAGTACTTAAAAGTGAACCTTTTTATTTAGAGGAAAATATGATATAGCAGCACTAGTCTGCAATGAGCATTCATAAATATTGTGCAAGAGAAGTATGGCCTCCAGACCAACACCCCATTTTCATATTTTCTTAAGATTCCCCCCACCTTCCCAGCTTTGTATATACCCTGATATTGTAAGTTATCATTATGCAAATAAGCCACTGGACAGACCAAAACTCCTTCATGTTTGTTTTTATTTTTTAATGGTTAGCATTGGCATGTAGTGATCTCCACACCTGCAATATCAGTCATGCTGGTGCTTGCCGTGTAGTCTGCCATCTGAAACTCCATGTAGAACCGGTCTCTCAATTATTTCTCTTGAAGGGTATGTTCACACAGGGCGGATATGCTGCGTAAAATTCCCCGCAGGGAATTCCAGGCGGAAAACCGCATCAAATTGTGGTGCAGTTTTTCGTCCGGAATGTGCGCTGCAGAAAACTGCACGTAAAAGCGGAAAAAAATATCGATACTTACCTGTAGCCATGGCAACACTTCCCTCTGACATCCTGCAGTCCAGCCTCCTGGGATGACTTCATCCCATGTGACCGCTCCAGGCTGTGATTGGCTGCAGCAGTCACATGGGATGAAATGCCATCCCTGGAGGCAGAGCTGGATGCAAAAACTAAGTATATAAAAAAAAAAATTCTGAGTTGCGATTTTTGCGCCGAAATCGCAAATTTTCCACCGCAAAAATTGCAACATCTCGTATTTGTTACGGGTTTTACCTTCCCATTTAAAACAATGGGGAAATCCTGCAACAGAAAAGCAGCGATTCCGTAGCATACATTGGCATGCTGCGGATTTAAAAAAACGCACTACAGGTTCAAATCTCATCCATTCTTCTGCTACTGTATTAGGCCTTATTCACACGGACGTGTTATATGTCCGTTCTACGCGCGTGATTTTCACGAGCGTTGCACGGACCTATGTAAGTGAATGGGGCCGTTCAGACTGTCAGTGAATTTCATGTAGCGTGTGTCTGCTGCGTAAAACTTACGACATGTCCTATACTTGCCTGTGTTTCGCGCAGCGCGCACCCATTAAAGTCAACGGGTGCGTGCAAATCGCGCTCGGCACAAGGAAGCACTTCCGGGTGCCGCGCGTGATTCGCGCAACAGTAGTAAAAAGAATGAATGAAAACAGTGAAGCACCTCGTGCTTTTCTGTTTGTAAACATAAAAACAAAGTGTCATAATGATGCCGGCTGCGCGAAAATCATGCAGCTGCGCACCATATGCTGATGCCACACGGACCTTTTGCGCGCACAAAACGCAGCGTTTTTTGCGCGCGCAAAACTGACACGTCCATGTGAATAAGGCCTTATGCTGCGGATTTTACGCAATGAAATACGCTGCGGAAAATCTGCAGTAATTACGCTACGTGTGAACCCGGCGAAGAGAGAGTTTACCTTTGCTTATATTTTTGTAAGTTGTGTTCTCTAATGTATGCCTATTGCCTGATTCACTTCATTGACCACTGTGAATACTTTATTACATTTGATGGGAAATCAAATTCCTAACAAAAACCTGTGTTTCTATTTTGTCAAGGAGAAGATGAGGGACCTTCACTACACTACTGCTCCTGTTATTTCCCCATTTAGATAATGTTGCCGGTGGCTCTAAGGACACCTAGTGCTGGATAAACTATTACACAGCACATGTTTGCTCCTAACATCTGAATTTGTTATGGAAGGGATTTGGTGCAATATATAGCCAAAAGCATGTGGACACCCGTCCTAATTATTGAGTTTAGGTGTTTCAACCACACCCATTGAAAACGGGTGAGAGATCTGCCTCGATCACGTGTATGTGCTATTATTGTGAAGTGGAAGTGTTTTGGGGGGTAATGACTGCTCAGCCATGTAGCGATAGACCTTTCTAATTCAGGGTGGGGCCGCCAAGTCCTGAAGCACGTCACTCACTACAGAGTTCTGGACACAAGAACTGTGTGTCAGGAGCTTCATGAAATGCATTTCCATGTTCAAGCAGCTGCACACAATTCTAAGATCACCATACACAATGCAAAGTTTTTTCTGGAATGGTGTAAAGTACGCCACCACTGGCGTTTGGAGCAGTGGAGACATGTTCCATGTAGTGATGATTCTGGCGGGGAATATGGGTTCTGTGGATTCCTGGAGAATTCTACTGTAACTACCAGAATGCATGGTCCCTACTGTAATATTTGGTGTGGTCTAGAACATATTTTCAGGATTTGGACGACCCCTTATTTTCAGCAAAGGGTTGTTTAGGCTACAGCATGCAAAGACGTTTTAGATAATTGTATGCTTCCAACTTTGTGGGAACAGTTTGGGGAAGGCCCTTCTCTGTTCGAGCATGACTGTGTCCCAGTGCACAAAGCAAGATCCATAATGGCATGTTATGACTAGTTTCGTGTGGAGGATTTCAAGTGGCCTGCTCAGAGCCCTGACCTCAACCCCTTCAAAAACCTTTGGGATGAATTGGAACGCCGATTGCAAGCCAGGCTTTCTCAATGCTCTTTTGGCTGAATAGGCACAAATTCCCACAGACACACTGGAAGATCTTGTGGAAAGCCTTCCCAGAAGAGTGAAGGCCGTTACAGCTACCAAAGGGGACCCAGCTCTATATTAACGATGGTGGTTTTGGAATTGGATTTCCAACAACCTTTATATAAGTGTGATGATCAGTTGTCCACATACTTTTGGTCATTTCGTTTATATGTTAGAGTACTGCTGTAATATTTAGGTTAAAATTATAAATATACATTGTGCTTCTACTAAATATAATGCTCGAAGGTATGCAGTATTTTATTTAATAGATTGGTCACCCTGAATATATTTATGGAGACTATATTATGTAATTGTCAAGTAGCCCTTCCCGAATATGTTATAAGTATTCCTGCCTTTATCTGGAGAAGCATTTTGATAATACTATGCAGGGCTAACAGGAAATTTGAATCCCCCAGTGGCTTTCCTGCTACTGTGCAGTAGTTTACAGGATGATCTACGAGTATTTGTAGCTTAGATCTTATTCACGGACTATAGTGTGCCATAAACAGATCACCAATTTGTGAGTGTTTCCTATTTAACCCGTTTGCGCGAATGGGCGTACCATTAGGTCTTAATTGCGGTCTTGTGGTTACCTCCAAACCCGGCTGCTTATCCCCTTAGATGCTGTTGGCAATGTCGTCTGAGCAATGTAAGTGCCCCATCACCAGACCGTAGCTCACCGATGGGTTGCCTTGGCAAATGAGTGCCTAACAAAGGCCTCCAGGCTTGCCATGGCTGTATGCTAAAGGCACGGCCTGATAGATTGCCTGTCAGTTTTACACTGACAGGCAGTAATGCTTTGGTATATGGAGTATACCAAAGCATAGTAGTAGCGATCAGAAGATCACATTTTGAAGTCCCCTAGTAAGACTAAAATAAGATAGTTAAAGAGGCTCTGTCACCACATTATAAGTGCCCTATATTGTACATGATGTGATCGGCGCTGCAATGTAGATTACAGCAGTGTTTTTTTATTTAGAAAAACGATCATTTTTGACGGAGTTATGACCTATTTTAGCTTTATGCTAATGAGTTTCTTAATGGACAAGTGGGCGTGTTTTACTTTTGACCAAGTGGGCGTTGTGGAGAGAAGTGTATGACGCTGACCAATCAGCGTCATACACTTGTCCCCATTCATTTACACAGCACATAGTAATCTTACTACATCATTATGTGCAGCCACATAAACACACTATAACGTTACTCAAGTGTCCTGACTGACCAATCAGCGTCATACACTTGTCCCCATTCATTTACACAGCACATAGCGCTATAGCTATAACGCTATGTGCAGCCACATAAACACACTATAACGTTACTCAAGTGTCCTGGCAGTGAATATACTTTACCTCCAGCCAGGACGTGATGTCTATTCACAATCCTGACACTTCTGTAGCGTCTCTGTGATATTTACAGTAAGGCAAGCGTAATCTCGTTTTAAATGACAGGTTACATCATAAGCTTGCCTTGCTGTAAATATCACAGAGACGCTACAGAAGTGTCAGGAAAAAAACCTGAAATTCCGCCATTGTTCTATGGGTTTTTAAATTGACGCCGTTCACTGTGCGGCGTAAATAACACGTTACCTTTATTCTATGGGTCGTACGATTACGACGATACCACATATGTAGAGGTTTGTTATGTTTTACGACTTTTGCACAATAAAAACACTTTTGAACTCAAATTATTTGTTTTTGCTTCGTCGCTTTCCAAGAGCCGTAATTTTTTAATTTTTCCGTCAATGTGATTTTTTGGGGTTTGTTTTTTTGCAGGACGAGAGGTAGCTTTGATTGGTACTGGTTTAGGGTACATGGGGCTTATTGTTTTGGGGCAATGGAACAAAAATAACAATTTCGCCATTGTTTTTGCGGTTTTTTTTTTCTTCCGGTGTTCACCTTGCTCTTTAAAATACATATCAACTTTATTGTTTGAGTCATTACGGTTGCGGCGATACCATATACAGTGAAGGAAATAAGTATTTGATCCCTTGCTGATTTTGTAAGTTTGCCCACTGTCAAAGACATGAACAGTCTAGAATTTTTAGGCTAGGTTAATTTTACCAGTGAGAGAGAGATTATATTTAAAAAAAAAAAGAAGAAAATCACATAGTCAAAATTATATATATTTATTTGCATTGTGCACAGAGAAATAAGTATTTGATCCCCTACCAACCATTAAGAGTTCAGCCTCCTCCAGACCAGTTACACGCTCCAAATCAACTTGGTGCCTGCATTAAAGACAGCTGTCTTAAATGGTCACCTGTATAAAAGACTCCTGTCCACAGACTCAATTAATCAGTCTGACTCTAACCTCTACAACATGGGCAAGACCAAAGAGGATGTCAGGGACAAGATCATAGACCTGCACAAGGCTGGAATGGGCTACAAAACCATAAGTAAGACGCTGGGTGAGAAGGAGACAACTGTTGGTGCAATAGTAAGAAAATGGAAGACATACAAAATGACTGTCAATCGACATCGATCTGGGGCTCCATGCAAAATCTCACCTCGTGGGGTATCCTTGATCCTGAGGAAGGTGAGAGCTCAGCCGAAAACTACTCGGGGGGAACTTGTTAATGATCTCAAGGCAGCTGGGACCACAGTCACCAAGAAAACCATTGGTAACACATTACGCTGTAATGGATTAAAATCCTGCAGTGCCCGCAAGGTCCCCCTGCTCAAGAAGGCACATTACAGGCCCGTCTGAAGTTTGCAAATGAACATCTGGATGATTCTGAGAGTGTTTGGGAAAGGTGCTGTGGTCAGATGAGACTAAAATTGAGCTCTTTGGCATTAACTCAACTCGCCATGTTTGGAGGAAGAGAAATGCTGCCTATGACCCAAAGAACACCATCCCCACTGTCAAGCATGGAGGTGGAAATATTATGTTTTGGGGGTGTTTCTCTGCTAAGGGCACAGGACTACTTCACCGCATCAATGGGAGAATGGATGGAGCCATGTACCGTCAAATCCTGAGTGACAACCTCCTTCCCTCCACCAGGACATTAAAAATGGCTCGTGGCTGGGTCTTCCAGCACGACAATAACCCGAAACATACCACCATGGCAACAAAGGAGTGGCTCAAAAAGAAGCACATTAAGGTCATGGAGTGGCCCAGCCAGTCTCCAGACCTAAATTCCATCGAAAACATTTGGAGGGAGCTGAAGATCCGAGTTGCCAAGCGACAGCCTCGAAATCTTAATGATTTACAGATGATCTGCAAAGAGGAGTGGGCCAAAATTCCATCTAACGTGTGCAAACCTCATCATCAACTACAAAAAACGTCTGACTGCTATGCTTGCCAACAAGGGTTTTGCCACGAAGTATTAAGTCTTGTTTGCCAAAGGGATCAAATACTTATTTCTCTGTGCACAATGCAAATAAATATATATAATTTTGACAATGTGATTTTCTTTTTTTTTTTTTATATATAATCTATCTCTCACTGGTAAAATTAACCTAGCCTAAAAATTCTAGACTGTTCATATCTTTGATAGTGGGCAAACTTACAAAATCAGCAAGGAATCAAATACTTATTTCCTTCACTGTATGTGTACTTTTATTTGTTTTTTTTACACTTTTACTAAGTAAAACCACTTTTTATAGAAAAAAATGGTTTTATTTTTTTTACTGTCATTTTTATACATTTTTATTTCACATTACTTATTTTTTCAGTCTCACTAGAGGACTTTACAATGTGATCTTTAGATCGCTGCTATAATGCTTTGGTATACTTAGTATACCAGAGCATTATTGCATGTCAGTGTAAAACTGACAGGCGATCTTTTCGGACGTGCCTATGGCGCGTCCTAATAGGCATATGCCCAGGGCAGACCTGGGGGCATTTATCAGGTCCCCGGCTGCCATGGCACCCCATCGGAGGCCCGCGATTGCATTTGCGGACCGCGATGGGTGAGAGAGGGAGCTCCCTCCCTCTGTTAACAAGTTAAATGCTGCGGTCGCTATTGACGGCGGCATTTAAAGGGTTAAACGGTTAAGCGGTCGTTGGTGCAGGAGCCCGGCTGTCATTAGACACCCGTGCAGGGCTCAGACTGGGCCGCCGTGAAAAGGCGACGTCCTAGCTTAAGGACCCTTATTTACCGCTGTGAAAAGGTGTATTGCTGGTCACTAAGGGGTTAAAATGCAACTCATCCCGCATAAAACAAGCACAATACTGCTTAAAAGATGGCTCTTATAATGTGGCGACACAAAACCAAATAAGTTTTTTGTTTTTTTTTTAAGGCTTTTTTATTGTGCAAAAGTAGTAAAACATAAAAAAAATTTACATTTGGTATAAAATTTTCTCCCCCCCCATCCCCCCAACCCCCAAACATTTAAATTTATATCAAATTTATTTTTAAGCTAAAAAAAACTTGAGTGGCTGAAAAAAATGTTCATGAAAAATCAATACTGAAATTTTAGGCTACACGGATTAAGGAAATGCTGCTAAAGGCTTGAATATTACACATAAGAGGGCAGTGTGGTTCCACGAGGAAGGGAAGGACTTCCTAGCTGAAGAGCAGACATTCTGCAAAGAAAATAACATGTTAGCAGGCAGATTCTTTGAACTGAAGTGATAAATATTTTGAATGTATTGTATCTTAGCAGTGAGGCACAACAGGATATGCACTGGTACATGTGAATTTTTCTGCTGCACAAGCCGTTATAATTCACATTTATGTAACGTGCAATTGACTAAATATTCTAATCTTTTTAAGTCATTCACAATAAAATATTAAACCTTGATTTTCAAGTAATTTACTAGTTTAATTTTATATGTGCATGTCCTTTACCATACTTCTTGTGTATTCCAGTCCTAGGCTAGGACTAAACCTAGACCTTTTTATCGCTCACTTTGAAAAATCGCTGTCCATAGAAATTCATTGAGTAGCATGAAAATTTCTTCAAATTCGTCCAGTCAAACGAGTTGCTAGCAATTAATTTTTTTTTAATCCATTCCTTCTGAAATCTTAGAGCGATTTTACCAAGTAGTAGCTGTTTTTTTTTCTCTGAGTTATATGAAAATTGCTTGGTAATCTTTGGGAAATCGCTCAACAATGTTGTGATTTTCCACATGAAAAAAGTATTACTACAAAAAGTCAATGACCAGAACTAGTTAAATTAACAATATTTACATGGCCAAAACTTTTGTGGATGCGTCTAATAATTTACTTTTTTTTTTTTCCTTACATTTATAAGAGGTACATAACAAAAATGATGTAGCCATGCCACCTCCACTCAAGCATAAGCAGTAGAGATGAGATAATTATTTAGCCGATCAGCAAAGCAGTTTGGGGCTAGATGGCCATCAGGATCCATTTGGCAAATTTTTTTTCGCAGCTTTGGGACTGTTGGAGAATTTTAGGACATCATAGGCCCATCAAGCAAATTGGATGAATAAGGCACAGCAATTTGCTTCGTATTACCAGTCAAGTGGGTCAAACTGAGAAACTGTTACATTAGAGGCGTTATCCAGGACTTTTTAAAATTGGCAGCAGGGCAGGGAATGGCTTAACATAAACTAGCAGATATTAAAGGGGTTGTCCGGGAATACATTTTATTTAAATTTTTACTTAATTAGTCATATTTAATAACATTTCTAATATAGTGTGTACTTACCTGTGCCAGTGTTCTCCTGTTCTGATCTGCCGTCACGTGACCGCACCCAGGGTACATTTTTTATTTCCTGTGAGGTACAGTGTCTTTGCTCAGCCAGCACTTCCGGCTGAGAAAGGCACGGCGCGTCATCAACTACATTTCCAGGCAGTGGGCCGGGCGGATGTTTCCTAAGCTCTTCAGAGCTCTGCCTCCTCTGGTCCCGCCGCCTGTAGATGTAGTTGATGATGCGCCGTGTCTTTACACAGCAGGAAGTGCTGGCTGAGCAAAGACACGGAGCATCATCAATTATAATACACGCCCCCTCCTCCTTCTGTCTCGTCGTCCACTCCTCCTGAAGTGCATGTGAGAAGGAGGAGGAGCGGAATCCCTAATCCGTGGCCGGGGATTACGCTCCAGGAGAAGTCCCTGACTTTTCCTGGAGCGGTCCCCTACTCCTGAAACTGAATCCCCGGACACAGCGACCGACGATGTGGCCGGGGAGTCTGCTCCAGGAGAAATCCCTGGCTTCACTGTCCATATATGGACACCGTGACATCATGGACTTCTAAAGCGGAATCCCCACCGCTGTGGCCGGGGATTCCGATCCAGGAGAATCCCCTCACTTCACTGTCCATATATGGACAGTGAAGTGAGGGACTTCTCCTGGAGCCGTCCCCTACAGGAAGGGGGGTGACTGTACAAGGGGGCTGTGTGGCATTACCTACAGGGGGGGCAGTGTGGCATTACCTACAGGGGGGGGCCGTGTGGCATTACCTAGAGGGGGGGTCCGTGTGGCATTACCTAGAGGGGGGGTCCGTGAGGCATTACCTACAGGGGGGGTCCGTGCGGCATTACCTACAGGGGGGGTCCGTGCGGCACTACCTACAGGGGGGGCCGTGCGGCACTACCTACAGGGGGTTGTGGCATTGCTAACAGGGGAGCTGTGTGGCACTACCTACAAGGGGGTCTGTGTGGCACTACCTACGATGGGGTCTGTGTGGCATTACCTACAGGGGGCTGTGGCAGTATCTATAGAAGGTAGTGTGTGGCAGTATCTACAGAGGGCAGTGTGTGGAAGAAAATGTACAAATTAAATTGAAACGGATGCAAAACGGCCAAGAAAAACGGACCAAAACCGCCGTTTTTATCGGCCGAGACTCTGACACGGTCGTGTGAATAGAGCCTAAAATTAGTGGATGACGCGCCGTGTCTCTACACAGTTGGAAGTGCTGTCTTAGCAAAAACATGGAACGTCAATCATAGAGCACATAGAACACTCCCCCCTCCTATCTCGTCGTCCACACCTCCTCCTTCTTCACTCTAGGATTTTCTGCGCTGCCTGGCCGCCTTGTCTCTCCTCTATCACGCCCCCTCGTATGTATGTATGTATGTATATATATATATACACACACACACACACACACACACACACACACACGCGCCAAAAAAGGTCCGAAAACGCCTCCTAATGATTAAAATGTGAGGCGGAGGCAGTTTTTTCCTGTGGGCGGTAAAACCGGATCGCGGGAAAAAGCGACATGCCCCATCTTCGGGCGTTTACATCTCTGACGTCCCATTGACATCAATGGGAGGCAGAGAAAGTATTTTTTGTAGCGTTTTTGCCCGCCGCGCTCAATGATCGCGGACAAAAAATGCTGCGAGTGGCGTGCAAGACATAATTTTGAGGCAGAATTTTCTGCCAGCAAAATAACTCAGTGTGAACAGGGCCTAATACAGGATCTCTTGGAACAGATACAGCAGCAGGTGAGGAAAATGTGCTGACTGGATTGTGTGTACCAAGATGTCTGACATAGGTGGAGTGGGCAGACTTACATTTATCAGGCTGTGAAACGGGTCGAGGGAGGGAGATGGGTGCCTGTACTTAGATCAGGGATAGATGGAGGCACAAAGGATAATGATTATTACTGTGTAAGACCGTGTGCAGGGAGGGAGCTGCCTGGAATTAGAGCAGGGAATGACCCTGTGAACATAGAGGGGCGTGGCAGTATGCAAATAGCTGAGCTGCTTTGGAGGAAGGGGGGATGCAACTGTCTCCTCAGATGCAGCAGGGGATCATGGGTATGGTGGGTTACAAGACAGGAAACAGACCGTAAGGGATGTAAACAGAGCAGCAGTGACGATGGAGATCAAACAGAAGCGCTGTAGCTGTAGCGCTGAGGTACTTATCTCGTTGTCCGGACTCATATGCTCCTGCAGCGGTCACGTTCTGCTTCAGCCAATCGCTGGCCTCAGCGGTCCTGTGTCGTTTATGGTAGCATCACTGCTGAGGCTAGAAATTGGCTGCAGCAGCACGTGACTGATGAACGGGGCACCTGACCACTGCAGTAGATTCCGGAGCAGCAAAGAGCAGGAGCAGTGGGCACTTCAGGGCGTTAGTTTCTGCTAGTTTATTATGTTATGCCATGCCCTGACCTGCTGCCGATTTTAAAAAAAATCCCGGAAAATCCTTTTAAAGTGTGCTCCTACGATTTCACTTTTCTAACAAGCCAGTAAGGTAATTGTGAGCCACTGAATTGTATTTCAAAGAACAAAGGGGGACTCGACACGGTTGAACACTGTATAGTTATTGTCAATTTTGTGTTTAACATTCTTAATGATTGTAGAAATTAGTTTTCACTTTAATTATTCACTTTAATGTTAACTTTATTGTAAAAGATGAAACCTTCCAAGGGGTATCCATAATATAGGCATTGTAACTTTGTGGCAATAGTTTGGTGAAGGCATTTTTCTTGCTTTTACGTGACGCTGCTAGGTACACACGGTTTAGTATTAAAATGGTTTGAGCCAAGTTTGGTATGAAATAGCTTCAATAACCTGCACCGGTACCTGACCTAACTGGGAGACAGGATTTCTCATCCAACCTTAGTGCCTGGAATATCTTGTGTCTGAATGGACGTGAATCCTTGCAACCATATGTCAAAATCCAGTGGAAAGCAATTTTTAGAGGAGTGGAAGCTGTTAACCGCTTCCCGACCGCCAACTGTATATTCACGTTGGCATTTGCTGGGCTCTGTGCAGTGCCGACGTGAATTCACGGTGGGTGTTAAAAGCACGATCCGGGTGTCTCAGAGTAGCGCTGACACCCGGATTGCGCTGTTAACCCCTGCCTCTGGTCCCGGAGACATGACCTGGACGACTTAATTGGTTCAGGTCCTGGTCATGTGATCGCAGGGAAAGCTTGTTGTAGCAACGAACTGGAAAGTTTGTTACTACAACAAACTGGAAAGTTTGTTGCTACAACAAACTTTCCCGGGGACCGATTGCAGGTGCTGCAGTCGGTTATAAGGCAGAACCGGGGGCCACACAACGGCCCCCGGGTCTGCCATGCACGGCAGCCTATCCGGAGGCCGGTCCTCATAAGCTACCTGTCAGTGTGACCGTCAGCGTCACACTGACAGTTTATAATACGTTACACTACCTAGGTAGTGTAATGTATTATAGCAGCGATCAGTGCTGCCAGTCTACAAGTAAAATGTAAAAAATAAAGTAATAAAAATGTTCTATAAAAGTGTAAAAACAAGTTATAAAAGTTACAAAAACAAAAAATGCTTTTTTTCCTATAATAAGTCTTTTATTATAGGAAAAATATTGAAAATGTTAAAAAAAAAGTACACATATTTGGTATCACCGCGTTCGTAACGACCCAAACTATAAAACTATAATATTATTTTTCCCGCACGGTGAACAGCGCAAAAAAATAATTAAACAATGTCAGAATCACTATTTTTTGGTCATCAACCCTCCAAAAATATAGAATAAAAAGTGATCAAAAAGTCGCATGTACCCTAACATTGTACCAATAAAAACGACAACCGGTCCCGCAAAAAAACAAGCCCTTACACCGCTTTTTTGACTGAAAAATAAAAAAGTTATGGCTCTCAGAATATGGTGACACAAAAAATAAATAATTTTATCGAAAAGTGATTTTATTACGCAAATGCCACAAAACATAAAAAAACTATATACATCTGGTATCGCCGTAATCGTATCGACCCGCAGAATGAAGTAAAATGTCATTTATAGCGCACGGTGAAAAGTGTAAAAAAAAAACAAACACAAAAAACATTGTCAGAATTTGTTTTTTTGTCACTTTGCTTGCCAAAAAAAATCTAATAAAAAGTGATAAAAAAATCACATGTACCCTAAAATGGTACCAATGAAAACTACAGATTGTCCCGCAACAAATAAATCCTCGCACGGCTCCGGTGAAGAAAAAAAAAAAAAAGTTCTGGCTCTCAGAATATAGCGACAGAAATTGTGAAGTCCAAAAGCGGATAAAATCGGGCGCCATTTATCAGTGCGACATCGGCCACATATCTGCGGATTATTATTTATTTACCGAATTATTATACCCTCTTATTATGTCCTGATGTACTCTGCCCAATTTACACATACCCCCACATCATAAATTGAAATTCCAGCAAAACCCCAAACAGAACAGTTACCAAGCAAACTCTGCACTCCAAAAGCCAAATGGTGTTCCCTTCCTTCTGAGCCCCACAGCGTGCCCAAACACCAGCTTACGTCCACATATATGATATTTTATATCCGGGAGAACCCGCTCAACATTGTATGAGGTATTTGTCTTCAGTGGCACAAACTGGGCACAACATATTGTGTGTTAAAATGGCATATCAGTGGAAAATTTGAATTTTCACTTTGCACCATCCGCTGCGCATTAACGCCTTCGCGCACCACGACTTAATAGCATGTCGTGGTGCGGGGAGTTATATATGGAGCGGGCTCATGCGCTGCGCCCGGTCCATATTCTGCAGGTGTCCGCTGTGTATTACAGCTGAAACCCGGGACTAATGGACAGGAACAGCGATCGCGCTGTTACAGGAGCCTGTAAAAATGATATTCTACTGCAGTGTATTGTACCAGCGACCTAATGATCGCTCGTTCCAGTCCCCTAAAGGGACTTTTGGCCGTTTTCACTGTTTTGGTACCTCAGGGGCTTTGCAAATGCGACATGACACCCGAAAACCATTCCAGCTAAATTTGAGCTCCAAAAGCCAAATATTGGTCCTTCCCTTCTGAGTCTTGCCGTGGGTCCAAACAGCAGTTTATTACCACATATGGCGTATTGCTGTAATCAGGACAAATTGCTTTACAAATTTTGGGGTGATTTTTCTCCTTTATTCATTGTAAAAATTAAACATTTCTATGTTTTTTCAGAAAAAAGTAGATTTTCATTTTCACGGCCTAATTCCACTAGATTCAGCAAAAAAAACTGTGGGGTCAAAATGCTAACTATACTCCTAGAAACATTCCTTGAGGGGTGTAGTCTACAAAATGGGGTCACTTTTGTGGGGTTTCCACCGTTTTGCTCCCTCCAGGGCGTTGCACACGCGACATGGCACTGAAAACCAATCCATCAAAATCTGCGCTTCGAAATCCAAATGGCGCTCCCTCCCTTCTGAGCTCTTTCGTGGGTCCAAACAGCAGTTTAGTACCACATATGGGGTATTGCTGTAATCGGGAGAAGTAGCTTTACAAGTTTTGGGGTGCTTTTTATTCTTTATTCCTTGCAAATATCTTTTTTTTAAAATATTTTTTCAGAAAAAAAGTAGATTTTCACTTTCACAGGCAAACTCCAATAAATATAGCAGAAGACCTGTGGGGTCAAGATGCTAACTATAACTCTAGAAAAATTCCTTGAGGGGTGCAGTTTCCAAAACCGTGTCACTTTTGGGGGATTTCCACTGTTTTGGCACTACAAGACCTCTTCAATCCTGACATGGTGCCTAAAATATATTCCAAAAAAAGGAGGCCACAAAATCCACTAGGGGCTCCTTTGCTTCTGAGGCCGGTATTTCAGTCCATTTTCACACTAGGGCCACATGTGGGATATTTCTAAAAAGTGCAGAATCTGGGCAATATATATTGTGTTGTGTTTCTCTGGTAAAACCTTCTGTGTTACAGAAAAAAATGTATTACAAATGAATTGCAGCAAAAAAAATAAAATTTGTCAATTTCCCCTCTACATTGCTTTAATTCCTGTGAAACGCCTAAAGGGTTAAGAAACTTTCTGAATGCTGTTTTAAATACTTTGAGGGGTGAAGTTTTTAATATGGGGTGATTTATGGGGTCTATCTAGCACATAAGGCCCTCAAAGTCGCTTTAGAACTGAACTGGTCCCTGTAAAAATCGCCTTTTGAAATTTTCTTGAAAATGTGAGAAATTCCTTGTAAAGTACTAAGCCTTGTAACGTCCTAGAAAAATAAAATAATGTTCAAAAAACGATGCAAATATAAAGTAGACATATGGAATATGTGAAATAGTAACTATTTTGTGTGGTATTAATATCTGTTTTACAAGCAGATACATTCAAAATTAGAAAAATCATAATTTTTGCAAATTTTCTCTAAATTTTGGTGTTTTTCACAAATAAGCAATGAATTTATTGACCAAATTTTTCTACTAATATAAAGTACAATATGTCACGAGAAAGCAATCTCAGAATCTCTTGGATAGGCAAAAGCATTCCGGAGTTATTACCACATAAAGTAACACATGTCAGATTTGAAAAAATGGGGCTGGTCCTGAAGGCCAAAATGAGCTCGGTCTTGAAAGGGTTAAGGCAGCGATGGACATACAAACTTATTATGGCCTGGAACTTTTAGATTAGATGTTCTACAAACATATTTGGATATGTTCACTTGTCCACATGTGGTGAAGACTTTGACCACATAGTGTATGTTCTAGTTATCACTCTTTATAAGATCTTATGTACAGGGTGGGCCATTTATATGGATACACCTAAATAAAATGGGAATGGTTGGTGATATTAACTAACTGTTTGTGGCACATTAGTATATGGGAGGGGGGAAACTTTTCAAGCTGGGTGTTGACCATGGCGGCCATTTTGAAGTCGGCCATTTTGTATCCAGCTTTAGTTTTTTCAATGGGAAGAGGGTCATGTGACACATCAAACTTATCGAGAATTTCACAAGAAAAACAATGGTGTGCTTGGTTTTAATGTTACTTTATTCTTTCATGAGTTATTTACAAGTTTCTGACCACTTATAAAATGTGTTCAAAGTGCTGCCCATTGTGTTGGATTGTCAATGCAACCCTCTTCTCCCACTCTTCACACACTGATAGCAACACCGCAGAAGAAATGCTAGCACAGGCTTCCAGTATCCATAGTTTCAGTTGCTGCACATCTCGTATCTTCACAGCATAGACAATTGCCTTCAGATGACCCCAAAGATAAAAGTCTAAGGGGGTCAGATCGGGAGGCATTTCTTCTGCGGTGTTGCTATCAGTGTGTGAAGAGTGGGAGAAGAGGGTTGCATTGACAATCCAACACAATGGGCAGCACTTTGAACGAACACATTTTATAAGTGGTCATAAACTTGTAAATAACTCATGAAAGAATAAAGTAACGTTAAAACCAAGCACACCATTGTTTTTCTTGTGAAATTCTCGATAAGTTTGATGTGTCACACGACCCTCTTCCCATTGAAAAAACTAAAGTTGGATACAAAATGGCCGACTTAAAAATGGCCGCCATGGTCAACACCCAACTTGAAAAGTTTCCCCCGTCCCATATACTAATGTGCCACAAACAGGAAGTTAATATCACCAACCATTCCCATTTTATTTAGGTGTATCCATATAAATGGCCCACACTGTGCATTAAATTCTTAACTAATCATTATATATAATATTATAATATATATTGGATAAAGATGAGTAGATAGACAGTCTTATGAATTACAATGACCGCTGTGTAAAAGCAAACTCATTACTTCCAACAAAAAAAAGGAATTTTTTACATTTACTTTTTCATACAAAACAATAAAAAAAAAAAATCACGATCAGTAGATGCGTGTGCTATGAATGGATGAATAGATAACCTGTTATGATTCACATAGGTATGCAATATATAGACAAGTAGAAGGGGATTAAAAGGTCAGAAGTGTACCCCTTCCTTCTTGAATACAATCATACATGATGATGTACTTAGTGTGATATACTTAATTGGAAATGCGTACATTTTTTATTGTAGAGATTTTTGTTTTTTTTAAAGGCGACAAATACAGTTCCAGTTTTCTGCCATATCTGCATTAAAAATTATGGTCGTTCTGTATGCTATATTCAGTAAAAGCCCACCTCTACTTCTCCTCACACATCTGTTCTTTGTGTTCTAGTCTCACCCACAGTTTTTTAGTAGCATGCGCTATGTCCTCCAATAGATGTGCACTGGGCGATACAGCATTAGCTACACAGCAACTTATGACACCATATCAGAAGTCGGGTGCAAGTGTCTTGCTAAATCTTTCTCATTAGAGCTTGTCCACACACAACGGAATTGTTGCATAAAATTTCTGCAGCCATTCCGTTGAAAAACGCAGACTTTCCGCTGCGGGAAAAAACACAATTTTCTGTGTTTTTTACGGCAGAAAATGTTGCGTAATTTGCTGCGTTTTTCACAATGAAAGGAGATGGAGACAGCTCCTGAAAAACGCAGCAATTCTGGACACTTTCCGCAGCAGGAATTGACATCCTGCAGTCTGAAAAATACAGGTCAATTTCTGCTCTGAATTTTTACGCAGCATATGGTTGAGATTTGTTAAATCACATCCACTATGCTGCTACTGTATTCTGCTGCATTTTTTCCGTCCGAAATGCCGGCCAGAAGGAACGAGGCAATTCCGCAGCGTGTGGACAAGCCCTTATACTGCTAAGGACTATGTTGACTGTCCTGACTTTTAGACACTGTTAGTTACTATACAGCACACTAGGGATGCACGATGCATCGAAACTTCGATACTGTTTCGATACTCTGCATCCCCAAACGGTTCTATACCGTTATTTCATGTATTTCAAAACTTAGCTGTGCGGCCGCACAGCTCAGTATTGGAACACATGAATGTATGAGAGCGGGGCTGCGGCTGTGTAATACAGCCATTGCCCCGCTCCGGAGTCCTGATAACAAGTGCGCGGGGTCAGGATGATGCGATGCGGCCGGCGCTGCACTAATGAGCGGCTGCACTGAAAGCAGAACATGGCGGGCGCGCTGCAAAACACCCCTGTGTTCTATCTTCAGTGCCTGAACCGCCGCTCATCAATGCAGCGCCGGCTGCATCACCTCATGCTGACCGCGCACGCACATCCTGTCAGGAGCGGGGCAATGGCTGTATTACACAGTCGCAGCCCCGCTGGCGGAGATCAGAGAAACCTCTCATCTCCGCCGTTATTCCCGTAAATGCTGCGAACACAGCATTCAGGGGAAAATGAGAAGGGGGGATGCCCCTTGGATCGCGTCACAGGGAATTCCTGTGACGTGATTGAGGGACATACCATATATGGGCAGACAGCCCAAGGTCCATTGAAGGACCCCAGGGCTGTCCTACCATATTTCCTGTTGTTAGGGCATACATAGTACACAGGCAGTTGTTAGGACATACCTATTAGTACACAGGCTAATGTACTGTAATATAGACATATGCCAGTAAATTAAAGTTTAAAAAATAAAGTAAAAACATAAAGTAATGTTACATTTTTAAAAAATACACATACACCTTTTTTACAATAAACATTAAAATAAGTCTCAATACATGAAATTATGCATTAAATAAAAATTACATAAAAATACACACATTCAGTATTGGTACAGCCGTAATCTGCACAACAAATTTTTTTGCATCATTTATGATGTGTACGCTGTAAATTTTTTTTAATAAAAACTGCTTTCTATCACTTATTGTGAGGCACGAGGTGTGATGAATATAACCTCCATGTGCCTCACATTAATAGTAATTAACCCCATCATGTACCTCACACATGAACCCATTATGACTGAGAAATATGATGGGGTTAATTACTATTAATGTGAGGCACGTGGAGGTTAAATTCATCAGAAAATGGAAGAACTTTTTTTTTTATTTTTTATTATTGCTGTTGGCAAAGTATCGAATTGGTATCGAAATCACAATACTAAACGAAGTATCGGTATCAAAGTCCAAATTCTGGTATTGTGACATCCCTACAGCACACATATATAAACTCCTTCTTAAAAACACCAGTTCCAGCTGATATGGCAAGGTATTTTGTTTGAGATGTATAACTGCATCTACGTATGGATTCGGTTTTATTCTGGCTGGGTTCTTCATGTCTATTCAGAACCACATGCCCTGCATTCACGTCATACAAAAATGTATTGTAGGTTTATTTGTATAGATTCCATTGCTCCTTTATTTGAAAAGTGGAAGGTGGAGAGTTGTTGTTACAGTATGTATTAATTTGCCTCTTTCATCCACGTCTTGGTTGTGTGGCTAAATCTTTTACCTGCAGTCTTCATGGGAATTCCAAAATGTTATTTGACTCTTTTTTTATTTTTTATTTTAGATATATTAACATATCCGTTCCAGGTAAAAGCACCGCTAATTAAAAATTCAGGCAACTTGTGTTTTAAGAGGGTCTACATTTTTACGTCTTCTATGATCAAGCATTAAACGTACTCCTAGTTTGAAGCGTATTTAGGCCTCCTTTATAAAGACAGAGACCATGGATCTGTATTTATAACTAACTTTTGTTCACTCCTGGTGAATTATTTTCTGTGTTTTTTACCGACCACAAAGACCACATCCCACAAGCTCTTTTAGAGTGTTAATCTAGCATAAACACTGTTTTTAGATGTGGGTGCCAATAAATTATTCATAGCATGTATCCTTTAATAGTAAGCTCTACAGTAAGCAACCATTTTGCTAAACAACTGTTCAAGTGTTTCACCGGGAAGTTACTATTTTCTGCTCTTTAGGAAATTCGTGCAAAAAAAAAAAGAAAATAGATTTTTGACATGTTACAACTTTATCAGGCTACTATTACTCTATAATCGTGGTGCACAATCTAGGAAGAAGAATGAGATCCAGACAGGTAAGCACTGCAGAAAATAAGTGCATTCTTAAGGGTTTTCTACAAAGGGAAAAAGTAACCATAACTTTTGTAGCAATACATTCTCCTATAGGTTTAAAGTCTCTAACACCTGGCAAAAAAACAAAAAATTCAACTCTTGGCCAGATTTATGGTGCTCTACTTCACCCTAAAGTTTTATCTACCAGAATAATGCTGCTCTGGAGATCATCTGCTGTCTTAGGGCTCATGCGCACGACCGTAGCCATGTGCACGGCCGTGATTTTCAGGTCGGCCGGCTGCGGACTGTCAGCCGCGAGCCACCCGCAAATCGCGGGACATGCACATGGCCACGGCCATTATGTTCAATGAGCCCGGACCGCAGAATACGGCCGTAATAAGACAGGTCCGTTCTTTCTGCGGTACGGGCTCCCGAGCCGTGCATGGCCCCATAGAAATGAATGGGGCCACAATTCTACCGTGGATTTTCGGGGGAATTGCGGCCGCAAAAGCACGTTCGTGTGCATGGGGCCTTATACTAGGCTACAGAGGAATCCCAAGCTGGCCGTGACAGTGGAGCAGCGCTGTCATGAGCCACTTGGGAGTTGTCATGGGAAATACTGAAACTGTCAACTGCATCACCCAAAGACCATATAACTGTGCAGTGCTGTCATGAGTGAAAATACCCAAATTGCCACTGCTGGTGACCACGTATAACTACGTTTTTCGTGTTTTAATAACCGAATAAGCACACAAGAATCAATAGAATTAGAGTCTGCAAATGTCCTCTTAAAAGTCAAAGTAAAAGCATTATGCAGTCTCAGATGATACTCGAGTCGTGACCATTGGCAAAGACCCACTCCTTCATTCAGGAAAATAACAATTGTACCATATGGTGATTATCCCTCTACCAGCGAATAAACTATATGAAGTACATAGGTCAGTGATTTATCGATGCAGATGTTTCTCAGACCTTATTTATATAAACAAAAGAAGGAATTATTATGAGCTACTAATACAATATAAATTAAGATTCATAGAGGAAATTGCGTATCTCAACTGACACTGCATCTCTAATTGAAAATCAGCTTAAATGTCGAGCTATAAGTGAACGTAATCAACTGCAAGAAAGAGTACAATTTTTGATTGTTCACACAAATTATTTTAGAAAACATTTACGTTTTAATTCCACATTAAGACCATGTGGAGTCTGTGTGTGAAGGGTGTATATCCGGAATCCCTCCCTGCGACTAATCTTATTAATATAGTCTTTCTCACTTGAACTCTGTTGTACTTCTATCACAAAAATGTTGTTCTCTTAGGGTCCCTATTATGTGTCTTTTCATAGTAAGCAGATACTTTGTAGTCCATATTGCCCCTTATATTATTGCAGTGCTCCTCTATACGTTTCATTTTCCACATGTCCTCCATATTTGTTCCCACATAGACATTCCAATACATAAATAACCCCCATAGAATCACAAGTACTAAAATCATGAATTTTGTATTCTATTCCTTACTCTTTTGCGTTGTACTTCCCGGGACGCCTTCTATCTAAGGCAAGAAAACAAACCTTTATTTGAAGATATGGAGGTATTGCATTTGAAGTCGCTATTGGTGATCTTGTCTTTAACCTCTTAACGACATCCTATTACGTTGTTGTCGTGAAGTACTTAATGCAATCCAATGTATATGTACGTTGGAGCGTTAATTGGTCACTGTGTCTAAAGACACAGTGACCGAGTAAAGATGGCTTCGTCTGTCCGTCCGTCCGTCCCCCCAGCATCAGCAATCGCTGTGATTGGCAGATCTGAATTGACCGGCCACTCAGGTCTTTTTGCCGCTTTAAACAAACACTGTGCCACCAATTCCTGCCATGTATTGATGGCGCTCTGGTGCTACCTCCCCAAACGCTAGGATTGGTCAGGCTTCATAGACCAATCGCAGCCATGGCGGGTGTTTCAAACTCCCTGCACCAGCTCTGCCCACCTCATTCGGGTTAGGAATGGCGAGCAGAGATGGTGCACAACTAGTCTCCGCCATACTGACCTGCAATCGTCCTCTCGGAGCGTTCTTCCTCTGCATTGTGTGTGGGATCATTATCAACTGTGATCCTTAATGTGATCATCATCATCAGCACTAGTGATCCTTAAATTTACCAGTCCCTGTTCCTGTCCCCCTTCATGCCATGTGTACGTCCTGCAGCCGCTGATCAGTGACCGCCATCACTGATCAGCAATTTTTGGCACAGGACACTTTTCAGTTTTGCACCATCTTTGTGTGTGCGCCTTGTGGCCACTGAGTGCAGAGTCTCAGTGTTCATTTGTTGACGCAGGTTTTTGTTGGGCCTTTTTTTATGTACATAAACTTGTAAAAAAGTTAAACAATGTATAGTTGGGTGTATCTAGTACCTGCATAGGTAGGGCGTCAGGGTAGCGGAAGTATAGGTCAGCATCCGTTTTATAATAAAAAAAAAAATACATAGCATTTTAGGTAGTTTTAGCTATACCATTTTTATAACGTTAGTGTAAATTTCCTGTTCTACGTATACTACAGTTTTTTCTAATATATAGTGTTGCATTTAGTGTCCGAGGTACCGCAGCTTTATAGTTTGTCAAAATTTACTGTAGTATAATTTTTATACTACAGTTTTATTAGCACTAATATACAGCGCTACAAATTTAGCGTCAGTGACGGTCGTTCAGTTTTTGTTTTTTTACTGAAGTTCGTTTACTCAATTTTACATACCATAGCTTTATAGTTTGTCTTCATTTACTGTAGTATAATTATACTACAGGTTTTTTTTTGCACTAATATATAGCGTTGCAGATTTAGCATCACAGAATTTTAGTTCGTGTCAGGTAGGCAGTAAACTCTTTACAGTTTTATATTGGCGTAATTTTTTTTTTACACTACATTTTTTTTTCCTCTAGTCTTCCCTTCTTTTTGTAATTTTTTTTCATTACTATTCAGCAATTTTTAAATACATGTGTAAAAATACAACACACACAACCCCCTGTGTAAAAACAAAGTCCGTATTACAAGTGTTACATAGTTACATAGTTACATAGTTAGTACGGCTGAAAAAAGACACATGTCCATCAAGTTCAACCAAGGGAAGGGAAAAGGGAAGGAAAAATTTCTACACATAGGAGCTAATATTTTTTTGTTCTAGGAAATTATCTAACCCTTTTTTAAAGCCATCTACTGTCCCTGCTGTGACCAGCTCCTGCGGTAGGCTATTCCATAAATTCACAGTTCTCACTGTAAAGAAGCCTTGTCGCCTCTGCAGCTTGAACCTTTTTTTCTCCAGACGGAGGGAGTGCCCCCTTGTTTTTTGAGGGGGTTTTACAAGGAACAGGATTTCACCATATTTTTTGTATGTGCCATTAATATATTTATATAAGTTAATCATGTCTCCCCTTAGTCTTCTTTTTTCAAGGCTAAATAGGTTTAATTCTTTCAATCTTTCCTCATAACTTAAATTCTCCATGCCCCTTATTAGCTTCGTTGCTCTTCTTTGTATTTTTTCCAACTCCAGGGCATCCTTTCTATGAACTGGAGCCCAGAACTGAACTGCATATTCTAGATGAGGCCTCACTAATGCTTTGTAAAGTGGCATTATTACATCCCTGTCCCGCGAGTCCATGCCTCTTTTAATACACGACAATATCCTGCTGGCCTTTGAAGCAGCTGATTGACACTGCATGCTGTTATTGAGTTTATGATTTACAAGTACACCCAGATCCTTCTCAACAAGTGAATCCGCCAGTGTAGCGCCCCCTAGGACATATGATGCATGCAGGTTGTTGGTACCAAGATGCATAACTTTACATTTATCTACATTAAACTTAATTTGCCAAGTGGACGCCCAAACACTTAGTTTGTTTAAATCTGCCTGTAATTCATGAACATCTTCCATAGTCTGAACTATATTACATAGCTTGGTGTCATCTGCAAAAATAGAAATAGTGCTATTAATCCCTTCCTCTATATCATTAATAAATAAGTTGAATAATAGTGGTCCCAGCACTGAACCCTGGGGTACACCACTTATAACCGGGGACCATTCAGAGAAGGAATCATTGACCACAACCCTCTGGATATGGTCCTTGAGCCAATTCTCAATCCAATTACAAACTATATTTTCTAAACCTATAGTCCTTAATTTACCCATTAGGCGTCTATGGGGGACAGTGTCAAATGCCTTTGCAAAGTCCAAAAACACTAAATCCACAGCGGCCCCTCTGTCTAGACTTCTGCTCACCTCTTCATAAAAACAGATTAGGTTAGTTTGACAACTTCTGTCCTTAGTAAAACCGTGCTGGCTGTCACTTATAATGCTATTTATTGTCACATAATCCTGTATATAGTCCCTCAATAGCCCCTCAAACATTTTCCCCACGATGGATGTTAAGCTTACTGGTCTATAATTACCCGGGGAAGACCTAGAGCCCTTTTTGAAAATAGGCACCACATTTGCCCTGCGCCAGTCCCTTGGCACTATACCAGTCACTAGAGATTCTCTGAATATTATGAAAAGGGGGACAGAAATAACTGAACTAAGCTCTTTAAGAATTCTAGGGTGTAACCCATCTGGTCCCGGAGCCTTGTGCACATTTATTTTATTTAATTTAGCTTGGACCATCTCTACATTCATCCAATTCAGTATATCAACTGATATATTAACAGCACTGGCACCGGCTACATCAGCTGCTCTTTCTTCTGTTGTATATACAGAGCTAAAGAACCCATTTAGTAACTCTGCCTTCTCTTGATCCCCTGTGATCAACTCCCCATTACCATTATCTAGGGGTCCTACATGTTCAGACCTTGGCTTTTTTGCATTTATATGCTTGAAGAATTTTTTAGGATTTGTTTTACTATCCTTGGCCACCTGCCTTTCATTTTGTATTTTTGCTAATTTTATTACATTTTTACAGATTTTATTAAGCTCTTTATATTTTACAAAGGCTACAGCTGTACCCTCAGATTTGTATTTTTTAAATGCCCTTTTTTTGTCATGTATTGCCCCTTTCACAGAAGGTGTAAGCCATGTGGGGTTTAATTTGAGTCGTTTATACTTATTACCTGTAGGAATAAATTTTGCACTATAATAACTCAAAGTAGATTTGAAAATCTCCCATTTATCATTTGTTCCATTATTTGACATTAGTTCTTCCCAGTCTATATCCTGAATTGCAGCCCTCATCCTGGGGAAATTGGCTTTCTTAAAATTAAATGTTTTTGCCCTCCCAGCCTGCGTTTGTTTTTTACAGTATAGGTAAAATGTAACTATATTATGATCACTGTTACCGAGGTTTTCACGAACATTGACATTCCCAACAAGATCTGCATTATTAGAAATGACCAGATCCAACAGAGCTTCACCTCTAGTCGGGTCTTCCACAAACTGGCCCATAAAATTTTCCTGCAACAGGTTGAGGAAATGTCTCCCCTTTGCAGTTGAAGCCGAACCATGACACCAATTAATATCCCGGAAATTAAAATCTCCCATTATCACTACAGTACCCGCCTGTGCAGCCCGCTCCATCTGTTTATATATCTGACCTTCCATCTCCTCAGTTATATTGGGGGGTCTATAGATTACACCAAAAGTAATTTTTTCAGTGTTTACCTCCCTTTCTAGTTCCACCCACAAGGTTTCAACCTCCTCACAGTCTTCACCCACTATTGTCTCTTTCACACTCGCCTTCATATCACTTCTCACATACAGACATACACCACCACCTTTCCTATTTGTCCTGTCTTTCCGAAAAAGTGTAAAACCCTGTAGATTTACAGCCCAGTCATGTGAAGAGTCCAGCCATGTTTCAGCAACACCAACTATATCTATATTTTCTTCCAGTATCAAGGCCTCCAGCTCCCCCATTTTGCTTGCTAGACTTCTGGCATTTGTGAACATACACTTTAACTTGCCTGTCAGTTTTTCACTTTTATTATCAGAAATGTGATTTGACATTAATCGGTCCTTTTTATTTACACTGATGTTTTGTAACGAAAGGATCTCCTTGTTGTCTAGTCCTCTCCCCACATTCTGTTTCTCCCCCCACCAATATAGTCTGACCCCTCTCTAACCTGGCTACCCCTTTTTTTTCTACATTGACCTCCCTCCTCAGCCCTAGTTTAAATACTCCGCCACCCCAGCTAGAATTCTCTCCCCCAGCACAGCGGACCCCCTTCCATTTAGGTGCAAATCATCTGCAGAATACAGTTTGTACCCCAATGAAAAGTCAGCCCAGTGCTCTAGGAACCCAAATCCTTCTCCTCTACACCAAGACTTCAGCCATGCATTTAACTCCCTAAGCTCCCGCTGTCTTTCCTGTGATGCGCATGGCACAGGCAGTATTCCTGAGAATACAACCTTGGAGGTCCTTCCCTTCAGCTTGTAGCCTAGTTCTTTAAAATTATTCTTAAGGCTCCTCCACCTACCATTTATTCTGTCGTTGGTACCGACATGGACCACGACAGCTGGATCATCACCAGCCCCTCCCAGCAATTTGTCCACCCGTTCCACCACATGCCGAACCCTGGCACCAGGGAGACAGCAAACCATTCGGTTGAGGCGGTCTTGGCGACAAATTATTCTATCCGTCTTCCTGATTATAGAATCCCCTACAACTATCAATTGTCTTGGCTTACCTGCATTACCATCCCGCCGACTACTAGCTGGGCTGTTCTCCCGGCTGTTAGGGAGATCAGTATCCACTAGGGCTGCCTTTTCTGAGACTGACACCCTCGCATCATCACCCAACCTGGCAATTTTGCTTGGAATGCCAGAAACCGGATCGGCCTTCCTTGTCTTTGACCCCTTTCTACTGCCCCTAACTACATTAACCCAGCTACTTACCTGATCCTGCTCACCCATGTCTTCACCCTCCAGTTCTAACCCACTAACTGCATGCTCTGTGAGCAGCAAGCTCCGCTCAAAATTGTCTATCCTCCTCAGTGTTGCATTTTGCGCCTCCAGATCTCTAATGCGAGCTTCCAGGTGAACAACATGCTCACATCTGCCACAGAGATATTCACCCTGGAACTCCGGCTCCAGTCGTGTATACATATGACAAACTGTGCACTGAAGAAAACCTCCAATCTTGCTATCCATTATCCAAGTTACACCAAAACAGCGAACAATTGTCAAAGAAAAAGAAGAGTACTTACTGGGGCTTCAACTCCTCTTTTCAACTCCGGTTTTAGAACTCCACTTAGTTCACAAGCCACTTAAACCACCAAGCTCAGAAAGAGCAAGTTCAAGCACTAGAGCCCCCCTAATAAAAATGTCTCAATTATCCAAAAGGATCTATTCAGCAGAGACATACACCCTCCTGAACTCTGACACTGATTTGGCCAGCGAGAGAAAAGAGAAGTATGCCCCATACATATTGTCCTACTTATCCGGAGATGAGGAACCCAAGCGAAGGCGACCCATGACATCAGCTGAGGCAACCCCCCAGGTAAGTGATCGCATGTGGACACCACCCCCTGAGAATTATGAGGCTCAGATGGCTGATTTCAGAAGCAGCTCAGGAACTAATTTTGAGACTGATGGCCTCACAGAAATCGATTTTAAGGTTTTTCAGTGCGGATTTCGTGAATTTAATGGTGGCCCAAAACAATTTATTGCCCAGAACCCCATGTCATCATATGTTAGACCCCTCAAGTGGACCCCTGCAGATGCAGCGGAGATGCTCAAATTTTGGGGCCTTGTGCTGCACATGGGGCTAGTAAAGAAGCCGCACATATGACCGCCTATTCAAAATCAGGCCAGTCATCATTTCTGCAACAAATTTAAAGAAGCTCTCACTCCCTCCCCCCCCCCCCTCAAAGAACATTGCAATAGACGAGTCCCTTTTACATTTTAAGGGCAGGCTAAAATTCCTCCAATAACTGTTTATTAAGGGGGGGCGAGGTATGGGATAAAAATGTACAAGCTGTGCGAGAATAGCTCAGGGTACACCTACTGGCTTTGGGTTTATGAAAGGAAGAACTCCAGGATTGAACCCTGATAATGCCCCCCTGTCCTGGGAGTTAGTGGCAAAATAGTGTAGGGTTTAATGTACCCACTGCTGGACCAGGGTTACCACATTTGTGTGGATAATTTATACACAATTATCCCACTATTTAAGAGCCTTTCCATCAGAAGTACTGCAGCATGCAGCACGGTGTGCAAACACCAGAGAGCCCTCCCTAAAACACAGCTTGGCCAACGTTTCAGAAGGGGTTAGAGTAGGGCACTATGCAGCGAGAATATGTTCGTCTAGTATAAGGACAAGAGGGATGTCCTCCTTTTGACCACAATACATGGGAAAAGCAGCACTCCTGTCCCTGTACGACGTAGCAATACAATGACTCCCAAGTCAGATTGCACCGTGGGCTTTAAGTACAAGGGAGGGGTTGATCTCTCAGATCAAGTGCTGAAGCCATATAATGCCATGCGAATAACAAGGGTGTCGTACAAAAAGGTGGCCGTGCACATGGTACAGATGGCATTGTAGAATGCTTACGTGCTATTCCAATGTGTAGGCCAGACTGGGTAATTCCTTAATTTTCAAGAGGTGATTATCAAGGCACTTGTGTATGAAAACCAGGAAGGGAAGGGACCAAGCACATCTGCTGAAAGCGAGGGCGCCTGTATTGTACCAGGGCAACACTTTCCTGGCATCGTTACCCAAACTGCAAAGAAGCGAAGATCCCAAAAAATTTGCAGTGTGTACAAAAAGGGGGATAAGAAGGGAAACCACTTATCAGTTCGACACCTACACCGAAAAGCCTGGCCTGTGCATAAAGGATTGCTTTAAGGCTTACCACACATCTATGAATTATTAATTTTATTTATGTACCCTTTAATTATACTCTGATTTGCTTTTTACAACTTACATATGCCCCCACATAATATATTTAAATACCAGTAAATCTGGCCTAATTCAAATAAATTCATCAAATAAACCTGTGGGGTCAAAATGCTAACTATACCCTTAGATAAGTTCCATGAGGGGTGTAGTTTCCTCAATGGGGCCGCTTTTAGGGTGTTTCCACTGTTTTGGTCCCTCAGGGGCTTTGCAAATGCGACATGGCCGTCGCAAACCGTTCCAGCTAAATTTTATCTCCAAAAGCCAAATGGTGCACCTTCCCTTCTGCTCCTTGCTGTGTATCCAAACGGCAGTTTATGAACAATTACAGGTATTGTCCTACTCTGGAGACATTTCTTTACAAATGTTGGAGTTATTTTTCTCCTTTGTTCCTTGTAAAAATTGAAAATTTCTAAGTTTTATTGTAAAACAATGTAGATTTTCACGGCCAAAATACTCACTTTACCGCTCTATAAATTCCTTGAGGGTGTCGTTTTCCAAATGGTGACTTTTTGTTGGTGTTTCCACTGTATTGGCACCACAAGACCTCTTCAAACCTGACATGGTGCCTAAAATATATTCTAATAAAAAGGATGTCCCAAAGTCTATTAGGTGCTCCTTTGCTTCTGAGACGTGTGCTTCAGTTCATTAGCATTCTAGGGCCACATGTGAGATCTTTATAAACACTGCAGAATCGGGGGAATAAATATTGAGTTGTGTTTCTGTAGTAAAATCTGTGTTAAAAAAAATGGATTTTGTGCAAAAGAAATCATTTGTAAATTTCACCTCCACTTTGCTGTACTTCCTTCCAAGCACCTAAAGGGTTAAGAAACTTTCTAAATGCTGTTTTGAATACTTTGAGGGGGTCTAGTTTTTAAAATGGGTTGATTTTATGGGGATTTTCTAATACATAGGGCCCTCAAAGCCACTTCAGAACTGAATTGGTCCCTAAAAATCTTAATTTGGAAGTTTTCTTGAAAATGTGAGAAATTGCTGCTAAAGTTCTAAGCCTTGTAAAGTCCTAGATAAATGTAAAAAAAAGTTCTAAAATTGATGCCAACTTAATCTAGACATTTGGTAAATGTTCACTAGTAACTATTTTGCGTGGTATTACTATTTGTCTTATAGGCAGATACATTTAAGTTTAGAAAAATGCAAAGTTTTGCAACTTTTCTCTCAATTTTGTTGTTTTTCACAAATAAACATTGAATGTATCGACCAAATTTTACCACTAAATTAAAGTACAATGTGTCACGAGAAAACATTCTTAGAATGTTTTTCGCTTGAAAAAATAAAAGCATTCCAAAGTTATTACCACATAAAGTGACACATGTCAGATTTGAAAAAAATTGCCTGGTCCATTAGGCGAAAACATACTGTGTCCTTAAGGTGTTAATATGACTAGCCTGGCAATTAATGATTTTTGGTTTATCTGAGTTAAAGGACTTCTAGCCGGATCATTATTAAGTATATACGAATTGTTCTTAATAATAATCCTAATCAGATGTGAGACTTTTGAATATTCAGTAATTTTTATGAAACAGTGGGCATTTCAATTGGTCACTAGTTTCATGTGATCTAGTTCTAGAGTGATTTGTTTTAAAAAATGTTTATTATTTGCAAATTTATGAGCATTATTCTAAATATGTAGCCTTTATTAGACAACTGGGAGATAACCGCAGCGATTATCCTGTGGTGGAGCTATGTCACAGTCTGACGCTGTCCTATCAGTTCTTGAAAAACTAAAGCTGGAGGAAAGGGGGATCACTTCAAATAGCCATATCTCGGGCTGCGGACCACCTAGAACAACTGGTTCTGGTGGCATATGAAAGAGGAGATTGTAATCTTTCATACGACACCAGGATCGCAGTTCTAGCTGTGACACAACAGAAGGTATCGCCAGTTGAAACCCGATTCGGGAATGGAAGCAGTCTACTATATGAACACATTGTGTTGCTGGGCAGGGAAGAGGGAGAAGCTGTATGCTGATTGGACAGCGTCATACAGAAAACATTACACTGCCCAGAGTGAAAAGAAAGAGTAACCTCCCATTTGGCAAGTATAGCCAAATTAGCATATTTAGAAAAATGCTCATAACTTTGCAAATAATAAACGTAAAGCTTTCCGTCAGAATGGAGCCCTGACCATAGGTTTCAGTTTCCATAATCATTGATTTCAATGTTGACTGATCCGGTGCCAATGGTTTCCGTTTGTCTCAGTTGTACAAGGGTTCCGTCGTTTTGATGGCATGAATACCATAGTCGACTACGCTATTCATTCCGTCAACCGTTGCACAACTGAGACAAACGGAAACCATTGGCACCGGATCAGTCAACATTGAAATCAATGGTGATGGAAACCTATGGTTTTCATTTGTTTCAATCAGGGCTCCATTCTGACGGAAAGCTCTGACGGAACATCAGAATAGAGCACGGACGCATATGTGAACGAAGCCTGTAAAAGTATTGTTGACAATTGACACTTTTTAACTCAAAACTGTCTGCTTTATATGTGGTGAATACATAAATTAAATATATCTTCATATTAGTGACGTTGATAAAGTTTTTTTTGTTTTTATAAAACTTTTACCACACAGTGGGAGTACATTTTTGGCTTGTGTGTCTACACAATCCTGTTGTCTAATAAAATGATAAAATAGATACTCCCCTTGTGTGTTATAAGGGGCCTCTCCTGACTAAATGAAAATTATTTTTAATGAAGTTGTGCAGACACGCCTGCATGCCACGGACGAAGCCTACAAGGCAAAACCCTAGGTCGGGCAACCGCACAGTGTGTCGCATGCCTTATTGTTCAAATCGCTTTTTAATCAACATTGTGTAAGTATAATAAAAGGTTCCTTTTATTGAAGAAGTCTTAGTGTTACACTATGTCGGGCACTGTCTATTATCCGCATCTCTAAAACCGCCTATCTACATAGGAGGCAATAGCATCCGTTGTTTGAGTGAATCATAAGAGTTCCAGGTCTGTTGTGCATCCAGTTATGCAGGACTGTGATTACTACCGTGATACCGCAACATCATTGCGATATCAGAACAGCTACCTCAGGTGGAAGAAAGGAGATTATTTTACAATAGATGCGGTTTTGTAAAAACCTCGAGTGGTGAGACTGTATATTGCTTTGGTTGTTTTGTATTTACCAAAACTGGGCTCTAAGATACTTTTTTACAAATTTACAATTTTAAGTACATGATATGTGCAGAAGAGAAAACACAGAATATCTATTTGCAATTAATAGCTTGTTAAAATGATTGTCCAGTGAGAACAAGCCCCTCTCTACTCTAGGAAATGAGCTCCTTTCTCTGGGGGCAGCAGCTGGCACCTATGCATTGTCCTGCAGCAACCAAATGTAGTATTTAAATCCGTCGACAACCATGTAATACATGATGGCATTGAGTCCTGCCAATGAGTCCCAACCGTACAGCGGCTCCCTTCTCTGGCTAATAGAGGATGTTCCTGCGCAGGGTACATCATTGCTGTGATGTCTACAAATCTAGCATTTATATGATTGCCTTGTTATGGAAGAATTCCACATGGAGTCTCTACATGGGGTAAATAATACCTCCAGTGCTCCACTTACAAACCTTTTTGATCTTGCACCTCAGTGTGAAAATTAAACTTTCCTATCTAGAATTAAAAATGTAGTTCTGTTAGCTTTTTTCACTTGCAGGCTGCACTCATTCATTTCAGTATAGGACAGAGTAGGAGAAGATGTGAATCACTGCAGCCCTTCACTTCCTACAGGCTGAGCGAGAGCAAGATAAATAGAGAATTAGATACAGTTAACCTATCTACATTACAGGTTTACTCAAACACGGAATGACAAGCTGTATGTGTGTCTGAAGAGAGAATTAGCGCATTCGACTAAGCTTGATTCCGTCAAAAAAACGCAAACCTTACAGAACGGTGGCAAACAGAAACCATTTGCAATGGATGCGTCACCATTGAAATCAAAATAATAAATGGTGATGCAAACGGAGAGCTATGGTTTCCATTTGTTTTAGTTTGGTTTACGTTCATGGGTTCCCTTGACGGAAAGGTCAGACGAAACCCATGAACGGAAACCTGACGCAAATGTGAACAAAGCCGAAGTTATATGTTCAAGCAGTCCCTTTCTCACACTCTCTGTAGTGTAAAAGGGGTGAGGGGAGAGGGAGGGGGTGCTATGAGACGAAGACAGAGTGACCGTGACCGGGCTGCATCTTGACTGTATCTGTAATATGGCAGACAACTTCCTGTTAGCTCATTTGTGCTTCAGACCTCTTTCTTCCTAATTCACTTTCAAGGGAAGGTCTACTCAATGGTACTGTACATGGGATTCTAAGAACACTGTAAACTTTCCACTGGAGGACTGATCATATACATTAGATAAACTTAACTTGAATCTGTAACTTTCATTTTTTTTTTTTTTTTTTTTTCATAATCCATTTATTGTGTTGTTTTGTGCAAGCAACCAATAATTGACTTTCAATCTGGTGTAATTGGCAAGATTAAAAGTGAGCGTGTACCTTTTATTTTTTTACTAGTTTAGAAATAAAAGAAAAAGCTTCACTATATATTTTAATCTGTTTTTATTTTCTGATTTTGTATGTGTGTGTATATATATATATATATATATATATATATATATGTGTGTGTGTAGCAGAGAATTAATCAGTTTCTCAACTTGAATATAGAAAAAAAAAATAGGGCAAAGGAACGGCACCAGGACTTTAATGAAGATGAAACAGCAGTGTTTTATACACCTCAAATGAGCGATTTGGTTCGGTTTCGGTTCACCACAGAATCCTTCCCACTGGTGTGTGTGTGTGTATGTATGTATGTGTGTATATATATATATATATATATATATATATATATATATATATACTACCGTTCAAAAGTTTAGGGTCACCTAGAAATGTCCTTATTTTTGAAAGAAAAGCAGTTTTTTTCAATGACGATAACATTAAATTAATCAGAAATACACACTATCCATTGTTAATGTGCTAAATGACTATTCTAGCTGCAAACGTCTGGTTTTTAATGCAATATCTACATAGGTGTATAGAGGCCCATTTCCAGCAACCATCACTCCAGTGTTCTAATGGTACATTGTGTTTGCTAACTGTGTTAGAAGGCTAATGGATGATTAGAAAACACTTGAAACCCCTTGTGCAATTATGTTAGCACCACTGTAAACAGTTTTGCTGTTTAGAGAAGCTATAAAACTGACCTTCCTTTGAGCTAGTTGATAATCTGGAGCATTACATTTGTGGGTTTGATTAAACTCTCAAAATGGCTAGAAAAAGAGAGCTTTCATGTGAAACTCGACAGTCTATTCTTGTTCTTAGAAATGCAGGCTATTCCATGCGAGAAATTGCCAAGAAACTGAAGATTTCCTACAACGGTGTGTACTACTCCCTTCAGAGGACAGCACACACAGGCTCTAACCAGAGTAGAAAGAGAAGTGGAAGGCCCCGCTGCACAACTGAGCAACAAGGCAAGAACATTAGAGTCTCTAGTTTGAGAAATAGACGCCTCACAGGTCCTCAACTGGCAGCTTCATTAAATAGTACCCGCAAAACGCCAGTGTCAACGTCTACAGTGAAGAGGCGACTCCAGGATGCTGGCCTTCAGGGCAGAGTGGCAAAGAAAAAGCCATATCTGAGACTGGCTAATAAAAGGAAAAGAATAATATGGGCTAAAGCACACAGACATTGGACAGAGGAAGATTGGAAAAAAGTGTTATGGACAGACGAATCGAAGTTTGAGGTGTTTGGATCACACAGAAGAACATTTGTGAGACGCAGAACAACTGAAAAGATGCTGGAAGAGTGGCTGACGCCATCTGTCAAGCATGGTGGAGGTAATGTGATGGTCTGGGGTTGCTTTGGTGCTGGTAAAGTGGGAGATTTGTACAAGGTAAAAGGGATTTTGAATAAGGAAGGCTATCACTCCATTTTGCAACGCCATACCATACCCTGTGGACAGCGCTTGATTGGAGCCAATTTCATCCTACAACAGGACAATGACCCAAAGCACACCTCCAAATTATGCAAGAACTATTTAGGGAAGAAGCAGGCAGCTGGTATTCTATCTGTAATGGAGTGGCCAGCGCAGTCACCAGATCTCAACCCCATAGAGCTGTTGTGGGAGCAGCTTGACCGTATGGTATGCAAGAAGTGCTCATCAAGCCAATCCAACTTGTGGGAGGGCCTTCTGGAAGCATGGGGTGAAATTTCTCCCGATTACCTCAGCAAATTAACAGCTAGAATGCCAAAGGTCTGCAATGCTGTAATTGCTGCAAATGGAGCATTCTTTGAAGAAAGCAAAGTTTGAAGGAAAAAATTATTATTTCAAATAAAAATCATTATTTCTAACCTTGTCAATGTCTTGACTATATTTTCTAGTCATTTTGCAAATCATTTGATAAATATAAGTGTGAGTTTTCATGGAAAACACAAAATTGTCTGGGTGACCCCAAACTTTTGAACGGTAGTGTGTATGTATATGTATGTATGTGTGTGTGTGTGTGTGTGTGTGTGTGTGTGTGTGTGTGTGTGTGTATGTATATATATATCTGGATGAGGAGGTCAAGAGGAATGGGGCAATTTCCTCTTCTCCCTGGCTGGCGGATTCAGTGTCAGAGGCCAGGATGGCGTATGCATTGGGCTGAATAGACCCTTTGGGATGATTGGGACATTTTTATTAGGGAGGGGTAAGTAGTGCTTCAACACATGTAATGCTCTATTTTTATTGAGGTGTGTGTGTGTGTGTGTGTGTGTGTGTGTGTGTGTGTGTGTGGTGCTTTTAAACGTGTATATGAAATTCATTGAAAAAAAAACAAGGAAGAAAAGAAAAAGAATAGAAGATAAAAATTTAGGAGAGAGAAACTTAGTGAATGTCCAATATAAAACTGTAAACAATTTCTGACTACCTAACCCTAACAAATGAACCCGAACGCTGGAAAAAACTGTAAAAGAAATTCAGTTATAACTGTCGCTACGCTATAAAAAATTTAGTGACCGAACTTCAGTTGAAAAAACGGAATGTCCGTCGCTAACTGACGGTAACTATAATGCTGTAAATTTATACTAAATCTGTATAAAATATATATAGCTATAACTTCTGCTATATATTGTTTTTTTTTACAAAACTGACGTCCGTAAACGTCTGCTACTCTAACGCCCGACCTATGCGGGTACTAACTACACCTTACAATAATTTTTTTTCCAGTTTTATAAAAAAAAAGGCACAAAAAAACCTGCATCAACAAATTACCACTGACGCTGATTATAGACTGATTACTCAGTGGCCGCAGGCCTCAAAAAAAGGTGCATTTAAAAAAGGCCAAACAATAAAGAAACCTGTGCCAAAAATTGAGCACAGATGCTGATCAGAGATGATGGTCACTGATCTGGCCGCAGGTTGCACACACTGAAATTATGCAGGTAGAAAAAGACAAAAAAAATTAAAAAAATTACCACAGACTTTGATCAGTGATCTGAATTGACCGGCCAATTGCCGTGACCACGGATGCGGGGGGGGGGGGGGGAGGAAGGGTTTCACACCCATCTGGGCCTTGTTTAAGGATGGCCTGCTGTTATGAACAGCAGTCATTTTTACTTTATAACCTTCTAGTTTTTCACAGTACCCCTTCCCTGTTTGTCGTATGGATATGGCAAAATGAGGGAACCACTGGCTTTCCATGACGTATCCATATGACAAATGCCGGGAAGGGGTTAAAACTTATGTGATAATCCCTATCCTCACCACGACTTATTGGTGGTGGAGGGTGGGGTTGTGTTTCGAGCAGGCTCACCCGCTGAGCCCTCTACGTACGAAGCGGGTGTCAGCTGTGTATTAAGCAGCGACTAATGACCAGGGAATAGCGTTCGCTCTGTTCCTGGCCATTTTACCCCTTCGATACTGCGATCAATCATGATCACAGCATCTAAAACATTAAAAAGGAGCGCCCCCCTCTGACAGCTCATCACCCCCCTTGCAATGGGATTGGGGGGTGCCGATGGTTGTCTTGGCAGCTAAGGGGCCTAATGAAGACCCCCAGGGCTGCCTTTCTTCATCTCCTGTTAAACCCTGCCTCTGGCAGGGCTTAACAGGAGCCTGTAGAAATGACCATGTACTGCAATACACTAGTAAGGACTAATAAAATGTGAAAAAAATAAAGTTTTTAATAAAGTACGAACTATTACAATATACCATTATTTAACTTGCACGGTGAAGGTCGTAACACATTAAACAGCCAGAATCATAGTTTTTTGGTCACTTCATATCCCACAAAAAATGAACTAAAAAGTCTCATGTAGCCCAAAATGGTACCAATAGAAACTATAGCTTGCCCTGCAAAAAAAGAAGCCCTCACACAGCTCAATCGCCGGTAAAATAAAGTTATGGCTCTCCGAATTTTGCGAGAAAACACAAATTTTATTTTTAACAATTAGTTTCTTCCTTGTAAAAGTAGTAAAACAAAAATAAAACTATATAAATATGGTATTGCCTTAATTGTATTGACAGGGACAATAGAGTTAATGTCATGGCGCAGGGCGTGGAACAACTGGGCCGTGCCGCGTAGAGGGATAGCTGGTGGCCAAACAGGTACAATACTAAGTCTGTAGTCCAGAAAGGGTACCTGAGGCAATGGAGACCGTACCGGTGATTCAGGCTGAAGATGAGGCTCTGGCAGTAGACAGACAGCCGGCTGGGTGTGGCACAGTTGATGCAGCGGAAGACACAACTCGACTTCAACTCTAGATGGCACAGAGGCACGGTAGAACACAGGTAGGATACAGGGTACGGGCAACACTGGGAACTGGAAGACACTAGGAGACTATTTGCAAGACAATCTTTAGGTACACAACAACGCTCAGGCACTGATCAAGAGGGCAGAGCCCTTTTTATAGTCCAGCAGCATTCTGGACTGATTGCAGATTTCCTGCAATTGTGCGCGCACTGGCCCTTTAAGGCCGTGCACGCGTGACCTGCGGGAGACAATCTCTGAACCAGAAAGTGAGTGCCGTCTTCTCTCAGGAGGGAGATGCCGCCACATGGCCGCGGCCGTCAGAGGGTAAGTCAGAACGACGGGCCTCGGCCATAGACGTTAGTTAACATGCCATTTTTACCGTAAGGTGAAAGCTGTAAAAACTAAACCCCTCAAAAGATTGAGGCATCACAGTTTTTTTCCTATGCCACTCCACAAAGATTTTTTTCCCAGGTTCCCAATACATTATATGGTACAATAAATGGTGCCGTGAAAAACGACAACTTGTCCCACAAAAAACAAGCCCTCATATGGCTTTATCGCTGCAAAAATAAAAAAAAGTTATAGCTTTTGAAAGGTGGGGAGGGAAAAATAAAAATTCAAGAAAGTGCCATGACAGAAATGGATTAAGAAAAAAGAAACATATTGGCAGGTGGAATATATTCAAATTGTAGAGCTGGAAAGTATGTTACTGGTAAGGACAAGTGGAATCATGCAAATAACACAAGGCTATATGTCTCTGAGGTGTGCAATGGATTCTCCAGATGGACTTTATATTTCCAAAGAGACCCACAAAATCTCTATCATCTAGCAAGGATTTGTGGGAAAGCAATTTGCCAAGATGATTATCAGTACATGTAGGTAAATGTCTTGGTAGCAGTGATACATTGGGTAAATTTTATCATGGTGCTGCAACGATTTTCAAATAAAGCTTGAATTATTAAAAAAATAAATAATAAATCCTACTCCATACCCACATTTTATGAAAGTAAACACCTTACGCATTGTGAAAATGCCACCAGCACCATGGGCACCTTTGTGCAATTCGGCATCAAAGAATAGCGTTGTGTAAAAATAGTATAAAGTCAGGATTGTGGCTAAAAGTCTGACCCAAGCCGAGACAGAGACGCACAACATCACCTACAAATAAAAGTTAAACTAGCAAGAGTTTTTACATGAAAGGTACGCCTTTATCTTCACGCACAGATCTTCACATAATCACCAAAGATGAAGAGCACAAAAATCTTTCCGATCCAGATGCCAGTAAATATCCGAATCACGGAGTTAACAAATGGCCTGGTTAGGTGCAGGGGGTGATTAGATATGCAACTGCTTATCTTCTTACCTCTGTAGTAGGGGAAAAATACCCCCTAATATCTGGGCTCACTGGAGGCTGTACAGGGGAGAGCGAACAATAACGGACCATCCTGCTTTCAGTTCCCCTCCTCCCACCCCTCCGTTTATACAGGCACATAAACTGGAAGTACAACTTTTCATTCTGCATCTGACGTCAAATGAGTGCTGCGCCCCGAATATTACACCAAGCACATTGACCCTGGTATCATTTAAAAAGCTTAGATCTGGATCGAGCCCTTGTGTTGTAGTTGTGGCAAATTGAACTTTTGCAGTGAAAGATTTAAAAAAAAATAATAATTGTGTTGTCCTACAAAATGTTTGTAGAATATTTTACAAAGCGTACAAATAAATGAGCACAAAGGTGAATGCTAGTTTAAAGCCTATGTCTCTCAGGTCTCAGAGTTGCTTATGGGTAAATGAGCTAATATTGATATTGGGCAGCACTGTAGCTAGCGGTTCATAACGCCTTGCAGCAGTTAAAATCCAATAAGCTGTATGTGTGATAGAAAGTTTAGATTGTCTGCCCCACTGATGGACAGGGACGGGAGTAATGACAATATTTGTATAGGACTAATGAAAGTGTTGCGCTATATAAATAAAAGGGATAATTAAACCTGTAAACAAATCTCTGACCCATTACTTAACCTTTTAGTGACCAGCCTATTTTAGACCTTAATGACCAAGGTATTTTTTACGTTTTTCCATCGTCGCATTCCAAGAGCTATAACTTTTTTTTATTTTTGCGTCGACATAGCTGTATAAGGTCTTGCTTTTTGCGGGACAAGTTGTACTTTTTAATAGCACCATTTTGGGGTACATAGAATTTATTGATTTTAACTTTTTTTGGGGGGGAAATAGAAAAAAAACAATTTTGTCACTTTTTTGTGTCCTAAATCTACGTTGTTTACCATGTGGTATAAATAACACTAACTTTATTCAGCGGGTTTTTACGATTGCAACGATACCAAATTTGTATAGATTTTGTATGTTTTACTACTTTTACACAGTAAAAACACTTTTTTCAAAATTATTTGTTTTTTTGTTTGAAGAGCCATAACTTTTTTTATTGTTCCACCGATGCAGCTGTATGAGGGCTTTTTTTTTTGCGGGACGACTTTTAGTTTTTATTGGTACCATTTTGGAGTAGATGCGACTTTTTGATCACTTTTTATCACTTTTTTTTTTTTTAAAGCAGGGTTCACCGAAAACAGCAATTTTTCCATTGTTTTTTATTTCATTTTTTACGGCGTTCACCGTGCGGGTTAAATAATGTAATAGCTTTATCGTTGGCGTCGTTACGGACAAGGTGATACCACATATGTGTAACTTTTTTACTTTATTTAGTTTTTTTTAATAGAAAAGCATTTTGTAAGGGGAAAAAGTGGGTTTTTCATTTTTCTTTCTTTCTTTCTTTTTTTTTTTTTTTTTTATTAACTTTTATTAAAGTTTTTTTTTTTACTAGTCCCACTTTACTATGCGATCATCCGATCACTTTTATAATACACTGCAATACTTTTGTATTGCAGTGTATTACTGCCTGTCCGTTTAAAACGGACAGGCATCTGCTAGGCCATGCCTCTGGCATGACCTAGCAGGCATTCACTACAGGCAGACCTGGGGCCTTTATTAGGCCCCCGGCTGCCATGGAAGACACAGACACTCGGCGATCTTATCACCGGGTGTCGGTGGGAGGGAGAGGGAGCTCCCTCCCTCTCTCCAAAACAACTCAGATGCGTTGCTCGCTATTGAGCGCTGCATCTGAGGGGTTAAACGGGTGAGATTGATACTTATATCGATCTCACCCATTCGAGCAGGGATGCCCCCAGCCCTCAGCTACCTCTGGTAGCTGAGACCAGGGAGATTTAATGTCTCCCTACTCTGTTCATTTATTCTGATGCAGCGTCGTGAAAAGGCGAATGCATCAGAATAAAGCCCATTAGTGGGCGCCGTGAAAAGGCGTATTGGCGGTCACTAACTGGTTAATAGATCCTGCCAATTAATTTAGCTTTTACATTTTCCTTTTATTAGCACTTATACACTAATATATGCTAGCATACTTTAAAGCGCCAAAACATATGAGCATCAGGCAGACATGTTTCTGCAGCACATAGCTAAAATTAAATATTAGTATAACATTTAAAAAAAAATACAAAGGAAAAAATGTGATTTATCTAAGTATGGTTACTTAGGAAGGATTCACAGGAGGAAGAGGGACTTTTGATCGATCATTGACACTGAGTTATGGATGGATTTTTCGTCAGGTAAGCCCATTTAATCGCTAGGTTTCTGATTACATGAACCCCACTTTAATTCATACAGATTTCATATAGATAATACTGATTAATTTGACTTAATTTGTCCTGGTAGGAATGAGTTCTGACTTCCAGTAGTATGCACGAAAAATCTAGCTGCTGAAAAAATTCTGCTACAAACTCATCTACATTTGTATGGAATATCCTCACAAGCAGGGCCAGACTGGCCATCTGGCAGTTCTGGCAAATGCCAGATGGGCCGCTGAATAGTTGGCCGCCTGCTTGCCGTCCAAACGAACAGTGTCGGCTCAGGCGGCATGGTACAGCATTTGTAAGGGGGTGTCCAGCACAGCAGCGAAGAACTGCTGTCCGACACTAATAGCCGTGGTCTGTGCTTCTATTACTAAAACTCCCTGTGCTACGCTAAAATCTCCCCCTCCAGCCCCTCTTCCCTGCTCTTCACACAACCTCTCCTCCTCCTCCTGCTGTTACCAGTCAGGACGTGAGGGAGGGGAGACTGTCGACGGGCTCTGTGTTGGGCTGTGAGCAGAAGTGCTGGAGTGAAGAATCTCACCCCATCAACCTGCCTTCACAAATATCTCATCCATACGCTGCGTAAAATTTCCGAGCCGAAATTGACCTACGGTGCGTAATTTACAGACCGCAGCATGTCAATTCCTGCTACGGAAAGTGTGCAGAATTGCTGCGTTTTTCATAGGAGACTTCTCCATCTCTAACATTGAGAAAAACGCAGCAATTTACGCACCATTTTCTGTCGCAAACACCGCAGGAAATGGTGCGTTTTTGCTACAGCGGAGAGCATTTTAAACGGAATTGCTGCAGAAATTTTGTGCAGCAGTTCCATTGTGTGTGGACAAGCCCTAAATTCGCAGCATAAGGGCTTCTCCACACGTATTGGAATTGCTGCAGAAAATGGTGCGTATTTTGCTGCGTATTGCTCAATGTTGCGGGATAGTGAAATTCCTCTGAAAAACGCAGCAATTTATTTCACTTTCCACAGCAGAAATTGACATGCTGCAGTACGAAAAATACGCACCGCAGGTCAATTTCTTGTCAGAAATGTTACGCGGCGTGTGGATAGGATTTGATAGATCTCGCCCACTTTGCTGCTACTGTATTCTGCGTATTTTTCATCTGCAATTCCAGATGGAAAATACTCAGCAATTCCGTTACGTGTGGACAAGCCCTAACACAGTAGCAGCAGAGTGGGTGAGATTTGAACAAATCACACCCACACGATGAGTGGAGAAAAAGGCTCAGAAATTGACCTGCGGTCCGTTTTTTTAAGTTGCAGCATGTCAATCGTATTTGCATAAATGCTGCTTATTTGTTTCTGGTTTTCCCCATTTAATTCAATGGGGAGGTAAAACCTGCAACAAATAGCAGATGTTGTGTTTTTTGCGTCGGAAATGCAGCGAAAACTGTAAGTCTCATACTTACCCAGAATTCCATTTTTTTAATCAGGGCCAGCCTCCTGGGATGACGTTTCATCCATGTGACCGCTGCAGCTAATCGCAGGCTGCAGCGGTCACATGGGATGAAACCTCATCCCAGGGCTGCAGGGTGTAGGAGGGAAGCGTCGCCATGGTAAGTATCCATTTTTTCTGCTCAGTTTTCCGCAGCGGCCATTCCTGGCCGAAAAACTGCACCACAATTTGGTGTGGATGACGTTTCATCTGGTGTGGTTTTTCAGCCGGGATTCCCCACGGTGCACAGGGCGTATACGCTGTGTGCTTTTACACAACGTATCAGTCCTTTGTGAACATACCGTACAGTATATAGATATAGTAGCTGCTGTCTTACAATGATACAGCTGCAAACCACGTCAACATGCTGCGTTCCCACGAGTCAGCGCAGTTTTCAAATGATTGTTAATGTCCATGCAGTTTTTTGCAGACATTAACAATCATTTCAAAACCGCACCGACTTTTGGTAAAACTGTATGTGCTATGTGTCGTATTGGACAACTTTTGTTGTTACTATCTAATTGTTTGCTTTAAAGGCTATGTAACCCTTTGAAGGGGATTTTTTTATTTATTTTAATAAAATGTCAGTCAGTGTCTTTTGTGCAACTTTACAATTAGTTTTTATTAAAAAAATCTTTTGACTTTTTGAGCTATAGCTGCTCTGTATCCTGTATACAGAGCAGCTGTATCTTACGCTGAATCCTGAACACGTCAGGTGCGTGGGACTGACTGCTTCAGTGTCAGCGTGTCCTGTGTGTCTCTGACACGCAGGTTCCACATATAATAGATCACATCTAAGTTACTTAGATGTGATAGATTACAGGTGGATACAGTCAACTACTCTATGGAGTCCGGCAAAAAAAATGGAAACCTTGCGAAACGGAAACCATTAGCAACGGAAGCGTCACCATTGAATTCAATGGTAATGGTAACGGAAAGCTATGGTTTCTGTTTGGTTTCCGTTCGTGGGTTCACCTGACGGAAAGGTCTGACGGAACCCATGAACAGAACCCCGACGCAGGTGAGAATGAAGCCTAACTATTACTGTATGATCTGTACAGATGGTGGACGGTACTATTTTTTGGGGTGTAGCAACTCCCAGTATATCATTACCATTGCTCAGGTCATACTGGAAACTGCTAACCTGACCTTTCAAGTGATCTCTGTACTGAAATCTATTTGTACGGAGCTTGGTTCTGGTGCTGTATATATGTACGGAGGTTGGTTCTGGTGGTGTGTATATATGTACTGAGCTTTGTTCTGGTGTTGTATATATGTATTGAGCTTGGTTCTGGTGCTGTATATATTTACTGAGCTTGGTTCTAGTGTAGAGCAGATGGCATTGTTGCAATTCATTGTATGTTTAATCAGAACCTGTCTGGTAGTTTTAACCCCTTGAACCGCCACCATACAGTAATACATGACCTGACAATATTTTCAAGCATTCCCCTGTATGTTTGTTTCAGATGCAGCAAAATCTTTAAAATCAACTTTTAAAATAGTGCACGCTATATGCTAATTACTCTATAAAGGGTCATGGGTCGGTGCTGCTTTCCTGTAGACTCACAGAGTCCTAACTGCAAACCCACCTTTCCATGCTTCGTTGACATCCCCCTGGCTGTTATACAAAACTACCAGTCTTCTCTAACTTTCTTGGATGCGCCATTGCCTTGTACTCCATCAACACGCACTGTTCACCGATTTGTACTCTGCCAGGCTTCATCACTGCACCCCACATGTCAGGGGAGTACAAAGCAAAGGAGAAGGCTGGTAGTAATCTAGAACAGTCAGTGGGATGCCAATCAAGATCTGGGGGGGGCGCCATTTCAATTTTCGACTCAGGCAGCAGAAAAGCTAGAATTGGCCCTGGGCGGTGGCACAACTGAAACCAGCTGCCACCACCCCCTCATGCACGAATTGTATATGCCTTACAATAACGCTGATTGGCAGGGAAGAAAGACTTGCTGCCAATCAGCGCCGCCCAGGGCCAATTCTAGCTTTTCTGCTGCCTGAGGCGAAAATTGAAATGGCGCCCCCCCCCAGATCTTGATTGGCAACCCCCCCCCCCCTATAAGAGAGCAGGCCTGCATTGACATAGGATGACGTGAGAACGGGATCGAGGTGAGTATGTAAAGTTGTTGTTTTTGGTCTTTTTTTTCCACTTAAAAGTTTGAGTGGCATTCTCTACGGGGGGGCTATATGTGGGCCACAATCTACAGGAGAGGCTATATGTGAGGCACTATCTACAGGGGGGCTATATGTGGGACACCATATACAGGGGCGCTATATGTGGGGCATCATCTACAGGGGGGCTATATGCGGGGCACTATATACAAAACAAGTCCTCTAGAATAACGAGCATGTACATTATTCTCGTGGAAAAGCTGTGCATTCGTTGGAGTTGGGGCTATCAGGAACTATTCCTCTTTTCATATACACCTGTTTTAATAAATCTCCCCATGTCTTGTATAGCTGAAAGGTGGTCTCATGTACTCCAGCCCAACACTGGTGGCTGCATATTGCCTGCATTGGACCTGTCTGATTTAAAAATGCCAGGGCTGATTTTAAGTCCCAGTCCGGCCCTGCTCACAAGTGACAATAAGCAGGACAACTTTTGGCCTAGGAAAAACTTGTTTATAACATACCCTAGAGACCAACCAAAAAACATATGTCCAGAAGTTCACAATCTTAGGGCATTCCCACCAACCATGCATCAATGTTCCCTTTGCATTACAATTGCGCCAGCACAGACTTGAATTGTCCGGGTAGGATTTAGCTAGTCTCACTGGGATTATTATACCACCTCAGCTGTAATTTACGGATCCCCTCAAGATGATTAATACAGTATGATGTTTCGGCCAATCGTCTCAATGCTCGATGTCAACACTGAAGCGGAAATATCTTCCCAAGATCCTTCTCCCAACTTATCATATATTTAATTTGGTCTTTAGACTTAATCAACATAATTTCTTTATATATAATTGAGATTCCACCCTTTCTTTCGGACTGACAATTAATAAAAATATTTAATCTCGCCATCCCCGGTGGTGAACTTTCCATTTTCCCTATAAGTCCATGTTTATCAATGAAAGCCCTAAATCTTCGGTATTGAAGGAAAGTAGATGTTGGTGCTGACGCAATCATGGCCCAAAAATATGTTAGACTGAAATTTATAATGGGTATGTAAACCGATACCCTCCCAGTGAATTTATCCAGATCCTCGATATATCGGAGAGAAGAAAGACACAGAGACCATTATTGTATACTCAAATATCTTTTGAAAAAAAAGTAGCTTGATTCCAGCCAATTATTTACAATGTGACATTAATTCGGATTTGATTTAGCCAATAGCATATGACTGTTTTGTCCTGAACCAATCATAGGCTTAGAAGACGTTTTAAATGTAAAACCATCGTTTCCCAAATTATACCACGTCATCAAGGCTACGAGTCGGAATGACCCATCACTTATAGTAAACAAAACCATTCTTCAGACACTCAGGGATGATCGGCTCCTTTTCACACAAAAAAGGGTAAGTATTTATCCATAGCAAGAGAGAGACTAAATATAAACCTCTAACTCAGGGACAAACAATAAAGAATTGTTTCTGACATTGCTGACATAGATATATTAGCTTTAAAGCAACATGACTTATTAATCTCAAAATGGTTCCTTCAGGCCCCAAGATCGATTCCAAATATCCAAAATTGACGCCACACATACAAGATGGAGTCCACGCAAAATGTAATCATTTAAAGATATTCTAATCACTTTTGCATTGGTTAATTGTATTTAGCAACAAGGTCCTTAAATGGCAGGAGCTGCCAATCCACTACAATATACTGCAGTGAGTATATTCCTGCGGGTGACCAAGATTGTAGGATCAGCTCCGTTATAAGATCATAGAAATAGTCTATACTAAAATATTGAAGCTTAATGCTAATGCCTCTATTAAGAAAAACAGTATTTCTCCACATATTTATAAGAACATTTGTGGATTCTAGTTTTCTGGTAACAAACTCAATCCCTAAAAGGGTAATAATATATAAGTAGTCTCTTAAAAGAAGCAACTTCACCTTGTTTTTAGTTGGATCCATCTAAGTTGTGTTCCCTCCTCCCAGCAGGCCTTTACTGGTTCTAATAGGACTATTTTTTTGATACAGGGCTGAATCCGTTACTCCCATTCCTCCTGAGCCTGATCGCCTAAATAGCGTTGTCCGCAATGCTCAGCGATTCTGTCCCACTTGGCGCCCCAGATAAAATATGGGATTATTTTTTGCAGCTCCACAATTCATTTTGGAAAAGATAGTGGTATGCATCTCCTAATATATAATATTACCGGAAAAATTTTCATTTATACTATATTTATTTTGGCTTTCCTGGAAAATAAGATTTTCATTCATTTTTGAGATTTCTTGTTTCATTCTCTCTATTAGTTTAAGAGCATTTAACTTAATAGTTCTAGGCAATGATGATGATCTTTGAATGCTTAGATAGGTGGACTCGTCCTTGATCCATGATTATGGAAAACTAGTTCTTATTACAGGATCGTTCTGCATTTTAATTAATCAACATTAATTGACATTTTGATTCATTAATTTTGTAATACGACGCCCTCGAGTATGCGCCATTTAAACTGGTTAGAGGTGCAACAGGGTCTGTACATGAAATAATATCATCTGCATACAATCCTATGACGAAATTCCTTACACCACTTCTAATACCATGGATGTCTTTGCTCATTCTAATTGACTGTGCCAAAAATTCAATTGTCAGATTACAGAAAGGGCATCCTAATCGGATTCTGTTTGTAATGTTAAATTCTTAGTTAAACCCCATGTCAAAGACTCTTGCAGTTGGATATGTATAAAGAGAAAATATTGCATTCAGTATGAATCCAGGGAAACCGAACTTAAACCAGGGTGGATCTGAGGAAATCCCAGTGCACTTTATAAAAATGCTTTTTCAGCATTAAGCGACCAGAGCGCACTGGGGTTTCCGGACTGGCCACCCAGCTGAACCAGGTCAAGCACTCTTCTGCTGGTGTCTCCGGTTTGTTTATTTTGCATGAAGCTCACCTGATCTGGCGAGATGATAGAGTCGATCACAGACCCCAGTCTCTTGTTCCAGTACAGTAGAAAAGATTTTTAAGCCTCCATTAAGGAGAGATATTGGTCTATAACTCTCTGGAAGCAGATGCTTTTTCTCTGGTTTTGGAATGGTGATTATCCTTGCTTCCAGCGTTTCCTTCGGGACCGCCCCCCCCCCCCCCGACTTATATAATTTTTATAGGTTTGTGAGATATGGGGTCAATACACTGTTAAATTCCTGCTAGTACTCGTTTAGGATCCCATCCGGCCCTGGTGCCGTAGTCACGAAGAGATTTTATTGCTGCCTGGGCTTCTACAGTCCCAATTTCAGTATTTAGTCTGGATCTCTGCTATTAATCTATTCTAATTTTTTGATGACCGGTCGAAATTATATTGACATGTTATTCATGTGCACTTTCATCTGAGTAGTAAAGAGGGCCTATCCGCTTTCCTGACAATGGGGCCCTATTGACAATGGGAATAGTAATGCACAGTTGTCAATAGATTTCCAGGAGGAATAACAAAGGAATTGCACAATGCAGAGTTCTAAGAATAGATGATCCAGCATTATTATGTCATGGGAATACAAGTATATACTAAAACAGTCTTTTCAGTAAAGTGAATAGGTCCTCTTTAAAGAAAAAATAATGCATGTTTTTTTGCAACCAGTATCTGTATATGCATATACCATTATACAATTAACAAAACGCCAGTTTTCACATTTGATATCTGAGTATATATTTTGTATGCTTGGTTTTAGATTTTTTCAAGCCCACCTGATGAGTCTGTGAATGAGCCAACATCTCTTTCTCCCCGTGCCCCACCCAGACAGTCAAGAAGACAACGAAACAAGAGGCCGATTGCTGTGTACAACCTAAGTCTTGAACTTGATAATGGTAAGATGATCTGAAACACCTTGGCATTAACCCTCTCTTATTCAGCACAGCAGTGAAGATTACTTTATACAGCAATTGATGACGCAACCAAGTTAAATATTTGAGTATGTGTAGGTGGAACAGACTGTACGGCTAAGATAAATAAACTACAACTGTAATGGAACACTTTTGTGCTATTGGGGTTGAAATATTGTACGTATGTACATTGGTTATATCATACATGAATGAAATTATTGGTACCCCTCCTCTTTCTTTTCAATACAGATGTAGCCATCTTTAACTTGATTCTGATAACTTGCTGCAGCGTGATACAACACAACAAAAGCCATTGAAAAAGTCAAGATAAGAGATCTAGCCACTGTTTATTTAGGCCTGATTTACACGAGCGTGTGCGTTTTGCGCACGCAAAAAACAGGGAGTTTTGCGTGCGCAAAAGGCACTTAACAGCTGCGTGTGTCATTAGTGTATGATGCGCGGCTGCATGATTTTCGCGCAGCCGCCATCATTATGACACTCCGTTTGGATGTTTGTAAACAGAAAAGCACGTGGTGCTTTTCTGTTTACATTCAGTTTGACAGCTGTTGCGCGAATCACGCAGTTCGCACGGAAGTGCTTCCGTGCGTGATGTGCGAACAGCGCACAAAGATAGGACATGGCGTGAGTTTTTTTCAGCGCACTCACGCTGAGCAAAACTCACGGACTGTCTGCATGCCCCCATAGACTAATATAGGTGCGTACGACACGCGTGAAAAGCAGGCACGTCGCACACACGTATATCACGCACGTGTAAACGAGGCCTAAATGCGTTAAAAGTCAAGGGAAAGATGGCTACATCTGTAGGCTCAGTGTTTTTTTTTAACTTCGTATAAATGGACCAAAGTATTTGATCCTGCATTCTTTGTTTCACATTTAAGAGCACATAAAACGTTTCCTTATAACATTACAATGTTTTCTAATAAGACAAATGAAAATGTCATGGAAAACAAAATCATGTTTATTTTTTTTACTATGCTCTAGGGGAAAAATGGGAAAAGGGTTTTTATTTTAACTTTTAATATTTTTTTATTTATTTTTTACACCAAAAAAAGCTTTATTTAACTTATTTTTACTTTTTTTATTAGTCCCCCTAGGGGACTTCAACCAGCGATCGTTAGATCGCTTGCACGATATACTGCAATACTAATGTATTGCAGTATATCATGATTCTGACAGGCACGTATTAAGCCCTTCCTGAGGCAAGGCTTAATAGGTGTACAAAGATGGCGGACCTGGGGGCGTTCATTAAGCCCCCAGGCAGCCATAGCAACCATTGCCCCCCCGCGATTGCGTTGCGGGGTGCGCGATGAGCTCTTAGAGGGGGTCGCCCCCCTCTTTCTGACGATTTAAGTGCTGCGGTCAGTATTGACAGCGGCATTTAACGAGTTAAACTAGCGGGATCGCTCTCGAAGTGTCTCTGTAACATACAGCCGACACCGTCATCGCATGGGGCGAGCTCACTGCGTGAGCCCGCTCCATACTTCCCCTACCCGACTTTGGCGTATGGATACGTCAAATGTCGGGAAGGGGTTAAAGAGGACATGTCCGCTTCCCTGACATTTCTGTTTTAATAAATACATGTATTCCCCATAAAATCACTGCCCTGGAACATCTTTTCTTAGAACTCTGCAATCTCCCTTTACTCTGTTATTCCTCCTAGAAATGTATTCATAAATTGACAACAGGGGGTTACCATTTACCTTTTCAAAGGGGCGTGTCCTTTCACAGTCTCACGGATTGGACAATGTTAGGGCTTATTCAGACGAACGTGATATACGTCCGTTCAACGCGCATGATTTTCACGCGCCTCGCACGGACCTATATTAGTCTAGGGGGCAGTGCAGACAGTTGCGTGATTTTTACACAGCGTGAGTCCGCTGCGTAAAACTTACGACATGTCCGTTCTTTGTGTGTATTTTGCGCATCACGCACTCATTGAAGTCAATGGGTGCGTGAAAACCATGCATGGCACACGGAAGCACTTCCGTGGGACGCGCGTGATTCGCGCAACAGCAGTGAAAAGGATGAATGAAAACAGAAAAGCACCACGTGCTTTTCTGTTTACAAACATACAGAGTGTCGTAATGATGGCGGCTGCGCGAAAAGCACGCAGCCGCGCATCATGCAGGGCTGACACACGGAGCTGTCAAGTGCGAAAGTGACTTCGTTTTTTGCGTGCGGAAAATGCACACGCTCGTGTGAATCCGGCCTTAGTCTGTGTATTGACACCTCTCCCCCCCCCCCCCCAAAGGAAAACACCCAGTTGTCAATTTATTCATAACTTTGTAGAAGTAATAGCAGAGGAATGGCACAAGGCAGAGTTCTAAGAAAAGATGCCCCAGACTCGTTATTTTATGGGCAATACAAGTATTTACTTAAACAGACATGTCAGGAGAGCGGACAGACCCTCTTTAAGTTTACTTTAATGAAAATGATCCCTCTTATAATATAAGTAGAAGTGTAATTTAATCTGTGCTTATTTTGCTGTTTCCTACTGTATATAGGAGTACAATCAATTAATGCATGGTATAAGTAAAGAAATGCATTTTTAATTCAAAAAATGCCGTAGGCATAATATTTGCTGGTTCAATGCTGGCGTCTCAGTTGATCCATGGCCCCTCCTATCCGGGGGACCAGTCTAGTGTTTAGCAAAGTCAGCGAACTTTATGCCTGTAGCATTTTCTTTTTGTTACTTCATTTTCTTAAAAATGCATTTGCCTGTTTACAGTAAATATTGCATTGTGCACTTTTGTTACTCATGAAAGCTCATCCTAGATAGAATTAATAATATTGTAATATGTGATATACCGGCATAGACAATGGAGATCGCAAAAACAATACAATAAAGAACAAAATAACATATGTAATCAGAAGTACAAAAATATTCAAACATAGATTGGCAATATAAACGTGTTACATGGTTAACACGTTAGTGACTGCCAATACGCCTTTTCACAGCGGCCACTAATGGGCTTTATTCTGATGCAACAGCGCTGCATCAGAATAAATAAACAGAGCAGGGAGCCGTTAAATCTCCCTGCTCTCAGCTGCCCGAGGTAGCTGAGGGCTGGGGGCGTCCCTGCTCGAACAGGTGAGATAAATATAAGTATCGATCTCACCCATTTAACCCCTCAGATGCGGCACTCAATAGCGAGCGCCGCATCTGAATTGTTTTGGACACCCGGCGATAAGATCACCGAGTGTCTGTGTCTTCTATGGCAGCCGGGGGCCTAATAAAGGCTCCCAGGTCTGCCTGTAGTGAATGCCTGCTAGGTCATGCCAGAGGCATGGCCTATCAGATGCCTGTCCGTTTTAAGCGGACAGGCAGTAATACACTGCAATACAAAAGTTTTGCAGTGTATTATAAATGCGATCGGATGATCACATATTAAAGTCCCCTGGTGGGACTAGTAAAAAAGTAAACAAAAAAGTTTAATAAAGTTAATTAAAAATAAATTTAAAAAAAAAAATGAAACACCCACTTTTTCCCCTTACAAACAGATTTACTATTAAAAAAAATAAAATAAAGCCAAAACGTTACACATATTTGGTATCACCGCATCGGTAACGACCCCGACTTTAAAGCTATTACATTATTTAACCCGCACGGTGAACACCATAAAAAATAAAATAAAAAACAATGGAAAAATTGCTGTTTTCTGTGAATCTTGACTTAAAAAAAAATGTGATAAAAAGTGATCAAAAAGTCGCATCTACTCCAAAATGGTACCAATAAAAACTTCAAGTCGTCACGCAAAAAAAAAGGCCCCATACAACTACATCGGCGGAACAATAAAAAACTTATGGCTCTTCAAATATGGAGTCACAAAAAAAAAGCGTTTTTACTGTGTAAAAGTAGTAAAACACACAAAATCTATACAAATCATAACAACCCGCTGAATAAAGTTATTGTGTTATTTATACCACACGGTAAACGGCGCAGATTTAGGATGCAAAAAAGAGTGGCGAAATTTCAGGTTTTTTTTCTATTCCCCCCCCCCCCCCCCGAAAAAAAAGTTAATAAAAGTTAATCAATAAATAATATGTACCTCAAAATGGTGCTATTAAAAATGACAACTTGTCCCACAAAAAAACAAGACCTTATACAGCTATGTCAACGAAAAAATAAAAACTTTATAGCTCTTGGAATGTGATGATGGAAAAACTTAAAAAATACCTTGGTCATTAAGGTTTAAAATAGGCTGGTCATTAAGGGGTTAATATATATGTTGTGTGTACATACATGCATACATACACACTATATGGACAAAAATATTGGGACAGCTACACTTTACACCTACAGGAGCTTTTATGACACCACAGTCATTAATATGGAGTTGTTCCCCACCCTCCTTGTCATTAATATGGAGTTGTTCCCCACCCTCCTTTGCAGCTAAAATAACTTTGACTCTTCTGGGAAGGCTTTCTACAAGATTTTTGCAATTTTTGATGAGATGTCCTGGCTCGCAATCTCCATTCTAGTTCATCCCAAAGGTGTTCAGTGGGGTTGAGGTCAGGGGTCTGTGCAGGCCAGTCAAGTTCTTCCACACCAAACTCACTCAACAATGCCTTTATGGACATTGCTTTGTGCTGGAACAGAAAATGGCCTTTTCCAAAATGTTCCTATAGAGTTGGAAGCATATAATTGTTCAAAATGTCTTCGTGTGCTGAAGCATGAAGATTTTCTTTCACTGGAACGAAGGGGCCTTTGCCATCCTTTGAAAAACAACCCAATATGATAATCCCTCCTCCACCAAACTTTACAGTTGGCAAAATGCAGTCGGGAAGTAAACGTCGTCCTAGCATTCGCCAAACCCCAAACACGTCCATCAGACTGCCAGATAGGGAGGCATGTTTTGTCACTCCTCAGAACACATTTGCACTTCTCCAGAGCTTAGTGGCGGCGTGCTTTAAAGTACTCCATCGGACGCTTGGCATTGTGCTTAGTGATAGAAGGATTGCATGCAGATTCTTGGCCATTAAAACATATGCCATGAAGTTCCGGCATACGGTTTTTATTCTGATAATGCCAGAGGAAGTTTCGAACTCTGCAGTTATTAAGTCAGCAGTGTGTTGGTGACTTTTATGCACTATGCACCTCAGTACTCGGCGACCCAGCTCTGTAACTATACGTGTAACTTTAGTTTCTCTGGTTTCTAAACGCTTCCACTCACAGTTAATCTTGGATGGAAGAAATTTAACTTGTTGCAACGGTGGTATCCTATTACAGTACCACGCTCAAAGCCTACCCCCCCCCAACTGTTGACTCACTCTAAATTTAGTGCTTAATCAGACAATCCGCTTGCTGACGAATCTGGTTACAGCTGCCCATAGAAGTCTATGTATAAGTGGGGGAGAACAGGAGCAGAATGAGAGGCAAATAGAGACAGAGAGAGGCTGCCACAGTTTCTAGTAAGGGTATGTGCACATACACTAATTACGTCCGTAATTGACGGACGTATTTCGGCCGCAAGTACCGGACCGAACACAGTGCAGGGAGCCGGGCTCCTAGCATCATACTTATGTACGATGCTAGGAGTCCCTGCCTCGCTGCAGGACAACTGTCACGTACTGTAATCATGTTTTCAGTACGGGACAGTTGTCCTGCAGCGAGGCAGGGACTCCTAGCATCGTACATAAGTATGATGCTAGGAGCCCGGCTCCCTGCACTGTGTTCGGTCCGGTACTTGCGGCCGAAATACGTCCGTCAATTACGGACGTAATTAGTGTGTGTGCACATACCCTAAGTGTTATATCTCACCTTTCTGCTGGATTCACAGCAACATTGCTGTATAATCCCATCCATACTACCTCGGTTTCTCTGAATGTGATAGAAACAGGAGAGCAAGGTTTGCGTCTTCTCTGCGTGTGCAGTGTATAGAAGACGTGATAGCAGTTAGGCTCAACCCTATGGCTAAGAGAAAACTGAGAATTAGAGAGAGAGAGCCTTCAGAGGGTAAAGCTGCTTAAAAAAGTAATATAATCCCCAGAAATAGTGTTTTGGTTTTCTCCTTCTATACAGACACATTACAGCCTATTCCATCAGTTGACATTCATTAAATAAATGAAACTTTTTACTTCCTAGTATGCTTTGGGTTTTTACTCCTCACTATTTTCAAGATCTTTGTTTAGGCCCACATGCCCACGACCGTAAAAAATCTGTAATTGCGGACCATAAAAAAATCCCATTTCATGGCAAAAAAAAACAACAATGCATTTTGACTGCCAGGTCAGAACCCAGCCTTGGAGGGCTTTGTGCATCTGCTGCTGATGTATTTAGTTCACACAAGACTCTATACAATTGTGTCCACTTCCCAAATGAGAACAGGACTATGTACAGTACTGGTCAATATAAGGCTGGGTTCACACTGAGATTTTGGACGCAGAAACCGAGCCGCAAAACATGCCAAAAAACAGCCGAAAATTACTCCCATTGATTTCAATGGGAGGCGGAGGCGTTTTTTCCCCGCGAGCGGAAAAACCGGCTCGCGGGAAGACGAAGGGACATGCCCTATCTTCGGGCGTTTACGCCTCTGACCTTCCATTGACATCAATGGGAGGCAGAGAAAGCGTATTTCGAGGCGTTTTATGCCAGGGGCGCTCAATGGCCGTGGGCGAAAAACTGGGCGAAAAACTGGGCGAAAATCGGCGTGCAGGCAGAGGAAAATCTGCCTCAAAATTCCAAACTGAATTTTGAGGCAAATTTTCCTCCTGCAAAAAACTCCAGTGTGAACCCATCCTAAAACTCTCTTCACATTGTGAACCATGTCCAGTAAAGCTCTTGTGGGTATGCCAGTTGTATCCATAGGGCCTCATTTACACATCGTATGCCAAAATAAAAAACAATACCCCTCGGCAAACTTATTTTTTTCTCTCTTTACTATGGGGTCCTATTGGCGACACATGCCACTGTATAGACCTAAACAGAGGCATAAGTTTAAGCCTTCCATCGGAGGTATACTTTAGGAAATCCTCAATACCTATACTTCTGACCCAATTCTCAAAGATAATGTGAACAGAGCCTGAAGAAGTGTGTTCTCATTTACTGACCGCAAACAAATTTCTTCAAAACGGTGGGGATTTGAAACGTAAAGTATGTTAGAAGGCTGTAGAACAGTTCTTGTAACTGGTCCCTGGATATGCATTCACGTTTGAAAAACACACCGTGCTAATCCACTTCGGGAGATTATAAGTATACTGTATATTGAGAGTGGTCCTACAAAGAGATATATTTAATTACATTCTTTTCCATGTTGCAGAGCTATTTTATTTATTTGTCTGTGAAATAACATCTCCCTGTACTGTGTACCTGGCATCCAGCTTAAAAAACACATGGGGGAGGATCAGTGTGAAGAGTATCCCATCTGTTAGCTGCTCTGTCAGGCAGGCAGCATTGTTGAAATCCCTCCTGGAGATGCTGACTATTCCTATCCTAACAGACGTGCCACATTCCACAAGGACTTGAATAACCATCTTCCCGGTCCTCTACTCCTAGCATTCCAGTGCTCCTCCCTCTCCTTGATTTTTTGCTGCCAACATCAACACTGACACTTGCCCAGGAATACCTAAGCCAGTAGACCTGGTTATTTGCATGCGATCACCATAATTAAATCTTCAATGCTGATTATCCGCATTCTGTTTGCCTGTCGGGCCGCTTGTTGACTCTGTGGCCTTCTGCCATGATGAATTCAGAGCTGTGGTGTCCTGTTGCTATGGCAATGCCACAGCTTCCGTATTTGCTAAACTGATTATGTCAGAGCTTAAGATCTTAAAGCGGAATTTCTCCTGGAATTCCTTGCATGTTTTTTTAATCCTGGTGGTATTTCCTGACGTTTTTCCTGTTCCCTGTAATTTCCTGTTTGACCCTGTTTTTTTTTACTTGACCTGATCTGATCTTTAGTGTACCTCAGGCCTGACTCTGATCTTGCCTCCCGATACTTCTTTATGGACCTGACGTTGCCACTTGCTACCGATGAGGCTGGTTTGACCACGATATTGCCTAGATATTGTCTCGTCATCTCTATCACCGACCTTCTTTTGTGGACCGCCACCTGAGAGTACTTCCGGCAAAGACTGTACCTCCTTGTGGGGGTTAAGGGTGAGGAACAGGGGATTCCTTAAACTTTGCACCCCAGGTTACCCTCTGCTAACTCGATAACCGTTCCTGTTATGAACTTAGATGTGATCAATATTACACTGATTTTGTGACACACAGGAACTGCTCTCAGAGAACAATACATCTTCATATACAGGATACATAGAAGCTGTATCATAAAAAAATGCATTATTAAAAGTCAATGAGAAGTTTTTAAAAATGCAAATAACATTGATTTAATATATAAAAAAAAAAGCTTTGAAAGTTGCGCATGGCCTTTAAGCTCAACCAAGGGATAAGGTAGGTCATGGGTAAAGGGAAGGGATATACGTAAACTAGAATTTTGTTTTTCCCCTATTGATCCAGAGGAAAGAAAAAAAAAACATAAGACATGAACCCATCAACCATAAAAAGGAAATCTTTTTCTCCCGATCCGAAATGACGATCAGAATGGATCAACATTCAAACAGGAAATCTATACAGTTACATAAGCACTGATATTATTTTGTTCTAAGAAATCATCTAAAGTGCTGACCAGCACCGGAGGAAAGTTGTTTCACAGTTACCGCAGTAAAGAAAGCTGGTCGCCTCTAGAGATTGAACCTTTTTTTCTCCAAACAGAGGAAGTGCCTTTTGAGGAGACTTTACATGGAATAGTTTTTCGCAATCTTTTTATGTATGGGCCATCTATTTACAAATACAAGTCAATCATGTCCCCCGTAGACGTACCTTTTCAAGACCTTATACATTAAAATCTTTTAATAAATTTATCCATGCCTCTTATTACTTTAGTTGCTCGTCTTTGTATTTTTTCCAACTCCAGGGCATTCTTTATTTTAACTGGAGCCCAGAACTGAACTGCATATTCTATATGAGGCTGCACTAATTCTTTCTAAAGTGGTAATATGTCCCAGTTTCACGAGTCCATGCCTCTTCGTTTTCTGCTGGCCTTAGAAGCATCTGATTGACATTGCATTATATTATTTAGTCTAGGGTGTACAACAACGTTTACCTTCCCCTAGGACATAAGGTGAATCCAGATTTATAACTTTACATTTATCCACATTGAACTTGGTTTGTCAAGTGGATTCCCAAACACTCAACGTGTCCAAGTCGGCTTGCAATTTACGAACATCTTCCATAGACTGAACATTACTACATAGCTTGGTTTCCTCTACAAAAACTGAAATAGTCTATTTATCCCATCCTCTATATCATTAATAAATCCATTTAATAACCGTCCCAGCACTAAACCCTGGGGTACACCGCTTATAACCGGTGACCATTCAGAGTAGGAATCTGTGAAGGATTTGCCTGACACGGCTTCTGTGTCGACGCCCGTGGTTAATCAGCCTGCATCTGTTCCTAGGTCTGCTAGAGTGACTCGATCTGCTACCACTCAGGCTGGTAGGCTGAGGAGTGGGAGAGCCTATCGCAGCCTGGCCAGACGGTTCTAGCTCCCGCCCCTGGTCCACTTATACCTTCATTTGCTGCTTGTCCTTTGCCTGTGATTCTCCTGTTTCCTGGCTCTGCTGTTCCTGCTGTTACTATTGACCTCTGCTTCATATTGACCCTGGCTTGACTGACTATTCTCCTGCTCTGCATTTGTTACCACGTACACTCCTGGTTTGACTCGCCTCGTCCACTACTCTGTTGCTCACGGTGTTGCCGTGGGCATCTGCCCCACATTCCTTGCTTTTGTGTTCCCTTGTCTTGTTTGTCTGTCGTTCACATATTGAGCGTAGGGACCGTCGCCCGGTTGTACGCCGTCGCCTAGGATGGGCTGTGCAAGTAGGCAGGGACTGAGTGGCGGGTAGATTAGGGCTCACCTGTCTGTCTCCATATCCTGACATTACAGAATCATTGACCACAACTCTCTGGATACGGTCCTTGCGCCGCTTTTCAATCCAATTGCAAACAATATTTTCTTTACCTGTAGACCTTAATTTATCTATTAGGCGTCTTTAGGGGACAGTGTTAAGGAGGCTTTGTCACCACATTATAAGTGCCCTATCTCCTACATGCTGTGATCGGCGCTGTAATGTAGATACGTTTTTTTTATTTTGAAAAACGATCATTTTTTAGGAAGTTATGAGCAATTTTAGATTTATTCAAATTACTTTCTTAATGCCCAGCTGGGCGTTTTTTAACTTTTGACCAAGTGGGCGTTGTAAAGAGAAGTGTATGACGCGTCCTGGCTGGAGGCAATGTCTATTCACTGTCAAGACACTTCAGTAAAGTTAATGTGGGTGTATGTGACAGCACAGCATGATCTTGCTAGATCACGCTGTGCTGAGTACAAATGGACATGAATGGAGAGAAGTGTATGACGTTGATTGATCAGCGTCATACACTTCTCCTTACAACGCCCAGTCTAAAATTGCTCATAACTTCCTCAAAAATGATTATTTTTCAAAATAAAAAACAGTGTTATCTACATTACAGCGCCGATCACATTATGTAGGAGATGGGGCACTTATAATATGGGGACAGAGCCTCCTTAAGCGCATTTGCCAATTCCAAAAACACTATATCCACAGCAGCTCCTTTGTCTAGGCCTCTACTCACCTCTTCATAAAAACGAATGAGAATATCGACTTCCGGCCCTCAAGCATCACACAAAATGGTGTTTGAAAATGTATTTTTATAAAAATGTAGACAAACGCAAACAATACTGTATATCAAATATATCACAATATTTATCGATACGAACAATGTCAAATATGTATCACGAACGTATATCACAGTAGATATAGAATATCGAATCTCAATGGTTTGTGACATAGGTGTATGAACCTGATCGAAATAGAGCCCTCTACTTAAATTGCTTAGCTTTAAAATTCCAGACTTGTAATGCGCTATACATGAAATGCGTCATGAATAAGTCTGTCGCAGTGCCCTTGCGATACAGACTAATTATGTGCAGAAATACTGGGTTTGAGAGGAGTTATAACAAGCTTTATAACCACACTAACAACCAAAATATATTTGTAGTATAGAATAAGGTGCACTCGCACTTGTGTCCTTACCAATAGTATGGTAAGTATTCAACATAAGTGGTGCAAAAGAGCTTCTCACCAGTCCCGGTATTATAGATGGGATTCCTCCTTCAATCGTTGGTGCGTGTCTGCAGTGTTGGATGAGGTCCTTGATTTGGTTGTTCTTTAAATAGTCTGCATGCGCACTCAGGTGATAAGGACTCTTACTGGTTTCGCTGGCCATTCAGTCTGCACAGTGAAAGATGCAGGACACTGACTTGGATTAGCTGATTGGTTACTTGGATACCGCCAGGACACTCAAAGGTTGGGCTGGACAGCAGCGTGCATGCTGAAAATGAGCAATGAAATTTCTTTTTTTTTTTTAAATGTGAATGCTAGTCATTCTTCACATCAATGTTGGAATTAGTTGAAACTTCCTCTGCTTCTTCAGTAGCAAAAGTTAATATGTGATATTCATTAGTGTGGAGCTATTAAGGTATTTCCACACGCAGTGACCAAAAACTTCTGAAAATACAGAGCTGTTTTCAGGCGAAAACAGCTCCTGATTTTCAGACGTTTTTGTAGCAACTCGCGTTTTTCGCGCCGTATTTTACGGCCGTTATTGGAGCTGTTTTTCAATGGAGTCAATGAAAAACGTCTCCAAAAACATCCCAAGAAGTGACATGCACTTCTTTTTCGCGGGCGTCTTTTTATGCGCCGTATTTTAACAGCGACGTGTAAAATTACACCTTGTGGGAACAGAACACCGTAAAACCCATTGAAAGCAATGGGAAGATGTTTGTAGGCGTTTTTTCAGGCATAATTCAAGGCGTAAAACGCCCGAATTACATCTGAAAACACTGCGTGTGAACATACTCTTATAGGTGCAAAGAAGCTTGCATAAAATCCAGACTGGTTCAGGGTTTACAAAATGACATTATACTAAATATATAAACACATTCATAATACATTAAAATATGATAATACAAAATATATTGCAAAAGTCAGGCAGTACAAGCACAAATATTCCAAACTTCTGAGACTTCATATTGGACAGCAGTTATGTGACTGAGCATCACTTCTTTTCGAGTCTTCCACAAACTGGCCCAAAATGAGGAATTTTCTCCCCTTTGCAGATGAAGCAGAACCATAACCCCAATCATTATCTAGGTAATAAAAATCTTCCACTATCGCTACAGTACCAGTCTGTGCAGCCCGCTCCTTTTTGTTTATGCAGCTTACTTTCCTTCTCCTCAATGATGTTGAGGGGTCTAAAGATTAAACCGAAAATTATTAATTATTTATTATTAATTGTAAAGTTTTTACCTGGCTTTGTAATTTTACCTGGCTATTTCACCTTTAGATATCACTTCTACTACAGTCAACTTTTTCACACACCAATATAGTCTACCGACCTTACTAACCTATCTAACCAATAGTATTCTCTCATCATTCCTAGTTTAAGTACTCCGCCACCACTGCTAGAATTCTCTCCCCAGCACAGCACACTACCCTCCATTCAGGTGCAAATCGTCTGTACCGCAATGTAAAGAATTATGACCTTGCATTATAGTTTTAAAAATATAGATCTTTGAAAAGAAAAAGTTCCCTAATGGGATAAAAAAAAATGAATTCAATAGTTTTACGTCCAACAAATTGTTTCTGAAATATTTTGCCTTTTTTGCGTGGTTAATTTTTATTAAGTCATAATTTTTATTTCCTAAAAGTTAATGAACAGTGAAAAAAAAACCAGACCTATTTGAAAACCTCACACTTCTAACCAGCTATTCAATAAATTTATCATGTCAATTGCGGCAACCGGTAAAAAAAACAATGTTTTTTTTTATGCATTTTATCATTATAAAACTATTATAAATATTTTACTCTAACTTATATGCCCCCAAAAATGATACCTAAAAAAATCTCCAACTCATAACCCAAAAGCAAAGTCTCAAATAGCAAGGTAAACCTATAAATAGAAAAGTTATTGCTGAGAGCATACAGGAAGGCAACAACCAAATAATTCCTTGGGTAAACCTTTGAAGACTTTTTAAGTAAAAAAAAAAAAAAAGTCTTCAAAGGTTTACATAGCCTTAAGCCCAAAAATTGCTTGGTTCTTTAGGGTTAAATCTTGTCCATATTGTGTGCCCCATGCTTGTAGGAGATGTGAATCTGATGATTTTACTGCATGCATTTACTTTGCCAGTTATTGCTGGATTCTGTTTTTTTGTTTTTTTTTGCAAGTGGGTTGTTTGAATTGAATTGTAAAATAGAAGAAAATATAATCCAAAGTGCATGAAAGTGCCGTACTTCAGACAGACATTTTCAGTTTAACAGTAATCTATGTTAGTATTGTGCTCCGGTATATACTGTTGTTAACTCCGATTTCTCAAATGTAGAATAGGAGAAACCTCTTTAGTGCAATTTGCAGCTACTCCTTTTTACTTGTATTGCTTTCATTCACTCTTATTACATCTCCTTTGAGGTGATTGATCTAGCTTCTACGCTCAGAAAGAATTGTGTTGTCTTTTACAGTGGTGAATGATTGTCAGTATCCCTGTGTTGGCTATGAAATGTAAAACCCAAATGGCTCCTGCCAAATGTACCTGTTCCGCACATTATGCCTTGGTGGACTTTTGGAGGGTCCCCCCCCCCACAATCAGCTGTTGATGCTGCAGGCTCCGTCTGTCCCTTCACTGGGTGCGCCTCTGCAGCCGCTCTGAAGAAGTCGATCTCTGAGCAATGCAGGATGGCCGGATTACTCTCACACAAATGGACGAACTCCCGCATCTCTTCCAACTTCCGAGGGTCCAATAGAGAAGTGTTTCTTCCTTTGCGTTACTGCATTAAAGTAGAAGCTGCTGACAGTCAGCCTGAACTGCAAAGGTCTTTGAGCGGTTCTTCCTCGTGCAACCCGTCCTATTGTGTGCACTCTATATTCTAGGATGGGTTTCTGATAGCGTAGTGTGAAAGTGGCCATTTTAATTTAGCACGATTACCCCCTAGACAAAACAAATGTCTTTTGCTAATGTATTTATGGTTTTATTTATATTGCCATATTTTTTGTTTTGTTTTTGGTTTTATGTTTTTTCTATTCCTGGAGAGCCTCTTTAATAAAATTATAATAAGCGGCAACCTCCCCCTCCCTCCTTTTTATGCTGTCTTCTCATATTACAGCACAGCAGACCTGCTTTTTTTTGGATAAGTAAAAGTTTTAAATACTGAAATCTTTTTTCTTTATCCTTCTCGCTTGTTTTCTTCATCTGCCGTTTTTTTAAGTGCGGTTTGTGTACAGGGCAAAGAGCTCATGTTAATAAAGTGAGAAAAATTATGGAGATTAAAATTTGGTGTACTTGTTCATAAATAACCAATGTCATTACATGAATCACCCCCCAGTAGTATATTGTATAGTTAGGCAAGAGCAAGACTATAGACTATAAATCCAAACTATAAACAAAGGTCGGACAGCTCTGTAATAGCTGTGTCATAGTATAGTTTTTTTTTTAAGGTGTTTATTGTGCAGTATAAATAATTTAACTTTATTGTACGGCTCATTATGAATATCTAATTTATAGCATTTTTATGTTTTACTACTTTTGCACAATAAAAACGTTAAAAAAATAAATAAAATGTTGTCATTGCATTGTGAGACCCTTAGCATTTTTATCTGTATAAGGGCAGATACACACGAACGTTACGTTTTTGCGCACGCAAACAACGCTGCGTTTTGCGCGCGCAAAAAACATTTGACTGCTGCGTGTGTCATCCGTGTCTGATGCGCGGCTGCGTGATTTTCGCGCAGCCGCCATCATAGAGATGAGGCTAGTCGACGCCCGTCACTGTCCAAGGTGCTGAAAGAGCTAACTCTTTCAGCACCCTCGACAGTGAATGCCGAACACAATATCGAAAAACCTGTTGAAAAAAAAGAAAAAGTTCGTACTTACCGAGAACTTCCCGGCCGTTGCCTTGGTGACGCGTCCTTGGTGACGCGCCTCTCGACATCGGGCCCCACCTCCCTGGATGACGCGCCAGTCCATGTGACCGCTGCAGCCTGTGATTGGCTGGAGCTGTCACTTGGACTGAATTGTCATCCCGGGAGGTCAGACTGGAGGAAGACGCCGGGAGTTATCGGTAAGTCAGAACTTCGTTTTTTTTTCTACAGGTTCATGTATATTGGGATCGGAAGTCACTGTCCATGGTTCTGAAACAGTTTAACTCTTTCAGCACCATGGACAGTGACTATCTCCTGACGTCGCGTACCGATAATTTTTTTGCCGGGTTCGGCCAAAACGAGTTCGGCCGAACCCGGTGAAGTTCGGTTCGCTTGTCCGGCTTCGCTCATCGCAAAGACACTCCGTTTGGATGTTCGGAAACAGAAAAGCACGTGGTGCTTTTCTGTTTACATTCATCCTTTTGACAGCTGGTGCGCTGTTTCAGTCGGTTCGCACGGAAGTGCTTCCGTGCAACCTGCGTGGTTTTCACGCACCCATTGACTTCAATGGGTGCGTGATGCGCGAAATACGCAGAGTTATTGAACCTGTCGCGCTTTTTGCGCAGCAGACAAACGCTGCGCAAAAAGCACGGACTGTCTGTCCTGCCCCATAGACTTGTATTGGTCCATGCGTGCCGCGTGAAAACCACGCGGCCCGCACGGACCGAATACACGCTCGTGTGAATCCCCCCCTAAGGGCTTGTTTTTTGTGGCACGACTTGTGGTTTTCATTGGTACCATTTTCAACCGAATATCGCTATTCTGGCATTGTTTTTTAGTTTTTATTTATGATGGTTATTATGCGGGATAAATAACGTATTCATTTTATAGTGCAGGTCATTTTGAATGTGGTGATACTATCTATTTTGTTTTTTATTCTTTACATTTTTTTTCCCTGTCCAGGCGCTGTGCAGGGAACTGTAACTTGAAAAAAATGGGACTGAGTTGTAGTACCTGGACTGCACCTGGACAGCAATGACACTACAGAGGGAAAATGTGGGTATTGATTGGGTCTTAGCAGTTTAGAACCTCACCCATGAGCAAGTGATGGCATATCTTAGATAGATGCTGTCACTTGCTTTGGTTCGAAAACCCCTTTATGTAGACCCTACAAACAAAATTTTTTCATATACAAAGGTATTTCCCTTTAGACCGCGCTCAATACAGTGTTCATAGAAGTGTACTTATAGTTTCCAAACATAAAATTTAATACATTCAAATCTGATCTATAGTATTGTATGGTCATTTTAGTTTGTGTAGAAAAAAAATTACATTTTGGAATAAAAATTAAAATAATAATGTTTGAAACATGGATGTCCACACAAAAACGCTGATGAAAAGGTAAGAATCAAAAGGACACGAAGTATTAATCACTTCATGACACTGCCTGTTTTGGCCTTGTGGACTCAGCCAATTTTTTTCAAATCAGATGTGTTACTTTATGTGGTAATAACTTTGGAATGCTTTTACCTATCCAAGCAATTTTGAGTTTGTTATCCCATGACACATTGTACTTTCTTGGTGAAAAAATTTTGCAGATATATTTGCAAAAGCTTGAATTTTTCTACATTTATATATATCTGCATGTAAAACAGATAGTAATACCACACAAAATAGTTACTAGTTAACATTTCCCATATGTCTACTTTGTTTGATCGTTTTTTGAATGTCCTTTTATTTTTCTAGAACGTTATAAGTATTAGAACTTTAGCAGCAATTTCTCACATTTTGAAGAAAATTTCAAAAGGCTATTTTTTCAGGGACCAATTCAGTTCAGAAGTGGCTTTGAGGGACTTATATATTAGAAAGTCTTGATAAATCACCCCATTTTAAAAACCACTCCTCAAAGTATTCAAAACAGCATTCAGAAAGTTTCTTAACCCTTCAGGCGTTTCACAGGAATCAAAGCAATGTAGAGGTGAAATTTACAAATGTAATTTTTTTTTGCTGAAATTCATTTGTAATAAAAAAAATAAAAAAAAATTCGTACCACAGAAGGTTTTACCCAAGGAATGGAACTCAATATTTATTGCCCAGATTCTGCAGTTTTTAGAAATATCCTACATGTGGCCCTAGTGTGCTAATGGACTGAAACACAGGCCTCAGAAGCAATGGAGCACCTAGAGGATTTTTTTTTTTAGATTATATTTTAGGCACCATGTCTGGTTTGAAGAGGTCTTGTGGTGCCAAAACAGTGGAACCCCCCAAAAGTTACCTCACTTTGTAAATTACACCAACTCAATGAATTTATCTAGGGGTATAGTTAGCAGGTTTTGTGCTAAGTTTTTGTTAATGTGTGAAAATGAAAAACTACTTTTTCTGAAAACTTCTTTAATGAATTTTTAAAGATTTTTTTTTTTCATTTTTACAAGTAATGAAGGAAAAAAAACTCCCCAACATTTGTAAAGCAATTTCTCCCGATTACGGCAATACCCCATATGTGGTAATAAACTGCTGTTTGAACCCGCTTCAGGGCTCTGAAGTAAAGGAGCGCCATTTGGATCTTGGAGCTCAGATTTTGTTGCAATGGTTTTCTGTGCCATGTCACGTTTGCAACGCCCTGGAGGGTCCAAAACCGTGTAACACCCCGCCAAAGTGACCCCATTTTGGAAGCTGCACCCCTCAAGGAATTTTTCTAGGGGTATAGTTCGCGTTTGACCCTTTAGTTTTTTTGCAGAAATTATTGGAATTAGTCTGTGAAGATGAAAATCTACTTTTTTTTTTTTCTAAAAAACATAGAATTTTTTAATTTTTAAAAGGAAGAAAGGAGAAAAAGCACCCCAACATTTGTAAAGCAATTTCTCCCGATTACTGCAATAGCCCATATGTGGTAATAAACTGCTGATCGGACCCACAGCAGGGCTCAGAAGAGAAGGAGCACTATTTGAAGCACAGATTGTGCTGGAATGGTTTTCGGGTGCCATATTGCATTTGCAGAGCTACTGACGTATCAGTACAGTGGAAACTCCCAAGAAGTGAACCCATTTTGGAAACTGCAACACTCAAAGAATTTTTCTCTGGGTGTAATCACTTTTATGACCCACAGTGTTTTTTTCTGAATTTAGTGTATATCCGGCATGAAAAATAAAATGTTACATTTTTCAAAAATGCGTAATTTATAGGGCAGATTTTTCAGGCACAAAGCATTTAAGTGAAGGAAAGCACCTCGACATTTATTGGGCTATTTCTTCTGAGCTCAGAAATACCCCCAAAGTGGTTTAAATATGTTGTCTGGACACATAGCAGTTCCTGGAAGTGAAGGAGTACCACAAGGATTTTGAGGCCTTATTTTTACGTGGATGATTTTTGGGCATAAGCCTAAAAAAATTCTGCAGATCATACACATTTGGTGTAGTATTAGGTATTCATCTAGGGGTATAATGAGAATTTTTAGTTTTGGTAAACAGTTTTTTTTGTGTCCTATCTTAAAAATGGGTACCAGAACGATAAAGGGAGGTGTGGTAGATTTGGAAGCAGTCTTTCATGCAGAGTCCGGGTTTGGATGGACAAGTGTCGCACTAATATGTGGTATACTTTCGGATACCCCTTTTTGTGCAGACATGGCACATTTTTTGTGCCCTGCCTTTTTTTGCTGTGGCAGGCACTTCACTTGGAAGGTGCTACCCAGGAAAAATTTGGCAGACACTACTAAGAATTTAATTTTTTTTCTTGGTCTTTCAAGCATGTACATGGGTGGCCAGCTTTTCGAAAAATTAAAACTGAATTGTATAGTGCCTTCTGGACGAGGTACACTGGCAATTTCTTGTGCCAGATTTTCCTTTTTTTGCACGGCACTATACAGTTTTAAAACCTGATCATTTAGATCAACCCTCCATGAATTTATTATAAGCCGGTGTGCCTACAGGCTTCATCGTGTACGATGTGAAACTGTGTGTAGGGACGGGTGCCGCTGGCACCATTTATAGTTAACAGAATGCATACATCTTTTTTGTCTCTTAGTTTGAGACACCGGCTACCATCCTGCAGCAATACCCTGCTTTTGCCAATTTGTAGGGATTGGCTGATGAGGGTCTTGGGAAGGTGCCTCTGTTTGTTTTTTTTGTGTGTTTTTTTGCACCATCCCACACGCCACAATTTTTTTTTTGTCTAGAAGACATTTGAACAGAGGTACACTTGTGTACCAGTTGTCCAAGTACAGGTTGGACCCCTGATCAAAGAGTGGGTGCAGGAGGTCCCACACTACCTTCTCACTGGTCGTTATGCAGGGTGGACAGCCTGGGGGCTGTGTTATCCTGTTCTTCCCCTCATGAATACGAAAAGCGTGTATGTATCCGGTCTCCGATTCACACAGCTTGAAGACCTTGATCCTGTACCTTGTTCGCTTATTGGGCAAATATTAGTGAAACTTCAGTTTGCCCTTGTAGTGCACCAGGGATTAATCTATGGAAAATAATTTTTCGGGGGTGTAGATTGTTGAAAAATTTTGTGAAAAAATATTAACGAGGGGCATCATTTTAAAAGTCTGTTGGAATTGGGGTCATCCTGAGGGGCTTTAGGAGTTGTCACTAAAGTGCAGAAATTTATGAAGGGCCTCAAAGCAGGGTCTTGTCATTGTATTTCGGTACAGAGGATAATGATACATAATGTCCGTGAACCAGTAGGATCTCACTTTGGGCTTTTTAGTGAGACACTAGATGTTGAGGACTAACCCCCCATTATTTCAGCATTTCTGCACAATTGGTTGGTTGCCACGGATTGGGCTGGGCATAAAAGGAGTTGGGTGTTCAGAAATAAATTGGTGGGCATAAATGTTGGTTTGGTCCACCATAAACTGGATCAAGTTGTTTGTGAAGAACAATTAGATTCCGTCTGCACATGAATTACTGCCACAGAAGTAAATTCTGGGATTTGGGTGGTGTAATTGGTTGGGGATGACCTGTCAATGCTGGCAGTACCACTGTCAGGCAGAACCTGGGGACTAACCCTCCGACTACGAGGAGGTTCCTCACTGTCACTGGAGGTGGAGGACGAGAGAATGAAATCTTGTTCCTCATCGCTCGCGGAGTCTTTGTCAGACGTGATCATGGCATACGCCTCTTCAGCGGTATAACGTCTCGCTGCCATTTATAAATGTGTGCGTGTGTATATATTTAGTGTATATACACACGTAGTTCAGTAAACTGTAACAAACCGTTGTAAAACAAAGATTTTTTTTCACATAAAACACTAACGCTAACACTTTTTTTCATGTAAAACACAATCCCTGACCAACACACCTTTTTTTTTTTTTTTTTTATAACACTTAGTAACACTTAGTACATTTACTAACTGACACTAACTGATGCTGACTAACTGACCTGTGGTGTGACTGACCATGACGGATTGACGCTGACTAACTGAAAACTGACGCGACTAATTGATGTAGACGAGGGCGGCAATTCAGGATATAGACTGGGAAGAACTAATGTCAAATAATGGGACAAATGATAAATGGGAGATTTTCAAATCTACTTTGGGTAATTATAGTGCAAAATGTATTCCTACAGGTAACAAGTATAAACGACTAAAATTAAACCCCACATGGCTTACACCTTCTGTGAAAGGGGCAATACATGACAAAAAAAGGGCATTTAAAAAATACAAATCTGAGGGTACATCTGCAGCCTTTGTAAAATATAAAGAGCTTAATAAAATCTGTAAAAATGTAATAAAATCAGCAAAAATACAAAATGAAAGGCAGGTGGCCAAGGATAGTAAAACAAATCCTAAAAAATTCTTCAAGCATATAAATGCAAAAAAGCCCAGGTCTGAACATGTAGGACCCTTAGATAGTGGTAATGGGGAGTTGGTCACAGGGGATCAAGAGAAGGCAGAGTTACTAAATGGGTTCTTCGGCTCTGTATATACAACAGAAGGAGCAGCTGATGTAGCAGCTGCCGGTGCTGTTAATATATCAGTTGATATACTGAATTGGATGAATGTAGATATGGTCCAAGCTAAATTAAATAAAATAAATGTACACAAGGCCCCGGGACCAGATGGGTTACACCCTAGAGTTCTTAAAGTGCTTAGTTCAGTTATTTCTGTCCCCCTCTTCATAATATTTAGAGAGTCTCTCATGAGTGGTATAGTGCCAAGGGACTGGCGCAGGGCAAATGTGGTGCCTATTTTCAAAAAGGGCTCTAGGTCTTCGCCGGGTAATTATAGACCAGTAAGCTTAACATCAATTGTGGGGAAAATGTTTGAGGGGCTATTGAGGGACTATATACAGAATTATGTGACAGCCAGCATGGTTTTACAAAGGACAGAAGCTGTCAAACCAACCTGATTTGTTTTTATGAAGAGGTAAGCAGAAGCCTAGACAGAGGGGCCGCTGTGGATATAGTGTTTTTGGACTTTGCAAAGGCATTTGACACTGTCCTCATAGACATCTAATGGGTAAATTAAGGACTATAGGTTTAGAAAGTATAGTTTGTAATTGGATTGAGAATTGGCTCAAGGACCGTATCCAGAGAGTTGTGGTCAATGATTCCTACTCTGAATGGTCCCCAGTTATAAGTGGTGTACCCCAGGGTTCAGTGCTGGGACCACTATTATTCAACTTATTTATTAATGATATAGAGGATGGGATTAATAGCACTATTTCTATTTTTGCAGATGACACCAAGCTATGCAATATAGTTCAGACTATGGAAGATGTTTGTGAATTGCAGGCAGATTTAAACAAACTAAGTGTTTGGGCGTCCACTTGGCAAATGAAGTTTAATGTAGATAAATGTAAAGTTATGCATCTGGGTACGAAAAACCTGCAAGCATCATATGTCCTAGTGGGAGCTACACTGGGGGAGTCAATTGTTGAGAAGGATCTGGGTGTACTTGTAAATCATAAACTAAATTTCAGCATGCAGTGTCAATCAGCTGCTTCAAAGGCCAGCAAAATATTGTGTATAAAAAGAGGCATGGACTCGCGGGACAGGGATGTAATATTACCACTTTACAAAGCATTAGTGAGGCCTCATCTAGAATATGCAGTCCAGTTCTGGGCTCCAGTTCATAGAAAGGATGCCCTGGAGTTGGAAAAAATACAAAGAAGAGCAACGAAGCTAATAAGGGGCATGGAGAATCTAAGTTATGAGGAAAGATTAAAAGAACTAAACCTATTTAGCCTTGAGAAAAGACGACTAAGGGGGGACATGATTAACTTATATAAATATATGAATGGCGCATACAAAAAATATGGTGAAATCCTGTTCCATGTAAAACCCCCTCAAAAAACAAGGGGGCACTCCCTCCGTCTGGAGAAAAAAAGGTTCAACCTGCAGAGGCGACAAGACTTCTTTACTGTGAGAACTGTGAATCTATGGAATAGCCTACCGCAGGAGCTGGTCGCAGCAGGGACAGTAGATGGCTTTAAAAAAGGCTTAGATAATTTCCTAGAACAAAAAAATATTAACTGCTATGTGTAGAAATTTTTTACTTCCCCTTTCCCATCCCTTGGTTGAACTTGATGGACATGTCTTTTTTCAACCGTACAAACTATGTAACTACCTAACATATAAATCGAATTCTTTTTAGTGAATTATGATGAAAAGAAAAAAAAATGAGGAAAAAAAAACTCCCTTAACCCCTTCAGGACGCAGCCAATTTTTTCAAATCTGACATGTTTTACTTTATGTGGTAATAACTTCGGAATGCTTTTACCTATCCAAGCGATTCTGAGATTGTTTTCTCGTGACACATTGGACTTTGTTACTGGCAAAATTTGCTCTATACATTCAGTATTTAGTTGTGAAAAACACCAAAATTTAGCGAAAAATTAGCATTTTTCTAAATTTATATGTATCTGCTTGTAAGACAGATTGTAATACCACACAAAATTTTTACTAATTAACATCACCCATATGTCTACTTTAGATTGGCATTGTTTTTTGAACATCCTTTTTTTTTTCTATGAAATCACAAGGCTTAGAACTTTAGCAGCAATTTCTCACATTTTCAAGAAAATTTCAAAAGGCTATTTTTACAGGTACCAGTTCAGTTGTGAAGCGGATTTTAGGGCCTTATATATTAGAAACCCTTGATAAGTCACCCCATTTTAAAAACTTTACCCCTCAAAGTATTCAAAACAGCATTTAGAAAGTTTATTAACCCTTTAGATGTTTCACAGGAATTAAAGCAAAGTAGATGTGAAATTTTTTTTTTTTTTGCAGAAATTCATTTTTCATCAATTTTTTTTGTAACACAAAGTTTTACCAGAGAAATCTATTGCCCAGATTCTGCAGTTTTTAGGAATACCCCACATGTGGCCCTAGTGTGCTTATTGACTGAAGCACAGGCCTCAGAAACAAAGGAACACCTAAAGGATTTTGGGGCCTCCTTTTTATTAGAAAATATTTTAGACACCATGTCAGGTTTGCATATATTGAGAAAAGAAGAGTCCTAAAGCTATATGTAAAGTAGAAAAGATAAATTTTTATTACATATAATTTACACATCAAGCAAATTAATAAAAAACATGGCGAGGTATCTAAAAAGAAGAAGTTGCGTGTGGGTCACTCAAGAGTAATACATAACCATGGGGACATAGGCATGATTGAATATAAATAGTAGAGAAGCATACAGAAGTACAGTGCAATAGTAAATAATGACAGAAAAACTGCTGTCTCTCAGATTGAATCTCACTCTAAAGTGTCTATGTCATTCCAGAAAAAGGGGATCCAGAGGAATAGCCCCTTTCTCAATGCATATCCTACAAATCCGGACAGCATCACAAATGCTCGAAAGGAAAACATCAAATCTTAGTATCAAATGGAAGTAGCGTACAAAAATCCCCGAGAGAAAAAGAGTACCGTCCAGTCCAGGTATAGCTTCAATAAGTATGCAAGGCTGCCCATCTGGGATCACCAGAGAGAGCTAGGAAGAGAACACTCATCCATGGTTACAGAGGTAAGAATCGTGATCCACGTGCAAGAAAAATAGCCACCCCAACGCGCGTTTCGCTGTATCAGCTTCCTCAGGGGGTATAGTCTAGGCTGTATCCTGTCCACCTTTTTATAGTGTCCCCCATCACGAATCGCAAAAGAGGGAAGGAAATGAAGTTCCGGGTATCAGCCCTCATCAGTGGTCCACGGCGCATGCGCGAGATTTAAGTCAAAGATCACGAGACCTCGGTCACCTGTCGTCACGCCTTAGCTGCGCACGCGCGTCTCCAAAGACGCGTCTCCATGGAGACCGCGCAAGCGCACAACCGGCGTACAGAAGAGAGGGGACCGAGACAAGTGTCCGACATCTCTGCTCATGCGCAACCCCAAGATGTGGTCTGTATTATATCAGATAGATTTATCTTTTACTGGATGAGCCCGGAATGATTTGAGCGGTACGTTCTAGGGGGAGTTTCTATAGGAACAGTAGTAACTGCCTCAGATGTTAGAATTTTAGTCGCAGAGACAGTGAACATAGATTGAGTAGAAGAAGGGGGGGGGGGTTTAATGATAATAATCAATATATACATAAATATATATAAAACAACATAGTGACATGTAAACAATAAAGAAATGAAGATAGAATCGTATTCCCATTCGTTCCAGTAAAATCACGGTCATCCATCAAAGAACGATCCTCCTAGAAAGAATACGACCAGATCTAAATGTAGACGTGGGGACAAGAAATTAGTAACATTTTACAGGTAGGACAGATGTATATTATAACATAAAATCGCCTAAAAACCGCAACAGATTGCAGTGGATGGATATGATTTATAGGAAGGGAGAAAAGCTCAATTTTTCATTTAGACCAAAAGGGGTCATAGTACCAAGGGTAATAATCCATCTGCACTCTTTTTGTGCTAGAATCTTGATCGCATTACCCCCTCTGACACCACAATGTACCATGTCTATGCCCCGCACCAGAAAGGTTTTGGGGTCACATCCATGGTGTAATTTGAAATGCTTTGGTATCGTCTTCAGTAATGACAGATCACGAACTCTTTCCGCAGCCAGGATGTCCCTCACATGCTCACGGACGCGGACCCTAAGTTGTCTGGAAGTAAGGCCAACATAGACCTTTGAACATCCACATGTTGCGTAGTACACAACATGGGTCGTACTGCATGATATGTAATGCAGGATATTAAACTGACGTCCGTTTTTAACGGAAGTGAAAGAGGTTGTCCTTATTATGTTGGCACATGCCACACAGTCACCGCAGGGGTAGCAGCCCTGAATAGGACCTCGTGAGGAAAAGGGGTTAAGTTGTAGAGGTACATAATGGCTCTTAACTAGTATGTCTTTCAGATTTTTATTTCTTCTGGCCGTCATCTGAGGATTAGTTAGTAGGGCCTTAGAGAATGCAGGTTCTGTGTGTAAGATCGGCCAATGTTTCTCTAGGATTGATCTCATCGTTTGCCACTGGTTATTAAAAGTGGAGATAAATCTAATTTTGTTATCCGTCTGATCTTTCTTATTTCTACCTATCGGATGTAAGAGGTTCTTTCGTTCTGTTTTTTTGGGCCCGATTATATCCCTGTTTAATACTCCTTTGACTATATCCCCTGGCTTGGAATCTTTCTTTGAGGTCAGGTTTGAAAGGCTCTTGCGGTGCCAAAACAGTGGAAATCCCCCAAAAGTGACCCCATTTTGGAAACTATACCCCTTGAGGAAATTATCTAGGGGTATAGTGAGCATTTTGACATCGCAGGTTTTTTGCAGAAATTACTGGGAGTAGGCTGCAAAAATGAAAATCTACATTCTTTCAAAGCAAATGTAGGTTTAGCTAATTTTTTCTAAGTTCCACAAGGACCAAAAGGAGAAAATGCACCACTACATTTGTAAAGTAATTTCTCCCGAGTAAAACAATACCCCACATGTGGTAATAAACGGCTGTTTGGACACAAGGCAGGGCTTAGAAGGGAAAGAGCGCCATTTGGCTTTTGGAGCTCAAATTTAGCAGGAATGGTTTGCGGAGGCCATGTCACATTTGCAAAGCCCCTAAGGGACCAAAAAAGTGACTCCAGTTAGGAAACTACACCCCTTGAAGAATTCATCTAGGGGTGTAGTGAGCATTTTGAACCCACAGGGGTTTCATAGATTTTATTAGAATTGGGCAGTGAAGATAAAAAAAATCCTTTTTTTCCAATAAGACGTAGCTTTAGCTCAACATTTTTCATTTTCTCAACAAATAAAGGAATAAAAGAACCCCAACATTTGTAAACAAACTTCTCTGGAGTACGGCAATTCCCCACTTGTGGTCATAAACTGCTGTTTGGGCACACGGCAAGGATCAGAAGAGGAGGAGCGCCATTTGGCTTTTTGGAGCACAGATTTTGCTGGATTGGTTTCCGAACACCATGTCACTTTTGCAAAGCTCCTAAGGTACCAGTACAGTGGAAACTCCCCAAAAGTGACTCGATTCACGAAACTACACCCCTTGAGGAATTCATCTAGGGGTGTAGTAAGCATTTTGACCCCACAGGTGTTTCATAGATTTTATTAGAATTGGGCAGTGAAAATAAAAAAAATCCTTTTTCTTCAATCAGACGTAGTTTTAGCTGAAAATGTTTAATTTTCTCAACAAATAAATGAAAAAAAGCACCCCAACACTTGTAAAGCAACTTCTCCTGTGTACGGTAATACCACATATGTGGTCATAAACTGCTGTTTGGGCACAGAGTAGGGCTCAAAAGGGAAGGAGCGCCATTTGGCTTTTGGAGTACAGATTTTGCTGGATTGGTTTCTGGCCGCTATGTCGCATTTGCAAAGTCCCTGTGGGAACAAAACAGTGGATCCCCCCCAGAAGTGACCCCATTTTGGAAACTACACCCCTCAAGGTATTCACCTAGGGGTGTAGTGAGCATATTAACCCCACAGGTGATTGGCAGAAATTGGTGTGCACTCGATGTTGCAGAGTGAAAATGGGATTTTTTTCCATAGATATGCAAATATGTGGTGCCCAGCTTGTGCCACCATAACAAGACAGCTCTCTAATTATTATGCTGTGTTTCCCAGTTTTAGAAACACCCTACGTGTGGCCCTAATCTGTTGCCTGGACATTCGACCAGGCTCAGGAGTGAAATGAAGGCCTAATTTGGCAATTTACAAAGTATTGGATCACAATTGCAGAGGCTCTGATGTGAAATAATAAAAGAAACTGCTGAGAAGTGACCCCATTTTGGAAACTGCACCCCTCAAGGCATTTATTAAGGGGTGTAGTGAGCATTTTCACCCCACAGGCCTTTTCCATGAATGATTGCGCTGCGGAAGGTGCAAAGTCAAAATTTAAATTTTTCCCTAGATATTCCATTTTAGTGGGAAATATGTCATGCCCAGCTTATGCTACTGGAGACACACACCCCAAAAATTGTTAAAAGGGTTCTCCCGGGTATTGGCAATGCCATTTATGTGGAAGTAAACTGCTGTTTGGGCACACTGTAGGGTTCAGAAGGGAGGTAGCGCCATTTGGCTTTTGGAGCGTGGATTTTGATAGGTAGTAGTTTTGTTTGGAGTCTTACTGGGGTTTCCGTTTATAATGTGGGGGTACATGTAAGCCGGGCAGAGTATATAAGGGGCATAGTCAGGTGGTATAATAATGGGGTAAAAAAAAAAACAATAAAATAATCCATAGATATTTGTTACGCTGTGACATAAGCCTTTCTGCACAGGCCGGTGTCGCACTAATAAATGGTCCTTACTTATTCCCCTTTTGGTCCACACTCGGCATCTTTGCAGTTTGAGGATTTTTGCTGGGAAGGGTTGTCCTGGTATAATACGGGCACCCTCACTTCCAGCAGATATGTTTGGGCCCTACCCTTCCTGGTTCCCTAATTTTAGGGGCCTTGATAATTCGCCACTTGAAACAGAAGAAATGTTCCCCTCGGGTCGGCACAACTGCATACTTTTTCTTTCCTGACTTATTGGAGCCTTAACTAATTTAATTTTTTCATCGAAGTAGTGGTATGAAGGCTGTTTTTTTTTTTTGTTTTTTTTTGCGGGACGAGTTGTAGTTTTTATTGGTACCATTTTGGGGTACATACGACTTTTTGATCACTTGTTATCCTTTTTTTTTTGGGAGGCAAGGTGACCAAAAAACAGCAATTCTGGCATATGTTTTTAGTTCTTTTTATACAACGTTCACCACACGTTATAAATTACATGTTACCTTTATTCTGCGGGTCAGTCTGATTCCGGTGATACCTAATTTATAGGACTTTCTTACGTCTTACAACTTTTTGCACAATAAAATAACTTTTGTAAAGAGAATGGATTTTTTCTGTCGCCAAGTTGTGAGAGTTATAACGGTTTTAATTTTTTCGTCGACTGAGCTGTATGAGGGCTTGTTTTTAGCGAGACGAGTTATAGTTTTATTGGTTCCATTTTTCGGTACATGCGACTTTTTGATCACTTTTTATTTCCATTTTTGGAAGACAAAGTGACCAAAAAATATAAATTATGTCAGTATTTTTTAGTTTTTTTTTTACGGCGTTCACTGTGCAGAACAAATAACATAATATTTTTATAGTTCATGTCGTTACGGTCGCAGCGATACCAAATATGTATGGCTTTATTATTTTTTTCAATAATAAATGACTTATAAGAGAAAAATGGCGATTTGTGTTTTATTTTATTACTTGAAACTTTTATTGTATTTTTTACAACTTTTATTTTTACTTTTTTTACACTTTTTTTTACACTATTCTTTAGTCCCACTAGAGGACTTGAAGCGCCAACAGTTTGTTTGATGTTCTAATACATTGCACTACCTATGTAGTGCAATGTATTAGAACTGTCCGTTGTTCACTGACAGCAAGCCGATCATTCTCCGCCTCCGGACGGGGCATAATCGGCTTCCGTAATGGCAGATAGGAAGCCATTGTTAGGCCTCCTGTTGCCATGGTAGCAGTCGCCAGCCTTGCCATCGCATGGATGGCTGCCGATTTCATACAAACCACTTTGATGCAGCGATTGCATTGAATCGCTGCATTGAAGGGGTTAATGGCAGGAATCGGAGCTGGCTCCGGTTCCTGCCTTTACAGTGGGATGTCCGCTGTAACATACAGCGGACACCCACTGCTGATGACGCCAGCTCAGCTTCTGAGCCGGAAGCTGAGCCGGCGCCATCTTGCCGATGGTACCGGAAGCCTCTTGGGCCCGCCGATGACGGGGCATAGGAGGATTCCGTTACTGGCAGACCGGGAGGTAAGTATTAGGCCTCCGATCGCCTTTGCAGCCACCGGCAACCCAGTGATCACGTTGCTGGGGTGCCGGTGGCTATAAACTCCTCACATGCTGCGATCTCTATTGAACGCAGCATGTGAGGGGTTAATCGGTCAGATCGGAGGCTAGCTCTGGTCCTGGCCGATACCGCAGGGTGCCACCTGTAACATACAGCTGTCACCCGGTGGTGATGTCGCTGGCTCAGCTCCTGAGCCAGCTCCATCTCTTTTACGTGGAATTGCGGGAAAACACCAGCTCCCATCACGTAACTACGTTAAATTGCGGGAAGGGGTTATACACTCCGAGGTGGTGGGATCACACACTGGAAACAGGGAGCTGGAGAGGATGAGTTAATCTCTCTCTTTTTTTTTTTTTTTTTACTTCTGAGGGGCACGCAAAACGGCACAGGCTCGGATCTCTCCAACTTCTCTTCACCTACTAATAGATCAGAGCCTGTATCTGTTATTTTTCACCTGCCCTAGTTGAAAACTCACTGTGATTGGTGGGTCTGAACAGACTCACCAATTGCATCAATCGCCGGCAATGGACCATTTACAGCTGACAGCTGTGACGGACAGCCAGGAACAGCGATCGCACTGTTCGTGGCCGTTTAACCCCTCAAATGCTGCCACCAATCGCGACCGCAGCATCTGAGGCGTTAAAAAGAGGGGGAGGCCCCCCTGACTGATCATCGGTGCCCCCACAACACAATCATGGGGTGCTGATGGTTGTCATGGCAGCCCATGGGGCCTAATGATGGCCCCTGTGGCTGCCTTTAATCTGCATCTTATAAGCCATGCCTGGGCAGGGCTTAACTGAAGCCTGTAAAAATGACAATATAACGCAATACATTAGCATTGCAGTGTAATGCAGTGCTTGTACAAGTCCCCTAGGAGGACTAAAAGCTTGTGTAAAGTGCCGTGAACACGCGTCTTGGGGGAGTTCCGCTGCACCGAGCACGAAAACTGCAGCTTTTACTGTGCAAACACTGTTGGCGATGCCCGTAAAACGTAGTGGATAATCTTCTACACCCTCCTGCTCTTTATCCAGATCCTCGGCTCGGAGTCTGAGCATAGACTGGTTCCTCAAAGCATTGTACTCCTCAGCTGCATCGTCCGACATAGCGCCGCCTCACTCACCCCCTTCTTTATCTGAGGTCAGCTTCTAATGGCCATCCCGGTCCTCACCACTATGAACAACTGTGGACTTTCCATCGACCCGGTGTCAACTTACCGAGGCAAATCAAGAAACCCCCCTCATTACAGCGTCTCACGCTGAGATAGCGACCGCTATTTTAGAGATCCCTCCCATGACGGAGGGACAGCCAGGCCTCCACATGGACCTTCACCTACTGCGTGAAGTAATTCAGGCCCTTCCAACCAGCCAAGATTCAGACTCCCTAGTCTCTCTAGAATCAAGCAATCTCACCAGCAGGCCTGATCAGATATACGTTCCGAAGTTGGCAGATTGGCCAACAGAACCCATGTCGCTGAACAGAATATGTCCGCCATTGACACCAAAGTGGCTTCCCTTGAAAGAGCAGTCTCGTATAGAGCACGTTTACAGTCCACAGCGCTTGAAATCGACGAACAGGAAAACGGGATGTAGGAATAACGTTCGCCTTAAAGGCCTCCCTGAACAATATCGCTAAAAGACCTGCAGACGCTACCTTCCAAATGGACAGGATCCACAGAGTAGCTCGCTCGGGCCCAGTCGACCTTTCTATTCCAAGAGATGTTCTGTGTTGTCTCCACTATTATACTGATAAGGACATGATTGTTCGGGGAGCTTTGTCACATGGCCCGTTAACTGTTGAGGGTGGTACGGTCAGTGTACCCTGATATTTCTTCTAGAACGGTATATATGAGATGCCTTCTGCATCCATTCCTGGAAAAAAATTAAAGCCGTGGGGGCTACCTATAAATGGGGTCACCCATTCCATGTTGTCATCGAAAAAGACTCTGATACTTTTCTATTGCGTTACCATACGGATCTCGATGGCTTGTTTCGCTTTCTACTAATTAATCCCTTCCTGGTACCTGACTGGTTAACACTATAAAGTTTTTACCAGCAACCGCGAAGATGTCTGGTCTGGTCCGCTCCAAACATCCCTTCATCAACCAGTCCTTTCAGATTTGCATCCACCTCTTCTGGACCTCTCCCTAAGGGTCCCTCCCGAAGCGTAACTTCTGTACTACCCTACACGGTCCTCGCCATACACATTTTGACTTGGTTCTCTGAAACTGCACTGGTTCATCCACGCTGTACCCGTCTATGGCCGCCTTTCCCTTGATTCTACGTCTTTGTATCTCTTCTAGGTCACCCCGACATAGTGACATCACTAGGTTGGATGGAAGACTAAGTGCCTGTTAATATAACATCTATATATTGTTTGATAGGTTCTCTCTTTCAGGTAATACAGTCCCATTATTTATATTATATCATTGTTTTACGAATCCTCCAAATGTTCACATATTCCTATTTGTTGGAACACTTCATACATTGCCTTGCTATACTCTATGCACCTACACGTACATTTTGGCTACTTGTTTTTCAACCACTGGGGTTTCTTGGACAGATGGTTTTGTTAATATGTAATGTTTCTCCTGTACTTCTACATGTTCCGTGGTCCTATACTATGTGCCCTTTTCTATATGCCAGATTGTGGTTCCGGCTGAGGACCTGGGGTCATACTTTTTGCTTCAACGTCATGCCTAATTAACCTCCTTATGTGGACAGTTGCAAGCAAACAAGCCATGAGGAAGGACGTGGTGTATGTCTGAAACGCTTAGGCACCTTATCAGTGTGTGTACCCTTGCATTTGGGAACTATGCTGTTTTAATCATCACAATAAAATTGGAACAACGTTCTATTTTAAACCGTACTGCGCTGGATCATCTGCTTTTGGTCTTTTTTTTCTGTCTGTAACACTGTGTGCCGTCACGGCGATCCAGGCGCAGAGCGCAGTGAAAACCTGCAACAAGGTGAGCTGGAGGATTCCTCCCATAAATTGTCTCCTTAATTGGACCTACATGGAAGAAACTCTTCTCCGACTTGGCCTCACATCCCACATGATAAGCTGGATAATGTCCGTGTATTCTTGCCCCACTGCCAAAGTACGTGTGAACGGCATCCTTTCTGACGAGTTTACAATCTACAACGAGAACAGACAGGGCTGCCCTTTTGTCTCCTTTAATTTTTATTTTGACTTTAGACCCATTTCTCCGTCGTGTCCAATCCTGACATTACAGGCCTCAAAGCGAACACGACTGAAGATAAAGTTGCAGCATATGCAGATGATCTTCTATTTTTCCTGAACAATCCGTCCATATCTCTCCCGAATGTAATGCAAGAATTCCAGCAGTTCTCTAAACTTTTCAATTTCAAAATTAGCTTTTCTAAATCAGAAGCCATGAACATCTCCCTTCCCTCCCCATTCTACTTACCTTAGAACATTCATTTAGTTTTAAATGGAATACAGTGGCCCTCAGATACCTCAGGGTTAATATCCCAGTCTATTTGAAGGATCTTTTCAGACTTAACTCCCCCCCCCCCCCTCTCCTTGCAGACATATTCTGATTGCGCTAGATGGTCGAAAGGTACTTTCACTTGGATGGGACGTTGCACCATTTTCAAAATGAATATTTTGCCCAGGATCTTATACCTGTTCCAGGCCCTTCCAATCGCCATTCCAATTTAGTTTTTTGAATCGGTCAGTTCCTCGCAAATATCATTTGGTTGGCATGGCAAGCCACCCAGACTTAAGCGCACACTTCTATGTAGACCTAAGGAGCCAAGCGGTCTTGCACTCCCTGATATTAGATCTTACTACATTGTGTCACAGCTTTCGCAGATAGTCGACTGGTGCAGACACACCCCCTTCAAACCCTGGGTGATGCTGAAACAAAGTTTCACCAATGTTCCTCTTTCCGCCACCCCAAGGTTGGAACAGGACCAACTAAAACCTCTTTGTCAACACCCTACCATTGGCTCTACTCTACTATGCTGCTCCATCTCCTCAGTGAGGACGTCCCTACTCCCTGTTCACTCCAATGTATCCCGTTTTGGGGAATCCACTCTTCCCATCAGGTCTAGAAGATCCAATCTTCTGATCATAGTTCATCGCGGGTAAGTTTGGAGCATCTAATTTCTTACGTGGCTCAGACTGGCATTCTATCTCTGACCTATCCCAGTTACCTGACCTTAAGCCCTTGGGGCATTGGAGATCCCTTCAGCTTAGACACTTTTGCTCCTCCATCTTGCCCCCTCTGTCTACCAAAACACCAGGACTCCCCTGGAGGACTTGTGCATTGGGTCCAGCTTAATTTGTCACATCTTGTCTACGGTATAAACTTTGCTTCAAAATCCTCCAGACTTGCCTCCCCCTCGCTACCTCTTGCAATGGGAATCTGACCTCAGTATCTCTCTTTCCTCTACACAACAAACACGTATCCTTACATTGGCTCACAAGACTTCAATCGGCTCTCACTATCAAGAAGCCAGTTATAAATTGCTTTCTCGTTGGTACAGGGTTCTGGTTCGTTTGCACAGCATCTTCCCCACAGTCTCTCCCCTTTGCTGGAGGTGTGGAGCGGAGGATGGTACCCTCCTCCTCACTTTTTGGTTCTGTTCTCTTCTGATGCCATATTGGGAAGGAGTCAGGTGGGTGATCCAGAAGGTTACGGATACAGGCATTACTATGGATCCGGCCTTCTTTCTTCTCCATCACTGCGACATCCCTGTCGATACATATAAACGTTCACTGCTTTGCATTTTAGTGATGGCGGCTCGCCGTTGCATTCCATTAAAGTGGAAAACTACCTCCTCTCCTCCTTGTCCCTCTGTATTTCTAAGGTCATTTACCTTATGCACATGGAAGAGTTAACTTCTTCTCTTACTGACTCACATGATAAATTCTACCAAACATGGGTTAAGTGGATTGATTTCCAAAGCTCTGACATACAAGGATATTCTTCGTGAGATTAGCCCCGATCAACCGCCCAACTAAAGGCTCTTTGTGGCGACGTGGCATATTCCACTCTGGTAAAATACATCCACCCCCTTTTTCTTCTTTTTTTTTTCTCTCCTGTTCTCTCTCTTAGGCCTTATTTACACGAATGTGTGTGCGTTTTGCGCTCGTAAAAAAACTAAGCGGTTTGCGCGCGTTGCAGTTCCGTGTTCCAGGGTTTGGTGCGTGTCTGCGTTATTTTCGCGCGTATGCCATCCTTATGTCACGCGGTTTTGATGTTTACAAAATGAAATGAAGGAGGTGGTTTTCTTTTTCCCATCATTTCTTGAGCAACTGTTGCGCGAATCACGCACAGCACACGGATGTGCGTCCGTGTGCTGTCCGTGATTTTCACGCACCTATTAACTTCAAAGGGTGCGTGATGCACTAAAAACGCTCAAGTATAGGACATGCATTGAGTTTCACGCAGCGGACACACGCTGCGTGAAAAACACGGAATGTCTGAATGGCCCCATTGACTTGCATAGGTCCGTGCGACGTGCGTGATTTTCATGCGCGTATCACTGACGTTAAATACGCTCGTGTAAAAAAGGCCTAAGTCTCTATTTTCGTCCTGTCTCTTGATATTTTGTACTCGAATATGTAACTGTTTATATTACAACCTTTCACACTTACTATGCAAGACTACTCAATTGGGAGTGCCTTTCTTACCCTGTATACTGCTCATTGTATTTTTTCTATTTTGACTTTGTGTTTCTTTTTCCTGTAAAATGTACCTTTTCTGTCACAAAAATAAAGAATTAAAAAAAAAAAGTCAACAAAATTGTAACAACATTGTAATAGACCAAAAAATAAAGTTATGGCTCTCAGAATGTGGTAAAACAAAACAATTTATTTTTATAACAAATCGTTTTTTCTTTGTAAAAGTAGTAAAATATTTTTTAAAAACTATATACATTTTGTATCCCCGTAATCCTATTGAGCAACAGAATAAAGTTGTCGTTTTTACCGCACGGTGAAAGCCATAAAAACGAAACCCAAAAAACAATGGTGGTATTGCATTTTTTTCCAATTTCAGCCCGCAAATAGTTTTTTAGTTTCCCAGTACATTATATGGTACTTTTGATGGTGCCAATAGAAACCACAACCCCTCCAACAAAAAAATAAGCCCTCACATCACTCTATTGACGGAAAAAGAAAAAAGTTATGGCTCTTGGGAGGCGGGGAGTAAAAAACAAAAATCAAAAAATGTCTCAGTCCCGAAGGGGATATACAGTCTATAAAGACAAACAAAGTAATACATATAATGTTCCTCGATTTTGATTTTCCTTTTCATGTAAGGTATTTGTGTTGTAAGGGAAATATTAGCTCCTATTCAGGATTAGCAACATTGAAGGGGTTTGTTTATGACCCTGAAATGTTAGGACTTCACCTTTACGAGAACTAACATCAAGTTCTATAGACGGAGCATTCTTTGTGCATCTGTTCCAAGGACACTGCTAGATGATTGTTTGCTGGCAATGCTCTTTCAACCCTCCAGTACTGAAGTGTGGAAAACAATATCCTTTACTGAGGAAATGTTTCTCTGCATATAACGGTTTCCAAGTTCTTACAAGCTAATATAATACCCTTTCCCCTTTACACAATCAATTATGCAGGTCAATGCATAGCAACTCCGCAACAAAATGATTCCAGATAAGTAGTAGTGCTTAGAGACTAGAAACATTGTCCATCTTTTATCATGTACACTATTTTAAATGGATTGCTTCAGAAAGGACTGTTGAGTCAATGCATTTGTTCTGTTTGACTTTCCATTAAATTCTTACGTTGGTTATAAAGTGTCCCCATTTGCACCCTGGTAAAAATGTGTCTGCTGGAAATTCAATGCAGATAACTTTTTTCACCGACCGTGCTTGTACCAAGTAACTACACATGCAGTATGTGTGAACACATAGATTTATCTATCTATCTATCTATCTATCTATCTATCTATCTATCATCTATCTATCTATCTATCTATCTATCGCTATATCCATTTATTTATTTCTATAGATAGATACATATCTGGGGAGTACTCTGTAACAGAGGAATTACACAGGAGGATTTGCATACCTAATATTTGTTTTATTGAGTATGCTCTGTGATGTGTATACAGAGAAGCACTGTCGCACCTTAATACAGGTACTGTGCGAAATCGCTAAACCATAACTTACAGTTCACACGTTGTCAATTCTGTCAGCATTAACCGTGGATTCCTCATCTAAATCCTGACAGAATCTGCTAATGTTCCGATGGCAATGCATGTAAATAGGATATTTTATTCACATAATTCAAAAATAATAGACGCACTGTGGATTTTAAAATCCATCGAATTATAGTAGAACTAATCCAATAGAAAGTTTCAGCAGCTAATTTCTGCTGTGAATTTTCTTTAAAATCAACAGCGGATTTGCCTAGGGCTAATCCAGACCTTGCCAACATACCCTAAAAGAACTATGGATGGCTTTCCCAAATATGTGTAAAATTGTCCATATTGTAATGGAGCATTTTAATTTTGACGTTCTCTTTATCCATGATCTAGCATTGGTGGCCTTAGCACATAATCTATACAAATATAGCCAATATTCTGAGGAATTATGTGAATATATTGTTGTTGTCACCAAATATTTCCTCACACACCACACAACTACTTTTCCTTCTATGGAGAATTTTTCTTCTATAAACCCAGGGAGCCCCCTTGGGTGTTAAATTCCCACCATCGCTGGCAGACCTTTACAAGACATGGTGGAAAGAGGTTTTCATTTATTCCACACAAAACGCTTTTTTCCAATAATGTACGTTGATACGGATTTTATATAGAGGTCAGACTCATCGTGTGGTAGAGGGGATGCTGCGTTCATACCAGCGTTCATTACGTACATAAATTAAAATAGTCTTTATATAACTTTTAAACAAATGGTCAGCACAGAGTCTATCATTCCTGCACCTAATTTTAGAGGCCAAATCCATTACCTTAAAAGTCAACACCTGCCTTTACAGGAAAAATACAACACTATATTACATTCAGCGAGCTATCACCCCAAGCCAACTCTCAAATCCATTCTACTGGTGGAGCTCATCACAATTAGGAAAGCCTGTTCTGACAATGCAACATAGAATACAGAACAATGGGGGTAAAAATTGAATAGTAGCTAGAGATTATCCGAAATAGATGCTAGATCGGGCCATTCAAATTTCATCCGTAAAAACCAAGGAATCATTACTATTGAATGAGGTTATCCAAATTCACTCTATTTGGGTGGCAGTGGGAAGCCTTAGATGTTACATCTGTTAGTATGTACAAGAGACCTAAGATCGTTCAGATTTGGTACAGACACTATGAACCTATCTCTATCTAATAAGCCTTATTGTGCACTTCGTTAGAAAAAGGGGTAAAGAGTGAGAGTCTCCTGCGCTTTGATTTACAATGCAGCCATTCAGTCACAAAAGTACCACTGTATAGGTAGGGTAAATACACTCCTCAACATTGAAATTACAACACCAAGAAGGAAAAGTTTTGGAATTGTGAAAGTCACAAGATCGATAGACATGTTAATAATATACAAATGTCAAAAAAATGGAAATAAGACACTCCAAATATCTTGATTTATACAGTATAGAGTATGAGCGACACGCATAGAAATACACGCACTTACATGGCTTGGCATACTATTAATGAGTTTATTAACCCCTTCCCGCTGCAGCCACTTTTGACCATCCTGAAAGAGCCTCATTTACAGAGCAGATTTTGCTTGGTAGCAGTTTAGTTTGGAATATTACTGGTATTTCAGTTGATAATGTGGGGGGATATGTAATCTGTGCGGAGTACATCAGGGCATAATAAGGTGGTATAATATTGGGGTAAAAAAATAATAAAATGATGTTTGTTACGCTTTGAAGCAAACCTTTCTGCACAGACCAGTGTCGAAACGATAAATGGTGTCCTTTCTTATCCCCCTTTTGGTACACACACTGCACCTTTGCAGTTTGAGGAATTTTAATGGGAAAGCGTTGTCCTGGTATAATACGGGCACCCTCGCTTCCAGCAGATATGTTTGAGCCCTGCCCTTCCTGGTTCCCTAATATTAGGGCCTTGATAATCATCTCATGAAAAGTTCCCCTTGGGCCTGCACATCTGCATATTTTTTCTTTACTGACTTATGGGAGCCATAGCTTATTTTTTTCATAGGCGTAGTGGTTTGAGGGCTGTTTTTTGTGGGACAAGCTGTAGTTTTTATTGGTACCATTTTGGGGTACTTGCGACTTCTTGATTGCTTTTTAACCTATATTTTGGCAGGCAAGGTGACAAAAAACAGCAATTCTGTCATCGTTTTTTTAGTTTTTTTTATGCAGCGTTCATCATGCGTTATAAATTACATGTTACAGTGCCCTCAGTAGATACTGCCACACCCCTCCTAGATAGTGCCACACCCCTCCTAGATAATGCCACTGTGCCCTCTGTAGATAATGCCACTGTGCCCTCTGTAGATGGTGCCACTGTGCCCTCTGTAGATGGTGCCACACACAGTGCACTCTTGTAGAAACACCCGCCCCCTCCCTTTAGATAGCTTCATTGGCCCTCCCTCTAGGAGTGGAATCCCAAGCCAGAGCGTTGCCACATATATGGACAGTGACATCAGGGACTCTAGGAGCAGAATCATTGGCCAGAGCGTCGGCAATGCTCTAGGGATTCCACTCCTAGAGGGAGCCCCAATGGAGCTATCTACAGGGAAGCGGGGGCTGTAGCGCTGTCGACAGGGTGGGGTTTGTGTAGCGCTATTCACAGGGGGGAGGCACTATCTACAGGGGGATGTTTGCGGCTCTTTCTACAGGGTGTATGTGTGGCGCTCCACAGCCTGCTCTCTGCTGTCCCGAGTATGTCTCTGGGGATTCGATGCCCCGCGGGACGCAGATGACAACCAGTTCAGCCAGTAATTTGAGGCATGCATTGTGTGTAACTACAATCGATCACAATTACTATACTACTGATTTTATTTTTATTTTGTAACAATTTTAGTTTACGTTGTAAATTCACTGTTCTAAATCTAGACATTTGTCATAGTTGCGTCTTCTTGGTTGTTCATTTTATATTGTTAAATGTGAAGTTTACAGAGAGGGTTTTTATTGTGTGTCTTAAATGAACTCCTACAATCTTCAACTTAATCCTTACATGTAAACAAGACTTTGCACTGTGGTTGATTCTGCGGTTTGACAAATGTGCACACTACTACATTGCGGTCCTGCATGTTACTTCCCATTGGGGGAAATAATCCTTTAATCACACTTTTCATTTGCTTTCCTATTTTGCAGTACATGATCTCATTTCTTTTATCCCTAAGGCCTAAACTAATGTAATAACCAGCAGAGAGTTGTCATAGGAGCATGTACTACTTGGAAAGGTTGCACACAACACTGTTCATCTGATTTATAAGCTTGATATTCGTAAACATGGCAATGGTTCCCTACTTTTCTTATTAGCATTGTCATCTGAGGTAAATAGTTACAACATTAAAATGCATCTCTACATAAAATGATAGTATTGTGTTTACAACAGTTTTTATTCTTCTAGTTAACAGCCATCTCCAATGGCTGCAAGAATAATCTGAAAATATAGCAGGATGGTCATTATCTGCCAGTTTGTCAACATGCGACAGATCATTTTACAACTGTATATTGTCCGAATCCCTTTTGAAGACTGCAGACTGATGTACACGTGGGTTTTTATCTCGTTTTTAATCCCACCTAACCCTAATTTACCAGAATAAAAATCACCACTGTCCTGCTGTATTCAGTTAGCAGTGATTACTTTATTAAAAAATATTGCCATTGACGTTCCACGGTTTCTGTATATAATGTACGTCTCATAAGCTTTAGGCTGGATTCACATGAGCACATTACGTCCGTAATGGACGGAACGGATTTCGGCCGCAAGTCCCGGACCGAACACAGTGCAGGGAGCCGGGCTTCTAGCATCATAGTTATGTACGATTCTAGGAGTCCCTGCCTCGCTGCAGGACAACTGTCCCGTACTGACTTGTCCGGCAGCGAGGCAGGGACTCCTAGCATCGTACATAACTATGATGCTAGGAGCCCGGCTCCCTGCACTGTGTTCGGTCCGGGACTTCCGGCCGAAATACGTTCCGTCCATTACGGACGTAACATGGTCGTGTGAACCCAGCCTAACACATGAAGTAGGTATGTGGCACACTTTTGTCCTTACAAAATCCACTGAGCGTGCATGTTCATTGGGAAAAAGGGTATAAACTTGTATTAAAGGGGTTATGTGGAGACCGAAAAGTATTAGCAGTATACTCACTGCAGTATTGCTAATGTACATTCCGGTCCCCTGTCGTGCTGATTGAGATTTTAATCGATTTTTACAGTGCTGGTGGGGACCGGAAGTCTAGTTGCACAGTCTAACTTCATGACGACATGACTCGTCGTTATGTGACCGCCTCCACTGTACTCTGTGTAAACGCTGTAGCAGTATTCCACCCGTATTTACGGACCCGTTTTCTCTGCACTAATCGGCAGCCCCTTCTCTCTATCAGTGCTGGAAAGAGAGAAGGGGCAGCCCTTTCAGGCAGCGTTTCCGCAGCGATTGAAAGTAAAAGAAGTTCATACGTACCATTGTCTTGGTGACGCGTCCCTCTTTTGACATCCAGTCCGACCTCCCTGCATGACGCGGCAGTCCATGTGACTGCTGCAGCCTGTGATTGGCTGCAGCGGTCACATGGGATGAAACGTCATCCCGGGAGGCCGGACTGGAGGATGAAGCAGGTAAGTTAACTTTTAATACTATTAACTCCAGCGGTAGTCACTGTCCCGGGTGCTGAAAGAGTTACTGCCGATCAGTTAACGCTTACAACACCCTGGACAGTGACTATCCCCTGACGTCGCCTAGCAACGCTCCCGTAATTACGGATGCACAGACGTAGCCACCCGTAATTACGGGAGCCCCATAGACTTCTATGGGCCTGCCCGTGCCGTAATTACGGCCTAAAATAGGACATCTTTCTAATATAGGAGTCCCCAGTGCTCTTCTGAGCACTAAATTATTCAACTTTTATGTTCGTTTTCTACATCTCAAACCTGCTTAACCTACGATGTTTCATTCTTTTTTTCGGCACAGCAGATGTATGTATTTTAGGTCTTTGAGCTACACGTATCATACTAATCTTCTATTGATATGCAATTTATAAAGGTTCACGATTCTTATTGTACTGAAGTGTATCTAATGAAAGATCATCTGGGCGTATCTTATGATTAAATATCTTCTATTTTATACTATCTTAAGATTTAGGCAACCACCTTGCACAAGGCAATTTAGTAGTAGTAGTAGTACAAGTTTAAAGTGAGTCAACATTTTAGCAATGTAATAACAACTATGTAATACCCAAACTGGTATTTAATCATAATAGTTTAAATCTTCGTCATTGACATAAAAAGCTAAGCAATGTGAAATAATTAATTTAAGACTTCAAGGCTATGCTTCTGTTTCTTGCATCATGCCATAGTTTCTGCTGAAATACTTCTTTTGAGCTTTTTTTCATGGTATTTTTCCACCTGGCAGCTCTATGTGAAATATGATGGGATTGAACATATTTTCCCCAGCTGTTCTCATGGAATTCTGTCAGCCAGGTATTAGATTTCTGGAGCTGAAACTATATTTACAAGTAAAAGAAATGAAGAAACAAGAAAAAGTAAATCATCCTCCACATGAAGTCTCTGTGCTGGAAGTATTTCAATAAATTTGAGTATTGCTAAAAGGTGGTCCCTGACCTAAATCTATTAATGACTATATAATATTAAGAGACTGGACTTCACCGTTTAATAATAATAAAAAAAAAATAATACAGCCAGTTACTTTCTAATCTAGAATGCAGATCCTTGACAAGTTTCTGCAATAGTTTTCCAAGTTGTAAAGGTTTTATGTCCCAAATGGAATGTACTTGGCTGTATTCTACAGAAACTGTCAATCCCAGTGAATGCCAGTTCATTCATAGCTCCCAGGGTTTCAAATCATCGCAGAGGGGATTTATCTAAACTCTTGCAATTTGCTCTCATTTATAGACCCTACCAGTTAGATCTCTGACTAATGATTAATTAGGGCAAACGGTAAGTAATTTATACAAAGGAACAACAGCATTACAGCTTTTATTGGACGATAGATGTTCTGTTCAGTTATAGTGGTGTGAGAGCTTAAGAAGGATCTGTCAGCAGTTTATTAATTCCCTATCTCCTAACTAATCTAATAGGCGCTCTGATGCTGATAACTACAGTGTGATTTTTTTTCTCTCCAAAAACGTTTATTATTTGCAAAGTTATGAGCATTTTTCTAAATATGCTAATGTGGCTATACTTGCCAAATAGGAGGGGACTCTTTCTTTTCACTCTGGGCGGTGTAATGTTTTCTGTATGACGCTGTCCAATAGTCATACAGCTTCTCCCCCTTCCCTGCCCAGCAACACAGCGTGATCATATAGTATACAGCTTCCATTCCCGAATCTGTTTTCAACTGGTAATATCTGTTTTTTCCACAGCTAGCGATCCTGGTGTTATATGAAAGATTAGCATCTCATCTTTCATATGACACCAGAACCGCTGTTCTAGGTGGTCCACAGCCGGAGATATGGCTATTTGAAGTGATCCCCCTTCCCTCCAGCATCAGTCTCTCACACTGTGTGAAGCAGCTCTACGCTGATAGGACAGCGTCAGAGTCTGTGACGTAGCTCCACCTCAGGAGAATCGCTGGTGTTGACGCCTGTTTGTCAAGTATAGGCTCATTTGCATATTTAGAAAAAAGCGTATATGAACAGAGACGTCAGGTGCTCTATCTACGATCAGAATCCCCGGCCAGAGGAATTTGCGCTCCTACAGGGAGTTACAGTGGCGATATCTACAGGGGGGGTGCAATCTACATGGGGGTGGTGCTATCTACAGGGGAAGTGGCGCTATCTACAAGGGCACTGTGACATTATAAGGGAGGTGTGGCACTATGTGGGCTCTGACACTTTGTATGTAGGCACTGTGGTACTATGTGGGCACTATCTACAATGGGCACTGTGGCACTATGTGGGTACTGGCACTTTATATGTAAGCACTATGTCACTTTATATGTGGGAACTGTGGTACTATTTGGGCACTGGCACTTCATATGTGGGAACTATGGCACAATCTACAGTGGACACTGGCACTATCTACAGTGGGCACTGTGGTACTATGTGGGCACTGGCCCTATGTGAGCATTATCTACAGTGGGCACTGTGGCACTATCTACAGGGACATTGCGGCACTATCTACATGGGCACTGTGATGTTTTCAGGGGGTTGAAACAAAAAAAAAAACCGTGACAAATGAAATCCATCCTTTTTCTTTTACGGCCATGGAAAACGGATGACAATCGGCCATTAAACATGGAGAGACGGACTGGAAATTGATGAAGATTTGGAGATACACTGATGCAAAATGGCCATGAAAAACTGACAGGCGCTCAGTTTTTAATGGCTATTTTTTTTCACTGTCGTTTGAAATCAGCCTTACATTTCTTTAGCTTTATGGGATTTTAATATTACTGACAGGTTTCCAACATGTTATTGGATTGTTTGTAATATAGTTAAGGGCAAATTATTATTTCTTTTTTTTCCAATAGAAGTATTATAACCTAATAACCTTAAAACTAGGGTTTGTTGCTTAATTTGCCCTTTATTGTCTGTGTTGTATGCAATTCATGGTGTGTCTAGCATTACTGAAATTTATGGTTGTAAATTGATGCTTCTCTTTTGATAGCTGGGCCTTTTTGTTTTTTATTTCACTTTTTAGTAATAGTCTTGATTACTACCGAAGCATATAAATAATAACATTGACATTGATCTTCTGATATTGCAACTGACCAATACTTTGATGGCCAGTTTGATGACTCCATGCTCATGTTGGCTCTTTTTTCAGATATTTTTTGGAGTGGTTGGTCCATTATAGTCAATTATAGTCAATGTCCGAACATGTGCCCTAAAAAAAAAAAGTAAAGAGAAGCCGAATAGACAGCGCTTTCCTAGCACAACTGCCATTTTGTCTAGTATTTGGCAGGAGCCACATCTTTCAGATTTCCACCAATTGGGCAAAAGCTACCTTTTTAAGGCCCTGTTCACACAGAGTTTTTTGCAGGTAGAAAAATCTGCCTCAAAATTGCTTCAGGAGTTTTGAGGCAGATTTTCACCTGCTTGCCCCTTCTTGCCGCATGTTTTTTTTGTCTGATTTTGCATCGTTTTTCGTGGCCATTGAGCACCGAGTGCAAAAAAATGCAGCGAATAACGCTTCTCTAACTCCCATTGATTTCAATGGGAGGTCAGAGATGGAACCGCGGGAGGAAAGAGCATGTCGCTTTTTTTTCACAGAAAAAAACACCTCTGCCTCGCATTGAAATCAATGGGAGGCGGTTCCGTTTTGTTTTTTTGGGGCTGATTCCTACACTGTTTCCGCATCATAATCAGCACCCAAAAACTCTGTGAACTGACCGTTAGGGTTGCAGTCTAGAATAGTTTATCCTCTTGCTACTTAATCTTATTTAAAAAGAAGATGGGATAAGTAAACTGTTACATTTTTCCTTAAGAAATGGTCTTATGGATTCTTCAAAAAGACAGGAAATTTAAGTTTGGAAGGGATCAGAACACGTAACATACAGGGGTGCAATAATTTAAATAGGGACAGTAAGGGAGAGGCCTAAGAAATGTGACCGGAAAAAGGAAGCCGGAGAATATTAAAAATGCACATGTAAAAAATGCATGCATTAAATGTAAAAATACTTCTAAAATAAATTATTTTAAATACACTACATTATACAGTTTATAGATCATGAATATGTGTGATGTAAATTTTGCTTGCCCAATTTTGGGCACTTGTAAATTCGCAATCTTCTTATTTGGAAAGTGTTCTACTTTCAGTTCTGTATCATTTGAAAGTTTTCCCTATGATTAATGAATCCCTGGCACAAATTGACTTTTTTCCCCTCTGTTGCAGAAAATGAATTGTTTTCACTAGCTGACCTCATTCTGAATTTCTTTTGGCTGCCCTTATTATTTAGAAATCTTACACTGCTGAAGCCTGGCGGAATAACTTTCTACTTTAATAGTGATACAGATACTATAAGGGTATGTGCACACACAAACTCAAAGACGTCTGTAAATACGGAGCTGTTTTCAAGGGAAAACAGCTCCTGGTTTTCAGACGTTTTTTGAGGTGTTTTTTACGGTCGTTTTTGGAGTTGTTTTTCTATAGAGTCAATGAAAAACGGCTCCAAAAACGTCCCAAGAAGTGACATGCACTTCTTTTTCGTGGGCGTCTTTTTACGTGGCCGTTTTTTTTTTTTTAAAAACGGCCACGTAAAAAAAGCCTTGTCGGAACAGAACGCCGTATTTCCCATTGAAATCAATGGGCAGATGTTTGTAGGCGTTCTGGTTCCGATTTTTCAGCCGTTTGTCCCGTTTATGGCCCGAAAAACACTACCTGTGAACATACCCTGACTATTCTGTTCAGCTTTAAGCAGATTGTAAAAGGAGAATTCCAGTAAAGGAAATATTGGGGTCATTTTATTGTTTTTTATTTTTTATTTATTGCATTTTATAAATGTGTAGTAAGTAATATACTAGTTCACTAGAGAAGCCTTTCTGTCTTCTACTATAAATGATGGTGTTAAATATATATACATTCATGATCATAAATGTTTCTAAATAGTACATTGCATGCCAAATTGAAGTCGACGTTCACATCTGTATTTCTGAAACAAAATTCCACTTATTGTTTTCTTCAATGACATATTAAGAAATGCAAATGGTGATCAGTTGGTTGTTATAGGCAAGACATCCTCTTTTTATAATAGACTCTTTTGTATTAAAACCTTTTTTTCTATTATTATTCCTTGTGTCCCTTTATTTCTTTTTAGGGGTAATATAATTTTCCCTATAGTCTTTGAAATTGTTTTGTGTTTTTTATGTGGCGGCAGATAACAACAACTCTCCAAAAGAAGATACACCTACTGGTAGCATGGACTCACTTTCACCCTCTTCTCTCACTCCTGTGGCTATGTGCGCAAATCCTTCCAATGAGAAAAATCATGTTATAGCAGATGCCAGTGAAGTTTTGGAGTGGGATACCTCTGAGTAAGTGTTTTTCTATCTTATTTTAATATCTAATCATATATCCGCTGCTGACTCGATAGGCCCTGGGATCATACTGCTTGGTTCACTTTCAATGCACTTTCAGCAGTTAAAGAAAAAATTAGTCACCCTTTTGTGTTACTATGCCAGACTCGCTGCTATGTATATTTCGATGTTAGGAATTGCTGACCTAGTATTTTGACTATTCTATACATTGATAATAAGCACTAGTACAATGCCTCTCCGCTGTATTTACATAATGTATAAACTGGCCAGACACTTAAGATAGCTATTCCTCCCGACTCCACCGTAAACACGCATGCTCCGCACGGTCAAGCATGCATGTTTTTTCTGTTGGGGCGCGAAATAAGCCTATGTCAGCGGCTTATCTCCTGCGGGCACGAAGGATTGGGCATGTTGAAATCCAACATGCCTGATCCTACTGTCTCCAAACATCTGCCGTCGCGGGAGAGTCAGGAGATTAAGATACACGATAGATAGCCAGCCGATCCCGGTTGAAATTGGAGGTTTGGCCTACTTTTATCTAATGCGTACGGCCAGTTCAATTTGCTAATATGATCCGAAAAAGGTAATGGAAAGATGGTGCCTTATTTATCGATACACTTTATAACTATATACTCTGCTGAATATACCAACACATTTTGACAGTCAATTATGTTGTTTTAGAAGCTATTGGACACAAATTTCCACATGTATAGGAGAACAATTTAGGAAATAAGCACTTTAAAGAGGTTCAGTTGTCATTCTGGCTAGCTCCTAAAGTTGAAGACATTCTAGTGCTAGAGTAAGATGCTTTTTTTTTCTTCATGTCCTATTTACCCTAGTCTTAAAGTGTCTACCGTTTGTACATGAATTTGATTTATTTTTTTAAATTCCAATAGGCCCAAAATTCTGTACTGATTTATTTTTTTTTGGTATGTAAATACATTTTGGCACTATTTCTACAATTAGATAAACTTTGTTTTACAATTTTTTTTATTTTAAAGTTTTCCCACACTGGCTTGAACATGTGATTGTCAGGTTGCTGGTACAATACACTGCAAAACATATGTAGTGAGGTGTATTGTGCTATTTATCAGCTCCTAGTATATCCTAGGATTGTTAGAGTTGTTAAAAATTCCTTGTTTTCATTTTAGGAAGTAGTAGTGCACTAGGCTGCACTTAAAGAGAACCTTTCACCTGCCCATACATGTGCAGCTGAGCGCAGCATATAATAGGCAGGGCTTCACAAACACTGTCTCACTTGAAAGAATTTTTCTAACTTCCTCCGTTATTTACATATCGGTGCCGTTATATTTGGCGCCCGATATGTAAATAAGCCCCTGAACTGTCAATGGGGCGTTTCTATCTAACTAAATCGCAAGGGGGCGTGATGTCTTCGCTCTGACACTGTCCAATTAGCTACAGACAGTGTCAGGGCGGCTTGCGCTGTGTTCCCTCCGGCGAGAGCACACACAGGCTGGCGGTTCTGCAGAGAGCGCTCTCTGTCTGTGTTCTCGCGGGAGGGAACACTGCGTAAGCCACCCTGACACTGGCCGTAGCTGTCACGCCCCCTTGCCATTTAGCTAGATAGAATCGCCCCATTAACAGTTCAGGGGCTTATTAACATATTGATCCCCTACCCATCCCTTGTAAGAGAGATAGGAGTTTTCTTACATTGTTTTGATTGTGTATGAGGAAAGTCTCTTGCAAGTACATAAAGTCCATAGGAATCTTAAGCTGAGCCCCGCAGCATCTCCATGGGTTGCATCCATGTTATTTATCCATATAGACACATACATAATTTGTCCCACGAGAGGTGATTTCACTAACTGAATGTAGCTTCTTGTATTATAAACTGAAGGCAGAAAAAGTGTAGAGCGCAAAGGGCTGAACTTATGGCATAAAGACTGCACACAATAACTGCAAATAATATTTGAAAGGCTCTTTTACATTTTTATCTTTGGCTGGAGATCTCCTTTAGACAAAGCTTTCTAAAAGCCACTAAACTTCTATAATCACGTGACCTCACCCCCTTTAAATCCAGCTTTAGATAAGCAGTACCTGTCACTTAGCATTGTTTAGTCTGGCTAAGAAAAAAACACTTAAAGAGACTCTGTCACCAGATTTTGCAACCCCTATCTCCTATTGCAGCAGATCGGCGCTGCAATGTAGATAAGAGTAACGTGTTTTGGTTTTTTTTAAACGAGCATTTTTGGCCAAGTTATGACCATTTTTATATTTATGCAAATGAGGCTTTCTAAAGTACAACTGGGCGTGTTTAAAGTTATGTACAACTGGGCGTGTATTGTGTGTGTACATCTGGGCGTTTTTACTTCTTTTACTAGCTGGGCATTGTGAATAGAAGTGTATGATGCTGACGAATCAGCATCATCCACTTCTCTTCACAACGCCCAGCTTCTGGCAGTGCACAGACACACAGCGTGTTCTCGAAAGATCACACTGTGACGTCACTCACTTCCTGCCCCAGGTCCTGCATCGTGTCGGACGAGCGAGGACACATCGGCAGCAGAGGCTACATTTGATTCTGCAGCAGCATCGGCGTTTGCAGGTAAGTCGATGCTGCTGCAGAATCAACTGTAGCCTCTGGTGCCGATGTGTCCTCGCTCGTCCGACACGATGCAGGACCTGGGGCAGGAAGTGAGTGACGTCACAGCGTGATCTCTCGAGAACACGCTGTGTGTCTGTGCACTGCCAGAAGCTGGGTGGTAACGAAGAGAAGTGGATGATGCTGATTCGTCAGCATCATACACTTCTATTCACAATGCCCAGCTAGTAAAAGAAGTAAAAACGCCCAGATGTACATACACAATACACGCCCACATAACTTTAAACACGCCCAGTTGTACTTTAGAAAGCCTCATTTGCATAAATATAAAAATGGTCATAACTTGGCCAAAAATGCTCGTTTTAAAAAAAACAAAACGTTACTCTTATCTACATTGCAGCGCCGATCTGCTGCAATAGGAGATAGGGGTTGCAAAATCTGGTGACAGAGCCTCTTTAAAGGGGTTTTCCCATCAGGGACATTTATGACATATCCACAGGATACGCCATAAATGTCAGATCCCACCTTTGGGACCCGCACCTATCTCTACAACGCGGCCCCTAAACACCATTCTAGCTTTCTCAGTTCCCACTGCCGACCCAGGCCTCTTTGAAATTTCCGACCATGTAATCGGAAAACAGCCGAGCTATGCTTTATCCATAACTCCCGTAGAAGTAAATAGCAGTTACCGAAACAGCGTAGCTCGGGTGGTATGCTGCTTCCATAACTGCCATTTACTTGTATGGGAGTTATGGAAACGGCATAGCTCACCGAGCTACGCAGTTTTCTGATTACATTGTCAGAAATTTCAGTGAGGCCTGGGTCGGCAGCAGTAACTGAGAAAAGTAGGCCCCGTTTGAGAGATAGGTACGGGTCCCAGAGGTGGGACCCGCATCTATCTGACATTTATGCATATCCTGTGGACATGTCATAAATATCCCTGATGGGCAAACCCCTTTAATACAAATTCATACAACGAGAAGTGGTACTGCTGTTACAGAGTCAGACCAGATGCATCTAATTGTAAGTACTAAAGCAGGTCTCCTCTTTCTAGGTATGATTGATATGTCTCATTTAGAGTATAAAACAAGGGTTTCACTTTCATAAAGCAGAGTGGCACACCAGTGCTTATTAGTATTTAAAGGGAACCTGTGACTGACTTTATGCTACCCTCTCTGAGGGCAGCAAAAAGTAGTCACACACTCTTATTTCAGCGTTCTGTCACTCATGTCTGATAGTTTAGAGATTTAGGATAACTTACATTTTGAATGTTGCAGCACGATGCGAGTGCTCGGAGGAAGGAATACGGGTGTATTCATGAGCTGCCGCTCCCCCAGCCCAGCCATTGAATATTGACATTCACAGTAAAACGAAAAAAATCTGTCACTCATCGGCGGCTGGACGGGGAACTGCTGCAGCTCACGAATATGCTGGACTTCTTCCCAGCACTCGGATCACGCTGCAATATTCAAAATGTAAGATCTCCTAAATCCCTAAACTATCAGACATGAGTAACAGAAAGCTGAAATCAGTGTGTCTGTCACTACTTTATGCTGCCCTCAGAGAGGAACCACTTAATACCTACTGCTAAGAGTTCATCCTGGGAGAGGGAGGGAGGTGATCTATTACCAGTTTGGACACAGTTGTTCACATTGCAACTGCATAATCCATGCACTGCAAACTAATATTAAAAGAAAACTTTTTTCAGTGCTCCATGGAGATGAGCAGTTCACATACTGCTCACTCCTCTCTTTCCACATCTTCTATAGAATTAACTAGAAATTTTCTGAATTAAAAACACCTACTCTTTGTGAATTTGGGGACCTTAGCCCCCAATTCTTAAGATCAGCAGGACATTCACTAGTTAAACATTCATGCCATATCCTATAAATGTGGCATAAATCATTTTGGTTAGGGAGCCCCGTTAAGATAAGTATTTGTACCAAAGGTATGCTTTGTAAACGTATGAAATCTCATTTATTCTCCTGCTGCGCTATCGTTTCTGGTAAAACCACGGACACCACGATGGAGAACTGACAGAACCCATTAAAGTCAATGGGTTACGTCGGCCGCCAGTTGTCTCCTTTCAATGGAACAGTCGCTTCCGGCTTTTCGTTGTTCTACTCCTCTGACAGAGCAGAACAACTGAATGCCAAATGCAGATGTGAACAGGGCCTTACTTAACCTTCTTATTAGGGTTAGGTATAGCATGATGACCAGCAGAGCATAATTTTAATGCAGTTTTTGACTCCATTTTTTGAGCCAAATGCAGAAGTGGACATAAAAGAAAGGAGATGCTTGAGTTTTTTCTTTATGGCTATGTTCACACAGGGTGAATACGCTGTGTAAAAGTGAAAAGGGAATTCCGGCCGAAAAACCGCACCAAATTGTGGTACCGTTTTTCGACAAGAATGTCCGCTGCAGAAAACTGCACCTAAATTCATTTTTATTTTTTTCTAAAAATCATACTTATGTAGCCATGGCGAAGCGTCCTTCCGCCGTCCTGCAGACCGGCCTCCTGGGATGACGTCTCATCCCATGTGACACACATGTTAATGAAACGTCATCACAGGAGGCCGGCCTGGAGGAAGAAACAGACTTCTGGGTAAGTTATACATTTTTTTTTTTTTTTCTGAATCACTGTGAATCCGCCACAAGAGACGCAACATCTGGTATTTGTTGCAGAATTTACCTCCGCGTTGTATTCAATGGGGAAATCCCACAACAAATAAACAGTGTTTACGCAAATACAATTGACATGCTGCAGATTAAAAAAAAATGCACCACAGGTCAATTTCTGAGCATTTTTCCAGCTCAGCATTTATGCAGCGTGTGGATGAGATTTATCAAATCTCATCGACTTTGCTGCTACTGTATTATGCTGCGGATTTTCTGCAAAAAAATCTGTTGCGGAAAATCTGCAATCATTTGGAGCTACTTCTGGATTTGGATAAAAAACTGAACCAAAGACTGCATCAAAACGGTGTGTGTGATCCTGGCCCAAATGCTATTGAGCTATGCACAGATGTGTCCTGCATTACCTTTTCTCTTATCTCAACATAACCTGAGATGTGTGGACTGAAATAACCAGCTTTGGAAAAACAAAACATGATTTTGCAATACGGTCATCAGATGTCTATCCTATATGTGTATAGTTTATTATATAGTTTTAAATGAGCATTTTATATTATATGTGGCACTCTTTGTCATTGGGTTGTGTTTTTTGGGACAATACGCAAAGTAAAATGTTATTGCTCATTCCTACATAACCACTGACTGCTCGTAAATTAAAGAGAACTCATGTATTTCATTTTAGTTTCATAAATTTGATTTAATTATGTAGAGTAGAAATAATGGGTTTGTTTTTTTAAATGTCGTAGCTATTCTTGTTGTATAAATTAAGAATAAAAAAAATATTGTAGCTATTGTTTTATTTTTAAAAACTTCCCTAAGGCTGCCTTATGTAGTCATTAAGGTAGAACGTTTTATGGCAGCTGAAACGAATGGGAGTCAATTGACAGAAAAATGTCATATTATTACAGTCTCCAGGAAGCACGAGTACACCCCTCTCCCCTAGAGACCAGGGAGTGATGAGGGAGATTCCTACAGAGCCTTGCCTATGTTTAGAGTATGTTCACATTCTTAGCAAAATACGTCTGAAAATCCAGAGCTGTTTTCAAGCGAAAACAACTCCTGATTTTCAGACGTTTTTGGAACAACTCGAGTTTTTCGCAGCGTATATTACGGCCGTTATTGGAGCTGTTTTTCAATGGAGTCAATGAAAAACGGCTCCAAAAACGTCCCAAGATGTGTCCTGCACTTCTTTTATGTGGGTGTCTTTTTACGTGCCATATTTTGACAGCGACGCGTAAAATTAAGGCTCGTGGGAACAGAACACCGTAAATCCAATTGCAAGCAATGGGCAGATGTTTGGAGGCGTAATGGTGCAGTTTCTTCAGGCGTAATTCGAGGCGTAAACGGCCCGAATTACGTTTGAAACCACTGCGTGTGAATATACCCTTATAGAGTTACCATCCTGCCTTAACTAGACTTCAAGCATTACAAGAGAGCTGTCATTAACTCAACCACCTTTTAACTATAATGAGATAACTCTTCTCATTCTGTACCTGTATAAACAGCAAAGCAGACAAGTGAGCTACAGAAAACAGGAAGCGTCAGCCTACTGTAACTGCTCTAGTGGCCAGTGTGAAAACTGCAGTATTTCCAGATTATTTTTTTATCTGGATGGTCACATAAAAAAAAATAATAACGTTAAATAATTAAATAATGTCATTTTCTGATGATACGCTCCTTTTAGCAGTAAATTCAGCTGTAGAACAAGGTAACCGATACATGTTGCAATAACATTTCACTGCAAAGTACTTATTTGTCAGATTTTTAGCTGTCAGTTTATTTTAACTACAAGATAACATTTTACTTTCCGTACCAACAAAATATCTTATTCACATTTTATGCATTGGTGATTTCATGAACACAGCTTACATTGGATGGATAATTTTGATAATCCTGGCAGGTATATATATCTAAAAGCTGTAAAACATGCAGATAAGCAAATACATTCTCGTGCTTTACACCACAATAAGTCTTTGTACTGGTTCTAACAATTTTAACTGCAAATTTCGGTAGCGAAGTGAACGAAGGGTATACAATGTTCCTCGTTTCCGAAGTTTAATTTCCTGCCTTACTTATAAATTGCATCAATCATGGCAGTCATACAGTGAAGCAGCATGTTTTTCTGCTGAAATCTAATTATAATGGTAAAACATAAGATGAAACCTTTATCTGACAAGATTTAAGTGACGATAAACTCTACTGATAAGTATCATTTACTTGTTTTTATTTTCCCTGAAAATATGCTGAAAAATGTGTTGGCGTAGATTGTCTTTTTTTGTACTTGTACAGCTCAAGAACTGACAGCTGGCTCAGTGCCAAGTAGATGGCCATAACCGTAAAGCACAGCCCTTCTGTCTGATTTTTACCTTGGCAGTAAATGTCAAATGAAATCTGGCGGAAGAAGTGTTTTTGTGTTTGAATATTTTTTGTAAACATGTAATCGGATACTGTGTATAATCACTTGATGGGGTAGAAATAATAATCATGTTAAGTATAAGAACTCTATATTGTCAGCCCCTGCATTGTTCTGTCTACGAAGTCACTGCTTGGCTTGCCATTTAGGATTTGCTTTGATAGCTCTCTCCCAATTTAGCTATTAACCCCTTCCCGCTTTGGCCACTTTTGACCTTCCTGACAGAGCCTCATTTCTCAAATCTGACATGTTTCAATTTATGTGGTGGTAACTTCGGAATGCTTTTACCTATCCAAGCGATTCTGAGATTGCTTTCTCGTGACAGATTGGACTTCATGGTAAAATTTGCTCGATAAGTTCAGTATTTAACCCCTTCCCGACATATGACATACAGTTACGTCATAGCCGGGAAGGGGAAGTATGGAGCGGGCTCACGGAGTGAGCTCGCTCTATACGATGACGGTGTCGGCTGTATGTTACAGCCGACACTTCAGAGTAACTAGCGGCATCGCGCTCCAGCGTGATCTCGCTAGTTTAACTAGTTAAATGCCGCGGTCAATACCGACCGCAGCATTTAAATCGTGAGAAAGAGGGGGGCGACCCCCTCTAACAGCTCATCGCGCCCCCCACAACGCAATCGCGGGGGGTGCGATGGTTGCTACGGCTGCCTGGGGGCCTAATGAACCCCCAGGTCCGCCAGCTTTGTACACCTATTAAGCCCTGCATCTGGCAGGGCTTAATAGATGCCTGTCAGATGCCTGTCAGAATCACGATCTACTGCAATACATTAGTATTAATAAAAAAAGGACTAATAAAAAAAGTAAAAATGAGTTAAATAAAGTTGTTTTTTTTTGTGTAAAAGAGAATATATAAAAAAAAATTAAAAGTTCAAAAAACCACCCTCTTCCTATTTTCCCCCTAGAGCATAGTAAATAAATAAATAAATAAACATAATTGGTATCGCCGCATCCGTAAAAGTCTGAACTATTACAATATATCATTATTTAACCCGCACGGTGAATGCCGTCAAAAAAAATAAAAAATTGTAAACGCCAGAATCTCTATTTTTTGGTCACCTAATCTCCCACAAAAAATGAAATAAAAAGTGATCAAACCATGGCATGTACACCAAAATGGTATTATTAAAAACTACAGCTTATCCCGCAAAAAATAAGCCCTCATACCACTTAATTGACGAAAAAATAAAAAAGTTATGGCTCTCGGAATTAGGGGCGACACAAAATAAATTTTCTTTTTTACACATAGGTTTTTACTTGTAAAAGTAGTAAAATATAGAAAAAACTATACATATTTGGTATCGCCGTAATCGTATTGACCCGCAGAATACAGTTAACATGTTGTTTTAATTGCACAGTGAATTCCGTAAAAACGGCGCGCAAAAAAACATGGAGGAATCGCTGTTTTTTTCATTTTCTACCCCACAAATATTTTTTTTCCCATTTCCCAGTACATTATACGGCAAAATAAATGGTGCTACGAAAAACTACAATTCGTCCCGCAAAAATCAAGCCCTTATAGTACTATATCGACGGAAAAATAAAGACGCTATGGCTTCTGGAATGTGGGAAGGAAAAAACGAAAATGAAAATCTGAAAGTTGTTTATGACAGGAAGGGGTTAATTGTGAAAAATACCAAAATTTAGCAAAAAAAACAAAAAGGAAAATTTTTCTAAATTTAAAGAGGCTCTGTCACCACATTATAAGTGCCCTATCTCCTATATAAGAAGATCGGCGCTATAATGTAGGTGACAGTAATGCTTTTTATTTAGAAAAACGATCTATTTTAAACCACTTTATGAGCGATTTTTAGCTTTATGCCAATGAGTTTCTTAATGCCCAAGTGGGCGTGTTTTTACTTTAGACCAAGTGGGCGTTATACAGAGGAGTGTATGACGCTGACCAATCAGCGTCATACACTTCTCTCCATTCATTTACACTGCACTAGCGATATAGTTATATCATTATGTGCAGCCACATACACAAACACTAACATTACTGTAGTGTCCTGATAATGCATATACATCACTACCAGCCTGGACGTGATGTTTATTCAGAATCCTGTCATGTCTGTAGCGTCTCTGTGAGATTTACAGCAAGGCAAACGTAATCTTGCGAGATTACGATGTAACCGGTCATTTCAAACGAGATTACGCTTGCCTTGCTGGAATCTCACAGAAAAGATTCAGTAGTGTCAGGATTCTGAATAAACATCACGTCCAGGCTGGTAGTGATGTATATTCATTATCAGGACACTACAGTAATGTTAGTGTGTGTGTATGTAGCTGCACATAACGATATAACTATATCGCTAGTGCAGTGTAAATGAATGGACAGAAGTGCATGACGCTGATTGGTCAGCGTCATACACTCCTCTGTATAACACCAACTTGTTCTAATGTAAAAACACGGCCACTTGGGCATTAAGAAACTCATTAGCATAAAGCTAAAAATCGATCATAAAGTGGTAAAAATAGATTGTTTTTCTAAATAAAAGCACTGCTGTCACCTACATAACACCACCCATCTCCTTATGTAGGAGATAGGGCTCTTATAATGTGGTGACAGAGTCTCTTTAAATGTATCTGCTCGTAAGACAGGCAGTTATACCACACAAAATAGTTGTTAATGAACATTCCCCATATTTCTACTTTAGATTGGCATCCTCTTTTGAAAATCCTTTTATTTTTCTAGGACGTTACAATTCTTAGAACTTTAGTAGCAATTTCTCACATTTTCAAGAAAATTTCAAAAGGCTATTTTTACAGGGGCCAGTTCAGTTGTGAAGTGGCTTTGAGGGCCTTATATATTAGAAACCCCCAATAAGTCACCTCATTTAAATAACTTCACCCCTCACAGTATTCAAAACAGCATTTAGAAACTTTCTTAACCCTTTAGACTTCTCACATTAATTAAAGCAAAGTAGAGGTGAAAATGGCAAATTTCATATTTTTTTGCAGAAATTCATATTTAATCCATTTTTTTTGAAGCACAGAAAGTATTACCAGGGAAATGCAACTCAATATTTGCTGCCCAGGTTCTGCAGTTTTTAGAAATACCCTACATGTGGCCCTAGTGTGCTTATTGACTGAAGCCCAGGCCTCCGAAACAAAGGAACACCTAGAGGATTTTGGGGCCTTCTTTTTATTAGAATATGTTTTAGACACCATGTCAGGTTTGGAGGGTCCGTGCGGTGCCAAATCAGTGGAAATCCCCTAAAAGTGATCCCATTTGGGAAACTACACCCCTCAAGGAAATTATCTAGGGGTGTAGTGAGCATTTTGACCCCCACAGGTTTATTTCAGAGATTATTGGAAGTAGGCCGTGAAAATTAAAATCTACATATTTTCCAAGAAAATGCAGATTTAGCTAATTTTTTCTAATTTCCACAAGGACTAAAGGGGAAAAATCATCGCAAAATTTTTTAAGCAATTACATGTGGTCATAAACGGCTGTTTGGACACACGGCAGGGCTTATAAGGGAAAGAGCGCCATTTGGCTTTTGGTGCTCAAATTTAGCGGGAATTGTTTGTAGAGGCCATGTCGCATTTGCAAAGCCCCTGAGTGGACAAAACAGTGGAAACCCCCCATAAGTGACCCCATTTAGGAAACTACACACCTTGAGGAATTCATCTAGGCGTGTAGTGAGAATTTTGACACCACAGGTGTTTCATAGAATTTATTAGAATTGGGCAGTGAAAATAAAAACAATCCCTTTTCTTCAATAAGACGTAGCTTTAGCTCAAAATTTTTCATTTTCTCAACAAATAAAGGAAGAAAAGAACCCCAACACTTGTAAAGCAATTTCTCCCGAGTACGGCAATAACCCATGTGTGGTCATAAACTGCTGTTTGGGTACACGGCAGAGCTCAGAAGGGAAGGAGCGGCATTTGGCTTTTGGAGTGCAGATTTTGCTGGATTGGTTTCTGGGCGCTATGTCGCATTTGCAAAGCCCCTGTGGGACCAAACCAGTGACCCAATTTTGGAAACTACACCCCTCAAGGTATTCACCTAGGGGTGTAGTGAGCATGTTATCCCCCAGGTATTTGCAGAAATTGGTGTGCACACGATGTTGCAGAGTGAAAATTAGATTTTTTTTTTACATATATATGCCAATATGTGGTGCCCAGCTTGTGCCACCATAACAAGACAGCTCTCTAATTAGTATGCTGTGTTTCCCGGTTTTAGAAACACCATTTTAGAAACACCCTACATGTGGCCCTAATCTTTTGTCTGGACATTTGACAGGGCTCAGGAGTGAAAGAGTACTATGTAAAATTGAGGCCTAATTTGGCGATTTGCAAAGTATTGGTTGACAATTGCAGAGGCTGTGATGTGAAGTAATAAAAGAATACCCTGAGAAGTGACCCCATTTTGGAAACTGCACCCCTCAAGGTATTTATTAAGGGGTGTAGTGAGCATTTTCACCCCCCAGGTCTTTTCCATAAATGATTGCGCTGCGGATGGTGCAAATTAAAAAATGTACATTTCTCCCTAGATATGCAATTTTAGTGGCAAATATGTCGTGCCCGGCTTGAGACACACTCCCCAAAAATTGTTAAAAGGGCTCTCCCGGGAATGGGGATGCCATATATGTGGAAGTAAACTGCAGTTTGGGCACGCTATACGGTTCAGAGGGGAGGGAGCGCTATGTGGATTTTGCTTGGTAGGAGTATTACTGGTATTTCAGTTTATAATGAGGGCATATGTAAGCTGGGCAAAGTACATCAGGGGCATAGTCAGGTGGTATAATGATGGAGTAAAAATAAATAAAAAATAATCCATAGATGTGTGTTATGCTGTGATGCAATCCTTTCTGCACAGGCCAGTGTCGCACTGATAAATGTCCTTCCTTATCCCCCTTTTGGTCCACACTCCGCACCTTTGCAGTTTGGGGAATTTTGCTGGGAAAGTGTTGTCCTGGTATAATATGGGCACCCTCGCTTCCAGCAGATATGTTTGGGCCCTACCCTTCCTGGTTCCCTAATTTTAGGGCTTTGATAATTCGCCTCTTGAAACAGAAGAAATGTTCCTCTCGGGCCTGCACTACTGCATATTTTTTATTTCCTGACTTATTGGAGCCTTAACTAATTTTACTTTTTGATAGACGAGTGGTATAAGGGCTATTTTTTGGGGGGGGGGGACAAGCTCTAGTTTTTATTGGTACCATTTTGGGGTACATGCGACTTTTTGAACACTTTTTATCCTATTTTTTGGGAGGCCAGGTAACAATTTTGGCAAAGATTTTCAGGTTTTTTTTATACAGCGTTCACCATGCGTTATAAGTTACATGTTCACTTTATTCTGCAGGTCCGTACGATTCCTGTGATACCAAATTTATAGCACTGTCGCCAAGTTATGAGAACCATAACGTTTTAATTTTTTCGGCGACTTTTTGATCACTTTTTATTCCAATATATGTAGGGCAAAGTGACCAAAAAACAGAAATTCTGGTATAGTTTTTCAGTTTGTTTTTTTACGCCGTTCACCGCGTGGAATAAATAAAGTATTTTTATAGTTCACGTTACGGTCGCGGCAATACCAAATATGTATGGTTTATTTTTTCAATAACAAAGGACTTGATAATAGGAAAAGGGCGATTGTGTTTTATTTTATTACTTGAAACTATATTTTATATATGTATATATATATATATTTATTATTATATGTTTTTTAAAACTTTTTTTTCACACTTGTTTTTTTAAGTCCCACTAGGGGACTTGAAGGACCAACTGTTTTTCTAAAACATTGCACTACCTATGTAGTGCAATGTATTAGATCTGTCAGTCATTCACTGACAGCAAGCCGATTAGGCTTCGCCTCCTGGCGGGGCCACATTCGCTTCCGTAATGGCATAGCAGGAGGCTATTGTTAGGCCTCCTGTTGCCATAGCAGCAGTCGGCAGAGCTCCGGTTCCTGCCGTTACAGTTGGTCATCTTTAACATACATCTGACATCCACTGCTGGGCCGGGCCTGAATGGCTTCCATGCTAGGCAGACCGGGAGGCCAGTATTAGTCCTCCGGTTGCCATTGCGTCCACCGGAACCTCGGCAATTTCATTGCTGGGGTGCCGATGAGCTGCAAGCTCCTTAAATGCAGCGATCGCTTTTGACCGCTGCATTTAAGGGGTTAATGGCGGGGATCTAAGCTAATTTTGATCCCCGCCATTACAGCCGGATGTCAGCTGTAATACACCGTTACAGCTGTAATGGCACAGAGTCCGCTTCTGAGCTGGTGCCATCCATTTGTCATATGGATACGGCAAAATGCGGGAAGCACTAGCTTTCCATAACGTATCCATATGACAAATGTCGGGAAGGGGTTAAATGAACATGGCATTTTGTAAAGGGAATCGGTTAAGACTTTTCTTGCAGCCTGGGTGTGTAATTGTAACATGAACGTGACCAAAAAAAGGTTATGCGTTCTATATATATATTTTTTTTTATGTATTTAACTTGACGTATAATGAGGTGATTCCTGTTTTTGGCCCTGTTCACACTGGCGCTTATTTTGATGCAGAAACCGCTTTGGAAACCGCACCAAAAAAAGGATGAAATCACCGGCCATTGATTCCAATGGGAAGCAGAGGCAGTTTTTTTCCTTAGCAGCTTTTGGCCGCTCGTGTTTCCGCCTCCAACCTCCCATCGAATCAATGAGAGGCAGAAAAAACTTGCACCACTTTGTTTCCGAGTGTTTTTTCGCTGCGTTTTTTGCCTGTGGTCCTTGCATTAGCTTCAATGGTCGCTGGGCAAAGAATGCAGCGAATTCCTCAAGGAATTCTGAAGCAGAGGTTTACTGCCTGCAAAAAAATCTGTGTGAACAGGGCCTTTAGTTGTACTAGAAGTTAACATCCTTCCAGAATGCAGAAAGAAGAATGTATTATTATGGATTTTATTAATACTAGTAGTAGTAGTTGTATGTTCGTGAAAGTGTAGGTAACATCCACATTTAGAACGAATGTATTTTCAGTTGGATTTAGTGTCACCACATCATTGAATAATGATGATCCTTACCACTATCCTGAAGGATTTTTTTTAGGGTACCAGTGATGATAGAAATTGGAGTGTAAAGTATAAAGAATAAGATCTCTGGCATCAAAAAATACAGTAATTTAACTGGTTGCCGACACAGGACGAGAATATTCTTGTCATATGTGACAGTGTTCCGGCACGATCACCTCTTCTCTCCGCCGTTAACCCCTTGAATGCCACGATCAAAGTTGACTGCGGAATTCAAGGTCAAAATGAGAAGTGGGATCTCCCTTTGATCGCGTCACAGGAAATCCCTGTGACGCGATCGAGGTCCATACCTTGTATGGCCAGACAGCCCAGGGTCCATTGACCCCAGGACTGTCTGACCATATTTCCTGTTGTTAGGGCATACTGAGGTATGCCCTAACAACTGCCTGTGTACAATCAGTACACAGGCTAATACTCTGGCATATAGATATATGCCAGTACATTTAAGTTAAAAAATAAAAATCTGAATGAAAAATCCCTCTATGGGATTAAAAAAAAAGTAAAACTACTTTTTTTTTTTTAATTTTTATTAATGTTAAAAAATGTAATTCGTAAAAAAAATATACAGAAATGCTAATTTTATTTACAATAAATAAACTGTGCAAAATATAAGTCCCAAAACATGAAATAATATAGACCTATTTGGTATCGCCATGACCATAACAACCTGTACAACAAATGTATAACATTATTTATGATGATCGGTGTATGGTGTAAAAAAATAAATGAAAACTACAGCGGAACTGCTTTTTTTTTTTCTGCATTTTTGCCAAAACAAAAATTTCTATAGATTAAACGATAATGTAAATGTCCAAAAAAATGGCATTTACGTAAGGTACAACTCGTGCCACAAAAAACAGTCTCCTACATCTACGTCGAATAAAAAAAGTTATGAATGTTGGGATGCAAAGAGGGAAATATAAAAAAATGGTTCTGTCCTCAAGGGCTAAATTGGCCATGTCCTTAACCTCTTCACACGCTGTGCCACAACTGTACGTCCTGCAGAGGGCTTGCGTCCCGCACCAGGACGTACAGTTGCGGAGCGGTTCCCGAAGCACACTGTCCTAACGGACAGTGTCCGGGAACCGGGAGGTCAGCTGTCACTCCAGTCTTGCCGGTCAGCGGACCATCGCCGCTGATTTCGGCAATTAACCCCATAAATGCGGCGACCGATTGCGGTCGCCACATTTAAGGGGTTTGAAGCACATCGGCAGCCCCCACAAAGTGATTGTGGGGGCTGCCGATGCTTATGATGGCAATCGGAGGCCAGACAATGACCTCCAGGTTGCCATGTACGGAAGCCTCGGAGGAGCAGCCTCCGGCCGGTCCTCCGAGGCTTCCTGTCAGTGTGACTGTCACGTCACAATGATAGTTGGAATGCATTACACTTTGTAGGTAGTGTAATGTATTCCAGCAGCGATCAGAGCTACAACTCTAAATGTCCCCTAGTGGGACAAGTAAAAAAAAGTAATAAAAATGTTAAAATAAAAGTTATACGTTATATAAGCAAACACTGCATTTTTCACCGCACGATTAACACCCCAAAAAAATCAATAAAAAACTACACCAGAATCGCTATTTTTGGTTTCACCCCCCTCACAAAATAGAGAATAAAAAGTGATCAAAAAGTCGCATGTACCCGAAAATAGTACCGATAAAAACTACAACCCTTCCCGCAAAACACAAGCCCTTACACAGCTTTTTTGACTAAAAAATAAAAAAGTTATGGCTCTTAGAATATGGTGACACAGAAAATAAATTATTTTATGAAAAAGTGATTTTATTGCGCAAACGCTGCAAAACATAAAAAACCTATATACATATGGTATCGCCGTAATCGTACCGACCCACAAAATAAAGTAGAAATGTCATTTATAGCACACGGTGAACGCTGCAAAATAATAAACTAAAAAACATTGTCAGAATTGCTTGTTTTTGGTCACCCGGCTTGCAAAAAAATTGAATAAAAGGTGATCAAAAAAAATGCATGTACCCCAAAATGGTACCAATGAAAAGTACAGATTGTACTGCAACAAATAAGCCCTCACACAGCTCCGGTGGTGAAAAAATAAAAAAGTTCTGGCTCTCAGAATATGGCGATGCAAAATGTGCAGAGTGTCCAAAAAGCAGATAAGATCAGGGCTCCATTTATCAGTGCGACACTGGCCACATATCTATGAAATATTATTTATTTACCCCATTATTATACCGTCTTATTATGCCCTGATGTACTCCGCACAGATTACATATGCCCCCACATTATAAACTGAAATGCCAACAATACCCCAAACAGAACTATTACAAAGGAAAATCTGCGCTCCAAAAGCAAAATGGCGTCCCTCTCTTCTGAGCCCTGCAGCGTACCCAAACACCAGTTTGCGCCCACATATATGTCATCACCATACCCGGAGGAACCAGCTTAAAGTTTTATGAGGTACTTGTCTTCAGTGGCACAAACTGGGCACAACATATTATGCACTAAACTGGCATACCAGTGGAAAATTGCAATATTCACACCATCCGCTGTGCATTAACCCCTTTGCGCACTATGACTTAATAGCACGTCATGGTGCGGGGGTGATGTATGGAGCGGGCTCACGTGCTGAGCCCGCTCCATACGCTGTGGGTGTCAGCTGTGTATTACAGCTGACACCCAGGACTAACGGACAGGAACAGCGATCGTGCGGTTACAGAAGCCTGTAAAAATAACAATATACCGAAATACATTAGTATTGGGGACAGCTGACTAATAAAATGGGGACTAATAAAATGTGTAGAAGAATTAAACTTATTAGTAGTGAGAAAGAAAAAAGTTTAAAGTTAAAAAAAAACAACCTTTTCCCATTTTTCTGCTAAAGTAATGTAAAAAAATAAACAAAATTGTTATCGCTGCGTCCGTAAAAGGCCGAACTATTACAATATACCATTATTTAACTCGCACGGTGAACACCGTAAAAAACGTAAATAATTGAAACCGGCAAAATCGCTGTTTTTTTTGTCACCTTAGCTCTCAAAAAAAAATGGAATACAACTTTTTGATCACTTTTTATGTACCAAAAAATGGTACCAATAAAAACTACAGCTCGCCCCGCTAAAAATAAGACCTCCCACCGCTCAATCAATGAAAAATAAAAAGATACGGCTCTCAGAATGTGGTGAATCAAAACAGTTTATTTTAACAAATAGATTTTTCTTTGTAAAAGTAGTATAATATGAAAAAAACTATATAAATTTGGTGTCACCGTAATTGTATTGACCGCACGCCGAAAGCTGTAAAAACGAAAACCCCAAAAAATGGAATCCGATTTTTTTCCCTATATCAGCCCGCAATTAAGTTTTTTTTTCATTTTCCCAGTACATTTTATGCCACTTTGAATGGTGTCAATAGAAACTACAACTCCTCCCGCACTAAATAATCCCTCACACCACTCTACTGATGGAAAAAGAAAAAAGTTATGGCTCTTGGAAGGCGGGGAGTGAAAAACGAAAATAAGAAAGCAAAGAATGAATCAGTCCTGAAAGGGTTAATTCATTTCTAATGAAAAAAATGTATTACCCCATGTGGGGTATTTCCGTACTCGGGAGAAATTGCTTTACAAAGATTGGTTGTTTTTTTCTCCTTTATCCCTTGTGAAAATGAGAAAATTCAACATGTTAATGAAAAAAATTTGTGATATTCATTTTTGCGGCCTAATTCTAATAAATTCTGCAAGAGACCCATGGGGTCTAAATGCTCACTATACCCCTAGAAAAATTCCTTGAGGGGTGTTTCCAAAATGGGGTAACTCGGGGGGTTTCCACTGTTTTGTTCCCTCCAGGGCGTTGCAAACGCAACATGGCACCGAAAACCAATCCAGCAAAATCCATGCTCAAATCCAAATGGTTCTCCTTCCATTCTGAGCGCTGCTGTGGGTCCCATCAGCAGTTTATTACCACATGTGGGGTATTGCCGTAATCAGGAGAAAATGCTTTACAAATGTTGTGGTTATTTTTTTCCTTTATTCCTTGTAAAAATTAAAAATATCTATGCTTTTTCAGAAAAAAAGTAGATTTTCATTTTCACGGCCTAATTCCACTAAATTCTGCGAAAAAACCTGTGCGGTCAAAATGCTAACGAAACCCCTAGATAAATTCCTTGAGAGGTGTAGTTTCCAAAATGGAGCAACGTTTGGGGTGTTTCCACTGTTTTGGTCCCTCCAGGGCGTTGCAAATGCAGTTTATTACCACATATGGGGTATTGCCGTAATCGGGAGACATTGCTTTACAAATGTTGGGGTGCATTTTCTTCATTATTCCTTGTAAATATTAAACATTTCTATGTTGTTTCAGAAAAAAATGTTTACAGACTAATTCCAGTATATTTAGCGAAAAACCTGTGTGGTCAAAATGCTAACTATACCCCTAGATAAATTCCTTGAGGGGTGTAGTTTCCAAAATGGGGTAACTTTTGGGGTGTTTCCACTGTTTTGGCACCACAAGACCTCTTCAAACCAGACAAGGTGCCTAAAATTTATTCTAAAAAGAAGTAAGCCCAAAATCCACTTGGTGCTCCTTTGCTTCTGAGGCCTGTGTTTCAGTCCATTAGCACACTAGGGCCACATGTGGGATATTTCTAGAAACTGCAGAATCTGGGCAATAAAATATTGAGTTGCATTTTTCGGGTAAAACCTTCTGTGTTACAAAAAAATTTTTTCATTCAAAATGAATTTTGGCAAATAAAAATTCACGCCCACTGTATTCACCTATAATAGTGCTAGCTATAGTCCTGCCCCCAAACATTGCGATTTGTAGTGGTTTCCCATAATATTGCCATTGGCTCCCTCATAACAGCCTGCCATAGTACTACCCTGTAACATTGCCAGTCAATGTGCTCCCTCTTAATAGAAACAGTCTAAGGGCTTCATAACTTTACCAACCTCACTATTCATCCATAATAATGTCAGCTGTGTTGTTACTACAAGTTTATCCCCATATATTTTTGTCTGCAATTTTACCCCATAACAGTCACAGCAGCAGTGTTACTACATAACAATGACCGTTGCAGTGCTCCTTCTTAACATTGCCAGCCAAAAGGCATTTCCATAACATACCTAGTCAAATAGTTTCCCTATAATAGCCACCATGCTCTCTCCTAATATTGCCAGACACAATGACTTTTGTATATCATTGCCAGCCACATAGCCCTTTATATACCAGTGCCATACACAGCGCCCCTTATATACCAGTGACAGCTGCATTGACCCTATATAACCCTGCCAGCCATATTGCCTTATATACCATTCCCAGCAACTACGCCCCTTTATAGCAGTGCCAGCCATTTTGCACAGTGTCCCTAGATACTAGTGCCAGTAGCCGTTACAACCATAACCAGGGCTAGGGACTGTCCCACTTAGAAGCCAGTACCAGGCCTAATACCCAATCTAACCATGCTATCTGCAGAGCTCCCTATTTAAACATGCAAACCACAATTACAACTATTTGTCAGTACCATCTACCATGTCTCCCTGTATAACAGAGGAGAGGTTGGCATACAACTGACACGTTTCCTGGTCTGGAAAAATTGTCTCAAAGAAAAAAAAAGCCACTTGACTCTACAGTATAGAATATATAAAGTAATAACATGTAACAGGGAGTATAGAACTTTTACAAGGTCAAGGTACACACGATGGGGTAGTTTTACTATTGTGGCCGCAGCTGATTTTTGTCGCATTTTATTTTAGACTACAAAGTTTCTTTAAGAAATATCCAAAATTTAAATTTACTGCCTGGATAGAACGATTTTAAAATGAATTTTAATAAAGAATTGTTAAAATGGGCTCACATAGCCAAATTACAACAGGCTCAGCAGGGTGGTCAGCAGCAGAGACAGGTTTATTGCAGTGATAGGTAAAGTTCACCCCTAGACCAGCCTCTCCTATTATTTTATAATTGCTGAACCCAGCCTGCTGAATGATTCGCGCTACTCTGCGCTAATCCGTGCTAATCCAACGCGTTTCTGCACCCACTGGTATCTGTGGGGCATCATCAGGGATTAATTATGTTGTTTCTGCCGGCTCGCACAGTTCTGTGCTTAGTACACCTCCCGGCCCGTGCACGATTAAGATAGTAACAGTGCGATGTTACTATCTTAATCGTGCACGGGCCGGGAGGTGTACTAAGCACAGAACTGTGCGAGCCGGCAGAAACAACATAATTAATCCCTGATGATGCCCCACAAATACCAGTGGGTGCAGAAACGCGTTGGATTAGTGCGGATTAGAGCAGAGTAGCGCGAATCATTCAGCAGGCTGGGTTCAGCAATTATAAAATAATAGGAGACGCTGGTCTAGGGGTGAACTTTACCTATCACTGCAATAGACCTGTCTCTGCTGCTGACCACCCTGCTGAGCCTGTTGTAATTTGGCTATGTGAGCCCATTTTAACAATTCTTTATTAAAATTCATTTTAAAATCGTTCTATCCAGGCAGTAAGTTTACAATTTAACGGAACGGAAACAATTATATCTAGTCACAGTAATATATTATATTATTTAAGAAATATCCCTTTTATTACACCATTGGAAGTGTTGTGTCCTGTGTTGAAATACTAAAACTTTTTCAGTATGTCATGTTTTACTTGTATAAATGTTTAAGGTTTTTAGACACCTTTTTCCAAGTTTTAAGGCATGTTTGCTCACCTGCTAGTCCTGCGTGTAGCTAATGAGTTCTATATCTTCGGCCTTTGCTCTTTTGTAATAACCTTACCTCTTAAATTATAAAATCATAGTCCCGGCAGTGCCAGGATGGTACTAAAGCACTTTTCCTGAGGGTTAAAATTTACCTTGCTGAGAGTTCTGTGTTCTTCCCTCCTGAGATCAGCATACAAAAGACTTCTCTTACTACTTGGTTTTTCTGAACTGCTAAGTGAAAGGTGCCCCTGCTTCAAATTCAGGCTCACCTTACCCCTTCACCCATTCGTTAAGTGTGCTGTCTTGGTATTGTTTGTGATACTAATTTTTGTTTTGCTGTTACATACCTGCAAGTACTCCTATAAATATGACCGCTTAGATGACATATATAAAAAGAAGAATGTAATTATTACCCATTATTTATACAGCACATACAGATTCACAAAGTGCTGCGCAGATAGTTTATTCACACTGATGCCTATACTAGTCGACTGCTTTCAGGTGGATTTCCCTATCTAAGGCTCCATGCACACGACCATGCCCATAATTACGACCCATAATTATGGGCACGGCCGGCCGCGGACAACCCTTTTTGCGGGCGGTTCTCCCATTATAAAGTATGGGAGCACAGTCCGTAAAATATAAAAATAGGACGTCCTATTTTTTTCGGCACGTTTCTACAGCACGGAAGGTGGTAAATATACAGGAAGGTGTCCATCGGCCATAGAAACGAATGGGCCTGTAATTACAGGCCGTAATTATGGGAGATTTTACGGTCGTGTGCATGGGGCCTAAGGCACTCATTTATAGAGCACTTATAGAGTACCTAACCTTTCAGGTGACTTTTCAGTATAATCTATATATTATATGATTCTTATTCTGAATTTTGTGCAGTTTCCATCCAGTTTTCCCTGTGTTAGTGAGTGGAGACTAACTGCTATCATGTCTGCCATACAAAGCACACATAGAAAAGAACACATCCTAGTCCCCAATCTCTTTGTAGCACACCCTCAGATGCACTAACAGCATAGAGGAGATTATACAGCAGTAAAGAGCTGTGTTGCTGTGAATCCAGCACTGGGGTGAGAGATAACACTATCTAGAAGCTGCAGCAGCATCTCCGTGTTTGTTTCTGCCTCTCTAAGTCTGCTCCCTCCTCCCCTCTCTATAGACTTCTATAGGCAGCATGTAACCTGATCCCTCATTCGGGGTTCTCTGGAGGAGATGGATTTAGCAGTAAACTCAAAGTGAGTGAACATTTGGAGGATGAGGCAAGGGGGGGTGGTGTTTGAAAGAGGCATTTTTATCTAATAAGATATGTTACAAAGTGACCATTTAACAATAGTTCCACCTTCGACTGACTGCAGGCTTTTTCTCTCAGATTACAGTGGGTAAAAAATATTCTCCTAGCTCAAGTAGTAGCTGTTTAAATTCAAAGCCTTGTGAAATTGCACCACATTTCCAAATAAGGTTCATTAATGGACATGATCATCCCTATTCCCCGCGTAAATACCTTTCAGATGGATGTGCTCATCAGGCCATTCTACCTCATGGAGCATTCCACAAATGCGAAGCTATCGGCAGCACTTAAAACCTCTGGACATGTAATGCTTCCAAACTTTAGCTTTCACCAGGCAGTGTTATAAGAGACATTGATCTAGATCAAAATAATAATCTGTGTCTGTGACAGACGCTATTGGCAGCAGTTAGAAAATGGATATTGATGTGGATCATGCTTTTGATGACCGTGAGAGTCATTAATATAATTTGGGACTAAAAGGTGGGTCCTCCCACTTATTACATTACACTTATTATATTATTTCAAAGATGCGGCTTTATGCAATTTTCAACTAATTAATGTCTTTAACCCCTTCCCGCCAAATAACGTACAGTTATGTTATGTTACGTTACGTACAGTTACATGATGGGCACTAGTGTGTTAGCGCTTTCCCACGTAACTGTACATGGTGGTGATGGAGCTGGCTCAGAAGCTGAGCCAGCGCCATCACCGCCGGGTGTCGGCTGTATATTACAGCCGATTAACCCCTTAGATGCAGTGATCAAAAGCGATCGCTGCATCTAGATGGTGTGTAGCCTGTCGGCATGCTGATGGTTGCTGAGCTGAGCCTGCGTTATTAGCCACGGGTGTTAGCTGTTTGTCACAGCTGACATCCTGCTGTAACGGCCAGGACCGGAACTAGGCTCTGATCCGGCTGATTAACCCCTTAGATGCAGCAATGAAAAGCACTCGCTGCATCTAGATGGTTAGATCGCACCCGATAATTGCTAATGGCAACTATCGCCACCTGCGGGGGTGCCGATGGTTGCTATGGCAACCAGAGGCCTAACAACGGCCTCCTAGTACGGAAGCCTATTAGGCCACGCATGGAGGCGAAGCCTAATAGGCTTGCTGTCAGTGAATAGTTGACAGCTCTAATACACTGCACTTCAAGTTTGGAACAAAAGTTCCAGTTAGGGACTCGCAAGTGTGGGGATCCGTGACGAGGATTGCGAGCTTGCGTTCTTTTGGCCAAAATTACAAATAATACCCCATGTATTTTCCATGTTTACTTGTATTATATTTACTACTTTTTGGACACAGCCAGGTCTTCAATGCTGGGAGAGCGTGGTGTGTTGCTGTCTGGCATAGCAGGCAGGACAGCCCGTTCTATGTATTATCATGGTGTTACAAATAGGCTGCTACCAGGCTATATAGGGTGTGCCCCATGATTTACGCATTATCCCTCAATGTTTTACACACTGCACCCACACTTCATTCATCACTCACATTCCTGACCCTTTCAGTACTGCCCCCTATATTTCACACATATTATTACTCCTTGCACATTATACACAATAAATTTATTTTTTACTACTTATCCCATGCACCACACGCCACTCCCCTCAATGCTAGTGGGTGTGGCTATTATTATTTAACACACCTGAGCACTTTCCTTCAGCAGCATTTTTTGACCTGGCTGCGTCCTTTTGCGATTATACCGGCCCAATTTGTGAGTATGGCCATATTTTGTGTTTTTAATCATTGATGCTGTATGCATCTATCTGATTGGTCGTGTCGTCACCGTGGGGCCGTCTCTTTCGGTGGGTGTCATCTTTGACGTGTTACTTACCGATTGGCTTAGCCCTTTATGACGCAATCATTGAAGGTGGGGCCTTTGCCGTATAAGGCTCTAGGGTTTTCCCGGCGCGCGCTAGACCAACATCAGTGTCTAGTGCAAGCCGTAAAATCAAATAAACAGCATAATATGTGCTGACCGGCATTTTAGTTTATCAGGAAATTTATACCCCTGAGGACGCTCCCCTATGTTTTAGGGGCGCAGAAACGCGTTGGGAATTTTGTCTACTTTTGGCAATCAGACCAACTAATATTTGTTAGCACGTGTACTAGTGAGGCGATGTGTTAACTAATATCAGCTATCCTAGGCACTTGTTACTTGGTGCACTTTCACTGTGCATATCGCCTACGCTTCTCCGTGCATCCATGATCTGTGTTGCCAACGCCTGTACCCAGATCTTTGGCATTTAGTGCCCTACTATTTTTAATAAAGTTTTGTCAATAAAATTATTTTAAACGTTTAGATAGGCAGTGAAATTGTATATTATATATTTAAACGTATACCTCCTACACTGATAATTTTGGAATCTTTTTGGTCACTTTATTTGGCAAAAAATGAAATAAAAAGTGATCAAAAAATCCCATGTACCCCAAAATGGTACCAATGAAACCTCACACTACCCCAGTGGGGAAAAAAAGAAAAAAGTTCTGGCTCTCAGAATATAGCGATGCAAAATGTGCAGAGCTTTCCAAAAGTGGATAAGATCTGGCACCATTTATCGCGACACTGGCCACACATCTGCAGATTTTTATTTATTTACCGCATTATTATACCACCCTAATATGCCCTGATGTTCTCCGCACTGCTTACATGTGCCCCCACATTATGGACTGAAATACCAGCAATACCCCAAACAGAACAACTACCTAGCAAAATCTGTGCTCCAAAAGCGAAATCGCGCTCCCTCCCTTCTGAACCCTACAGCGTGCCCAAACATCCGTTTACATCCATGTATATGGCATATACAACAGTTTGAGGTAATTGTTTTTAGTGGCACAAAGTGGGCACAACATATAGATGTAGCCGTCTTTACCTTGACTTTTAAATAAACAGTGGCTAGATCTCTTGACTTTTTCAATGACTTTTCAATGGCTTTTGTTGTGTGATATCACGCTGCAGCAAGTTATCAGAATCAAGTTAAAGATGGCTACATCTGTATTGTGCACTAAAATGGCATATCAGTGGAAAATTGCAATTTAATTTTCACTTTGCACCATTCACTGAGCGTTCATTTCTAAAAAAAACACAAAAAAACTGTGGGGTCAAAATGCTCACTACACCTCTTTAAAAATGCAGTGATGGGTGCAGTTTCCAAAATAGGGGTTACTACTTGGGGGTGGGTGTTATTATTTAACCCCAGAGCCCTGCCATTGTGGGCCAATGCTGTGAAAATCACCAAAATATGCATCACGTGCGCATTTGCTCTTTCAGTACTTGAAATGCCTTGACGGGTGTAGTTTACAAAATGGGGTCACTTCTTAGGGTTTTCCACTCTACTCTGGTACATAAGGGAGCTCTGCAAATGCGACATGGCGCCTGTACACCAGTCCAGCAAAATTTTATTTCTAATTTTCACTGCCTAATTCTGATAAAATCTATGAAACATCTGTGAGATCAAAATGCTCCCTACACCCCTAGATGAATGCCCTGAGGTCTATAGTTTCCAAAATGGAGTGACTTCTCAGGGGTTTCTACTGTCCTGGTACCTCAGGGGCTCTGCAAATGCGGCATGGCACCCAAAAAGCAATCGGGCAAAATCTACATCCCAAGTAGCATGTGCGGTGCGTCCAAACAGCCCTGCGGTGTGTCCAAACAGCAGTTTATGACCACATATGGGGTATTGCCATGCTCGGGATAAATTGCTTTACAATTGTTGGGGTGTTTTTTTTCTCCTTTTATTCCTTGATGAAATTAAAAATTTTCAACATTTAAGTGGATAGAATGTAGATTTTCACTTTCACTGCCTAATTCCTATACTATACCACTAGAAAAATTTCTTGAGGGGTGTAGTTTCCCAAATGTGGTCACTTTTGCGGGTTTTGCACTATTTTGGCCCTTCAGGGTCATTCCAGCAAATCTCGAGCTCCAAAACTCAAATGGTGCCCCTTCCTTTCTAAGCCTTGTGTCCAAACAGCCGTTTATTACCACATATGAGGTATTGCTGTGCTCAGAAGACTTTGCTTTACAAATGTTGGGTGCTTTTTCTCCTTTATCTATTTTGAAAATTAAAAAATATGAGTTAAAACTACATTTTATTAGAAAACAATTAGATTTTCAATTTCACGGCCTAATTCCAATAAATTTAGCAAAATCCGTGTGGGGTCAAAATGCTAACTATACGCAGGGAAATATTCCTTGAGGGGTTTAGTTTCCAAAATGGGGTCACGTTTGGGGGGTTTGCACTGGTTTGGTCCCTCCAGGGCGTTGCAAACACGACTTGACACTGAAAACCATTCCAGCAAAATCTGCTCTCAAATCCAAATGGCACTCCTTCCCTTGTGAGCCCTGCCGTAGGTCCAAACAGCAGTTTATTACCACGTGTGGGGTATTGCCGTAATCGGGAGAAATTGCTTTACAAATGTTGGGTTGTTTTTTCTCATTTATTCCTTGTAAAATGTAAACATTTCTACGTTTTTTCAGGAAAAAATATATTACAAATGAATTTTGGCCCAAAAAACATTTACAATTTCACCTCTACTTTGCTTTAATTCCTGTGAAAAGCTTACGGGGCAAAGAAACCTTCTGAATACTGTTTTGAATACTTTGAGGGTGCAGTTTTTAAAATGTGGTGACTTATGGGAACTTTCTAATATATAAGGACCTCAAAGTCACTTCAGAACTCAACTGGTCTCTGAAAAAATTGCCTTTTGAAATTTTCTTGAAAATGTCAGAAATTGCTGCTAAAGTTATAAGTATTGTAACGTCCTAGAAAAATAAAAGGACTTTTAAAAAACGATACCAACATAAAGTACAGGTTTGGGAAATGTTAACTAGTAACTATTTTGTGTGTTATTACTATCTGTCTTACAATCAAATACATTTAAATTTAGAAAATTGCAAATTTTTGCACATTTTCCCTGAATTTTGGTGTTTTTCACAAATAAACATTGAATATATCGACCAAATATTACCACTAACATAAAGTACATTGTGTCATGAGAAAACAATCTCAGAATCGCTTGGACGCAACTGTACGGAGTGTCCATGACAGCTGACATTCCACTGTTGCCGATCAGCGGCTCATCGCCGCTGGTTTTGGCAATTAACCCCTTAAATGTGGTGCTCGACTGCGATCGCCGCAATTAGGGGGTTTGTAGCACATCAGCAGCCCCCATGCAATTGTGGGGGTTGCTGATGCTTGTGATGGCATCCGGGTCTGCAATGTATGGAAGCCTATGAGGACCAGCCTCTGACGTCACACTGACAGTTGGAATACATTACACTGCCTAGGTAGTGTAATGTATTCTAGGAGTGATGAGAGCTGCAGGTAAAAGAAAGTGTATAAAGTAAAAAAAAAAAGTTAATAAAAATGTTTTACAAAAGTGTAAAAATAAGGTGTTTTTTTTTCCTACAATAAGTCATTAATTATATTTGGTATCACCGCATTCGTAACGACCCAAACTATAAAACTATAATATAATTTTTCCCGCATGGTGAACACTGAAAAAAAATAAAACGAAAAACTATGCCAGAATCACTATTTTTTGGTCACCACCCCTCCCAAAATATAGAATAAGAAGTGATCAAAATGTTGCATTTACCCCAAAATAGTACCAATAAAAACTACAACCTGTCCCGCAAAAAACAAGCCCTTACACCGCTTTTTTGACTGAAAAATAAAAATGTTAGGGCTCTCAGAATATGGTGACATAGAAAATAAATTATTTTATAAACAAGTGATTTTATTGTGCAAACGCTGCAAAACAAAAAAAAACTATATACATATGGTATCGCCGTAATCGTACCGACCCACAGAAAAAAAATTATAGTGCATAATGAACACCGTAAGAAATATAGAATTTAAAACGCCCAAATCTGTTTTTTGGTCACCTTAGCTCTAAATAAAATGTAATAAAAAGTGATCAAAAAGTTGTGTGCACCAAAAAATTTTACCAATTGGTTTCCCAGTACATTATATGGTACTTTAAATGGTGTGAATAGAAACTACAACTCTTTCCGCAAAAAATAAGCCCTCACACCACTCTGTTGATGGAAAAATAAAAAAGTTATGGCGTTTGGAAGGCGGGGAGTGAAAAACTAAAATGCAAAAGCAAAAAAGGATTAGTCCTGCAAAGGTTAATTTGTAATAAAAAAAACAATTATTACCACATGTGGGGTATTCCCGTACTCGGGAGAGATTGTGTTACAAATTTTGGGCTGCATTTTCTCCTGTATCCCTTGTGAAAATAAAAAAATTATACGTTTTAATGGACAAAAATGTTGATATTCATTTTCACGGCTTAATTCCACTAAATTCTGCAAAAAACCTGTGGGGTTAAAATGCTCACTATACCCCTACAAAAATTCCTTAATGGGTGTAGTTTGCCAAATGGGGTCACTTTTGGGGGGTTTCCACTGTTTTCGTCCATCCAGGGCATTGCAAACACGACATGGCACTGAAAACCAATCCAGCAAAATCTGCGCTCAAAAATTTAAATGGCGTTCCTTCCTTTCTGAGCCCTGCTGTGGGTCCAAACATCCGTTTATTACCACATATGGGGTATTTCCGTAATCAGGAGAAGATGCTTTCTTTTCAGAAAATTCGATTTTCATTTTCACAGACTAACTCCAATAAATATAGCAAAGTACCTGTGGGGTCAAAATGCTCACTATACCCCTAGATAAATTCCTTGAGGGGTATAGTTTCCAAAATGGGGTCACTTTTGGGGAGTTTCCACTGTTTAGACACCACAAGACCTCTTCAAACCTGACATGGTGCCTAAAATATAATCTAGAAAAAAGGAGGCCCCCAAATCCTGTAGGTGCTCTTTTTCTTCTGAGGCCGGTGTTTTGGTCCATTAGGACACTAGGGCCAGATGTTGGATATTTCTAAAAACTGCAGAATCTGGGCAATAAATATTGATTGTGTTTCTCTGGTAAAACCTTCTGTGTTACAGAAAAATATGTATTCCAAATAAATTTCTGCAAAAAAGATTAATTTGTAAATTTCCCCTCTACATTGCTTTATTTCCTATGAAGCGCCTAAAGGGTTAAGAAACTTTCTGAATGCTGTTTTGAATACTTTGAAGGGTGCAGTTTTTAAAATGGGATGACTTATTGAGGGTTTCTAATGTATAAGGCCCTCAAAGCCACTTCACAACTGAACTGGCCCCTGTAAATATAGCCTTTTGAAATTTTCTTGAAAATGTGAGCAATTGCTGCTAAAGTTCTAAGCCTTGTAACGTCCTAAAAAAATAAAAGGACGTTCAAAAAACGATGCAAACTTAAAGTAGACATATGGGAAATGTTAACTAGTAACTATTTTGTGTGGTATTACTATCTGTTTTACAAGCAAATACATTTACATTTCGAAAAATGCACATTTTTGCAAATTTTCTCTAAATTTTGGTGTTTTTCACTAATAAATATTGAATTTATCGACCAATTTATACAATAAACATAAATTTAACATAAAGTACAATATGTCACGAGAAAACAATCTCAGAATCGTTTGGATAGGTAAAAGCATTCCAAAGTTATTACAACATAAAGTGACACATGTCAGATTTGAAAAAATCGGCTGTGCCACAAGGCCAAAACCGGCTGTGTCCTAAAGGGGTTAGTGCCAAAACAGGCTGGGTCCTAAAGGGGTTAATGGCAAAACAGGCTGTGTCCTTAAAGAGGCTCTGTCACCACATTATAAGTGCCCTATTTCCTACATAATGTGATCGACGCTATAATGTAGGTGACATCAGCTGTTTTTATTTAGTAAAACTATCTATATTTACCACGTTATTAGCGATTTTAGCTTTATGCTAATTACTTTCTAAATGCCCAACTTCGCATGTTTTTACTTTAGACCAAGTGGGCGTTGTACAGAGGAGTGTATGACGCTGACCAATCAGCGTCATACACTTCTCTCCATTAGTCAGCGCATAGGGTTTCCTGCTAGATCAGTATGTGCTGTCTTATGCTGACACAATAACGTTGCTGAAGTGTTTTGACAGTGAATAGACATTCCTTCCAGCTAGGACGGGATGTCTATTCACAATCCCGACACTTCTTTAACGTTTCTGTGGTACTTACAGCACAGCAAGCGTAATCTCGCTGTAACCTGTCATTTACAGCGTGATCTCGCGAGATTACGCTTGCTCTGCTGTAAGTACCACAGAAACATTACCGAAGTGTCGGGATTGTAAATAGACATCCCGTCCCGGCTGGAAGGAATGTCTATTCACTGTCTAAACACTTCAGTAATGTTAATGTTTCAGTATAAGACAGCACATACTGATCTAGCAGGACCCCTATGCGCTGAGTAAATGAATAAAGAGAAGTGCATGACGCTGATTGGTCAACGCCCACTTGGTCTAAAGTAAAAACACGCCCACTTGGGCATTAAGAAAGTAATTAGCATAAAGCTAAAATCGCTCCTAACGTGGTAAAAATAGATCGTTTTTCTAAATAAAAAGCACTGCTGTCACCTACATTACAGCGCCAATCACATTATGTAGGAGATTGGGCACTTATAATGTGGTGACAGAGTCTCTTTAAGGGGTAATGGGAATTATCCTAATATGGCTGGATACCATATTGGGGATTGTTGAAAAAGTTGCACAGTTGATACAATTTGTATATAGTTTCCTCACTTTAGTTTAGTTGATAGACATAATCTTAAACTTAATTCTTTCCTGCATACTATATGAATTCCTTATCTTGGCATAACTGCATTTAGATTATTTTTCTTTATATTTTAAAAACATTATGCCTTTAACGACAGACAGAGATCTCGTTTGCAATCCCTTAATGGCTAATCAGTTATTTTGTTATAGATGAGAAGCTTTTTTTTTAACATTCAATGATTCTTCCTATGGTTGGCTTAAATTTAGTTGCTTTGCATATTAACAATGCTCTTGGATCCTAAACTGATATCTGTTTTAAGTTTATATTGTACCTAATGTTTTTGGCTCTCCCATTCAGGATCCACGTAAATCACATTTCAGGCCAATCTGGCAGTATATATTTCTATATGTCCTTAAAATGTATATATCCTAACTTCATTTTGAAATACCCCTTTCCAACTTTGTTACGATCTGTGTTATCTTACTGGTGTTTTACTTGCCTGCATCGATGATTGTGTTTTTTAGACACCATCCTTTTCTCACGTAATACCCACCTTACAAGCTGGTGGGTTTTAAACTTATTTAACCGCTTCTCATCACAGCACTGACTTTTCACATCCTAATAGACAGTGCCACTTTTTACAAGGACTTGAATAATAGTCTTCCTGTTCCTACTCTCACTTCGTTCCAGTGGTCCCCCTTCTCCTTGTCTTTTTGCTGCTGACATAGCCCTTGGCACTTGTCCAGTAATAGCTGAGCCAATAGATTTGGGGGGCTCCCTTTGCCACTTGCCCGCCAGCCCTAGAATTGGGGTTTTAATATTGATGGTTTTATATGATGGCTAAGGGTCTAACAATGGTCTCCAGGGCTTTCCTTAAATAATACATGTTAGGGTATACCTTCGGTATGCCGTAACACAGGGATCAGCAACCTTCGGCACTCCATTTGTTGTAAAACTACAGTCCCCAGCATGCCCTGACAGCATTTGGCTGAAACAATAAAGCCTTTGGCTGTCAGAGCATGCTGGGAGTTGTAATTTCTCAACAGCTGGAGTGCCGAAGGTTGCTGAACCCTGCGTTCTAACAGATGCCTGCAGTCTTATATTGGAATGAACTGTTTTGGGGTTTTTTTCAAATAATTTGCGTTTGCCTTAATATAAAATAACAACGCGTAAGATAAATATGTGAATGAAGATGTTTGTTTTTTTTAAACTTAAAATTAGAAAAGATATGGCTGAGAGAATACAGGGAGGGTAAAAAAAAATATGTACCTGTAGTCCTTAAGCCCTAAATTGTCTTGGCCCTTAAGGGGTTATCTATGGCTTGTTCACATTGTCATTCACCATGAAGATTTTCCAATTGTGGGGTTAACTTAAAGCGTCTCATCTATCGGGTTTCCCTATGTGACACATCATAGGATAGTGGTGGGGAAGCTGAGCTCGGGGACGTCTTTTTATTCTATAATTCAGTCGTTTCATGTAAATAGCTGTATAAATACTGCCAGGATTCATAGAGGGAGCTTGTGAATCCTATTTTCCCCCACCCACACGGGGTGATTGACTGCCTTACCTGTATGAGTTTAGATAAAGGAATAGTTTTCGAACACTGCATGTGGGTGGAGGAAGCGGGATTCACAGGCTTTCTCTACAAATTCTGGCCGCATTTATAAAAACAATGTACACTAATCTACTGAATCAAATAATGAAAGACTATATATCTCCGAGCTCAGTATCTCCCCCCCCCCCATCATACTGCCTTCAGATAGGAGACCTTAAGGATCCACTTTAACATGAACATTACAGAGTACATTTCCAGGGGAGTAAATTTAAACTTTTTAGAACACACCCATTAGAAATTATCGGAGCACGAAAAAAAAAAATCCCTTTAATTATCAAGTTCTTGCAGTCTTTGAACACTTACCCATATTCTATTGCATGTTACAATTGGTTTCAATACAGCTGGTTCATTTCAGCAAGACGAAAATGTCTACCTACCACCAGCTTGCTTTGTTCCTGACCACGCTATGCATTTGTTCTATTACATACATCCTTGCAACCCACACACTTTTAGTAACTTGGACTAACCGAGGGACTTAAATACACAGATAAATAGAAAACACGACGTTAACCTTCCAGCTCGCTGCATGAACAAGATAATGGAGCTCTGTGATTGCACTGGAGAGCATAATCCTCTCAAGTGAGGTGCCATGTGTCTTTGTACTTGGTTTTCAAAACTTTCGCTTCAAGTCAAGAAATAGATTTTTTTTATTTTTTATTACAGAAGATCTTTTCATTTCAAAGTTAAACTGCAGGTTTTTGAAATAAGGAAAGCGGTGCTCTAAGTGGAACAAAACTGCAGAGGATAATTACTGTGGTATATCAGAGAAGTGAATGGATCCCCATTAGTCGTAATGTTATGTCTGCTGTCAGTCAGCTAATATCCACAATAACCAAAGTGTTTCCTTTCTGCGGTCTCCTGCTTAAGCATTAGCAACTTGAAACAGAAATTTGAGATACAGTCGTTTTTGTGTGTTTGACGTATATATATTTTACTGTAAAAGTTTTCAGGACCACTCTGTGCTATTCCCTTTAACTATTTCTTAAGCTGTATTGTGACTACAGCTACGTTTGATGTATTACTATGTTCTATATTACTATACGCGATGAAGACCCATGAAATGCATTGAACGTTTACATTTTAGGGCCCTTTAACCCCTTAACGACCACTAATACGCCTTTTCACGGTGGGCGTTAAGGGTACTTATGCCAGAGCGCCGCCTTTTCACGGCACTGTGTCATAAGCCCGGCACAGGCTAAAGCGGATGTCGGGCGGTCTAAAGACAGCCGATGGCTGGCAATCGCAGGGCGCCGATGGCTTCTGTGGCAGCTGGGGGCCTAACAAAGGCCCCCAGGTCTGCCTGTAGTGGATGCCTGCTAGGCCATGACTGAGGCATGACCTAGCAGGTGCCTGTCCGTTTTACACGGACAGGCAATAATACGCTGCAATAGAGAGGTATTGCAGTGTATTATAAAAGTGATCAGAAGATCGCATAGTGAAGTCCCCTAGTGGGACTAAAAATAAAGTTAGCAAAAAGTTTAATAAAGTTTATAAGAAAAATCTCAAATTAAAAAAAAAATTAAAAACCCACTTTTTCCTATATGAAAAAAAAATAAAAAATGTAAACATTTACACATATTTGGTATCGCTGTGTCCGTAATGACCCCACCTATAAAGGTATTATGCTATTTAACGCGCACGGTAAAAAACTAAAATTAAAAAATAATGCCAGAATTGCTGTTTTCAGTTCATCCTGCCTTCAAAAAAATGTGCTAAAAAGTGATCAAAAAGTCGCATATACTCCAAAGTGGTACCAATAAAAACTAGAAGTTGTCTCGCAAAAAACAAGCCCTCATATAGCTGCATCGGCGGAAAAATTAAAAAAGCTCTTAAAACATGGCGACACAAAACAAATAATTTTGAAAAAAAAGTGTGTTTACTATGTAAAAGTAGTAAAACATACAAAATCTATATAAATTTTATCGCCACAATTGTAATGACCCACTGAATAAAGTTATTATTTATACCACACAGTAAACAGCGTAAATCTAAGATGCAAAAAAGTGTGGCAAAATTTGTTTTTTTTTCCATTACACCTCCAAAAAAGTTAATAAAAGTTAATCAATAAATTATATGTACCCACAAATAGTGCTATTAAAAAATACAATTTGTCCCTAAAAACAAGACCTTATACAGCTATGTTGACGCAAAAATAAATAAGTTCTAGCTTTTGGAATGTGACGATGGAAAAACTTAAAAAATAGCTTGGTCATTAAGGTCTAAAATAAGACGGCCATTAAGGGGTTAAATATTCAGAAAATAAAACCACTAATTCCACTTTTGAGGCACACGTGTCGGTACTATCCCGGAGACGACTATCACTAATCGCTTGTGTCTGTGATATATTTGTTAAAATGTTGCGAGGCTCATTATAATATTGAAATAACTTAATGGCATAAGCTAATACCAAGGACTGCTCAGCACCAGTTCGGACTTGATATAACCGTGTCTAATAATAATAACATGTGAAGCTGTGTCGGCACGTCACCAACTATACAGCTTCCTGCACCACGTGACTGTGTTTTTATCTGGTGGTACCGGGCAGAATTGAAGGTACAACTATGTTAGTAAGTTATTTTTTATTATGTTAGGAAATCAATGCTCCGTATTTGCTTGCCTGCAGATAACCCCTTTTAATTTTGAAACTCCAAACTAGACCTCTTGCTTAATTATAGGACCAGACACCCTAACTTCAGACCCCAGACCAGACTCCTAAGAAATGTATACCCCAGATACGACTGCAGATACTAAATTACTTCAGACCCTCCTAATTTATTTCAGACCTCTATTACTTCAGACAACAGACCCCTAAATAAATTTGGACCCTAGTCCAGACCCCTACATCACTTCAGACACCAGACCTTCAAATGAATTTCAGGCCCCAGACTAGACCCCTTAATTATTTCAGAACACTATTTAGGGGGATCGGTGGGTGATTACTGTTGAAGGCTTTGTGAAGTCCAACCTTATGGAGACGTGAGGAGGATATGATTGAAATGAATAGAAGTAGCGTTTAATTTGTATTTCGAGTAGCATTACATTTCGAGGACAAGTTTATTTTATATTTCGTTTTCTATAGTTATTTCTCCAATGCTTGGTTTCAGACCTTTTCTTGATTTTCAGGTCCCATAATGCTCTATAGAGGGAAAAGTACATTCTCTATTATCAAACAAATCCTTATTTATGCCTTATTCACACATACCTATTTCTGTCCATGTGCTGTCCGGTTTAACAATGGACAGCACAGTGGCCCATGCAATTCAATTGGGCTTGTCACATATCCTTTTTTTTTTTTTTCACGGAGCATGTACATTGTGAAAAGCTCACAACACGTCCTATTCTAGTCCATTTTTGTGGACCAGACTCGCCCATTAAAGTCTATGGGTGCGGGAAAAACGGACAGCACATAGACTACATCCGTGTGATGATTGCTTTTCATGGATCAGTTGCTATAGAAATGCAGGAAAAAAAGTAAAACCAGGAAGGACTTACAGAGGAGGAAAAAGAATGAGAAAATGGGTGACACATGGAGACAAAACCTTTTACGGTTTTTTGCAAATTAGACACACTCATGTGAATAAAGCCTTACAGAGGTTGAATGAGATTAGAAAAAAGGGATTACTGTTTTTTTTTGTTTTTTTTCCAGAAACAGTGCCACTCTTGTCCTTTGGCTGTGTCTGGTATTGCAGCACAGCCATAATCCTGTGAACAGAGCGGAGTAGCAATACCAGACACAGCCTATGAACAAGAGTGGTGCTGCTTCTGGCAATTAGCAGAGCCTTTTTCTAATCTCATAGAATTTTTTTAAGGGAAGCATATATTATATTCTTTAGAGGTTACATTTGTTGCAAATGGTGTAAACTGAGCTTGGAAACTAGAAATTAACCTGTTATGATTTCAAATATTTCAACGTTTGATGGCAAAGAGTTCTCCATGTGTAACAGACCAAAATAATTTCATTACCATTTTGCTTCCGTTTTGGGTTATAAAAAAAAAGAAATGGAGAAGTTATGACGTTATCTCATAATGATTTTTTGGTAAAATACAGATGAAAAAGGGACTTGAAAATATTACTTAATAAGAATTCTTAAGAAAATAGTGAACCTGCAATAAACCTAGGGCTCAGCCAAGTCAAGATACTTATTCTTTCTGTTGGAAGGTTGCTCAAGCAGTAAATGTGATGAGCATAAGTTGGAGATACAGTTCAAGTACCAAGACCAAATTGGTTGGTATTTCCTTAAAATAGATACAGTTTTAAAGGCCGCTTACGAAGTCTAATTGGGAATACATTTTTTTTACTAGAAACATCTACATATCTTGAGTAACTATTTCGAGAACCACAAGAAAAACACGGTACAAAATATATGTTAACTCTAAATCTGCTATTGACTCAGCAAAGAAATGGACTAGAAGTGTACATCCCATCATCATTTATATAGATGTGGTCCACCTTGATGATTATCCGGTAAAGTTAATGAAGATAATGGTTGGGCTCCTGGTAAAAGTTCCCGTTGATCTGCAGCAGGAGATTTTGACTGCCGTTTTTACATCGAAGTCTGTAACCCTCTCTGAAGCTCTCAACATTGAACTACTCTTTCTTTCTGTTGCCTTGGTTACAATCCAGATATCCACTTAAATCTTTTTACAGTAATTGGTTACCTATATCTTCCTAAAAGTGGAGGAAGGGTTATTATTTGTAATGCAATGCTTTACAACCCATCTAATCCCTTACTGAAACGTTTCTTTCTAGCTCGTCTCATCCCTTCACGTACTAGTTGTTTGCTTTTTTTCAGCACTGATATCAGAGGGCTCAAAATGTTATTATGAAACAATTATATTGCTGCAGAGTCTTGTGGTAACTTAAGGCACGATGTCCTGTAGAATGTAATTAAAAGTTTTTCTATAAAAATATGTCTCCACTTTCTTTTCATTGTGTAACATTTAATTCCAGCCTGTCAATCACTTACCAAGAGTGTCGGCTCTAAAATACAGTGTACAATGAGGAAAATTGATCAATGTATTTACGCCACTTTTTTAAGACGAATGCCATTTTTACGAAGCCCCTTCTGTACCACTTTCTCTTTTAAATATAAAGGAGTGAAGGGTGGGGGGTAGCGATGTAATTAAAACTAGACTTTTATTGTATACATTAAGATATATGCATCTACATGCTTGTATATTTTTATACTTTATGTATGATTAAAAAATGAATAACAGTAGTATGTTAGGTGGATAGTTGGCTATTCCACAGGACAGATGCTGGTAGTCCCCGCTCTGCTTAAATTGTTTATACCAGCTTCACCACATTAGAGTATTAATTGTACACTAAGCCTTCTTATTTTGATACAAATACTCCTATTCATCAATGTCTGTTTGCTTACACATTCTGTTCATTGATGACTTATCATTCTGTACAGCGTCTATATTAGATGCTGTGTAATCCCCAGCATGAGACCAGGAGAAGGTGGCCAGCCTTGTCCACCACTCCTGTCACCCTCGGAGGTATATGTATTTTTCCACCAAAAAATGCCAGATGTGTATTCCTTAATCAGGCTACTAGCCCCCAAAAGAAGTCAAAATTCACTCGGCGAAACGCGTGTCGGGACGCTATAGTAGTATGTTAGGGACAGTCAACATTACCACAAGGGTTAGCTAGTAGCCTGATTAAAGAATACATCTCTGGCATTTACTGGCAGAAGAATACATATACCACCGAGGGTGACAGGAGTGGTGGACTAACTAAAATGTATTTATCCATATCGTGCATTTAAAAAAAATTTAACAAAAACTTGTGTAACTTCAAAATAAAAAATTTCGTATTACATGACCCGATGACCTGATTCACTTTTGTTCTCTGTTCCATACTAGTCGGACACTTTTTTTTGTACATTTAACATCCTTGTTAAAAATATAATTTGTAACACAGGGCTACAATTTTTCGTCTTGAGTAACTGACTTATTTCCCCAATAACCCTAAGTGCTGGGTTGAAAGGAATCTCCTTCCCCAAAATGGAACCAATCTGTTCTCCAACCTTTATCCAATTTCTAACCAATCTTGGACACCACCATAATAAGTGTATCAAGTCTGCATCAGTTTCAGCATTTTGGGCATAAATCCTGCATCATTTGTGCTACTGTATCTTTAAAAAAAAAAAACTTTGGTTTATAATAAATTGCTTAAACCAGTGGGTCAAGTTCAAAGATATTTTATTTACCTCCTTATGCTATTTTTCTTTTGAAATATTGTCATTTCTAGGAATGGTAAGTCTCACAAGAAGCTTATGTAATGAAGATATCACCCCCTTTCTATTTTCAAGTGATTGAAAAAAAAAATCACACTAGGGAAAAATTGTAAATAATTCTTTCTTTACTTTAAAGTGCCTAAATGTTCCAAAGTTTAGGGACATTATTAGCCTTACTTATTATATCAAAATAACATAATAAGTCTGTTAACAAATAAATGTGAAGTTTTTTTTTGTGATATTGAACCTTTTTAAAAACATTACGTTATTTATTTTGTTCCTAAATTGTGGGTATTCCATAATGAAGTAATTTCTAAAGAGGTTTTTATGCCTTCTACTTTTTTAACCATAAACCAGATTTTATGGCATAACCTGAATACAATTTTTCTTTTATCCATACAATAAAATAAGGATCCTGATACTAGAAGTTTATTTTGACCCTGATAATTTGCTGCAGTGTGATAACTTATCACATAACTCAGCTATTCAAAACCCATTGAAAAACTTAAGTTAAAGTTTCTTGAAAAAGTGTATTTAGCCCTAGAAGCACGACATATTGATCGTTATTCCTTATACCAATTGCTTGTGATACCGCCACTTGTTTTGGTAATTTTGCTTATACAAGTTTTCCCTTTAACCCGTTAGTGACCGGCTCATAGTCTTTTTACGTCGGTCACTAACGGGCCTTATTCCGATGCCATAGACTTTTTACGTCGCGGCATCGGAATAAGTAAACAGAGCAGGGAGCTGTCAAATCTCCCTGCTCTCAGCTGCTAGAGGCAGCTGAGGGCTGGGAGCGTCCCTGCTCTGCCGGGTGAGATCGATATTAGTATCGATCTCACCCATTTAACCCCTCAGATGCGGTGCTCAATAGCGAGCACCGCATCTGAGTGGTTTTGGAGAGAGGGAGGGAGCTCCCTCTCATCCCACCGACACCAGGCGATAAGATCGCCGAGTGTCAGTGTCTCCGATGGCAGCCGGGGGCCTAATAAAGGCCCCCAGGTCTGCCTGGAGCGAATGCCTGCTAGATCATGCCGGAGGCATGACCTAGCAGATGCCTGTCCGCTTTAAACGGACAGGCATAATACACTGCAATACAGAAGTATTGCAGTGTATTATAATAGCGATCGCAGAATCGCATATCAAAGTCCCCTAGTGGGACTAGTAAAAAAGTAAAAAAAAAAAGTTTAATAAAGTTAATAAAAAAAAAGTTAAAAAAAAATAAAAAAAACACTTTTTCCCCTTACAAACTGCTTTAGTATTAAAAAACCAAAATAAAGTAAAATAGTTACACATATTTGGTATCGCCGCGTCCGTAACGACCCCGACTATAAATCTATTACATTACTTAACCCGCACGGTGAACGACGTAAAAAAATTAAATAAAAAAAGATGGAAAAATTGCTGTTTTCTGTGAATACTGACTTTAAAAAAAAAGTGATCAAAAAGTCACATCTACTCCAAAATGGTACCAATAAAAACTACAAGTCGTCCCGCAAAAAAAAAAGCCCTCATACAACTGCATCGGCAAAAAAATAAAAACGTTACGGCTCTTCAAATATGGAGACACAAAAACAAATAATTTTGAAAAAAAAGCGTTTTTACTGTGTAAAAGTAGTAAAACACACAAAAACGATACAAATTTGGTATCCTTGCAATCGTAACAACCCGCTGAATAAAGTTATTGTGTTATTTATAGCACACGGTAAACGGCGTAGATTTAGGACGCAAAAAAGAGTGGCAAAATTTCAGATTTTTTTCTATTCCCCCCCCAAAAAAAGTTAATAAAAGTTAATCGATAAATAATATGTACCTCAAAATGGTGCTATTAAAAAATACAACTTGTCCCGCAAAAAAACAAGACCTTATACAGCTATGTCGACGCAAAAATAAAAAAGTTATAGCTCTTGGAATGCGACGATGGAAAAACTTAAAAAATAGCTTAGTCATTAACGTTTAAAATAGGCTGGTCATTAAGGGGTTAATCTCCATCAGTTTATTTATTTTCTCGTATTCTATAATGGACATAAGATAATTATACATCCGGATGTCAATACTATTATTATAGTGAAAAATTTCAATAGAAATTATTGCTAAGAAAAAGTGTCTTTAATGATTCCTGCATCTGTGCTATTAATTTTATTGTCTATCGTGTCAAAATGATTTTTGGGGCCTGTAATATACTTCCGCCTAATAAACTGCTGCAATTGTGTAAAAATATAATCTTAGAATTGGGTAAACCAAACACCACCACCCTCCTCTCCTCCTCTGACGGCCTAGCAAGCTATTTTAAGGCTATGCACGTTTTTTTTCCTTGACAAACTTTCATTACAAATACCCTACAAAGCGGAGTTGTTGTTTTTTGGTATTTAAACTGGGCTATTTGTAAAGTAATGTAGTATTTTTGGTTAAACAACCATTTTTATCAGGGCTATCCTTTAGGCACTAGAGAAATGTAAATCCACACTTTTACTTTAATTATCAAACCAGCCAATAAAGGCAATATATTCAGTTTAACAAAATTGACTGGTGTGCTAGACAATGTTACAGCAGGTATTTCAATTCTTCCACTAATTTTAGCTGCGTCTCAGCCCTAAACTGTTCCCCTGACTATACAACCACAGCTGGGACTTACTCCAGTTTATCCGCAAACCTGAAAGGTCTCTGAAATCATCATAATCTCGGGCAGCATGTTCAACCAAGGCCAGGTCTCCTAAAAAGAGCAGCATGTCATCTGTGAAAAGCGTTCATGTGCTCCATCTCCCCATAACAAAACCCCTTTATCTGTGGATGTGCCCTAATTTTCAAGGCAAGAACCAAAATATCTAGGGCAAAGAGTAAGAGCAAAAGTGGGCATCCTTGATGGGTGCCATGAGTCAACTCGTAAATTTCGAAGCTTACCCCATTCACCCCGACTTGCTCTAGGTTTTCAGTAAAGTAGTCTTACCCATCTAATGAAACAACCCCCTGATAACAAATATATGTAATGCCTCCCACAAAAAATACCACTCAACCATATTAAATGCCTTCACCGTGCCTAGTGATAAAATTGCACCTTTCTTCAAATGATCTGAGGCGTGCTATAGATTTATATATGCTCATCTGATGATGTACACTATAGATTTACCTGGTTTAACCCTTGGTCAGGGTGAACAATTGATTTAATCACACCGGCTAGTTGGTTGGCCAGCATCTCAGGCATCAATTTCACATCTGTGTTCAGAGGCTAAATTGGTCTGTAGGATTCCACCTCTAAAGGGTCTGTATGTCTTATATTGATGACATAGTTGATGCCTTAGTCATTGAAGCTGGCAGGCTACCCTCGTCAAAAACATGTTTTAAGTTCTTCGGCAGATTTGGAAGCACACTTTCCTGAAATTGTTTAAACTGGTTCCAGTCTAACCCCAGAGCCTTGTCATTTGCAGTCTAAGAGAGAGAATCTCTAAATTCCTGTGCAGGCAGGGAGGCATCCCCAAAAAATTTCTGTTCCTCAATAATCTTGACAAAATTATCCGTATCTAAGTATGTTGGATTTCTTTGTATAATTTCTCCCAACTTAAAGGTATAGTGGTTTTTATAGTATCTAGCATATTTCGAAGCTATCTGCTCAAGGCTGTGCGTCATTTGACCCTTACGTTTTTACAGTTGATATATATTTTGGAGGCTCTCGATTCGAGACTGTTCTAGATAACTATTTGCTAGATTTGCTTTTTTTTAAATGCACCTTTTTTAGCTGAAAAAAAAATCTATCGACTGGCTTCATCTTTTAGAGCGAACTCATCCCATTATTGCATCTTTCTATAATTTTTTCCTTTCCAGTGAGGAGTTAGTAATGTATTTTCTAGGGGCTTTGCAAATGCGATATGGTGCCCAGAAACCAATCCAGCAAAATCTGCGCTCCAAAAGCCAAATGGTGCTTCTTCCCTTCTGAACCCTGCCGTGTGCCAAAACAGCAGTGTATGACCACATATGGGGTATTGCCGTAGTCGGGAGAAATTGTTTTACAAATGTTGGGTTTCTTTTTATCCTTTTGTTTGTTGAGAAAATTAAAAAAAATTGAGCAAAAGCTACATGTTATTGGAAATGTAATTTTTATTTTCACTACCCAATTCTAATAAAATCTAAAGCACCTGAAGGCTCAAAATGCTCACTAAAACAAGTAGTGGAATTCCACATCCTGACCGAGATCCAGAAATAAAGAAGTTTGTTGAATATCCGGTGAGTGCCTCGATAATTTCTACTTGTTTTATTCAAGCTACATTGTGCTGTACTGATCGATGAGCACCTCCGGGCAACTCGGCTGCTACAATCAGCAAAGATAAGAAAACCATTTGATATACTCCATTTACACAAGTGTTTCTGGTTCAGCAGTGCCAGTCGTTTTTTCCTTCTTATCATTCAAAATGCTCACTACACCCCTAGATGAATTCCTCAGGGGATGTAGTTTCCCAAATGGAGTCACTTTTGGAGAGTTTCCACTGTACTGGTACCTTTGGGGCTTTGCAAATGCGACATGGTGCTGAGAGACCAATCTAACAGAATCTATGCTCCAAAAGCTAAATGGCGTTCCTTTCCTTCTGAGCTATGTCGTGTGCCCAGACCACAGTTTATGACCACATATGGGGTATTTCTGTACTATGGAGAAGTTGATTTACAAATGTTGTTGTTTTTTTTTTTCCTTTTATTTATCAGGAAGTTGCTTTACAAATGTTGCCGGTCTTTTTCTCCTTCATCCCTTGTGGAAATAGTTGTTTGTTTTTTTGTTACCTTAACCCCTTCGCGCCATTTCACGTACAGTTACGTGATGGGAGATGGCCTTTTCGCGCATCTCCACGTAACTGTACGTGATGGAGATGAAGCTGGCTCAGGAGCTGAGCCAGCGACATCACCGCCGGGTGACAGCTGTATGTTACAGCTGGCACCCTGAGGTATCGGGCAGGACCGGAGCTAGCCTCCGATCCGACCGATTAACCCCTCACATGCTGCGTTCAATAGAGATCGCAGCATGTGAGGAGTTTATAGCCATCGGCACCCCAGCAACGTGATCGCTGGGTTGCCGGTGGCTGCAAAGGCGATCGGAGGGCTAATGCTTACCTCCCGATCAGCCTGTAACGGAATCCTCCTATGCCCCGTCGTCGGCGGGGCCCAGGAGGCTTCCGGTACCATCGGCAAGATGGCGCCGGCTCAGCTTCCGGCTCAGAAGCTGAGCCGGCGTCATCAGCAGTGGGTGTCCGCTGTATGTTACAGCGGACACCCCGATCTATCGGCAGGAACCGGAGCTAGCTCCGATTCCTGCCATTAACACCTTCAATGCAGCGATTCAATGCAATCGCTGCATCAAAGTGGTTTGTATGCAATCGGCAGCCTTGCCATGCGATGGCAAGGCTGGCGACTGCTACTATGGCAACAGGATGCCTAACAATGGCTTCCTATCTGCCATTACGTTAGCCGATTAGGCCCCGCCCGGAGGCGGAGCCTGATCGGCTTGCTGTCAGTGAACAACTGACAGTTCTAATACATTGCACTACATAGGTAGTGCAATGTATTAGAACATCAAACAAACAGTTGGACCTTCAAGTCCCCTAGTGGGACAAAAGAAAAGTGTCAAAAAAAGTGTCAAAAAAGTAAACATAAAAGTTGTAAAACATACAATAAAAGTTTCAAATAATAACACAAAACACAATCGCCCTTTTTCCTTTATCAAGTCATTTATTATTGAAAAAAATAATAAAGCCATACATATTTGGTATCGCTGCGACCGTAACGACCTGAACTATAAAAATATTATGTTATTTATTCCGCACAGTGAACGCCGTAAAAAAAAAAACTAAAAAATACTGACATAATTGCTATTTTTTGGTCACTTTGTCTTCCAAAAATTTTAATAAAAAGTGATCAAAAAGTCGCATGTACCTAAAAATGGTGCCTATAAAAACTATAACCCGTCTCGCTAAAAATAAGCCCTCATACAGATCCGTCGACGAAAAATTAAAACCGTTATGGCTCTCACAACTTGTCGACAGAAAAAATCCATTCTCTTTACAAAAGTTATTTTATTGTGCAAAAAGTTGTAAAACATAAAAAGTTCTATAAATTAGGTATCACCGGAATCGGATTGACCTGCAGAATAAAAGTAACATGTAATTTATAATGCGTGGTGAACGCTGTATAAAAAAAAACTAAAAAAATATGCCAGAATTGCTGTTTTTTGGTCACCTGGCCTCCCAAAAAAAAAGGATAACAGGTGATCAAAATGTCGCATGTACCCCAAAATGGTACCAATGAAAACTACAGCTCGTCCCACAACAAACCAGCCGTCATACCACTACGTCTATGAAAAAATAAAATTAGTCAAGGCACCAATAAATCAGGAAAGAAAAATATGTAGTTGTGCCGGCTTGAGGGGAACATTTCTTCTGTTTCAAGTGGCGAATTATCAAGGCCCCTAAAATTAGGGAACCAGGAAGGGGAGGGCCCAAACATATCTGCTGGAAGCGAGGGCGCCCGTATTATACCTGGACAACACTTTCCCAGCAAAATTCCCCAAACTTCAAAGGTGCCGAGTGTGGACCAAAAGGGGAATAAGTAAAGACCATTTATTAGTGCGACACCGGCCTGTGCAGAAAGGATTGTGTCACAGCGTAACACACATCTATGGATTATTTTATTGGTTTTTTTTACCCCACTATACCACCTGACTATGCCCCTTATATACTCCGCCTGCCTTACATGTACCCCGACATTATAAACGGAAACACCAGTAAGACTCAAAACAAAACTACTACAAGCAAAATCCACGCTCCAAAAGCCAAATGGCGCTACCTCCCTTCTGAGCCCTACAGTGTGCCCAAACAGCAGTTTACTTCCACATATATGGCATCGCCATACCCGGGAGAACCCTTTTAACAATTTTTGGGGTGTGTGTCTACAGTGGCACAAGCTGGGCGCCACATATTGGCATATCTATTGAAAAAACTTTCACTCTGCAATATCGAGTGCACACCAATTTCTGCCAATCACCTGTGGGGTTAATATGCTCACTACAGCCCTAGGTGAATACCTTGAGGGGTGTAGTTTCCAAAATGGGGTCACTTCGGGTTTCCACTGTTTTGGTCCCACAGGGACTTTGCAAATGCGACATAGCGCCCAGAAACCAATCCAGCAAAATCTGTACTCCAAAAGCCAAATGGCGCTCCTTCCCTTCTGAGCCCTACTCTGTGCCCAAACAGCAGTTTATGACCACATATGTGGTATTGCCGTACACAGGAGAAGTTGCTTTACAAGTGTTGGGGTGCTTTTTTTTCATTTATTTGTTGAGAATATGAAAAATTTTCAGCTAAAACTACGTCTTATTGAAGAAAAAGGATTTTTTTTATTTTCACTGCCCAATTCTAATAAAATCTATGAAACACCTGTGGGGTCAAAATGCTCACTACACCCCTAGATGAATTCCTCAAGGGGTGTAGTTTCGTGAATCGAGTCACTTTTGGGGAGTTTCCACTGTACTGGTACCTTAGGAGCTTTGCAAAAGTGACATGGTGTCAAGAAACCAATCCAGCAAAATCTGTGCTCCAAAAGCCAAATGGCACTCCTTCTCTTCTGATCCTTGCCGTATGCCCAAACAGCCGTTTATGACCACAAATTGGGTATTGCCGTACTCCAGAGAAGTTGCTTTACAAATGTTGGGGTTCTTTTATTCCTTTATTTGTTGAGAAAATGAAAAATTTTGAGCTAAAGCTACGTCTTATTGGAAAAAAATGTTTTTTTTTTATCTTCACTGCCCAATTCTAATAAAATCTATGAAACCCCTGTGGGTTCAAAATGCTCACTACACCCCTAGATGGATTCTTCAAGGGGTGTAGTTTCCTAAATGGAGTCACTTTTTTGGTGTTTTCACTGTTTTGGTCCCTTAGGGGCTTTGCAAATGTAACGTGGTCTCCGCAAACCATTCCTGCTAAATTTGATCTCCAAAAGACAAATGGCGCTCTTTCCCTTCTAAGCTCCGCCGTGTGTCCAAACAGCCGTTTATGACCACATGCGGGGTATTGTTTTACTCGGGAGAAATTGCTTTACAAAAGTAGTGGTGCATTTTCTCCTTTTAGTCCTTGTGGAAATTAGAAAAAATTAGCTAAACCTACATTTTCTTTGAAAGAATGTAGATTTTCATTTTCACGGCCTACTTCCAATAATTTCTGCAATAAACCTGCGGGGTCAAAATGCTAACTATACCCCTAGATAATTTCCTCAAGGGGTGTAGTTTCCAAAATGGGGTCACTTTTGGGGGATTTCCACTGTTTTGGCGCCACAAGAGCCTTTCAGACCCGACATGGAGCCTAAAATATTTTCTTATAAAAAGGAGGCCCCAAAATCCTCTAGGTGCTCCTTTGTTTCTGAGGCCGGTGCTTCAGTCAATAAGTGCACTAGGGCCACATGTGGGGTATTTCTAAAAACTGCAGAATCTGGGCAATAGATATTGAGTTGCATTCCTCTGGTAAAACTTTCTGTGTTACAAAAAAAATAGATGAAAAATGAATTTCTGCAAAAAAAAAAAGAAATTTGAACATTTCACATCTACTTTGCCTTAATTCCTGTGAAACATCTAAAGGGTTAATAAACTTTCTAAATGCTGTTTTGAATACTTTGAGGGGTGAAGTTTTTTAAATGGGGTGACTTATCGAGTGTTTCTAATATATAAGGCCCTAAAATCCACTTCACAACTGAACTGGCCCCTGTAAAAATAGCCTTTTGACATTTTCTTGAAAATGTGAGAAATTGCTGCTAAAGTTCTAAGCCTTGTGAGGTCATAGAAAAATAAAAGAATGTTCAAAAAACGATGCCAATCTAAAGTAGACATATGGGTGATGTTAATTAGCAACAATTTTGTGTGGTATTACTATCTGTCTTACAAGCCGATACATATAAATTTAGAAAAATGCTAATTTTTGCAATTTTTCACTAAATTTTGGTGTTTTTTACAATTAAATACTTAATGTATCGAGCAAATTTTGCCAGTAACATAAAGTCCAATGTGTCACGAGAAAACAATCTCAGAATCGCTTGGATAGGTAAAAGCATTCCGGAGTTATTACCACATAAAGTGACACATGTCAGATTTGAAAAAATAGGCTGTGTCCTTAAGGCCAAAACAGGCTCAGTCCTTAAGGGGTTAAACGACAAAAATGTAAAGACCTGTAGGGTCAAAATGCTCACTACACCCCAAGATGAATTCCTTGTGGAGTGGAGTTTCCAAAATGGTGTCTCCTTGGGGGTGTCTCCTTTGTTTTGGCATCACAAGACCTCTTTAAACCGGACATAGTGTTTAAAATATAATCTAATAAAAAGAATGCCCCAAAATCCACTAGGTGCTCCTGTGTTTCAGTCCAGTACCATACCAGGACCACATGTGGGATATTTCTAAAAAACTGCAGAATCTGGGTAAAACATTTTTAGTTTTATTTATCTGGCAAAACCTTCTGTGTTACAGAAAAAAATGGATTAAAGATGAATTTCTGCAAAAAAAATTTGTAAATTTCACTTCTAGTTTGCTGGAATTACTGTGAAACACCTAAAGGATTAAGAAACGTTCTAAATTCTGTTTTGAATACTTTCTGGGTGCAGTTTTTGAAATGGGGTGATTTATAGGGGTTTGTAAAGTATGGGCCCCTCTAAGCCACTTCAAAACTGAACTGGTCCCCGAAAAAATAAGTTTTTGAAATTTTCTTGAAAATGTGAGAAATGTCTTCAAAAATTATAAGCCTTGTAACGTCCTAGAAAAATAAAAGGATGTTCAAAAAACGATGCCAGTAGAAGTAGACATATAGGGTATGTGAAATAGTAACTATTTTGGGTGGTATAACCATCTGTCTTCTGAAAAATTATATTTTTGCTACTTTTCACAAATAAACAATGAATATAGCGACCAAATTTTACCTCTAACAATGTCCAATGTGTCACGAGAAAACAATCTCAAAATCACTTGGATAGGTAAAAGCATTTTAAAGTTATTACCACAAAGTGACACATGTCAGATTTGAAAAATGGGCTCGATCAGGAAGGTCAAAAGAGGCTGCAGCGGGAAGGGGTTAAATCAGCTATCACCAGAATTGGCCAATTTTGTTTATCCCCAATGTAGTTATCTTATCTTATTAATTACTAGAGAGGAGTTAGCGGTTGGCACATATTTTGCAGCGAGGATGCAGGTTATACCCCCAAAGCAGCCAAACAAAATATATATCTCCCTTATGGATCTATTTTAGTCTTGTAAATATGAGTTTGAACTCCTAATGAAGGAAAGGAAGATACTGTCCCTTCTTGGGAAAAAAGAGCACGTGGAGTGGAAAGTATACAATTTTTTTTATTTTTTTATACATACTGCCGGAAGCTAATTTCTGTTTAAATATGGCATATCTTTTTCGTTTATTACCTGTCGGCATAAATCCGGTACCTTTCCTTCATGTTCCAATTTAAGATTTCTCCTTGTGCCACCCTCCCCCTGATAGCTCTCTAGTAAATACACCAATAATATCCTAATCTAGCAACCCCCATACATATACACACACATACACATGCCAGCATCCATAGTTGCCTCCCCAAAGTAATTTTAGGAAAACATTACTTATTGCTATGTCTTAAAGGGGTTATTCGGGACCAAAAATTGTTTGGGATTTATTTATTTATGTGAAACAAGTCTCTTACTAATGTACTTTCTGTACTAAATCGTTCCGTTCAAACCCGGCGAAGTGGTGCCGGAAGTCCTGTAGTTTTCCTAATATTGAGGACGCGCCGACACAGCCCCACGTGACTGAGGACTTGCTTCCTGTGTTGTTCGTGTTGGCATGTTGTCAAGCGCATGACCGCAAGGGACTTGCCTATTGCTGGAGTCCCCGAACAGACCATCAGCTAGCGCTTTGCCTGGGGATTCCAGCACTGCTCCCAACATCACTGTCCATATATAGACCGTGACTTCAGGGGTTTTCTTACACTGGAGTCCCCGAGCAGAGCACCAGCTGGCACTCTGCCGGGGACTCCAGCACTGCTCCTGACATCACTGTCCATATATGGACAGTGACGTCAGAAGTTTCCTATCGCTGGAGTCCCCGAGCAGAGCACCAGCACCGGCAATTTTGGTGATCTCCTTACCTCCTGCCACATGTGGTTTCATAACCACACTGTGTTATCCTGGTATTAAACAATCCAAATAATATCCATGCCCACCACTGCTTTTTATGTGGTTAGGAATTGTACTTTCATGGCTCATGTAGCATAGAGACCTGTATGGAGCCACCTATTGCCTTGTGGCATCAGATATTGCGCTACAGAAAGACATCCAGCATGTTTCCAGTTAGCTGCCAGTTTTAGTAAATGCTGAACAGTGCATATTTTGCTAATTCTAGATTTATTTCTATAAAGTGATCTTGGTTTGGTTTATTATTTAGATGTCAGTAAATCAATATGCAGACTAAATGTCGTTTAGGTGAAAGCACATTCCCAGGTATTTAAAACCAAATCACTTACTAATCTGTCTACAATAAATTGCTGTAATGTGTGTTTTGGAAGTTTTAAACTTTGAGCCTACATTTTTAAATGCCATGGTAACGCTTTCTGGAGAATAGTCTGTTAAGCAGCTCGGCTTCTGCATCAGCAATACTAAGAGTGCAGTTTGTTTCCTTTAGAGATTTGCTATAGAAAGCTGGTACTATAATTCTGAACATATCGAACCATAAAGCTAATTCTATTTTATTTAGGACATCCCTGACTCACTGTCCATTGGTATCATGGATGAATAGTGAACCTTCAGCAGTATCAAATGAACCTACCTCTCCAGTGATGCCTGAACCATTTGCAGACGCTGAAGCATCTACAGCACTGCCACCAGATCTCCCTCCAGAGAGGTATATTGGGATTTGTAATGCTGTTTACTACAGATTACTTGCTTAGTTTTAGTCAGTAACAGGATAGTCCTTTTATTTGATTATCGTCTCATTCAGAAGAGGCTGAATGTTCTATATTACAAGGCTGGTTATATTTTGTGTACAGCAATTTACATAAAATGTTTATTTCTGTGCTCAACATGTTACATAATGGGATTTCTATGCAGTCCTATTCGTGTGAAATGCAATATTTTTTTTTTTTTTTTTTTACAAAATTGCAGTTTAAATCGAAATAAAAATTTGAGTAACTTGACAAACACTTTGCTTTATTGATTTCGTAATGATTTTTTGTTTTTCTTCCTCTATTCTTAAACTTAAAGGACAGATATTTTTTTATTTTTCATTTTTGTTTTTGTTTTTCACTCCCCGCTTTCCAAGAGCCATAACTTTTTTATTTTTCCGTCAATGGAGTGGTGTGAGGGCTTATTATTTGTGGGAGGAGTTTTAGTTTCTAATGGCACCATTTTAACTTTATTCTGCGTCTCAATGTGATTACGGTGATACCAAATTTATCCAGGTTTTTTTATATTTGACTACTTTTTTTTAAATATTTTTTGTTTCACCACATTCTGAGATCAATACCTTTTTTTATTTTTACATCGATTGAGCGGTATTAGGGCTTATTTTTTGCGAGACAAACTATTTTATTGGCAGTTTTTATTGGTACCATTTTTTGGTACATATGACTATTTGATCACTTTTTATTACATTATCTTTTAGAGCTATTGTGACCAAAAAACAGTTTTCAATGTTTTGTTTTTTACTGCGTTCACTGTGCGGGTTAAATAATTGTATAATGTAATATTTCGGACTTTTACAAACACAGCGATATAAAACCTTTTTTGTTTTTTACATTATTTTAGATGAAAAATGGGCAAAATTATTTTTTTTTCACTTTTTAATATTTTTTTTCCACTACTAATAACTTTATTTTTACACATCTTATTAGCCCCCCCCCCCCCACTTGGGGACTTGAACCAGCGATCGTTAGATCACTTGTACAATACACTGCAATACTAATGTATTGCAGCATATGGTCATTTGTACAGGCTTCTGTTAAGCTGTGCCAGAGGAACGGCTTAACAGAGGCAGACATAAGGCAGTCCTGGGGGCCCTCATTAGGCCCCTGGGCTGCCATGACCACCATCGGCACCCCCCGATCGAGTTGTGGGGGCGCTGATGAGATTTCAGAGGGGGCCGCCCCCTCTTTTCAATGCCTCAGATGCTGCGGTCGCGATTGACCGCAGCATTTGAGTTGTTAAACGGCCAGGAACAGCGCCGTTAGTCCAGGTGTTAGATGTAATACACAGCTGACACCCGCTGAGTATGAAGCTCGCTTAGCCTGTGAGTGTGCTCCATACATTCCTATGATATGTATACATGTACGTGATAATGCTTCATGGGGTTAAAGGGGTTTTCCGAGATCTTATACTTATTTTAATTTATTTGCGCGTGCCTGAATTTTCCCCACATAAACCCCCACTAAATACCTTTTTTACTTTTCAAGTAATTTCAGTCCTATAATCTTCATTTGTTGTCATCCCTCACTTTGACATCCCTCCATTGCGTTGATGACCGCTTTCAGCTCTGTTCCCAGTATGCAGCGTTTCTCTCCCAGGCCACGTCAAACCTGCCTAGTCTGTTAATTATTATTTGAAAGCGGAAAACCCCTTTAAATTGTTCAAATTTAATCTGGTTGCCTTCCAACCAGACAACGGTTTAGCAGCAAGATGCTATAATGTCACCAAACCGCATTGTTCCAACTGTTCTACTTGTAAGCTGCTGTACACTAGGTCTAACAGCAAAGTTCTAAAAAGCAATACATGATAAGTAAATCTAAGTACTATATTTGCAAATAACTTTGTATGTAATTTTTAAATTGTTGAATATTATAAAATGTGATAAAAGAGTGGAATTTTCCTTTTAAAGAGGACCTATCACTTCATAAAGTAATATGAATGTGGAAAAATGCTGCAAAGTAAGAATGCTTTAAAAAAAATAGAAGTGTATGAACAGAAGAGCAATCTAAATCAAATCAATATTTGGTGGTTCCACCCTTTGCCTTCAAAACAGACTCAATTCTTCTATGTACACTTGCACATTGTCATGGATTTTGTAGGATTATAGTCAGGTGTATGATAAACCAATTATATCAAACAGGTGATAATGCTCATTATTTTCATATGTAGGTTGAAACAGTCATTAACTGTAACAGAAATTGCTGTGTAGGAGGCTTAAAACTGTGTGAGGAACAGCCAAACTCTGCTACAAAGGTGAAGTTGTGTTAGACAGTTTCATGTCAAGGGTCCACCATGCAACAGCAACAAGACACGAGTAGTTATACTGCATCAGCAAGGTCTCACAGGCAAAGATTTCAAAGCAGACTGGGGTTTCAAGATGTGCTGTTGAAGCTCTTTTGAAGAAGCACAAATAAACGGGCAACGTTAAGGACCGTAATATTTTTGAACAGTACTGTGTGTGTGTGTGTGTGTGTCTATAGCTGTAGTTTTTACACATACAGCCGTCATCAGTGCAAGCCTCCTAAGCTTTTGACTGTTATGTGAGATTTCCTACTTTTAAGCTGGGAGAGCCTACTTTGAGGGGGGAGACACGGAGTGTATAGCATGTGTACTGGGGAGATCTGTACTGTTATTTTGCTACATGCTGGATGATCATATATTAGCAGCAATGTAAGACGATTTTCCTGTGTATTATGGAGTAGATAGAGAAGTAAACTGCTGGGCAATCTGAAGAGTCTCGCACTAGAAACACCAGAGATACAATGAAGTTAAATTCTGTTACAGCTTCTCTCCCATTTACTCCTCAGTATGGTGTGGCTGCTGCTGGTTTTGTGTGTATGTAGTGAGAGACACAGATTAACCCTTTAAAGGCAGGTGTCTCCTCCGCCTCTACCAGATTAATCCTTTATAAACAGCTGTCCCCTCCTCTTTTAGCATATGAACCCTTTACAATCAGCTATACACTCACCCCTACTCCTGGCCAGATCGAAACACGAGACTTCACTTTCACATTCAGATGATGTATAGACTGTTAGTTGTCCCGCCTACCACATCACAGTTGTTACCTCCCAGAGAATAAGAGAATCTCATGAGATTAAGACTTCACTCAGATAAAATTAGGAAGAACTCTGTCCTGTAATGCGTTTCGACCCAGTACTTGGGTCTTCATCAGGCTTCTAAATAAGAACAAGCAAATACAATCCTTTTATGCTCACACGGATGAATTATTTACGGTTCAAAGTTTCGGGTTAGGGATCAAAATGGGAGTGGCAGGCTCCCGTTTCTCTGCCAGTAGTTCATAATACACATTATTATGTAAGCATAATAAAAGAGTTACAAATATGTATAGAAAAAATTGTAACTGTATAAGAAACCCATATAGTCAACTAAAAATCTCCATAATCCATCTGATATACAATTATTATGAACAGTATTATGATATTACGTAGATTAAGTACTGGCTCGACACGCGTAGCACACTAGTGTTGTTTTTATTGTTTTATTTGTTTTTACGGTTTTATTATACGTATGGAATAAATGTGAAATCTTACCCAAATGGGAAATGAGTGGATCGTTCCTTACCTGAACGGAAGGGGTACCACGAACTATACCTTGCACATACAGGAGCGCCTTGAGAAGGAGCGATTTTTTTTTTTTCTATGCAATCCATTGAATCTGCAGCCAATGAGTTTTTCTCAAAACTGATAGGTCCTCTTTAGGTATAATATAATACAAACATGTTTTTAACTTTTCATATGCATTTCTAGTCCAATATTCACGTTGTAACAATTACTCCCAAAGTTGTTCCAACCTCAATTTATTTTACGTATTGTACTCATTGAAAACCATAGCAATATATTCACTTAATTCCTACTAATATTTATGTTGTAGCATCTCTGGCAGAAAGGCAAAAGCTGTATATCCATGTGAAGCCGAACACAGCTCAGAGTTATCATTTCAAGTAGGAGAAACTTTTGAGAATGGTAAGTTATCCTATATTTGTAAGCAGGCACTGTTTAATGGTCTACCTCAAAGGACCTGTCAAAGAGCATTTCTAGTAAACCATGAAAACTCTCTTACACATTCAGAGGGAAATTGCTGTCCAATTAATACAGCACTATTACACCTTCTATTGGAAAATAGAATTAACGGTATGCATCAGAGATCAAATATCCTCTTTCATTGGTAATAGGTGTGATAACATGAAGAAAGGTTTTTGTATTCCTCCTCCCCCACCCCGGAGTCACTGGAGGCTGTATAGGAGGATAGATGATCGTAACAGACTGTGATCTTTCTCCCTGCTGTCACTTGCAGCTTAGTTTCTACCATCCCTTCCTTACACAGACACAAACCAGGAAGTTATATTTGTTTTACATTTGCTAGAGGTTACCTTGAGTTAAAAAAAAAAGTTCCACTGATTATCAGGCTGCAATATTCATCCCTTTATTCATTTTCGGACCCCTGCTTAAGACTTTTGTCACGTGGGTCTTTTCCTCCCAGTAAAAGTGCTGAATGTAAGTTCTGTGAATCCAGAATGCTGCGGTCTTCTCCAGTTCTCCTGTATCAGCACAGCTTCATTCCTGTACTGCTTTACCCTTCTACAGCCCATTAGTATTCTCGTATCTTTTGTGCTGACAGACACGGATGCCGAGGAGTGTGTGTGATTTATCCCCCCCCCCCACACACACACAAACACAGTGTCTGCTGTAGGTGCACTTCTTTCTCTCTAAACTCATACACAGCCTGCGTGATTCTCCCTCTTCCCCCACTATGCTCTTTTTCATTCTACACCATGATAGAGTTCAGCCTCTAGGATCTTCCTTCCCTGGAAATTTGGATGCTTTTTCCCCTCTTCACAATCTGATCTTCCATGTACAACCTCCTCCCCTCCACACAACCTCTTCCCCCACCGTGCGGCTATCTCTAGCACTGAGAGAAGGGAGGGGGAGAGCTGTCAGTCAGGACCAGTGTTCTGTCCGATCTATGTCAGATTTAACAGCACAGTTACAGGAGCTTACCCAGACCCTACAGCAGCAAAATGGTAGGACAATTTTGATAAGGATTATTTTCAAAATTAATTAATTTAGGAAACAAATGGACAGTAAAAAAAAAAAAAATCCGTGTGAAGGTGTCCATAGCCTTTAACTCTTTCGCTGCCAGGACAATTTTGACATTTTTGACATAAAAAACTGAATTAGAAGATTTGAAAAAATATTATACCAATATATTTTCTGCATGCAGACACCCGGCGCATTGTAAACATTCCACCCAGCACTTTACACTCAGTGGTTGCTTTCATGCATAAAAGCATAATATTTTGTAAAAAAAAAATGCATACAAATTCATGTTTGTGGCTAAGTCTTACTATAGCAGAGCCTGAGAAGCACATCACTGGCTAAAAATAAAAGTTCAAGATGTGCAGAGTTCATACATGTAACTTATGCCTACAGTACATGTACATATCCTCAAATAATCCCTAAAACTGTAAAGACAAATGGTCGGATTAGCCGCAGGGGTGATAAGATGTGGAGCTGCTCATATTCTTACTCCTTTTATAGAAAAAAAAAACTAAATGTGACCTTGAAAACCACATATCCTCTCTTATTGGTAAGAGAGGTGGTAACACAAAGAAAAGTATCACTTTAATCACATCCCTGGGGTCAAGGAAGTAAAATCTTTCATGCTGCTCTCCGACTTCAATTGAATACTTCGCCCACAATATTGCACCTAAGACTATGATCTTGGTATCGTTTTAAAAGCTAAGATTCTGGGCTAGATCTAAGCTCTAGCCATTATATTGTATTCGCGGCAAGCCTATAAAGCCACATTACAAAGTCACAATTACATACATCCTTGGCAGTGTAAAGGCTTTAACCAGGGGCGTAACTAGGAAAGACTGGGCCCCATAGCAAACTTTTGACTGGGCCCCCCCCCCTCCCCTGGGTGTCACACAACCCCTCCTTGTAGATAGTGCCTTTTTTACAGCCCCCCCTGCAGATATCTACAAAGGGGGCTGTATGGCATTCTCTACAGGGGGGGCTGTATGGCGTTCTCTACAGGGGGGCTGTATGGCGTTCCCTACAGGGGGGGCTGTATGGCGTTCCCTACAGGGGGGGGCTGTATGGCGTTCTCTACAGGGGGGGCTGTATGGCGTTCTCTACAGGGGGGCTGTATGGCGTTCTCTACAGGGGGGCTGTATGGCGTTCTCTACAGGGGGGCTGTATGGCGTTCTCTACAGGGGGGTTCTTTATGGTGTTATCTACAGGGGGGTTCTGTATGGTGTTATCTACAGGGGGGGCTGTATGGCATTATCTACAGGGGGGGCTGTATGGTGTTATCTACAGAGGGGGCTGTATGGCGCGAACGCCATACAGCCCCCCTGTAGAGAACGCCATAGAGCCCCCCCCCTGTAGGGAACGCCATACAGCCCCCCCCTGTAGAGAACGCCATACAGCCCCCCCTGTAGGGAACGCCATACAGCCCCCTGTAGAGAACGCCATACAGCCCCCCCTGTAGGTAACGCCATACAGCCCCCCCTGTAGGTAACGCCATACAGCCCCCCCTGTAGGTAACGCCATACAGCCCCCCCTGTAGAGAACGCCATACAGCCCCCCCCCTGTAGGGAACGCCATACAGCCCCCCCCCCCTGTAGGGAACGACATACAGCCTCCCCTTGTCACGCTGGTCACGCATGCGCACAAGCGCGACCGGCATTCCATTCATTTCTACGGAGCTGCCGACACAGACCCCGGAAGTCCGAGGTTTGTGATGGAGAACTTCAGGGGACTTTCAGTCCCCTGTTCTCCTGATCGCTGCCAGCGATAACACATGATAACACGTCTTTTGTTTAATGGCAGAGCGGGGAGATACCTCCCTGCTGTGCCGTAGTCGTGTTCAGTGGCGTCGCGCTGTAGCAGCCATAGCGGCTGCTAGCGGAGCCTCCGGCCATGGTGGGGGCCCGTTCCGGTGGGCGACACGGGCCCCCTCATGCCGCGGGCCCCGTAGCAGCCGCTACGGCAGCTACGGCGGTAGTTATGCCACTGGTTTTAACCCCTTCCCGCATATGGGCGTAACTGTACGCCCATTTTAACCATGCCTTAACACAAATGGGCGTACAGTTATGATGATAAAGCAGGCAGAGGAGCTGGGCCTTAGCCATTTGCAGCTGGTGTCGGCTGTAATACATGTAATAGCCGACATCCTGCTGCAACGGCGGAGATCAGTTATCTCCGATCGCTACCGTTTAACTCCTTAAATGCTGTGGTCAATAGACACCGCAGCATTTAAGTGGTTCCCTCTGAACCCCCTTTGGCGCATGATCGTGTGGTGCCATTGGTTGTTATGGCAACTAGGAAGCCTAACAATGGCCTTCTGGTTGGCCATGTACGGAAGCCTATTAAGTCCTGCGAAAGGCAGGGCCTTATAGACTGACAGTTGAAAAATGACAATTACAATACACTTCAACATACAGTAAATAGTGCAGTGTATTGTAAAGGGGATCAGAAGATCAGGTCTTCAAGCTCCCAAGTAAGTGTAAAAAAAATGTTTAAAAAAAATAATAAAGTTTTAAGTAATAAAAACAAGAATCGCCCTCCTTCCCTGATAAAGTTCTTTATAATTAGCAAAAAAATAAATAATGAAAAAAACTACACATAATTGGTATCGCCGTTCGTGTCAGCCTGAACTATTAAAATATCATATTGTTTATCCCGGTGAATACCATAAAAATAAACAATGGCAGAATTTCCTTTTTTGGTCATCTTGCCTTCAAAAAAAACTACAGTTTGTCACGAAAAAACAAGCCCTCACACTGCTCCGTCGACAAAACAATAAAAAAGTTATAATTCAGAAAATGGTGATACCAAAAAACTATTTTATTTAGAAAAAAAGTGTGTTTATTGTGTAAAAGTAGCAACACATTTAAAAACTATATAAATTTTGTATCGCCGTAATCATATCGAACCGCAGAATAAAGTAAACATGTTTATACTGCACGGTAAACGCTCTCAAAAAATTTATTCAAAAACCGTGCCAGAATTGCTTTTTTTGGTCTCCTCACCCCCCAAAAAAATGTATAAAAAGTGATAAAAAATTTGTATGTACCCCAAAATGATACTAATAAAAACTACAGCTCGTCCCATGAAAATCAAACCCTCACACAGCTCGTCAACGGAAAAATAAAAAGTTCTGACTCTTGGAACGCAATTATGCTAACCGACAGCCCAGACTAATTTATATATCCAGCAGTTTTATTATTTATTTACCCCATTATTATACCACCTATTATGCGCTGATATACTCCACTAGGCTTACATATGCCCCCACATTATAAACTAAAATACCAGTAAAACCCTAAACAAAACTTCTACCAAGCAAAATCCGCTCTCCAAAAGCCAAATGGCAGTCGTTCTGAGCCTGGCAGTGTGCCCAAACAGCAGTTTATGACCACATATGGGGTATTACTGTACTCTGGACAATTTATGGGATGTCTCTCCCCAGTGGTACAAGCTGGACACAACATATTGGACACTGAAGTAACATATCTGTGGACAAATTACAATTTTCAATCTGCAACATCAATTGTGTACTAATTTCTACAAAACACGTGTGGGGTTAAAATGCTCGCTACACCTCATGATAAATTCCTTATAGGGGTTTAAATTCCCAAATGGGGTCACTTCAAGGGGGTTTTCACTGTACTGCTCAATGCAACATGGTGTCAAAAAACTATTTTGTAAAATCTTCAACCAAAAACTAAATTGCGCTATTTCCCTTTCGAGCCTTGCCGTGTGTGCAAACAGCCGTTTACAACCACATATGGGGTATTTACTTAATCAGGAGAAATTGTGTAACTAATTTTGGGGTTCCTTTTTTCCTGTATTCCTTGTGAAAATTAGAAATTATGAGCCAAAACGACATACTACTGGAAAACAAAAATTTATTTTCACGGCCCAATTCTAATAAAATAAACTACTAACAATTTGTGGGGTGCTTTTTCTCCTGAATTCCTTGTAAAAATAAAAAAATGTGATAGAAAATTCCATATTATTAAAAAAAATATGTATTTTTAATTTTTATGGCCCAATTCTAATAAATTCTATGAAAAACCTGTGGGGTCGAAATGCTTACTACACCCCTAGATACATTTCTTGAGGGTGTATTTTCCAAAATGGGGTATTTTTGGGGGTGTATCTAATGTTTTGGCATCTCAAGGCCTTTTCAAACATGAAATAGTGCCTGTAAAACATCCTAATAAAAAGGAGGCCCCAAAATCGACTTGATATTCCATTTCTGAGGCCTTTTGTTTGAGTCCAGTAGCACACTAGAGCCACATGAGGGATATTTTTTAAAACTGTGTAATCAATATTGAGTTGTGTTTTTCTGTTAACACCTGCTGTGTTACTGAAATAAATGGATTAAATTGAAAATCTGCCACAAAAAAATGAAATTTGTAAATTTTACTTCCACTTTGCTTTAATTCCTGTGAAACACCTAAAGGGTTAACAAACTTCCTAAATGTTGTTTTGAATACGTTGAGGGGTGCAGTTGTTAAAATGGGGTGACTAATATATAGACCCTCAAAAGCCACTTTAAAACTGAAGTGATGCCTAAAAAAATGTTTTGCAAATTTTGTTGAATATTTGAAAAACTGCTAGTAAACTTATAAGCCATATAACATCCTGAAAAAAATTAAATTAAATAAAAAACAGGCCCTACATAAAGAAGACATATAATAAACCTTTATTTACTAATTTGTGTGGTACCATTATCCGTTTTAGAAGTAGAGGATTTCAAATGTAGGAAAATGATAATTTTTCAACATTTTCTTTACATTTTAGATTTTTTTTTTTATAAATAAAAAGTAAACATATCGACCAAAATTTACCACTAACCTAAAGAACAATGTGTTAAGAAAAAACAATCTCAGAATTACTGGGGTGGTTTTATTATCCAAGAGTTATTACTACACAAAGTGACACGTCAGATTTGAAAAATGAAGGCAAAAATAAGCTCGGTCCTGAAGGTGTTAAAGCCTAATTCTTCCTTAAAACTCAATGTAACAAAAACACCTCGCTTTATGCACACTACCTTCTAGTTTTTCTTCTACTTATCTGCATTCCATCCCCTAATTCTAGTAGGCCTCCGCTGAGCTTCGCTCAGGACTAGAAACCACCTTCCATAACTGCATCATGGGTCCTATGTGAATTATTGTCTGTGACAATTGTCTATCTAGGCTTGGTAGGAAGCTCTTCCTGCCTCTTCATGAGACCAGAAATGATGGTGTGGAAGTCATACAATAATGTTCCATGGTATGATGGTAAATAAAACTTGGAATAAAATAAATAAATAAAATGTACACCAATAGCAGTGGACTAGATAAAGATCTGCTCAAGAATTGCGAGATTTGCCACCACAGTCATTATGCTGCTGTCGAGGCTCCTTGGCTGAATAGTAATTGCAATATATTTTAGAAAATATGTCCTTGTGCTAGCATAGCGCATCTTCGATTGCCATTACTGGAATTGCTGGGTGTCGTCCCCCCCCCCCCCCCCCCCCTCGGTCTTGTTACAAATTTCTGTACCAGCCTATTTTTTGGGCTTTCAGGACCAAGCAATTTGTTATCATGTTTTAATTCTATCGCTTGCTCAATTATATATGTTTTGAGAGTCCATTCTAATAGGTGTGTTCTATACCATGTGATTAATTTAAAGGAGCGTTCCTTTCAGTTTCATTTTAACCTCTTGCTGCATTTGAACATACATGTTTGTCCAAATGCACTATGATGATGGTTGACAGCCACACTCTTGTGGTAACAGCAGGCATTGGAGAAAACTAATTCTGGCTGTTATATCTCTTCAATGCTACGGTTGGTCAGTAGTGACCTGTCGAGTTTGACAGAGCGGGGGTGTCCCTCTGTCAGTCTACTGGCGTCCCTGCGACGCAGTTGCGGGGTGCTGATGGGTAGGCTGCCATACCTAAAACCCTGTTGGGTAATGATGCTTTGGAACACTGTCAGCGTGTCCATGACAGGCAATCCATGTCCTAAGTATTGCAAAGCATTATATTAATGATCAATAATAAAGACCAAAAAGTGTTAAATTAAGCTGCATAAAAAAAAATAATATTTCTATATAAATAGAATTCTCCTCTTCCTGTGTACAGACGACTTAATAGCCGTTAGGCTCCATCCACTAGTTCAGAGAAAACTGAGAATAGGAGATAGAGCCTGCAGAGGGGAAAACCGCTAAATGCAATATACAAGTCATATAATGGCCATAAATCGTGTTAATTCTCATGTACACATATGTATGACGGATTATTCTGAAAAGTTAGGTACACTTTAAATTAACAAGAGGAACATAACTTTCTGTTGATTGGTAAATAGTGATTTATGATTATCTCAACGTTATTATTTTTCATTATTTTTAGTAGCTATAATAAGAATTAGGCCACGTTTGAATGTTGGTAAACGACATGCTATTGTGTGCTGTAACCGACATATTTTCTGATGATTTTCTAAGCATGCATTACATGATTTTAGTTGTGATTTTTCCAAAATTGTTCTAATGACAATTTAGTAACTACATTTTATTATTAACGCTAAAAAAGATACACACCGTGTAGACTGGAGACTCACATATGACCACAATATCACTCATCGCCCATGTCATGCTCATAGGTGTCCAAGAAGCTGAGATATTAAGAGTTTTTTAGTGGGGTCAACACACTATAGAACTGCTTTAGTTGATCCTTTGTCCACCTGTGACATTGAGGAAACATTGTGGTCATTGGTGATGTCCTTTCACTAACAAAATAGTCCCTAAAGGGTCAGAAAAGAACTTTTGACATGTTAACTCTTCAGAGCTAACATTTTGCTAGTTGGGGAAAGAAAATCATTGGTTACCACTTTGTTTTTTCCATGTCTCAGGTGGACATAGAGACAGGCAAAGCAGCTCTACAATGTGAGGGCCCAACAAAGTAAGTGTCACATCTAAACTTACTGGATCCCTGTGATTATTACATGGGGACATTAGATATTTCACTTAATGGGCTTGTCTCGTGAAGACATCTGTTTTGTGCCCTGTTAGGGCATATGGACATCAAAGAGGGGGTCTTAAGTGGGACCTCTCGGGACCATTGGAGAACCGCTTGGTGAGAGCAGAACCCGCTCTAGTGGAGTAGACTTTTCCATGCAGTATATGGTCGGGCACTTATTTGAATGGCCGCCATGTAATGCTATATTTCTGCTGCACAGGAAATAAGTGGCCAGATGCGACTTCCTCTGGCAACTACAGCTGATTGCCGGTCCAGATTCTAGTTGTCTTCATGGGAAAACCCCTTTAAGAGCTGACCTGATTTTCAGGTTTTTAATAGATATAGGCCTGTACTACAAAAATATCTATTCTCCATATACTAAAGTTATGACTCTTCTGTTATTGGGAAGTACTGGTCAGTGTGAACATGGTGTCTACTGCTGAATCCTATCACTTGAGAATGAGATACAGTGAAGGAAATAAGTATTTGATCCCTTGCTGATTTTGTAAGTTTGCCCACTGTCAAAGACATGAACAGTCTAGAATTTTTAGGCTAGGTTAATTTTACCAGTGAGAGATAGATTATACAAAAAAAAACAGAAAATCACATAGTCAAAATTATATATATTTATTTGCATTGTGCACAGAGAAATAAGTATTTGATCCCCTACCAACCATTAAGAGTTCAGCCTCCTCCAGACCAGTTACACGCTCCAAATCAACTTGGTGCCTGCATTAAAGACAGCTGTCTTAAATGGTCACCTGTATAAAAGACTCCTGTCCACAGACTCAATTAATGAGTCTGACTCTAACCTCTACAACATGGGCAAGACCAAAGAGCTTTCTAAGGATGTCAGGGACAAGATCATAGACTTGCACAAGGCTGGAATGGGCTACAAAACCATAAGTAAGACGCTGGGTGAGAAGGAGACAACTGTTGGTGCAATAGTAAGAAAATGGAAGACATACAAAATGACTGTCAATCGACATCGATCTGAGGAAGGTGAGAGCTCAGCCGAAAACTACATGGGGGGAACTTGTTAATGATCTCAAGGCAGCTGGGACCACAGTCACCAAGAAAACCATTGGTAACACATTACGCCGTAATGGATTAAAATCCTGCAGTGCCCGCAAGGTCCCCCTGTTCAAGAATACACATGTACAGGCCCTTTTGAAGTTTGCAAATGAACATCTGGATGATTCTGAGAGTGATTGGGCGAAGGTGCTGTGGTCAGATGAGACTAAACTTGAGCTCTTTGGCATTAACTCAACTCGCCGTGTTTGGAGGAAGAGAAATGCTGCCTATGACCCAAAGAACACCGTCCCCACTGTCAAGCATGGAGTGGAAACATGTTTTGTGGGTGTTTCTCTGCTAAGGGCACAGGACTACTTCACCGCATCAATGGGAGAATGGATGGATCCATGTACCGTCAAATCCTGAGTGACAACCTCCTTCCCTCCACCTGGACATTAAAAATGGTTAGTGGCTGGGTCTTCCAGCACGACAATGACCCGAAACATACAGCCAAGGCAACAAAGGAGTGGCTCAAAAAGAAGCACATTAAAGTCATGGAGTGGCCTAGCCAGTCTCCAGACCTTAATCCCATCGAAAACTTATGGAGGGAGCTGAAGATCCGAGTTGCCAAGCGACAGCCTCGAAATCTTAATGATTTACAGATGATCTGCAAAGAGGAGTGGGCCAAAATTCCATCTAACATGAGTGCAAACCTCATCATCAACTACAAAAAACTTCTGACTGCTGTGCTTGCCAACAAGGGTTTTGCCACCAAGTATTAAGTCTTGTTTGCCAAAGGGATCAAATACTTATTTCTCTGTGCACAATGCAAATAAATATATATAATTTTGACAATGTGATTTTCTGTTTTTTTTTTTTGTTTTTTTTATATAATTTATCTCTCACTGGTAAAATTAACCTAGCCTAAAAATTCTAGACTGTTCATGTCTTTGACAGTGGGCAAACATACAAAATCAGCAAGGGATCAAATACTTATTTCCTTCACTGTATAATGCTGGAGACCATCTGCCAAATCATTGCAGTCAGTCTCCGTTCACATCAGGATATTCAGATCAAGTGATAAGAATTAAAGTGGTTGTTCAGGAATAAATTTTATTTATATTTTGACTTCATGTGACATATACATTGTTAGAATGTTAATTATATGTTTATATGTAGCAGCGTTACGGTGTTCTGACTTGCAATCACGTGACCGCACACAGAGTAAACGTTTCACTTCCTCTTACGCTCCGTGTCTTTGCTCAGCCAGCACTTCCGGCTGAGAAGAGGCACGACGCGTCAGCAAGTGGGTTCACAGGCTGTGGGCCGATGTTTCATGAGCTCTTCAGAGCTCTGCCTCTGGTCCCACTGCGTGTAAACGTAGTTGATGACGCGCTGTGCCTCTGCAAGCCGGAATTGCTGGATGAGGAACGACACGGAAGGCTGTCTCTCACAGTACACGCCTCCTCCTCCTTCTCTCTGATGTAGAAGGAGAGGGCAGCGTTCAAGTTCACGCCCCGACGGTTACATATATAAAGTGATTACATGGGTTACATAAATACAGGGATGATGGGGGTTTTATAAATACAGGGATGATGGGGGTTATATAAATACAGGGATGTTGGGGGTTATATACAGGAATGATGGGGTCATCATCCCTGTATATAACCCCCATCATCCCTATTTATAACCCCCAACATCCCTGTGTATTACCTCATCATCCCTGTATATAACCGCCATTATCCATGTATAGACAAGTGTTTTCTGTTCACACCCTCCATTTAGTAGTCCTCATAGTGCTAGGCTCACAGTAGTGCCTCTTCTCATGGTAAATCCGTAAACTTACTGTACTATATACCCTCACTACTGCTCATCTACTGTGAGAAGTCAGGAAATTACCTACAAACTAGCTGTTTTTATATACTGATCTCTCTAACTGGGAAAAAAACTCAGTACTAGAGTGGATGGCATTATCCTGCCACCTTGCACTCAGAGAAGAGTGCTGCCTCATAGATGGTGCAATTCTACAGTAATTTATTGTAAAAGTAACTAAAGTTAGAGCTACTTATTGAGAACAAGAGGGACTAGGATGGGTATTCTTTGAGTCCAGAGAAACATATTTTTTTATTTAGCTCTCTTATTCATAAAGACTGAGGGTTTTTTAAATACTTATTTTTTAAAACCGGTCTATTCAATGTATGGGACACATGATTTGACATACCATAAAAACCTCTACCTCTTATGATTGCAATGTTACAATAGTGTTTTACATACTGTAGCAGTAACAAGTAACTTTAAATTTTTATATATTTTTTTGTAGTTCATAACTCAAGAGAACCTGGATGGTTAGAGGGAACGCTGAATGGCAGACGAGGGCTAATTCCACAAAATTATGTTCAGTTTCTCTAGCTACATGTATGTGACACGCAGAAGCTGTACATGGTATCCATGGATTTCCGTTCCAGTTGTAATAATTTTATCTTGTTTTGTGACTGCCTGAACCCCATGACCAGACTTAAGCTGGCAGAAGAAAAGGTTTGGGGAAAAAAGGACATGCAATATTGCCAAACTGAACTGATACATTTTGTTACTGTATTTTTTTGTTTTACTTGTATCGGACTGTGCTAGCTATCATACCGTTTGATTCTTATGTTACTCCTTTCACAATTTCATTCCTGGCTAAAGAGATCATTTGTCTAATTCTGTATGTTAAAACATATTGTGATGTATTACCGCCCTGGCAACAAATGCAAAACCAATAATGTGCATGGCTCACACACAATGCACTGATTTGACAGTGTAGCAATTATTTTTCACATTTTGCAGGTTTTATGTTGCTGCAGTTTCCAACTTCTGAAATGTTACTTTTACCAAAAAGTCGCCCTTTTCAGATTTCTTTTTTTGTAAGTTCTCTCTTGTAGAAGTCACAGATTTGGTTGTTGTCGTTTGTTAGTTTTAAAGTTTCACTTGTTGAATTGTAATGTTTTTAAAGTATATTTACTACAGAAATGTAATTTTATCCTAAAATAAAATATTAGTTCTTTAATATATGTGTTTTACAGGAAAAAAGCTAAATAAAAACAAAGTAGATTCACTATATATTTTCTAAAGGCAGCATTCCTTATCGCTGGTGTTCTGTGGTGTTTATTCCTCATTTGATGTCAACTGCAAAAAAACTTTATTAGGGAAAATTTGCATGTAGAAATAAAATTCCAGTGTTTTTTTAAACTACATACAGTTCCGTACTATTGTACAAACATTTCCTAGAACTACTATTGTAAGGCCTGGTTTACACAGTTTTGGTTGCAGTGCATAGTTTTCCTCTCTTTAGGATGCGCTTCTTGCGTTTGCCTACACCTACCTCAACCGTTATGTGAAGTGTCTAGAAAAAGAGGCGTGGCTAAGAGGATTCTTAAAATGTCCCGTGCCTAATTTTTTCGGGAGGTAAAAATATTCTTTGTTTTGCAACTAAGAGGTGTGACATAGGGAGGATTAAACAGTATAATATGCTTAGCCATTTGCGCTAAATCATGCCACGTGTGTCATTTTTATACATGTGGTATAATTTGCGTAATTGTAATTTATACAGACTCCTGAATGCATACATCTCACAAAACTATTGAGAAATCTCCCCCAATGTTCCAACTGCAATAGTCCTATATAGCCGGCGGTACTTGTATTACATATATTGCTCTGAATCTCCGTTAACTAGCAAAAAAAAGAATTAACTAAATGAGTTTTCATTTATTCTCTTAAAATAACTGCTTTTCTTCATTTTATTGATGGCTTTACTGATCTATATAGATAATAATACTATAGAAACCGTGACACAATCAAAGCGAAAACTAATTAATATCCACACTCCCTAATCACTATACACAGTTTTCTGAGGTAAAGGAGATGCATACTTGTCGTTTTCACATATGAATGTGAAAACATTTTCTATTTAATGCCCTTTTTGAGATACAGAACAGACTGATCATTATTAGCTAGGCAAGGGGAATGACACAAGCTCAGTTGACAAGGTACATTTAATGACTCCTAAGCCAGTTTTGAGACATATTTTTGTACATATGGCAATATGCCTCATGCACTGAATACATCATTATTAATGGATAGAAGTACAAAACATGAAACTGACATCAGCCATCTTTCCCTCAAATTTTTCCTCCGAGATTTCCACTCATAACCAAAACACAACAGACACACATAACCGAAAGTTCTGATAGGCTCTATAGTAATAATTATGCCACTGTACCTGTATGATAAATTATCTATTTGGTGATGTCTTATAATAATTTGTAACCTCTCAAATAATGGGGTAGATTTATCGATGCGTCCTGAAATTTGTCGCAAGTGGGCCATATTTATCACTGGGTTGCAACATTTTTTGAGACACTTGTGACAACTTAGACATGTTCACATGTTGTCTTTCAAAAGGGGTATTACAGGAGCGTGTTATCACTGTAGCTTATTAGTAGCAGCAGGACAATACAGTCCTCAATATCTAAAGACGGAATTTTGTCTTAGAATAAAGGAGATTATGTATATAGCGTAGACCATTACAGTTGAAAAGCTTCAGCGATTAAAAGCATTTTCTGACCATTGAAATTCATGGTGTATCCGTAGGACACAATATTTATATATATATATATATATATATATATATATTTTTTTTTTTATATTTTATATAAAAGGTGAGGATTCCCCCTCTGGGACTCCTTATTATTGGGAGAGCCTGGATTACCATGACCGCTGTTGTCAAGAAAAATAGCCAATGGCAGAGACTTACATTGGAGAGAGCAGCTTCTCCACCCTTTCTCAGCTAAGTGTATGATCACACACTGAGTCAAAAACGTCTGAAAATACGGAGCTGTTTTCAAGGGAAAACAGCTCCTGATTTTCAGACGTTTTTTAAGCCACTCGCAATTTTCGCAGCGTTTTTTACTGCAGTTTTTGGAGCTTTTTTTTCCAATAGAGTCTATGAAAAACAGCTCCAAAAACGTCCCAAGAAGTTTCCTGCACCCCTTTTTCGCGGCCGTTTTGAAAAACGGCCGGGTAAAAAAACGGCCCCTTCACAACAGAATGCCGTTTTTCCCATTGATTTCAATGGGCAAATGTTTGGAGGCGTTCTGCTTCCGATTTTTCGGGCGTTTACGGCCCGAAAAACGGCCTAAAACACTCTGTGTGAACATAACCTTAGGGTATGTTCACACACAGTGTTTTCAGGCGTATTTTGGAGTGTTTATGCCTCGAAAAACGTCTGAAAAAACGAAAGCTGAATGCCTACAAACAGCTGCCCATTGAAATCAATGAGAAAACAGCATTTAGTTCATACGGGGTGTCTTTTTACGCCTCTGTTTAAAAAAAATGGAGCGTAAAAAGACGCTCCGTAAAAAGAAGCAGCATGTGACTTCTTGAGGTGTTTTTTGGGACTGATTTTCCATTGAACACTATGAAAAACGCCTGAAAAGAAGCCTCAAAAGAAGCTCCAAATTTCATTTTCAGTTTAAAAAACGCCTGAACTTAGAGGCTGTTTTCTCTGAAATCAGCTCCGTATTTTCAGACTTTTTTTGCTACTGCATGTGAACATACCCTCAGAGTTATGGAAACAGGCAAGATGCTGAGCCATAAATGTGTCATAGTAGCCTGGGTTTGGGAGAGCTAAAGGTATTTTAAGAATCCAGCCTTGGAGTCCAAATCAAGACAACGATGCATCGGAGAGATCATACAGACACTGAAGTTCATCAGTTTCACACATGTGGCATTTCTCTGGTGCTTGAGGCCTCGTGACATTTATTTATGCACAATAAGGCAATACAAAGTTGAAGACTAAGAAAAATCCTATATGATTCATTTACAGCCCATTTAAAAAGGTAGCTTAACCAATCACAGGTCACTTCATAGTATATAAATATATTATTTGCATAAAAAAAAATTACGGAAGCCCCCTCCATTGGAATTAAAGCTTTGGTAATTTTGCACCTGAAACCTTGTTTGGAGAAGATATGATTTTTAATTTTACTGAAAGTCTTATCGTCTTCGGGTCGTAAAAACTTCAATCTATTATAATTATTCACTGAGACTTTCAAGGTCTAACACATGTTTTCACATAATTATTAACTCTCTATACTATGAATTTTTCTACTGAATGGTAAATGATTAAACAATTAGCAATAATTACACTCAAATGTAAATGGTCGGAATACTCCTTTAATGAAATATAAAAATGCAACATAATACTTAAAGTGGCCCTCAGGATGTACTTATCCTAGAAATAAGAAAAAGGCACAAGAAATTTTCTTCTGGTCTTCTGGGTTGTCAGGTAGTGCACTTCTGCTATATCAAATTTTTATTGAATTAAGATAAAAGTATAAACTAACATAAAAAAGGATGGCTCTCAAGCACAATAAAATTGAAGTAAAAAACACATCTATTGAGGGTTTTTGGCACCACTACTGCCACATGTGAAAAATAATTTATAAATTCCTGCCAACAGTGAATTTCTTCTACCATTATCTTCTACAAACTCCTCCATGCATATTATTACGTTAAAGCGACTTTCCAGGTTCCCCTTTACTAAGCTTAGTTCATGTACCTCAGTAATTACCTGAGAATCTTCTGTTTCTCACTGGTGGTTTTGTAATCTGTACTTTAAATTCATTCTGTCCTTCCTGTAATAGAAATCCGTTCTCCCTGCATTGGTTTTCTGTTGAGGTTGTGATTGGCTGGTGTGTAAAAACACAAGTCTATCTGAAGAGGAAGAGCTGCAGGAGGTGAATTTCAGACTTCCTTAAAGAGGCTCTGTCACCACATTATAAGTGCCGTACCTCCTACATAAGGAGATCGGCGCTATAATGTAGGTGACAGCAGTGCTTTTTATTTAAAAAAACGATCTATTTGTACCACTTTATTTACGCGGTAAATGACAGGTTACAACGAGATCACACTTCCTCTGCTGTAACTACCATAGAAACAGTAACGAAGTGCAGAGATTGTGAATAGACATCCCGTGGAATGTCTATTCACTGTCTAAACACTTCAGTATTGTTAATGTGTTCGTATAAGACAGCACATAAGGATCTAGCAGGATCCCTATGCGCTGAGTAAATGAATGGAGAGGAGTGCATGATGCTGATTGGTCAGCGTCATACACTCCCTGTACAACGCCCACTTGGTCTAAAGTAAAAATACGCCCACTTGGGCATTAAGCAACTCATTAGCATAAATCTAAAAACACTAATAAAGTGGTAAAAATAGATCGTTTATTTAAATAAAAAGCACTGCTGTCACCTACATTATAGCGCCCATCTCCTTATGTAGGAGACAGGGCACTTATAATGTGGCGACAGAGCCTCTTTAAGGCACAGAGGCTAAGCTGTCACAGACAATCGCTCTGCCTTAATGAAGCTGAGATAAAAAATATCTGTGACCTCTAGGTACCGACTTGCATAGAATTTTTAAATTCCTGAATGGGCATTCGCTTCAACCTCATTTTATTTTACCTGGGAGAGTGTTGACAAAAATGAGAAATCCCATTTATTTTTTTTAATAGCATTAGTTGAAGGTTCTCGTACAGGACCCCAATACACAAACAGAAGCTTTTAGAAAGGATTTTATTGTAGGGCAACTTTACCACACATGGGAACATGCTGAGCACAATTACAATGCTAGTATGAATTTACAACTGCAAGAAACATGTAATAATCAGAGCACATATGAAAACTTAACAGGGTAGTATAATACTTCAGCTGTAGGAACAATATGCAAACAGAGAAGGCAGGTTTTCTTGCAATCTTCTTTATCTACATACCAGCCTAGTAACATTAGAATTATTTCATTTTAAATATAATAATGTTACATCAACTCAACATATTGACTATCTGTATACTATATTGTACAACAGCATCTGAACTTGATTTAACAGGAAAGGCAGTGTCTGGAAGTCCCCAGAGTTAAGTACTAGGTTGGGGGAGTATTGTATCCACTGTGTAGATATACACTTCATCCCATTCTGAATCCATAAGCATTAAATGAGGTTGGTCCCTCCTTTTACACTGGGAAGTCTTTCTACAACATTTTTGGAGTGCGTCTGTAAAAAGGTTTGATAATTTATCTAGAAGAGCATTTGTAAGGTCAGACACTGATGTTGAATGAGAGGGCCTGGCTCGTAATCTCCATTCTAGTTCATCCCAAAGGTGTTCGAAGGGGTTGAGGTCAGGGCTCTGTGTGGGCCAGTCAAGTTCTTCCACGCCAAACTCATCCAACCATCTCTTTATGGATCTTGCTTTGTGCCGTGGGACGCAGTCATACTGGAACAGAAAGGGGCCTCCCCCCAAACCATTCTCACAAAGTTGGAAGCATACAATTGTCCAAAATGTCTTGGCATGTTGAAAAGTTAAGATTTATCTTCACTGAAATGAAGGGGCCTAGGCCAACCCGTGAAAAACAACCTCATAGCATTATCCCTCCTCCACCAAACTTTACAGTCAGTGCAGTCAGGCATTTGCCAAACCCAGACTGGTCGCTCAAACTGCTGGATGGAGAAGGATGGCCAAGTAGACTCCTGACGTGAACCTGGTACTGAGTGCAGTAGATCAAATAAATGAATACCAGAGACCTATCCCACTGACGCAGGCGTTTTATATGTCAGTGGAAGAGGTCTCTTCTCAATCTAAACAGGAGCAAGTACAGTGTGTTAGCCATTTGTAGAAACAAGAATTGAAGCCGCCCAAGGCTCCCTGGGGACTCATGGCCGCCCAAAGTACATTGCAATTTTGCCGTGAATCGCGACAAACACCACTACAAATCTGCATTGTGTATGCCCTGCAAAAGGACCTGCAGACATAAGGTCAGATATGTTTGCAGTTCTTGTTACTGTTGAGAGACCTGCAGGTCACATGACCGCAGGTCCTAGTACAGTAGCAAGACTATGGAGAAGACTGAGCTGCTAGGTAAGTATAAGGGGGATGGATTAGTTTAAGGGGTCTGGTGTCTATATTTAGGAAGTCTGATCTGGGGTCTGTATTAGCTTAAGGGGTGTGGGGTTAGTATTTAGGTGGTCTGGGCTGGGGGTCTGTGTTTAGGGGGTCGGGTCTGTATTTGGGGGGGTCTCTATTAGTTTAAGGGGTCTTTATTTACAAGGTCTGGTCTGGAGTCTGTTTTAGTTTAGGTGGTATATATTTAGGAGTCTGTATTTAGGGGGTCTGTATTAGTTCAGAGGGTCAGGTCTGAGGTCTGTATTTAGGGAGTCTGGTCTAGGGTCTATTTATTTAGTGTGCTTGTCCTGGGGTCTGTATTTGTATAGGGGGGTCTAGACTGGAGACTGCAATAGTTTGCAGTACTTCAACGCTGCTCCTATTCAAGTGAATAGGAGCAGACTTGCAGTTTGGAGCATTCTGCTTCCGGTGCTGAACACCGCATAACATCCGGTGCTGAACACCGCATAACATCCGGTGCCCGGAGGCAGCCAGAACAGCTGATCGGTGCAGGGATAGGGTTTGAGAACCCCACAGATTACGTACTAATGGCCTATGCTGTAGGTAGGTAGGTCATCTGTATGAAAAACTTGCATGGCATGTGGCGTCATTCTTGCATGATTTAGCGCGGTTGCATAGTTCTTGCATCCGATCCTGGGCCTCATTGGCGTGCTTAAGGCATTTAGTATTTGAAGCAGCAAGTCCATGGCTGCAGTGGCGTTTTATGCTTGGTAGCCAGACGGGCTAGCAAACTTTAGCCTGGATGCAAGGACACAGCACCATGAATAGCGGCCCATACTTAACCCGTTTACCCCCACCTGCCGTATAGAGGTGGATGGGGTAACTGGTCTTTAAATCCAGCCACCTTTAAGAGAGTTATGTTTTCATGTCTAGATTAGAAAAAGGAGAATTTGTCCTTTTACTTCATTCCTAGTCTGTTACCTCGGTTTCCTATACAGCCCGCTTACTTTGTATTATTTACTATGAATACATACTCCAGTCCTTCATATACAACAAGAGAAACATGCAATCCTTGCAGATACTTATAATCTGGTGACAAAGCCTCTTTAAGTGCCCTATCTTCTACATAATCTGATTGGCGCAGTAATGTAGATAACAGTGGTTTTTATTTTGAAAAACAATCATTTTTGACCAAGTTATGAGCAATTTTAGATTTATGCTAATTAGTTTCTTAATGGTAAAAAGTAAAAACACGCCCAGTTGTCCATTAAGAAACAAATTAGCATAAATCTAAAATTGCTCATAACTTGGTCAAAAATTATAGTTTTTCAAAATAAAAACCACTGTTATCTACATTACAGTGCCAATCAGTTTATGTAGGAGATAGGGTACTTATAATCTGGTGACAGAGCCTCTTTAAATATATAAAAATACTTTACTTATAACAAAGTGACAAAGCAATATATATTACATCAAGATACAATACATTACATAGAGAACACAACCACACACAGCCACCTCCTTTTCCTACCTCACTGGGTACTTTGCACTTATGGCCAGTAATGTGTATGTATATATAATATATATCCAGGTCCCAACCCTAGATGGTCTCCTGGAACGACACTTATAACTAAAACCACATCCAGCCAATGAGCATTAGTACATGTACATATAGAGACTCGCGCATAAATAGCATAGTTTTTTTTTTTTTTATAGATGAATAAATTATATATAAGCGATTCCTAGAATACTATATGTACACATATAAAGTCTACTGTAATTATATTATACATATATTTATATACATAAACAGAAAGCACACATAAAATATAACTTAGCCTGTTCCTGATGCAAGTGCTGTTTATCCAGGGGTGGCAGGAAAAGAGCGAAAGGGAGCCCCAGAGCTTCACATGGTCGAAATGTTCCTAGGTCTGAGTTGACTCTGCCCACTCCATTGATCCCCGCCTTAAGACCACTCATAGACCCTCCCATGTGTATCTGTACAGTATATGTAAATCTATTCCCAATATGCCCAGCCACCTCCACATCCAGTTTACAATGGCTCCTTCCTGTACGGAGGACCATTGTAATGCTAATAAGGCAGTAGTTGAGAATCTATGACCAAATGGACTCTGGGCTTACTGACACCTCAATGGGTAAACATCACATTATATACTGATATTATTCAATCTCCATTGACCAGGTATATTTTATGTGGTCATAGGACAGAGTGTCTGGATGGGAACAATATTCTGCTTGAACAGGATTGCACATACATGTGCAATCTCTGATACAGTGCTGGAATGATGAACAAAAGAGGTTGTCTGATGCCAGAAAATCTACCTACTTGTATAGCAACTTTAAAATGAAAACACTAACATATTTTCTCTTACAAAACTGCACAGATGTCCAAATTTCCATGCCCTGACGTGGTCCCGGAAGCGGAGCTTCTCCCCTTAGGTGTGAAGTGTTGACACGGGCTCAGGATGCAGGTAGCTTGCCCCCCCCCCCACCCTCTGTGTGTCCGTGACTTGATGAACTTGGCTTACCTAATAAACAAAGGCAGGCAGCCAGCCCCTTCTCTGTGACGGCTGGAAGACAACACATAATGAGAGGCGGAGGGACGCTTGCAGACTAGACAGGGGCAGTAGTACTATCTCCCTCCCCCCCCCCTTGACTGTCAGCAAGGAGCTCTCCTCTTCAGTGTGAGCCATCTTTATTACAGTTGGCTACTGTCTTCCAGCCGTGACAGAAAAACGGGCTGGCTTATCTAACAAACTGAGCCAGGCAGCCAGTCCCTTCATCACGTTGCCGACACACAGAGAAGGGGGGCTACTGTGTCGGCACGTCACAGATAAGAGGAGCTCCACTTCTGGGACACGACAGGGCATAGAAATCTGAACATCTGTGCAGTTTTGATAATGAAAGTATATTGGAGTGTCTGAATTTTACATTTGCTAAACAATTAAGAAAATGTTCTGGCGTCTGACAACCCCTTTAAACAATGCAACCGTAAAAATCCTAAATTATCTCGACAGAATATAGAGACACATATGGTCACCACATAATATAAGCAGACAAACGCACACTCCAGGGGCGTAACTGGGAAAGACTAGGCCCCATAGAAAACTTGACTGGGTCACCCCCCTTGGTGCCACACGCAGACCCACCTTATATATATATATAGTGCCCCCAGTAGATTGTGCCATACAACACCCCTGTAGACAGTGTCACACCTCACTTGTATGGCATATTCGACAGGGGGGCTGTATGGCGCTATTTACAACTCCCCCTGTATATAGTGCCACTAGGCCCCACCTCCCTTGTATGTAGTGCCACACAGGCCGCCCCCCCCTTAGTAGATAGCGCCACACACCAGTTAGTGCCACACAGCCACCCCTTGTATATAGTGCCACCCTGCTCCCCCCCCCTTGCATATAGTGCCACACAGCCCCCCACAAAAAAATATATATTGTACTTTTCTTGTGACGGATGGAGCGCTGCACAGGCTCCGGTCGGGACACATGCGCAGACCAGTGTGATGCAGTGACGTCATCATGCTGGCCTGCGCAGGGAGTCTTCCCATCACCTTATCGGCTGCAGGCCTAAAGATGCCTGCAGCCTCAGGGCCGATTCTAGCTTTTCTTCTGCCTGAGGTGAAAATTTAAATGGCAACACCCAGATTTTGATTGACATCTCCCTGGCTGTTCTACATCACTACCAGCCTCCTCAAACTCTTGCGGATGCGCCGTTGCCGTGTACTCCCCTCGCATGCATGGTGCAGTGATGAAGACGGGCAGAGTACACCTCGCTGCACAGTGAGTGCCCAAGTAGTACAAGGCAGTGGCACATCCGAGAAAGTTGTATCAGCTAGGGGGTTGTCAATCAAACATGGAAAGCTGGGTTTTGAGGCAGGACTATGTGACTTCAGGATAGCGGTACCGCCCCATGACCCTTTAATGAGTAATTAGCATATACTGTACGTGGTTTTAAAAAAGTTTATTTTATAGATTTTGTTGCATCTGAAAAAAAAACATTTTGGAAATATTGTCAGGTCATGTATTACTGCATGGTGGCGGTTCAAGGGGTTAAAACTACCAGATTCCCATTAAATATACAATAAAGTTAAAACAGTTCCATCTGCCCTGCAATTTTGTTATTATAAATATATCCTATATAATTACAGCTCCAGAACCAAGCTCATACATATATACAGCACCAGAACCACTGGCGTAGCTATAGGGGTCGCTGGGGTCGCAATTGCGACCGGGCCCCCGAAGCCAGGGGGGCCCACAGCCCCCCGCACAACATCAATAAAAAGTTACTATAGTAACTCGGGCCGCGAGCCCCTGTTACTATAGTAACAGACTGTACTTACCTTCCTGGTTCTGGATCGCAGCGGAGGTCCTGACGTCAAGCGCTGTGCTCAGCGCATGACGTCACAGCGCTATGCGCCGCGCACAGCTTCGAGACAACAGAACTACCGCCGCGGCTGAAGAGGAAGGTAAGATTAGCCCTGACTGGCGGGCTCTGACTCCCGGGACCCGCCAATCAGCTGTTTTGAAGGGGCCGCAGCACTCGTACGAGAGCTGCTCCCCTTCATTCCGGTCACACTGTGAGTCGGTGTCGGCGATTCACAGTGTGAGCGAGTAGTGAAATGAAGGGGAAGCAGCTCTCGTACGAGTGCTGCGGCCCCTTCAAAACAGCTGATTTGCAGGTCCCGGGAGACACATCAGCTATTGATGGCCTATCCTGTGGATAGGTCATCAATGTTTAGGGACTGCACAACCCCTAAGCCTACGATGTAGCAGGCTTAGGGGGCCCATGAGACAGGATCACAGATTGTGTGATGCTGTCTGCTGGGCCCTGTATCTAAGACAACCTAACCAAAACCTCACACCAAGAAATGGCGTATACTGGGGTCCCTTATAGCATATAGACCTGGAAACGAACCAAATGAGACATAACACTTAGAAAAATAATGTACTCAATAATAAAAGTACAAAAAAATCTTTATTAAATATAATGACAAATAATGGAAAGAGAGATATGATACAACATACACGGAGAATAGTACAACAGGGTCAGATGTAATAGACCATGACCGACAGAATCAACCGTCCACTAATGACCTAGAACACGCTCAAATACTAATAAACAATTAATAAGCCCAGGGGTGTGTGGTGGTAAGTCCCACACATGGCATAGTGCTATCAGCTGAAAATAACAATATACAACAGTAAAAACATAGCCTACACAATATCTAATAATAAGGTATACATATAATGATGTGTACAGAACCTGCACAATATATAGTAATACGTAGAAGGTGCAGCTGAAGACGTGTATAGATAGTATAACGGCTCAAATAGCCAAGAAAGGTATAGCTGCCACGGCTAGACAGAATAGCACAATAGTGTGGAGGCTAGAAAACGGCTGAAAAAACACATGCACATACCCTGAGACATGGTGGAGAGCGTGGAGGGTCAGAAGAAATGGATGGGTGAACAACCGCCTCGACGCACGTTTAGCCCGATAGACTGGCTTCGTCAGGAGGCTAAATTTAATAACACTAAAAAGGGTTTATATAAAGATAAAATTAGTTAGACTCACCTATGATGAATGCAAATCGGCGCTCAGCACACACGCACGGTGACGCGCACATCACGGGACGCGCCGCGCGTCAGATGGAAAAGCGCCGCATGATGAAACATCACCATGACGACGATAGACGCTGAGCGGCACTCCCGGATGCGAGCCCCACTACGCATGCGCAGCCGAGCGTCTGTGTAAACACCACAGGGGAGGCAACGATGATAACACGACAGGACAAAAGTAATAGCGATTACAGAGTGGGGGATTACTATGAAGATAGAGAAGATCAAAAGAATATAATAATGAAAGATGGAAAATAATAACTAAAAAATAATAATAACGGGTAAAAGAAAATATTATAGAAATAAAGACATATAAAAGGAAGTGAACAAAGTGCACAAGTGAATAAAAGAGAAACGTGCACAATACTGATGAAAGTTGAAGGTGATAAATGATAAATAAATATATGTATATAAATACAAAATATCTAGAACAGGTAATATAGAGCACAATATATAATAATAAATAAGATACATAACACAGAATGTGTATACATAAATATATATAAATAAATACATAATAACGTGAACAAGTGACAACAGACACACTATATAATAATAAATATATATAATGCAAAAATGTGTATAAAGTGAATAAATATACATATATATATATAAATACATCATGTGAACAAATGATATAAAGTGCAATAAATATTAATAGATAATAAATATAATCCATCCAATTATATACAGAAAATAATAAACAATATAAAGTCCAATAAAAAATAGTAAATAAAATCTATACGCATTCTGTATTACGTATAAGTATGTACATATAAATTTTTTAGTAAATATACAGAATACTGCAGCAATAGGCATACACAAAAATAGAGACAACGTTATACAGTATAATCTAAATATACATATATTAAACTCCATATAGCAGCACTCAACATATATATACAAAAAATACATATATTAACAACAATAATACATCAAAAATATATGCAATACAGAAGTATATATATATATCTTCTCCACTTCTAATTTTCAATTACGACCATGCAAGATCTTCGCTGATATGTAGAAGAGTAGACCCACTCGCTGAACAGGATAAACTGTAACATAAAAAATAAATGTAAAACACAAGAAGAAAACCCTAGAGAAAATAAAATTCACGCATGGTTAAAAAGTTACAAGAAAGGCCTGAAACTGGTGGCTTCGTTTAAGCCAGATGGGGCCACAGTATTGAGTAACGTAATCCATTTCATTTCTTTTCTCAATAGTGCCAAGCGCACATCCCCACCTCTGCATCCCAGGGAGATTTTATCAATACCACGTACCTCAAAACCCTTTGGATTACAGGAGTGGAACTCACGGAAATGTCGCGCAACAGGCTGGAGTTTGTCCACATCCAAAGCATTAAAAGCCGACTTGATTTTACTGACATGTTCCAATACCCGCACCTTCAATTGCCTGGTGGTCATAACGACATAAATAAGACCACAGGGCAAGTGGCAAAATACACCACAGCCACGGTATTGCACGTAATGTGGTAGACAATTTTATAATCTTTCCCTCTATTTCAGCTGTGAAAATTGAAGGTGCGTGGAACATATTTACAAGCAGAACAATTACCGCAATTATACGAACCCCAGGGAGGACCCCTACTCCCAAATGGATTAGGGGGAGCACTGGGGATATAGTGACTAGCTGTCAAGAGGTCCTTCAGATTTTTAGAACGCCTCCAGGTAATGGAGGGATAGTTAGGTCAAACCCCTGCCAAGTCACGATCAGTGAGAAGAACCCGCCAATGTTTTTGCAGGATATCACGAATTTCAGTCCAATGAGGATTGAAAGTAGTGATAAATCTGACATTCTGATCTATTTTATGCTTCTTGGGCCTACTCACCAGAAGTCCATCACGAGTCAAATTTTTAGCTCTGAGATAACCTCTCTTTATGACCCTCTGACTATACCCACGACTCTTAAATCTTGCCGTCAGATCCAATGCTTGGCGCTCAAAGTTGCTGTCACTGGAGCAGATACGCTTTGCCCTCAGAAACTGGCCCACAGGTATAGATGTTGTAACCTTCGGATAATGGGCAGACGTAGCATGGAGGAGGGCATTTGTGGAAGTGTTTTTCCTGAAAATATCGGTAGAAATAGAACCGCTATCATCTCTGCAAATACAGATGTCCAGAAAATCAACACGAGTTTGACTATACTGCCACGTAAGTTTAATATTAATATCGTTCCTATTCAGGGAGCCGAGAAAAGATTCCAAACTAGACGTGGAGCCCTGCCAGATAAATAGAATATCGTCTATATACCTCGACCACAGGAGCACTGAATCATGACCCGGAGTCTGTTGCACAGTCTCCCACTCCCACAGCCCCAGGAACAAGTTAGCATATGAAGGCGCACAAGTAGCCCCCATTGCTGTACCCTGGAGCTGTAGGAAGAGACGGTCCTTGAATACAAAAAAATTCTGTGTTAGTGCAAAATCAAGGAGACATAAAATAAACTTTATAAGATCCGGGTCATGATTAGTCATCTGTAGAAAATGTCTAGATGCTCGGATCCCGTGGTTGTGGCATATAGACATATACAGGGACTCCACGTCACATGTAACCAAGAGCATGTCATCCTCAAGATGCAACCCATCAAGACGTTGTAGCATATCTGTAGTATCCCTAATATATGACGGCAGGGTTTCCACGCATTTCTGTAGATAAAAATCCACAAATCTACAAATGTTCTCACATAAGCCTCCAATCCCTGATACTATTGGACGACCGGGGGGGAAAGTCACATTTTTATGCACTTTAGGCAATAAATAGAACGTGGGCTTAATGGGGAAATCCACAGAAAGACCCTCCCTCAATTTAGAGTTGATAATATTTGCATCCACACCCCGTTGTAATAAACTATCAAGTTCTCCTTTAAAAACTAGCGTGGGGTCTGATGGTAACCTGCGGTAGCAATGGCTCATATCAAGTTGGCGAAATACAACATTGCCCCCCTTATCGGCTGGTTTAATAATCACATCCCTGAGTTTTCTAAGTTCTAAGATAGCCTGCCTTTCCTTATAGTTAAGATTACATGATGTGCCAGAGTCGGAGATAGATATCAAATCTTTGTTAACTAGTTCAAAGAAAATGTCCACTGAGGGGCACAGTGCGAAGGGGGGGAAATGTTGAGAACGACAGCACAGATGCATGGGAAGTCTGGGGTCAGTGTTGACCTCCTGTTCCTCTAGTAATCTCTGCCGGGGAACACATAGGGACACTATGATCCCTTCTACCAAAGTGCTTCTTGAAAAGTAATTTTCTAGAAAAGAGAGCCAAATCTTTAATGGTAGTGAAAAGGTCGAATTTACCCGTGGGGGAAAAGGACAGGCCCTTTTGCAAAACATTGATTTGAGAGGAAGACAGAGTATAGGGAGAAAGGTTAATTACCTTCAGAGCCTCCTGTTTCTCTTGTCCCTGTTGAACACCCCTCTGGTCTTTCTTTTGACTGCCGGTGTTCTGGAGTTGAACAGAGGGTCTCCATCTCCCGCGGCCTGAGGTTTGTCTAAAAAAACCGCCACATTCTTCTTCAGATACAAGAGAAGTGGAGGAGACAGAACAGGACAGAGACCGAGCTCTATCCCTTTTAATATGCCAATGGTATATTTTGTTTGACTGAAAATCACTTATATCACGCTGAAATTTTATGGTTTTAAGATCTTGTATTTCTCTCTCCCACTTTGTCAATTCCTCCTCCAATGCTTTATCAAAAATACCAAGCTCCTCTGTACTAAGGGATTGATGAATCTTATCCTTGAGGGAATCAATTTCCTTTTCCAAAGAATCAAGGGTTCTGCGATCTGCCCCAATGAGCAGCTCGATGAGTGTGCGTGAACACTTAGTAAGGGAATACTCCCATTTAGCAACGAACGAGGAATCTTCCGCGAGGTATAATATCTTTCTGTAGATAATTTTCTAAGGCTGCCTTGTTCCACCAAACCTTAGTACGTTTTTTAAGAAGATCACGTATTTTGAGTTTCAGGCCCTTAATGTTACTACTTTCTGTAGTCACTGCTGAATTCTCTCCGAATATGGTACCAAGTTGTGTGATCCAATCCTTATCTCTTTTCCTGAAATCCATATATCCTGAGGTGTTTTCTGTAAACACAGACAAGAATAGTCAAGACAACCTAACCAAAAACCTCACACCAAGAAATGGCGTATACTGGGGTCCCTTACAGCATATAGACCTAGAAACGAACCAAATGGGACATAACCCTTAGAAAAATAATGTACTCAATAATAAAAGTACAAAAAAATCTTTATTAAATATAATGACAAATGACAAATAATGGAAAGAGAGATATGATACAACATACACGGAGAATAGTACAACAGGGTCAGATGTAATAGACCATGACCGACCGAATCAACCGTCCACTAATGACCTAGAACACGCTCAAATACTAGTAAACAATTAATAAGCCCAGGGGTGTGTGGTGGTAAGTCCCACACATGGCATAGTGCTATCAGCTGAAAATAACAATATACAACAGTAAAAACATAGCCTACACAATATCTAATAATAAGGTATACATATAATGATGCGTACAGAACCTGCACAATATATAGTAATACGTAGAAGGTGCAGCTGAAGACGTGTATAGATAGTATAACGGCTCAAATAGCCAAGAAAGGTATAGCTGCCACGGCTAGACAGAATAGCACAATAGTGTGGAGGCTAGAAAACGGCTGAAAAAACACATGCACATACCCTGAGACATGGTGGAGGGTCAGAAGAAATGGATGGGTGAACAAGCGCCTCGACGCGCGTTTCGCCCGATAGACCGGCTTCGTCAGGAGGCTAAATTTAATAACACTCAAAGGGTTTATATAAAGATAAAATTAGTTAGACTCACCTGTGATGAATGCAAATCGGCGCTCAGCACACACGCACGGTGACGCGCACATCACGGGACGCGACGCGCGTCAGATGAAAAAGCGCCGCATGATGAAACATCACCATGACGACGATAGACGCTGAGCGGCACTCCCGGATGCGAGCCCCACTATGCATGCGCAGCCGAGCGTCTGTGTAAACACCACAGGGGAGGCAACGATGATAACACGACATAACAAAAGTAATAGCGATTACAGAGTGGGGGATTACTATGAAGATAGAGAAGATCAAAAGAATATAATAATGAAAGATGGAAAATAATATAAAGTCCAATAAAAAATAGTAAATAAAATACGTAATACAGAATGCGTATAGATAAGTATGTACATATAAATTTTTTAGTAAATATACAGAATACTGCAGCATACGAACTGGGGTTCGTATAATTGCGGTAATTGTTCTGCTTGTAAATATGTTCCACGCACCTTCAATTTTCACAGCTCAAATAGAGGGAAAGATTATAAAATTGTCTACCACATTACGTGCAATACCGTGGCTGTGGTGTATTTTGCCACTTGCCCGTGTGGTCTTATTTATGTCGGTATGACCACCAGGCAATTGAAGGTGCGGGTATTGGAACATGTCAGTAAAATCAAGTCGGCTTTTAATGCTTTGGATGTGGACAAACTCCAGCCTGTTGCGCGACATTTCCGTGAGTTCCACTCCTGTAATCCAAAGGGTTTTGAGGTACGTGGTATTGATAAAATCTCCCTGGGATGCAGAGGTGGGGATGTGCGCTTGGCACTATTGAGAAAAGAAATGAAATGGATTACGTTACTCAATACTGTGGCCCCATCTGGCTTAAACGAAGCCACCAGTTTCAGGCCTTTCTTGTAACTTTTTAACCATGCGTGAATTTTATTTTCTCTAGGGTTTTCTTCTTGTGTTTTACATTTATTTTTTATGTTACAGTTTATCCTGTTCAGCGAGTGGGTCTACTCTTCTACATATCAGCGAAGATCTTGCATGGTCGTAATTGAAAATTAGAAGTGGAGAAGATATATATATACACTTCTGTATTGCATATATTTTTGATGTATTATTGTTGTTAATATATGTATTTTTTGTATATATATGTTGAGTGCTGCTATATGGAGTTTAATATATGTATATTTAGATTATACTGTATAACGTTATGTCTCTATTTTTGTGTATGCCTATTGCTGCAGTATTCTGTATATTTACTAAAAAATTTATACTTATCTATACGCATTCTGTATTACATATTTTATTTACTATTTTTTATTGGACTTTATATTATTTGTTTTTATTATTTTCTGTATATAATTGGATGGATTATATTTATTATCTATTAATATTCATTGCACTTTATATCATTTGTTCACATGATGTATTTATATATATATGTATATTTATTCACTTTATACACATTTTTGCATTATATATATTTATTATTATATAGTGCGTCTGTTGTCACTTGTTCACGTTATTATGTATTTATTTATTTATATATATTTATGTATACACATTCTGTGTTATGTATCTTATTTATTATTATATATTGTGCTCTATATTACCTGTTCTAGATATTTTGTATTTATATACATATATTTATTTATCATTTATCACCTTCAACTTTCATCAGTATTGTGCACGTTTCTCTTTTATTCACTTGTGCACTTTGTTCACTTCCTTTTATATGTCTTTATTTCTATAATATTTTCTTTTACCCGTTATTATTATTTTTTAGTTATTATTTTCCATCTTTCATTATTATATTCTTTTGATCTTCTCTATCTTCATAGTAATCCCCCACTCTGTAATCACTATTACTTTTGTCCTGTCGTGTTATCATCGTTGCCTCCCCTGTGGTGTTTACACAGACGCTCGGCTGCGCATGCGTAGTGGGGCTCGCATTCGGGAGTGCCGCTCAGCGTCTATCGTCGCCATGGTGATGTTTCATCATGCGGCGCTTTTCCATCTGACGCGCGGCGCGTCCCGTGATGTGCGCGTCACCGTGCGTGTGTGCTGAGCGCCGATTTGCATTCATCACAGGTGAGTCTAACTAATTTTATCTTTATATAAACCCTTTGAGTGTTATTAAATTTAGCCTCTTGACGAAGCCGGTCTATCGGGCGAAACGCACGTCGAGGCGCTTGTTCACCCATCCATTTCTTCTGACCCTCCACTATGTCTCAGGGTATGTGCATGTGTTTTTTCAGCCGTTTTCTAGCCTCCACACTATTGTGCTATTCTGTCTAGCCGTGGCAGCTATACCTTTCTTGGCTATTTGAGCCGTTATACTATCTATACACGTCTTCAGCTGCACCTTCTACGTATTACTATATATTGTGCAGGTTCTGTACGCATCATTATATGTATACCTTATTATTAGATATTGTGTAGGCTATGTTTTTACTGTTGTATATTGTTATTTTCAGCTGATAGCACTATGCCATGTGTGGGACTTAAGATTTTTTTGTACTTTTATTATTGGGCCCTGCATCTAAGCCAATCACATGGTAGGCTTAGATACATGGCCCATGCGTGATCCTGTCTGCTGGGCCCTGTATATAAGCCTACCACACTGTAGGTTTAGATACAGGGCCCCAGCACACAGAAATCTTATACTGGATAAGATTACTGTCTGCTGGACCCTGTATCTAAGCCTACGTTGTGGTAGGCTTAGATACAGGGTCCCACAGACAGTATCACACATGGGCCCTGTATCTAAGCCTAACACATGTGTTACTAATCGTTTTTCTTGTGTGTTTTCTTACAGGTTCGGTCGTTGGACTACGGCGGATTCCAGGACTACTTCGATGACGGCTTTTTTTTTTATTATCAATAAAATGGTTAATGAGGGTTGTGTGGTTTTTTTTTTATTTCAATAAAATATTTTTTCTATGTCTTTGTGTTTTTTTTTTTAAACTATATTACTACCGCCTTAGTAATGGCCGCCGGCTAATTGACAGCATCCATTGCTAAGGCGGGGCTTAGTGTTAGCCGGTGCAGAGGCGAACACTAACCCCCTTTATTACCCCGGTACCCACCGCCACCAGGGGTGCTGGGAAGAGCCGGGTACCATCCAGTACCTGACCATCTGTAGTGATGGTCGGACACTGGGGCGGCCGCAGGCCGGTATTATCAGGAGGGGAAAGGCCAGATACAGTGGCCCTTCCCACCGTGGTAATGCTAGGCTGCTGCTGCTTTATTGTATCTGGCTGGTTATGAAAAATGGGGGGGACCCCACATCATTTAAAAAAAAAAAAAAAAAAAAAAAATAATTGGAAAGAACGATGTGGGGTCCCCCCCAATTTTCATGACCAGCCAGATACAACACAGCAGCAGCAGGCAGCATTACCAGGGTGGGAAGGGCCACTGTTTTTGGCCTTCCCCAGCCTAATGCTACCAGCCTGCGGCCACCCCGGTGCCTGCCCGTCACTACAGATGGACGGGTACTGGTTCGTACCCGGCTCTTCCCAGCACCCCTGGTGGCGGTGGGTACCGGAGTAATAATGGGGGTTAGTGTTTGACTCTGCACCTGCTAACATTAAGCCCCGCCTTAGTAATGGAGGTTGTCAATCAGCCAGCGGCCATTACTAAGGCGGTGATAATAAAGTTTAAAAAGATACAAGCACATAGAAAAAATATTTTATTGAAATAAAAAAACACAAACCTCATTAACCATTTTATTGAGAATAAAAAAAACGCCATCATTGAAGTCCTCGAATCCGAAGTCCAACAACTGAACCTGTAAAAAAACACAAACACACAAAAATAATCAGTAGCACATAAAGAAGCAAAATTATTATTTTTACCTTTCCTGGGTCCAGCGCTGGAGCCGCAATGTCAGCGAGCTGAACCCTGTATCTAATCCAAACATGTGTGATACTGTCTGCTGGGCCCTGTATCTAATCGTATCATGTGTGATACTGTCTGCTGGGTCCTGTATCTAATCGTATCATGTGTGATACTGTCTGCTGAGCCGCTGTATCTAATCCTATCATGTGTGATACTGTCTGCTAAGCCACTGTATCTAATCCTATCATGTGTGATACTGCCTTCCTAGACACTGTATCTAATCCTATCATGTGTGGTACTGTCTGCTGAGCCACTGTATCTAATCCTATCATGATTGGTACTGTCTGCTGAGCCACTGTATCTAATCCGATCATGTGTGATACTGTCTGCTAAGTCATTGTATCTAATCCTATCATGTGTGATACTGTCTGCTGAGCCAATGTATCTAATCCTATCCATAGTTTATAGGGTCGTAGTGCTATAGATATGCTATGCTGTCTCCTATACACACATTTTTTTTGTTGGGGCGGACACATATGTATTGGGGCTATTTCCCCTGACATTTTAAGCCCTGAGGGTATGTTCACACGGCAGCGTCCATTACGGCTGAAATTACGGTGCTGTTTTCAGGAGAAAACAGCACCGTAATTTCAGCCGTAAAGGCATGTGCAGGCGTCTTTCGCTGCGTCCATTACGGACGTAATTGGAGCTGTTTTTCCATGGAGTCCATGGAAAACGGCTCCATTTACGTCTGAAGAAGTGACAGGCACTTCTTTGACGCGGGCGTCTTTTTTACGCGCCACCTTTTGACAGCGGCGCGTAACAAAAATGACCGTCGGCACAGAACATCGTAAGACCCATTCAAATGAATGGGCAGATGTTTGCCAACGCTTTTGAGCCGCATTTTCGTACGTAATTCAATGCTAAAACGCCCGAATTACGTCCGTAAATAGGGTTTGTGAACCCAGCCTTAGTGACGCGCCCGGCTGCTAGTGCTGCATTGTTGGGTCACTTAGGAGACCCAGCGATGCAGCTGAAAGCTGCGGACCGTCGGCCATGAGGAGTTTGCGGGGGGGGGGGGCCCAATATGAACTTTTGCATCGGGGCCCATGAGCCTTTAGCTACGCCCCTGACCAGAACCAACCTCAGTCCATAAATACAACACTAGAAACAAGCTCTGACATATATACAGCCCCAGAACAAAGCTCAATACATATAAATACAGCCCTGAAACTAAGCTCAATACATAAATACAGCCCCAGAACAAAGCTCAGTACATATATACAGCACCAGAACAAATACAGCTCAATTTAGTGCAACCTTTGCCGTATAGGTTTGTACGGCGTAAAATTACAGCACCTAGCATGGCCCGAACAATGGTAAGGACATGTTGGGAGATGCGGTTTCACAAAAAACAAATCATTCCACCCATCATCTCGCTGCAGATACACTGTGTCCCTGATTATAATAGTACCACACACTGTGTCCCCCACCCACCCACACACACACTGCCCACTGTAGATAGTGCCCCCATAGAGCCTCTGTAGATAGTGCCCTACATAGAAGCCCCTGTAGATAGTGCCCCACATACAGCCCCCTGTAGATAGTGCCCACATATGGACTCCAGAGCTTCAAGGCAATAGTGCTACCCTACATATAGCTCCCCCTATGGATAGTGCTCCACATATAGCCCACCTAGGTAGATTTTACCTCACATATATCTCCCCCTGTATATAGTGTCCCACATATAGCCCACACCTGTAGACAGTGCCCTACAAATAGCTCCCTCTATAGATAGTGCCCTACATCTAGCTCCCCCTGTATATAGTGCTCTACATCCCCACATATAGACCCCCTGTAGATAATGGCACTCAGTTTTATTAGAAGAAAAAAAAATAAAAAAACTTTACATACTCACATGATCCAATTTCCACGCCGTCCGGTGGCAATGCAGACCTGCTCTCTTTGGAGCAGGTTTCCTGGGGCTGAAAGACGCAAGCGGCGCAATGACGTCGTTGAAAGGAGCTGATTGGTGGGGCAGAATGATTTGCGCCGATAGCATCGTTGAAAGTCGCTAATTGGTGGGGCAAGTCAGTTTGCCCCGCCAATCAGCATCATTGTAAGGCGCTGAATGGTCAGGCACGGAATGTGCCCAGCCATTCAGCGCTAATGCATGTAATTGTATCTGCGTGCTATAGCCGAATGTACAATCAGTGCAAGAGGGGGTGGCGGCAGCTGGTTTCAGTGGCGCCACCGCCCCCTCAAAGTGGTGGCAGCAGCAGCAGCAGCCTATACAAATGCATGCAGATACAAGTGAATGCAGAGATCGCAGAAACAATTGAATGTTGCTGTCGCTAGCACCGGGGCCCCCTCCGGTGCTAGCGACACCACTGGGCATGAGGGGGCCCGTGCCGCCCGGCCCATAAATGTTAGAGGCCGAGCGGCGCGGGCCCCGTAGTTACATTGCTACCGCTGTAGCATTCATGACGGCTGCTAGCGGCGCCACCACTACGGCTGAACAGCGGTAGTTACGCCACTGGCACACTCACTAAACACAGGCATGCACACATACACACACATATCTAAAACTTAAATGCACTTACTTATTATACACACACTGTATGTAGTGTGCGTGCCCTTATGTACATATACATTTTGGTGACAGCTTCTCACCTCTTTCCTCCTAATGGAATAGGTGCGCAGTGAATCGAAGTGCAGTTTACAGCCCATTGCAAATCCTGTTGTAACAGTAGAAGAGGTGGAGGGCCAGTCACACATGGTAATGTGGACCCCTTTAATTAATGCATTTCTTCAGATTATACGAATATTAAACCTGTTCTAACAACTTGAGTGTTGGGGACAGGGCTGTCATTACAACATTTTGGGCCATACTGTTCAATGATCAGGGCCCCCTGCACTCATAACCTCTTTATCCTGATCACAATAAAATGCCGGCATTATTATTGCATAGGGCTTGTTTCACTCAAACACAGCATTTTGCTTGTGCTTTTTTTGAACAGCCAGATATTACATTAACCACTTCCCGCACGCTAAATGTAAATTCACATCGGCGCTTGTTGGGCTCTGTGCAACGCCAACGTGAATTCACGATGGGTGTTAACAGAGAGATCGGGTGCCTGAGTGGCGCTGACACCCGGATCACGCTGTTAACACCTGCCTCTGGTCCCGGAGACATGATCGGGATCATGTGACATTGCAGGGAAAGTTTGTTGTAGCAACAAACTTTCCCGGGATCAATCGTGGGGGTTGCTGCTGGTAGTCATGGCAACTGAAGGCCATACAATGGCTTCCGGGACTGCCATGCATGGAAACCTATGAGGACCAGCGGTAGGCTGGTCCTCATAGGCTTCCTATCAAAATAACTGTCGGCATCACACTGACCGTTATAACACGCACATTACACGACCTAGGTAGTATAATGTATTATAGCAGCGATCAGAGCTGCAGGTCTTCAAGTCCCCTAGTGGGACAAAAAATATTTTATAAAAGTGTAAAAATAAAAGCTATGTTATTAAAAAAAAATGCTTTTTTTCTTATAAGTATTTTATTATAGGAAAAAAAATGAAAACGTTACAAAAAGTACACATATTTGCTATCACTGCGTTCGTAACGACCCAAACTATAAAACTATAATATTATTTTTCCCACACAGTGAACACTGCAAAAAATAAAAAAACAATACTGGAATCGCTATTGTTTGGTCACCACCCCTCACAAAATCTAGAATAAAAAGTGATCAAAAAGTTACATTTGCCCTGAAATAGTACAAAAAAAAAAAAAACTACAACCCGTCCCACAAAAAACACAGCTTTTTTTTTTTAACTGAAAAATAAAAAAGTTACAGCTTTCAGAAAATGGGGACACAATAAATACATTTTAGAAAAAAGTGATTTTTGACCCATGTCCTTTGGGATTTTGGAGGGCAAACCAACTCTATCATTTCCTTGTCTCCCTTCCATCCCGTCTTCCTTTCCCGCTCTGACACACCATCGGAAACCCTCTTCTCTGAAACGGGTCCGATGCAGCATGTCCTGTCCGCTATCTATGCCATGTTGGGCTCCCCTTTGACGCGGCCTCCGCCTCCCTTTGTGGGCAAGTGGGACTGGGATTTGAATTTGTCTCTTTCCAACTCCCAATTGACTAGAATATATGATTTAACGCATGGGTCATCAATTTCTAGTCATATCCAAGAGGCAGGTTACAAACTTAACACGGAACATGGGAACATATCTCGATGGTACTAATTGTCTCATCTCTTTGCTGGCGATGCGGGTCTACTGAAGGGACCCTTCCCCATACCTTCTGGGATTGTTCAGTGTTGCCTCATTTCTGGCAGGAAGTTTGGAGAATAACCTCCTCTTTTTCTGACCACACCATACCTTTTACTCCGGCTTTTTTCCTGCTTCATCTCAGCGACATTCCTTTACCAGTATACAAAAGGTCTATTGTTCGACACTTAGTTAACAGTGCTCGAGCTTGTATACCTGTCTTGTGGAAGAGCACGGAACCTCCCTCTCTCCGACTCTGGTTTTTATAAAATAGAGTAACTTAAATGCATGGAGGACCTTACATCTCAGTTGACTAATAGACCTGGCAGCTTCTTCAAGACATGGTGCCACTGGATTGTCTATCAGGATTCTCCAGAATATCAGACCATCATAGCCAGCTGAATAGTGACTTTCAGACATTTTGAATTGTGTTGTAGATCCTGTACCTAAGTGTCCCACCCCCTCTTCCCTTTTTCTCTGACGCTGACTACTGGATTTTGTTAGTTGTTTGATGCAATATCTTGGACCTGCGCGTCCTTGTCCCCCCTCCCAGTTTTCCTTTTTTGTATCCCTGATTGATATGTTCCTTGTTTGGAAAAAATAAATAATTTACAAAAAAAAAAAGTGATTTTATAGTGCAAACGCTGCAAAAATTTTAAAAAACAATATAAATTTGTATCGCCGTAATCGTATAAACCCGCAGAATAAAGTAATATTGTCATTTATAGCGCACGGGGAATGGCGTAAAAAATAAAGCCCTCACACCGCTGAATCAACCAAAAAATTAAAAAGTTATGGCTCTCAGAAATTTCTTTTTTTTTAACAATTAGTTTTTTCTTTGTAAAAGTAGTAAAATATAAAAAAAACTATATAAATTTGGTATCACCGTAATTGTATTAAGCCGTAGAATAAAGTTAAGTTGTCGTTTTACAGCACGGTGACAGCCGTAAAAACGAAACCCAAAAAACAATGAAGGAATCACAGTTTTCTCCAGTTTCAGCCCTTAAAGAATAGTTTCCCAGTACATTATATGGTATTTTAAATGGTGTCCATAGAATCTACAACTCCTCCCGCAAAAAAATAAGCCCTCACACCACTCTATTGACGAAATTTTTAAATAGTTATGGCTCTTGGAATGCGGGGAGTGAAAAAACGAAAATGGAAAAGTAAAAAAGGATCAGTCCTGAAAGGGTTCATTAATTTTAATGAAAAAACATTTATGACCACATGTGGGATATTGCCGTAATCAGGATGAACCGCTTTACAAACATTTGGGTTGCTTTTTCTCCTTTATCCTTTGTGAAACAGAAAATTTCAACATTTTATTGGAAAAAATGTTGATATTAATTTTCACGGTCTAATTCCACTAAATTCTGCAAAAAAACCCTGTGTGGTCAAAATGCTAACTATATATCTAGAAAACTTCCTTGAGGGGTGTAGTTTCCAAAATGTGGTCACTTTTGGGGGGTTTTTCCACGGTTTTGCCACCACAAGACCTCTTCATACCGGACATGGTGCCTAAAATATATTCTAAAAAATATTTGCTTCTGAGGACGGTGTTTCAGTCATTACCACACTAGGGCCACATGTGGGATATTTCGAAAAAACTGCAGAATCTGGACAAAAAAAAATAGAGATGCGTTTTTCTGGTAAAACCTTCTGTGTTCACAAATTTGTATTGCAAATGAATTTCGGCAAAAAAAATGACATTTGTAAACTTCTCCTCTACTTTGCTTTAATTCCTGTGAAACGCCTAAAGGGTTAAGAAACTTTCTGAATGCTGTTTTAAATATGCTCTGGGTGCAGTTTTTAAAATGGGGCAAGGTATGGGGGGGGGTTTCTAATATATAGGCCCCTCAAAGCCTCTTCAGATCTGAACTGGTCCCTGAAAAAATAGCCTTTTGAAATTTTCTTGAAAATGTGTGAAATTCCTACTAAAGTTCTAAGCCTTGTAACATCCTAGAAAAATAAAAGGCTGTTCAAAAAACGATGCAAACATAAAAGTAGACATGGGAAATATTAACTGGTAACTATTTTGTGTGGTATTACTATCTGTTTTATAAGCAGATACATTTAAAAAAATGCAAATTTTTGCCAATTTTCTCAAAATGTTGCTATTTTTCACAAATAAATATGGACTTTATCTACCAAATTTTTTCACTAACAAAGTACAATACCTTACGAGAAAACAATCTCAGAATCACTTGAATAGGTAAAAGCATTCCCAAGTTATTACCACATAAATTAACACGTCAGATTTGAAAAAATCATCAAGGTCAAAACAGGCTCAGTCCTGAAATTCTATAGAAAAAAATAAAATGCACTATATACACGTTTTGTTTGTGGCTGTTTTTTTGTCCTTTTTGTGGTCAGTGCCATTTTTTCCTAAATGTAGAATGCTCTGGGTGTGTATAGTTTTTTCCATAGGCTCCTCTATATGACTTCAAAAAGACCAGAAAACAAAACTTACGAAATGACACTAATTAAAAAAAATGACACCAAAAACGCCACTCTTAGGCCTCATGCACACGACCGTATTTTTGTCCTCCCGTAAATACTGGCGTAAATACGGGTCCTTGGTCACACGTATTCGACCCGTATTTACGGACCCGTGCCCGTAAATACGGGTCCGGTGTCACCCGAATTCCAGCCGTATTTACGGGCACGTTTTTGGCTGCAAAATTGCACTGCAGTAATCGGCAGCCCTTCTCTCTATCAGTGCAGGCTAGAGAGAAGGGACAGCCCTTTCCGTAATAAAAGTAAAAGAAATTCATACTTACCTGGCCGTTGTCTTGGTGACGCGTCCCTCTCTTGACATCCAGTCCGGCCTCCTGGGATGACACGGCAGTCCATGTGACCGCTGCAGCCAGTGATTGGCTGCAGCGGTCACATGGGCTGTAACGTCATCCCAGGAGGCCGGACTGGAGGAAGAAGCAGGTTCTGGGTAAGTATGAACGTCTTTTTTTTTTTTTTTACAGCTTTATCTATATTCTGATCGGTAGTCACTGTCCAGGGTGCTGAAACAGTTACTGCCGATCGTTTAACTCTTTCAGCACCCTGGACAGTGACTATTTACTGACGTCGCCTAGCAACGCTCCCGTAATTACGGGTGCACACACGTAGTCACCCGTAATTACGGGAGCCCCATAGACTTCTATGGGCTGCCCGTGCCGTAATTACGGCCTGAAATAGGACATGTTCTATCTTTTTCAACGGCACTGGCACCTTCCCGTAAGCATACGGGGAGGTACCCGTGGCCAATAGAAGTCTATGGGCCCGTAATTACGGGAGTTTTTACGGTCGTGTGCATGGGGCCTTAGGGTAAGGTCACACGGAGTGACACTAACCCGGCCGCGATGTGGCCAGCAACCGCGTCGGTGTGGCTGTCAAATAGCCTTTAATGGACGCTTGTTGTTGCAGGTAAAACGGCCCTTTACCTGCAAAAACATGCGCCCATTAATTAATACACCCTTTATGGCCACACAATTTTGCAGGTAAAAGGCTGTTTTAAATACAACAATGCGTGGCCATTAACATGCTATTTTAACAATTACTGCAGTACCAGTATATCACTCCTTCAGAGTCTGGTTTGGTAAATTGGTCAGAACTTTCCTAGAACAAATCTCATCCCTAAAGATAGTGGTAGATTATATAAGCGATTTTCTTTGCGATGTATTGAGGGTCTCATCCAAAACTATTGCTCTGTCTACCGCCACCAGAAAGGCTATCTGACTGAAGCCGTAGTCCAGGGATGTGGCCTCCAAAAACAAACATTGTGCTCTCCTGTTTAAAACTGGCAGACTTTTTGGTGTATAATTGGATAAGATCTTGGATGCAAATAAAGACAGGAAAGATTATTGTCCAAAAAAAAAGATGATCAGGTTCCACATTATTTTGTGGCGGGGAAAACCCGTTCCCAGCAGGACGCAGACAGGTCAAAAAATGCTGTAGAAGGAGGGTGCATTAAATAGTAAAAAAAGAAATGTGTATGTATGGAAGTGTCAGAACTGTGTGATAATGTAATAAAAAATAAATGTGTGATGAATAGGGGTCAGTGCTGTGAATAGTACATGGGGTGTCAGTACTATGTGTAATACGTGGAGGGATAATGTGCTGGTCGTCAGGCATAGCATATCTTGCCGAATCACAGCCAATTTGTAACGCCGCTACTGTTAGCTAAGGCGGGATGCTCTGCATGCCAAACCAAACGCCAGCACATCATGCCCTCCCAGCATATAAGACCTGGCCGTGTCCTGAAAAAAAGTATACATAGTAAAAATATCCATGAAACATGGGGTATTAGTTGTTATTTTGGACAAAATACGCAAAGCTCGCAACCCAACGTCAAGTCATTATCACACAGTTCTGACACTTCCATACATACACATTTCTTTTTTACCATACATTCACACCCTAGCACTACACTAACACTGACACTCATTTATCGCACACTTGTGAGCACTTAGTTCGCCACTCCCCTCAAGACTAGTGGGAGTGGCTATCACTATTTAATGCACCCTCCTTCTACAGCATTTTTTGACCTTTCTGCATCCTGCTGGGAACGGGTTTTCACCCACCCACTTAGTAAGTATGGCCTTTGTTGTGGTTTTGAAGTTATCTATGTCCCATTTTTTTCTGCTGGTATTATTTTGTGGCGGTAGAGGAGAAAGCTCCTTTAACCGATCAGGAAAACACAGAAAATTTGAGCGTAATAAAACAGATTGCAGATTTCGTTCAGCTTTCTCTGACAAATCCAGGAAAAAGCAGGACAACCCAGGTCCCTCCAAGTCTAAATTCTGATGCCAGATGCCCATTCTAAAAAGTTAGTGCCAGACTAAGCAAATTCTTTTCCACCTGGTTGAATGTTACCCCCAAAAAATGGGTCTTAGTCATCATCAAAATGTTATGCACTCGAATTGCATAATGTCCGTCAGGACAGATTTATTTTTGAATAAACAAGGGGACACTCGTATATGTGATCACTGGTGGAAGAATTATTTTCTGAAAGATGCTATATAACTAAATCAGAAAAAGGCCTCGGTCTATTCAAGGATTTTCCTATATCCGAAACCTGGGGGTATTTGGCACCTAATTATAGATTTACTTAAATTCTTGTCTAAAAAAAGATAAAATTCAAGATGGACACAATTGCATCAGTGACAAGTATGCTCCAACAAGGTAATTTCATCTTTAGACCTAAAACACGCTCAACTCAACATACCCATAAGGGAGGATTCCAAAAAATTTTAAGAATTCATCAAGGTGCAATCAAGAATCTGTAGTTCAAGGCTCTGCCTTTTGGTCTTTCATATACCCAGGGTATTTACAAAAGTGCCAATTGTCTTTGCTGCTGCCCATATGCATAGCCACCAAATCTTTCTGTACCTAGACGCATAGCTCCTAGTACACTGCCATCTGCAGAAAACAATCAATTATTTTCAGGTTCTCAGGTTTATATTATATTGGGAGACGTCGAACATCAATCCTGCTACAAACTAGATGTTCCTGTAATTTCTAAAAGACTAAATATCACTAACACGATCTCCAGAGAAGATGGCCATTATTTAGAAAGAAGTCTACCATCTTATTTTTGCTCCACATATTATTGTTCACAAAACTATGAACTCTGAGCTACTTGACAGCAGCAATCGATGTGGTCCCTTGGGAAAAGGCTCACATAAGAGAATTGCAGCCCAACATGTTCTTGGGTTGGGATCGCAACCTGGACAATTACCAAGCTTTGATCAAGCTGAAGCCCCAAATAAAAGAAAGATCTGAAATGGTGAGAACATAGGGAAGTCATTTTTAGCACAGTAAGGCAGCTTTACCTCGGTGCACTACAACAAGCAGGGAGGTGCCAATTGCAAAGTCTGTTCTTGAAAAATGCAAGAAAATATTCAGCTGGGCAGGGCAGGGCAGTTCTTTTTAGACCTGAGAGCCATATATATCAGTGTCTGTGAATATTCAAGCGGATTTTCTCTGTAGGAGGATATGGAGTCTATTAATAGGGGCTAAATCCTAAATACTTCTGGTGGATAACCAACAAGTGGGATATTCCAGAATTCGATTTGATGGTAACAAGAAGCTTCCACAATTCTGCCCCGAGTCTGTGTGATTGTCCGACTGTGACAAATGCCTTTTCAATCAAACAGAGGGATCACTTTCTATTTGTTTTCCCACCAGTTCCTTTTATCCCAGGAGTTCTGCAGAAGATCCTAGCAGAGCAGTTAAGATCGCTCCTTTCTGGGCTTGGTTTCCTCTATTGTTACATAGATCAAAGGGAGAATACTAAAAAATTCCACAACATCGGGAGTGCAACTACAATAACTCCACTGGTCGGCCTGGAAAGTGAAAAGGCAAATTTGAGGAGTAGAGGCTTGTATGAGTCCGTTATCGATACTTTACTTTGTGCCAGTAAAAAGCCTACAAACAGAACATATGCCAAGATCTGAAAGAGGTTTTTGTTATGGTTGTCAGAGTCTGCAGAACTGGAATGTCATTAGAAGTGAAGTCATTTTCTGCAGGGTGGCTTTCAGAAGGGCCTAAAACACAATACCCTTATAGGTTAATGTCACAGCAATAAACTTCATGACTGAAGGGAAGTTTGTTGAACATCCTCTCATCAAGGTTCTTCAAAGCTTTGAGGGATTTGAAATCTGAAGTGACGAATCCTTCTTCTGTATGGAATTTATCATTGGTTCTCAATAAATTAAGTGGTCCCCCCCGTTGAGTCTCTTTCAGTGGCTGATATCAAATGGCTGTCCTGAAAAAGTACTATTCCAGACTTCTATCACTTCTGCCAGAAGATTGGTGGAACTTCAGCCCTTGTCCTCAAAACATCTGTATTTGCATCTACTTCCGGATGTAATCCTTCTCAGAATTATGCCTTCCTTTACTTCTAAAGTGGCGACGACACAGAATATTAATTGTGAGTAGTTTCTTCCAGTGTTCTCTCAAGAGCCGGCAAGCCAAAGAATATAATTTACTCCATAATTTAGGTCTAGAACTCTTCGTAAGAGCTCACTCCATCCACTCTGTCGTAACTTCCTGGCGAGAAAGAACACAAGTTTCTATTCTGGACCTCTGCAGTGCAGCCTCCCGGTCGTCACTTTCAACTTTTAGGAAACATTATAAACTTGACATCAATACCTCTCAGAGTCCAGTCTTTGGCACTGGTATTATGTGCAGTCTTTGAATCCTGAGCCCCCTATGTTGCTATTAAAATCCATCCTGTGCTTCTGCAGGATGAATAGGAAAGTGAAAATTTGTCTTACCAGTAATTTTTGCTTTCATGGAGTCCGAAGGCAGCACATATTACCCACGCATAAAAAATGTTGTATGCTGTAACACATGTATTTTATTTTCACAATGGGGCAGATTTACTAATAAAAATGCTTCAGAATTCGGTTTTAAATTGAGCCAGAAGTCTGTCATACATGCTGTGCGTCACATTAATAAACAGTTTGAGACACTTTTTGCACCACATTTGAGGTGTGGCTTAGTGGGAAAAGTATGGGCTAGCCAAAGGGGCATGACAATAAATGTGCCACTTTGCTTAAAAATATTGCTGCAAAATACTGGTGTAAACTAAGCTACCAAAAGGTGGTGTAAGGAAGAGAAAATGGCTATCAAGATACACCAAACTTATTATACAGCATGCACCACTGTGATACATTTTAGGGCATCTTCCGACTGCCTTGTCTATGTTTACACGGTCTAAAACGTACACAGTATTAGTAAATTATCCAGGGTTCTGGGGTGTTATATTGTACCCTAATCTATTTAGTATGCTAATTACTTGTTTAATTGTAGGTGGACTGGTCCTAGGGATAAAACAGGAACAAGGATTAACCCTCTGTGCTCCCTCAAGGAAAGCAAAAGACAGATAAGTCTTCGTTCACATCTCCGTCTGAGCTTTCCGTCAGAATGGAGCCCTGACAGACACAAATGGAAACCATAGGTTTCCGTTTTCATCACCATTGATTTCAATGGTGACTGATCCTGTGCAAATAGATTCCATTTGTGTCAGTTGTGCAAGGGTTCCGTCGTTTTGACGGAATGAATGGCGCAGTCGACTATGCTATTGATTCCGTCAAAATGACAGAACCCTTGCACAACTGACACAAACGGAAACCATTTGCACCAGAACCATCACCATTGAAATCAATGGTGATGGAAACGGTAACCTATGGTTTCCGTTTGTGTCTGTCAGGGCTCCGTTCCGATGGAAAGCTCATTAGAACGGAGACCTAGCGCAGATGTGAACGAAGCCTTAGACACTTTTTCACTTAGTAAAGTATCCTTTTACTTTTAGCTTTCCTAAAGTCCCCATGGATGATGCCCTATAAAGTATATAGCGCTTTTTATCTATCCATACATTATGTTGTTGATGTACAGGATTTTTCTGTTTTGTAACAATATCGGTAGAGATAATCCACGGCACTCACCATTCAGTCGATTAATTTATTGTTGCGGCAAGACAAGTAAAAGCAGTATGGATGTGGAGCTCAAGTCTGCGGCCATCCACGCTTTCTCAAGGCCTCCACAAAGCGTGGGTACACGTGAAATGGCCGTAGGATTGAGCTCCACATCCATACTGCTTTTACTTGTCTTGCCGTACAATAAATTAATAATTGGACTGCATGGTGAGTGGCGTGGATTTTCTCTCCAATGTTGTTGTACTTACACTTAACTGTACACCACCTGTTGTGGAATTAATTGAATCTGTTCAGACACATGCAACTGTCTATTACTGGGAGTCATAGGGCTTCAAGAGCCAAAAGCAGTGCCGATCTTTTTCCTATTTTCTGGACAATTTTTTTCTATTTTGTATTTCTCCATTTCAAAATGAGAATTTTTAAAATAGAATGGTAATAACTGTAGTATTTTGCTACCCACGTGTAAAATATTTAATGTTGGTAACTATTGAAAAAAAAGATATTTTACTGCTGCACTTTTGGTTTCATGTTTGGTATTTGTGTATTTTGGTAACTACAGTATTATAATGAACGGACATAAAATATTGAATAGTTTTTTTTTAACAAATTAATGGGCTGTAGTACCCACTTGTACCTGAAGATGTCACTGTTGGAACTATGGTTTTTAGAGAGACTTGACCTATATCTGTATCTCACATTCTGCAGTATTTCATATTAATTGATTTAGGCCAGCATTAATTGTGCAACACATAGTGAAAGTATTACATCAGACCCTTAAAGATTTCAGTTGCAGCCCACATTTACTATCATGTCATTGTAAATTCTTTCACTCTAAAATCAATCTTGACTCAAAAAATGCAAAATAAATAAAATGAAAGCCCAAATGAGTATTTATCTAAGTAGGTTTTAGCAAGTTTTCCATCTGGGACTGAAATATTAGGTAAGACTAAGGCCGGGTTCCCACGGGTTGGATACGCTGCGTAAGAACCATGCAGCGTATCCAACCTGGAACCCCTAGCACCTTCAGTCTGGAAAACATTGTTGTGCGGTTTTTCGATCAAAATTTCTGCTGCAGAATGCAGTAAAAAAGAAAAAAAAAAAAACGGCGACCATACTTACCCCCTCCCTCTTTTCTGCACATAGTCCGGCCTCCCAAGAGGACGTTGCAGGCCATGTGACGCAGCATAAATTGAGGATTTAAATTCCGCACCGCAGGTCAATTTATTAACATTTACGCTGCAGTTTTCTCCGCAGCGTGGGCATGAGATTTTCTAAATCTCACCCACATTGCTGCTACTGTAAATACTGCGGAAATTACGCAGCGTTTATGCTACGTGGGAACCCGGCCTAAGGGCTTATTTAGACTAACAAGTGCACTTGAGTTTATCAAGGGATCCATGAAAACAGAAGAAAATAGGACATGTTCTAGTTTGAAATGGACCCCACACACGGTCCGTTAAAACAATGGCAGTGTGAACAGCCCCATTGAAATACATGCGTCCGTGTGACGGCCGTTGTTTTAACGGCTGTCACACGGACACATACAAAGTTCGTGTGAATAAGCCCCAAGTCTGATAACCTGAACACATACTTTATATTACAGAGCAGACATGACAAATCTATAACAATATAATCATTAGGCACATTGGAATTGTTTATGCCATATAATACTGCACGTTGTTCCTGATTCAGCGTGAATGGAGTGTCGGTTTAAGAGTTTTTATTTTTACTTTGGTAATTAAAGGGGATATCCTAGAATCAACAATTATGACCTATCCACAGGATAGGTGATAATTGTCTTATCGCTGGGGGTTCCAAACCCCCAGATCCTTCTCACTGCAGCCCCCGCACTGATGATGAACTTAAATGGAGCGCCAGTCGAGTATGCACCTGCATTCAATGTCTATTGGACTGACCGAAACAGCCGAGCGCGGTCATTCCCGTTGACTTTAATTGGAGCTACAGAACTCAACTGCATCTCCATTCAACGTCCTTCTCACTGCAGGGGCGGCAGTGAGGAGGAAAGGGGGGGGTCAGGATCCCGTTTTCGCGATTGGTCAGGGTACCAATGGTGGGGCCCCCAGCGATAAACACATTTATCACCTATCCTGTGGATAGGTGAGAAATGATGCTTCTGGAAAAACCCCTTGTTATAGATAGTCTAGTTTGATTAAGGCTGGGTTCACACGAGCACATTAACGTCCGTAATGGACGGACGTATTTCGGGCGGAAGTCCCGGACCGAACTCAGTGCAGGGAGCCGGGCTCCTAGCATCATAGTTATGTACAATGCTAGGAGTCCCTGCCTTTCCGTGGAACTACTGGCCCGTACTGAAAATATGATTACAGTACGTCCGTCCAATACGGACGTTAATGTGCTCGTGTGAACCCAGCCGAAGACTGGAATCACACATGCAGTTTTTTGTGCATTTTTTTTCTTTGATCCACTTCTGCCATTGGTATAAATAGAAGTAGAACTATAAAAAAGCCTTATACAGCTCCTATTTTTTATATCCAGTTCTGTTTGGCTAAAAAAAAACCTGCACGTGTGATTCCAGCTTAAGGTGAATAGTTGCTCATTCATATTCCACTTGTTGCTATATGTTATCCTAACTTTCCATACACTAACAATTTAAATTAAAAAAAAACTTTAGAAAATAACCAACTTATTGTTGTATTTTAAAAAAAAGTAGTTGGTCGAGTTACCAGCTTAAATTACGCTAGTCATCTACATGCAGTGCACTATTCCCGAGTAAAATTTCCTGTCTTCTTCCATGTAATCTCTTGTTGGAGTTCTATCTACCACCTTTAGCACCACTAGGCATGGAAGACAAAATATAAAGCCACGACACAAGAACGAGATGGTTCCCGGGTCGGAGCAGTTTCGTTTTAGTGAGGTTATGTCTTAAATGAATGCCTTAAAATTGTGGCACGTCTCAATACACAATTATAATTCCGTTCTTGTTATCTGATATGTGGTCACCATTTTTCACCAGTATGGGGTTACTAGCTCAAGTAGACCCAGTATAACTTTGTCTTTTGCATAGATTTCATAGCGTTCCCTAGTAATTCTTATAATGTATCTACATTCCAAAATCAAGAAATCATCAACACAGGAACTGTGCCATTCATTTCTGGGCATGGTCCTCACCTCATTGTTGATATCGATTTATTTCCATTACTTGTCATTTTGTATGTTTACTTCTGATGCTGTAGAATATAATGGTGCCATAAAAATAAAGGTTTCTCCTTACCTAGACCACTCATAAGGAGAGATTTATTATGACTGGCGTTTCATACACCAGTCTTAATAGGAAACAAGCTGGAGTAAGATGCAAAAAATGTATTAAAAGGCGTATGGATGTCTGAGTGAAATCCACAGCAGCCAGGAGCTGGAATAGAATTCCTATATAATTTACAGAACTTTCTGGCATAAATTATAGTAAGTTCATTGGGCTGCATGTGGCCCTGCCCCTTCCGTAAGGCTCTGCCCACTTTTAAAAATATGGCGAAAGCAGCAGAAATGGCCCAAAAACTCTACATTTTTGCGACTTTTGAACGGTATACGACTTTTGTGCCGGAAAACTGGCATATAAAAGCTGATAAATTCCCCCCACAATACTTTCATGTACAGTACATTTCAACAGCTTTTTAAGGTAATATTGTACATAAACACATTTTCTACCATAAGCAATTGATATCTATTCCAATAAAATGAAAATGTAGGTTCACCATTTACTCATAGGATAGTTATACAAAAAAGTTAAAGGTTAGGTTTACAGTACCGTCATGTTTTCCGTACTTGAGAGAGCCATGACAGGTATAATAAATCCTGACGCTTACCTTTAAATTATAATGGGATCTCTCTGCAGCACTATTTATTCTGTCAAGATACAAGAAGCCAAAAGTATATTCCTGCCATCAAAACAAACAGAAACTGGAACACAAATGTTAATGTGAGCTGAGCAGAACCGTAGATTTTTGTAACATTCTTTACTGTATTTATTGTAGTTTCTTCACTTTGTAATACTTAGCAGAAACCGGAAACAAAAAAACCCAAGAAAAAAACCCCAGTAGCCAACTTTGTCCTTCGTGTCGTCAGAACCCCTCTAACAACTGTGTGCAGTGGTCTGTCCCACAACAAGTGGGGCACCTATCTGCAACTGACTGTATCACAGTGGAAAAGAACACTATGCACTCATAATAAAGGGGTTCTGACTACAAAAGAGTGGTCAGTTATCGAATGTATTTTTATGCTTTCTCATTCCCTCTGTGCTATGCCTTTTGGAGGAAACCTAATCTGATGATAAAGTTATATCGATTGAAAGCATTTTTTCACCAAAATTAAAATTAAAAAACTATTTTAAGATTTTCCAAGTGTCATGATTGTAGCTTCAGGACTGATGACTATCACCTGAAAAATGTAAAGTTGCAGCTAATGACAGACTAAAACTACCGAAGTGTAAAATGAAGACTTCTATATCTGCTGTTATTCAGAAACCTGACATGAAAAGTAGTGTGCGTGAATGTAATGACAGATAAACGGCGATTAACAGGAAACAAAGAAAATAATGCAATGGGTTTTTATTAGTAAAAAATGTGAAAATAAAAAATGGAGTTTGGTTTTCAACAAAAACAATTGACACAATTTTTGTGATGTTTAATACCGCCACCACTTTAAATGACTTTTCAATACAAATATGGCGGTATGTAGTATCAGTTCAGTAAAAGTAGAAAAGAATCATTCCAGAAGCAGGAGGAGACTATTAAATGCTCATTCTGCTGCTTTAAAAAAAACTGGGGCCCATTATAAAACCAGTATCAAGAACCCGTGACTTAACCATCTGGCTACTGGATGGCTGCTAAATCCAAATATTCCTATTTATTTGACATCGTGATTGCAGACAGGTTATAAAAAACAAAACAAATAGAAACCGGTGTTAGGCCTGATTCAGATGAACGTGACGTTATTGCGCGCGCAAAAAATGCGGCGTTTTGCCTGCGCAAAAGCCACTTGACAGCTCAGTGTGGCAGCAGCATATGATGCGCAGCTGCGTGGTTTTCGCGCAGCCGCAATCAGTATGACACGCCATTTGGATGTTTGTAAACAGAAAAGCACGTGGTGCTTTTCGGTTTACATTCATCCTTTCGACAGCTGTTGCGCGAAACAGCCAGTTCGCAAGGAAGTGCTTCCGTGCGGCATGCGTGGTTTTCACGCACCCATTGACTTCAATGGGTGCGTGATGCGCGGAAAACGCCGAGATATTGAACATGTCGCGCTTTTTACGCAGTGGACAAACGCTGCGCAAAAAGCACGGACTGTCTGTACTGCTCCATATACTTCTATTGGTCCATGCGAGCCGCGTGAAAACCACGCGGCCTGCACGGACGCAATTCACGTTCGTGTGAATCGGCCCTTAAGACAAGAAAACACATGCTCAGATATTATTGTCCTTTGTAGGAGATAACAGGCTATTAGAAGGACAGCCACAATAAAATGTACTCAATCCATTTCTGTAGAGCATAGCTGGCATACATGGCACATCTCCTGGTATAGAATGCCAGCATACCCCATAACACATGATTTCACCTTGGAATCTCAAAGGTCAAACAACGCCTATCTCTGTGCTGCTTGAAAATCTGCAGGACTGTAAAGTTGGAGTCTTTTCCCCTAATTTCTTTTTTTGTGCAAATGATGAACAGAAGTATTTGGTCTGCAGTGCTTTGTACATAAGCTTTTTGCAATGCAGAGAGAGAGAGAGGGATCTCTATTCACCAATGGTATACCCATTGACTACAGTATACACGTCCTGTGGGAGAGCCTTCATCCAATCTACCACCCCAGAAATGATGAACTATACATATTAATATACCTGTTTACCCCCTCCCCATGTGCAACCCTTAAAGAGGCCACTCAGTGTTCCCATAGAACAGTATAGGAATGTATATCCTTTATATAAAAAAAACGTGCTTAACATCTGCTGCCATATGATGATCTGTCTATACAAAGATTCTGAATAAATGTATTTAAAGAGGCTCTGTCACCAGATTTTGCAACCCCTATCTGCTATTGCAACAGAAAGGCGCTGCAATGTAGATTACAGTAACGTTTTTATTTTTAAAAAACGAGCATTTTTGGCCAAGTTATGACCATTTTTGTAGTTATGCAAATGAGGCTTGCAAAAGTCCTCATTTGCATAACTACAAAAATGGTCATAACTTGGCCAAAAATGCTCGTTTTTTAAAAATAAAAACGTTACTGTAATCTACATTGCAGCGCCGATCTGCTGCAATAGCAGATAGGGGTTGCAAAATCTGGTGACAGAGCCTCTTTAAGAGTGTTCATTAAGATGGCTCGATCTGCACTGGGACATTGTAGAAGTCATCAAACTAAATCTCTTATATTTTGTGAGGAAGCGCCAGTTCAACTGACAGGAGACTTGTCACTATTTTTTCTTTTTATGTTAAAGCTATAATATTGCTGATAAAAAGTCACCAGTCGCCATTTATATTAGAGTCAGTGGCACTGTAAGCTTTTGTATCTTATAAAGGACATTTTTCGTAGTTATTCTGCTGAACGCAATATTTATACTTAACATCATTACCTTAGAAAGAAATTCAGATCTATTTTATTCTTAAAGGTAAACAGTCAGCAGTTTTGACGCCTCAAAACTGCTGACAGTTCAATTTAAGGGAGGGGAAGGGCACTTCAAAACATACCTTTTTTTTCTCCGTCATATGATGTTTGATTCTCCCGGCACGGCAGTCACAAGTGCTCCACTCTGCTCTTAGTGACGGATCTAGCGGCCAATCAGGAGACTGCGAGAGCCGTCGCTCAGAGAAGAGGGATGGGGCTTGCAGTGCAGGAGCACTTGCACATCAAGTCCCGCCTTAGTGGCACTTGGGATCGGCACGCTGGGGGGCACTTTAACATAGTTTTCTCAGTATGACAAAGGGTATGTTTAAAATGACCTTCCCCATATCGCACGGTCAGCAATTTTGAGGCCTCAAAACTGCTGAAAGATTCCCTTCAAGCTGGCAATACATATAGAATAAAAATTGGCTGAACCCACTTGATTTCATATGGATCAGACAACTATTTTATGTGTATACCCCATACACATAAAATAGTAGTCTGATCCATTATGGATTTTAAGGTGTCTGGAAGCAGTTTATTCCCCTTTCTCATTAAAAGAAACATGCATGCTTGGGTGAGCATGCATGTTTATGGTAGAGTCAGGCGATAGCTGTTGTATGGCTTAAGATGTGTTTATACTGTGCTCATTGTCGCCCCCTGCTGAGTAGTAGGGAATGTTCACACAGGGCGGACACACTGCATAAAAAAATAAAAATAAACTACCTGTCCTGACCGACGCAGGGAATTCCGGCCGAAAAACCACACCGAAGTGTGGTGCAGTTTTTCCGCTGGAACGTCCGCTGTGGAAAAATGCATATACAAAAGATTTTTTTTTTTTATATTTACCCAGAGTCATGGCAACACATCCCTCTGCTGTCAGGCAGCACAGCCTCTTGGGATGACATTTCATCCCATTTGATTGGCTGCAGCGGTCACTTGGGATGAAACGTCATCCCATGAGGCCGGCCTGGACGAAAAAGAACAGAATAGGTATAATTTTTTTTAATGACAGAATCCTTTTTTCCGCCGCAAAAATCGCAGCATCTGCTATTTGTTGTGGGTTTTACCTCTCCATTGAATTTAATGCGAAAACCCGCAAACAAAAAAGCAGCGATTACGCAAATACTATGGTCATGCTGCAGATTGAAAAACAACACTACAGGTCAATTTCTAAGCGTTTTTTTCCCACTTATCACTTCCGCAGCGTGTGAATGAGGTTTGTTCAAATCTCATCTACACTGCTACTACTGTATTATGATGCAGATTTTCTGCAACGAAATCCGTTGCGGAAAATCCACAGTATTTACACTACATGTGAACCCACCCGTACACTTTGAATGAACTGCCAAGAGTAATGGGGGAGACGACAACTGCTATTAAACTACATGGACTACAATTAAACTACATCAACATATTTTAATAATAGCTCTTTGGTACAAATATTTTATGGATATTAAAAAGGTAAATTCCACTTTACCTTCACTACCATTCTTTAATCCATAACAAAAAAGGCAATTTTGTTATCTTTCTATCTATTTTTTATTACCATATGCTAATGAGTAAAAAAACAGCACACATCTGGTAGGTATAAAAAGTTATGTTCTGGTTCTGTCTTTCACAAAAATACATTACACGGACATCTGAGGTTCTGGCTAAAATGTCATACCCTCCAACATTTGAAGATTTGTATATCCACCTTTTTAGCAAACAGTGCGTCCTAAATCACTCTGTGTGCTTGAGGAAATAGTTAGCCACCTGTTATGCTCAACAAACATATTCTTTAGATCTTCCCAAGATACCAGTGTGTTCACGTATAGGGACTTGCAGCAGCTCACAGAAATTAGGTTGCAAGTGGAAAATAATCACTAAAATCACATCGGGATCAGTTTACCAGGTCACTGAGGTGGCATCATACCAAGCAAGGCACATGGTCATCAGATAGAAGTATTACAAGAAGTGTAGTCCGTTATAGACATTACCTTTTTCTTCTTTTTTTTTGCACTATTAGGGAATGAGGAGCTGAAAAGGGAGGTTTTTGTTTGGGGCAACCCATCAAGATGTGTCTTCTGCTTTGGAGGGCCACCAGCATTTCAATAAATAATCACCCACTTACTTCAAAGCACGGCTTCAGTTAAGGAGCGCATCTGCTCAGCAGTTCCTCCAGAGATATTGGCTGATTGTAGTAGGTCCAGGACCTCCTCAATCAGCTTAACTCTAAACCATAAAACTCTTTAGGATCACTGAGGAAAACACAAATTATATGTTGAACTTTGTAACCAATGTAACAAAAAACCTGAAGAAAAGATGCAAAATGTATTACTGGAAATTTACACCTAAATCTGGAAATGGTGGAGGGTATGAAAAATTTGTGCCCAGCTTAGTTAACAGTTGAATAAACCATAACCAGTACAGGAATAGAACAAAAACACTTGATAGTATAACAACTGAATTAGGTCTGCACACTAAAAGCCAGCCCTGGCTTGTTAAAATGGACAAAGAGTATAAACGTATCTAATCTCATATGAAGAAAGAGAAAACATAGCATCTAGAAAGAATGTTAAATGACTATAGAATTGTTTATTCTCATAACAAAGCATGGTCATTTTAAGGATAACACAAAGACAAGAAGACAAAGTTTTTACATCCTAATTTTTTGTTAATAGAAAACTGTAAAATTGTCTAGATGTTCCATCAAAAACATTTTATAACATTGTAAGATTCCATTGTAGTTATAGAATACCACTTATTGAGCCAACACTTTACTCAATTGGTATTCAAAGAGTGATGCCAGGCAGTACCCCACTTCCCTATATCGTGTTATAAATCGCCATTGGATAAAAAAAGAAGAAATGACTCAAAAGAGCTGTCGTTTTGTCACTAGTCAGCAGCTTAAGACTATCCTGAATCTTTTACATTTACTCTTTTGCTCTGGGACTTGTTTAGACCAGGTTTAAACTCTCCATTATCTCCATTTTTTTTTAGGGAAAAAGGAAGGAAACTCAGAGAAGTGAGAGAATTGATTTGTTATTCTTCTTTCAGAAGAATCTCAGGATATTTGTTCCGGGATTTCTTAAAAAATAAAAAAGGTGTGTAAAGTGCCAAACTGCAATGTGTAAGTATAATGAGCACCAACACTTATCATTGAGATGACTCTCTTAATTGAAGGTCAAAAGAGATTATAGTTTAAAACTAAGATGCCGATTGCAGATCAGGTATTATAGTAAAATTCTTTTTTTTTTAATTCATTCTCTATTTGAACCCATCAAAACATGCAAGAATCTGAGCAGTGAAAGCTCAATAGTCAGTACCGAACTCTTTTAATACCCTTTTACTCCATTTTTTACACTTACTTTACAAGTTAATTTTTTTTGTTGTCAAAAGTATAATCTTGTGTGAGAGCAGGGGATACCTTTGTTTAGCTCCTTATATATGAACATTATTTGGTGCAACCTTAGCCATACTATATGGTAATGCCATATATTAAAAAAAAATTATTTTATTTTTAAATATATCTGCTCTCTAATAAAATACATATAATTCTCAGAAACGCTCACATGCCAGTCTCCTACCCCAGTACAGACCAGGCATGGCAACCAGTACTATTAATCGAGCTCCAATATACTCTAGACAATGTGGACTTTGGGATTATGTGATACAGCAAGTAAAGTGCACTCTAGAAAGTTAATTTTTGGCATGCCTCATCACACCTCGCTTTATCCCAACAACTGATGCATGGGAAAAAATAGTTTCCTCTCAAAACCAGCATATCTTTAAAAAAAATAAAAAAAATAAAAAAAAAGTGGGACCCTGTGATCCCATAAGCAGGCTTTGTGTTCAGTGTCTCAGGAAGCCTTTACCTATGATTTAGCTCATTTCAAGATACTTACAGTAACTCCACATTGAAGGTAAAATAATGTAATTCACAAGGATAGAGGAAGGATTCCTAGAAAGTGTGCTCCAATATTTCTTGCAAGCAGTACACAAAAAGTAGAACATTTTCCTTTTTACAGAAAAGTAGAAAAGCTTAAATATAACTGAAAAACGGGGTTAAAGTGTGTCTATTTACAAACAGATATTGCAAAATGGTAAATTAGATATGATGCTAAAAAGGCACAGCTTTCCCTTCCTTAAATACACTGTAAACAGTTCAGAATCCATGCAAAACATTTTCACTTTACAAAAAAAAAGTTACCTTATTTAGACAAAGATAGTACTTAAATATTCTCCATCAAAATAGAATTCTTTCAAAAATACTTTCCTATGCGTTCCATTATCCATAGTCATTAAAGATTGTTTTGTCTCATTTACAAAATTACCATACATTTTTTGATCCAGGTCCTTCACAATTTATACATATACAGCAATATACAGTACAGCATAGACTGTAAAGCCAGCACAATATATCTAAGAAAATCGAGACGGGGCTTATTTTTTAATTTTTTTTAACATCTTTCTATCTTCTCTTGAATTAAATAAATGCCTACAAAAACACTAGGGTTTGTGGGAAAATTGCTGCATGCGTATATAGCAGAGGAAATCTGGACTGTGCCCTGGGGTGCACTGCTCACCGGGCCCATTTTAGCTTTCTCTGCAGCACAAATTTTTTAAAAATGGCCACGGCCTTTATCCTGCAACATGGGACAACTAATGCCACAAATGGGTAGTGATATTCAACATCAAATGTTCATTAATATTTTATACAATAGCTTTTTATTTTTCTGTTTGATACAAGGAAAGAATATTTAATGCCCCATAATAACCAAACACGTTGTGTGCAAACCAAGGATAACCTTTTAAAAAGTCTTTCTGAGTCCATGAACCCGATTAAAACAAACAAAACCAGAAACTCCATGGCATATTTTAAAATTCCATTGTTAAAATATCAAAATGAATCAGTTATTGACTAGATATGGCTTTTTATCCATAGGAATAGGAGTAATTTTCTAGCGCTTGGGGTGCTGGCGGCAGCTCTCTTTATTCCTGGCATGTCTTCGGTGTCCAAACAGTGCGATTTGTGGTTTGTCCTTGTTTTCGAATGAAAAATTTCATTTCTTGGAACCTGCTTGGGTATGGAACATCAGAGGAAACTTAAGGCAAAGTTCTCCTGTAAGACTCTTCCAGTTACTTTCTATGAAAGTACAAAGGCTTGGCGTTCCCAGATTCCACCTTTGGTAACTGATCACTAATTATTTCCACAAGCATTGCAGGAAACTCCACTTTGAGTGCCTGGGATTCCCTAAATGTGTAGAAGCAGAATTCCAATAAATCACCGACCACCTGTAATAGAAGGTATAAAATTGTTACATCAAGTCATCAGAGTTGGTATCCGCATCTAAAAAAAGTGATAAGCTAAATCCAAAAATTTAAAGAGACTGTCACCACATTCTAAGTGCCCTATCTCCTACATACTGTGATCAGCGCTGTAATGTAGATAAAAAAAAATTTTTTTCTTTTGAAAAACTATCATTTTTGAGCAAGTTATAAGCAATTTTAGATTTATGCTAATTACTTTCTTAATGCCCAACTGGGCGGTTTTTAACTTTTGACCAAGTGGGCGTTGTAAAGAGGAGTGTATGATGCTGACCAATCAGCGTCATACACTTCTCTCCATTCATGTCCATTTGTACTCAGCACAGAGTGATCTAGTGAGATCATGCTATACTGTCACATACACCCACATTAACTTTACTGAAGTGTCTTGAGAGTGAATAGACATCACCGCCAGCCAGGACGCGATGTCTATTCACAATCCCGACCCTTCAGTAACATTTGTGTGGGACTTAATTGATGCACAGCTTCATCTCGCAAGATCACGCTATGAATGACAGCAGAAGCGTGATCCCGCAAGATCACGCTGTGGAGCTATTAAGTTCCACACAAACTTTACCGAAGTGTCGGGAGTGCGAATAGACATCGCGTCCTGGCTGTAGGCAATGTCTATTAACTCTCAAAACACTTCAGTAAAGTTAATGTGGGCGTATGTGACAGCACAGCATGATCTCGCAAGATCACGCTGTGCTGAGTACAAATAGACATGAATGGAGAGAAGTGTATGACGCCGATTGGTCAGGGTCATACATTCCTTCTTACAACGCCCACTTGGTCAAAAGTTAAAAAACGCCCAGTTGGGCATTAAGAAACTAATTAGCATAAATGTAAAATTGCTCATAACTTGCTAAAAAATGATCGTTTTTCAAAGTAAAAACCACTGCTGTTATCTACATTACAGCGCCGATCACATTATGTGGGAGATAGGGCAATTATAATCTGGTGACAGAGCCTCTTTAAATATATTGCACTAATATTTTTTTATACACAACGACACGATCAACGCTGAGTTGTAGTACACGGCATACCAAACATTAGTACAATATCATATCTAGAAAATTACAAAATGGAGGTGTTAGGCTTCAAGGAAGTGTCACCTTTATTTGTCTTTGAGTGTTTTCACCTTACTTGTAGCCGTATTTATTAGGGTATGTTCACACTACCTATTTACGGACGTAATTCGGGCGTTTTTGCCCCGAATTACGTCTGAAAATAGCGCCTCAATAGCGTTGACAAACATCTGCCAATTGAAAGCAATGGGCAGACGTTTGTCTGTTCACACGAGGCGTAATTTACGCGCCGCTGTCAAAAGACGGCGCGTAAATAGACGCCCGCGTCAAAGAAGTCACCTGTCACTTCTTTGGCCGTAATTGGAGCCGTTATTCATTGACTCCAATAGCAGCGCCAATTACGCCCGTAATTGACGCGACGTTCAAGCGCCTGCATATGCCGTTACGGCTGAAATTACGGGGATGTTTTCAGGCTGAAACATCCCCGTAATTTCAGCAGTTACGGACGCCCTCGTGTGAACATACCCTTAGACTGATAAGAAAGAAGTGCCTCAAGAATGTTTAGTTAGAAAGTTTGGGGTGAATTAGTAGCCTGTAGTTTCATTGCATTAACCCTTTAGTGACCAGCCTATTTTAGGCCTTAATGACCAAGCTATTTTTTACATTTTTCCATCGTCTCATTCAAAGAGCCATAACTTTTTTATTTTTGCGTCGACATAGCTATATCAAGGTCTATATACGGTTGTACTTTTTAAATAGCCCCATTTTGGGGTACATAGAATTTTTTGAATAACTTTTATTAACTTATTTGGGGGGGGGGGAATAGAAAAAAAACCCATAAATTTCGCCACACTTTTTTGCATCCTAAATTTACGCCATTTACCGTGTGGTATAAAAAAATAATAACTTTGTTCAGTGGGATACCAAATTTATTTAGATTTTGTATGTTTTATTACTTTTACACGGTAAAAAAAAAATTTGTTTTCCAAAATTATTTGTTTTTGTGTCTCCATATTTCAAAAGCCATAACTTTTTATTTTTCAGCCGATGCAGCTGTATGAGTGTTTTTTTTTTGCTGGACGACTTGTAGTTTTTATTGGTACCATTTTGGAGTAGATGCGACTTTTTGATAATTTTGTTTACCCCCTTAAGGACGCAGCCTAGTTTGGGCCTTAAGGCTCAGAGCCCATTTTTCAAATCTGACATATTTCACCTGATGTGGTAATAACGCTTAAACCTATCCAAGCGATTCTGAGTTTGTTTTCTCGTGAGACATTGGGCTTTAGGTTAGTGGTAAAATTTGGCCGATATATTCAGTGCTTATTTGTGAAAAATTGCAAAATTTAGAGAAAATTTTGAAAAAGTAGCATTTTTCTGAATTTAAATGAATCTGCTTGTAAAACAGATGGTTATACCACCAAAAATGGTTACTAGTTCACATTTCCCATATAAGTACTTTAGATTGGCATAGTTTTTTGAACATTCTTTTATTTTTCTTGGACGTTACAAGGTTTAGAACATAAACAGAAACTTCTCATATTTTTAAGAAAATTTAAAAAGCCTTTTTTTAAGGTACCTGTTCAGTTCTGAAGTGGCTTTGAGGGGCCTATATATTAGAAACCCCCATAAAACACCCCATTTTAAAAACTAGACCCCTCAAAGTATTCAAAACAGCATTTAGAAAGTTTTTATTTTTAACCCTTTAGGCATTTCACAGGAATTAAAGCAAAGTGGAGGTGAAATTTGCAAATTTCATTTTTCGTGCTGAATTTCAATATTATTCTATTTTCTTCTGTAACAGAAGGTTTTACCAGAGAAACAATACTAAATATGTATTGCCAAGATTCTGCAGTTTTTAGAAATGTCCCACATGTGGCTCTAGTGTCCTCGTGGACTAAAACACAAGCCCCAGAAGCAAAGTGCATTATGAGGCCTCTTTTTTATTAGAATATATTTTAGGCAGCGTGCCAGGTTTGAAGAGGTGTTGAGGTACCAAAACAGTAGGAATCCCCCAATAGTGACCCCATTTTGGAAACTGCACCCCTCAAGGAATTTATTGTTGTTGTTACCATTTTGACCCAACAGTTTTTTTCACAGCGCATATTTGAATTGGGCTGTGAAATTTAAAAAATTACTTTTTTTCCAATAAGATGTCATTTTTGATAAAAATGTCTTATTTTCACAGGGAACAAATTGCCCCATTTTGTCCTGAGTTCAGCAATACCCCATTTGTGGTGATAAACTGCCGTTTGGGCCCATGGGAGGGCTCAGAAGGAAAGGAGCGCTATGTGTTCTTTGGAATCCAGATTTTGCTGGATTGGTTATCGGGTGCCATGTCGCATTTGCAAAGCCCCAGATGTATCAAAGCAATGGAAACCCACCAGAAATGACCCTATTTTAAAATCTACACCCCTTAAGGCATTCATCTAGAGGTGTAGTGAGCATTTTGACCCCACAGTTATTGTCTAAAAGGTATTACGCAGCAGATGGTGCAGCGTGAGATTTTCAATTTTATATATATATATATATATATGCCATTTCAGTGTCCATTATATTGTGCCCAACATGCGCCACCGGAGATATACACCCCATAAATTGTAATGTTGGTTCTCCTGGGTACGGCAATACCCTACATGTGGCTGTTATCAACTGCCTGGGCACATAGCAGGGCTCAGAAGAGAAAGATGAGGGGGATAAGCTGTGCGGAGTGCATCAGGGTAAATAAAACTGGTGTAAATGAAAACTCAAGGGATGTATGATAAATTTTAAAACAATCTTTCATACAGAGCCCTGGCTTTTCGGCACACGTGTCACATTGGTATATTGTGTCCCTCCTTATCCCCCTCTTTGAGCAGACTCTGCACCTCTTTTGATTCTTTCCCTTCTTGCCAGTTTGGGGAACTTCTCCTGGAAAGTGTTGCCCTGGTACGATGCTTCCAGAAGTACTGGGTGCCCGGCCTTCCTGGTCCCTAAAGATTAGGTTTTTGATAACTACCTCTTGAAATTCCAGGAAAGTTCCCCTCTGGCCTGCACATCGATGTAGCATGTACGCATTGTACAATGCCATCTGTCGATGTGCACAGCCAGCTTCTTAGACCACACCCTCGTTTTCCGCATGGCGCTGTAGGGTTTCAGGACTTGATCTGACAAGTCCACCCCTCCCATGTATCTATTGTAGTCCAGGATGCAGTCTGGTTTGGGGGTCTCTGTACTGGTACCTCGTACAGGTACATGGGTACTGGTGTGGCCATGTATTGTTGTCAATACAAGGACATCTCTCTTGTACTTGACACACAATATGTTACTGCTAGATTTTGCCCTGGTCTCACCCCTTTTGAGTGTTTGCCCAAGCAGAGTCTTAGGGAGGCGCCTCAGATTTCTTCTAGCAGTGCCGCATGCCGCAGTACTACTGGAAGCGAGGCAGTTGAAGAGTGGGACACTGGTATAAAAATTATCCAGGTAGAGGTGGTAACCCTGGTCCAGAAGTGGGTGCAACAAATCCCACACAATTTTTGCATTAACTCCCAGTAAGGGGGGGCATTCTGGGGGCTGAATACTGGTGTCTTTCCCTTCATATATCCTAAATTTGTAAGTATACCCTGATGCACTCTTGCACAGCTTATACATCTTCACACCATACCTCACCCTCTTACTTGGCAGGTACTGGCGGAATTGAAGCCTCCCTTTAGTATGTACCAGGGACTCATCAATAGAAATACACTTCTCGGGGGTGTATGCTTGGGCAAACCGGGCACTGAAATGGTCTAATGGTCTCAGTTTATATAAACGGTCAAAACTGGAGTCATCTCGGGGTGGGCACTGCTCATTATCAGCATAATGTAAGAATCGAAGTATTGCCTCATAACGCATCCTGGACATAGCCATGCGGTACATCGGGGTGTGGTATAAGATATCTGTGCTCCAGAAGCCCCATGTTCAAGTGAAATCCCCAGAACTTGCCCAACTCAGCTGCGTCTACAGGGGTCCACCTGTGGGATTGGGCATAAAATGATGTGGGGTTCAAAGTAATTTATAAAGTCATCAGTGAAAAAGAACTTGAAAAAGTCCATCTCACTGAGCTCTGCCGCGTTAAATTTGATCCCCGAACTGCCCGTATACCAGGGGGTTTGGGGGTCCATATGGGGTCACTTCGCTCGGGGGCTTCAACTGCGATGGGGTCACTTCTCTCGGGGGGTTTCAAGTGTGGTGGTGGTCCTGGGTCGTCTCCTAGCTGGTCCCTGCCCTTCATCACTAGATGAGGAGGTTGACAAATAAAAAAAAAAAAAAAAAAGAGTCTCACCATCCGACGAGTCTGTGTCGGAGGCAAGAAATGCATAGGCCTCTTCGGCAGAAAATGACCTTTGGGACGTCTTTTTTATTATTTGTGGGGCACGTGTAATTTGTGTGCTTAGACACGTGTATTATGTATACAGCACAAAAAAAATAATAATCCCTAACTAAAAGCAATAGGATTATTTTTTTTTTTTAGAGAACAAGTGGACTTCCCTGACACTAAAGCTAACTAGGGCGAGGGTTCCTAAAACTAAACCTAACTAGATTTTTTTTTAACTTCACTGACGCTAAACCTATCCACGGCGACTATTCCCCGACACTGAAGCAAACTAGATTATTTCGAGCTTCCCTGACACTAAGCCTAACTACGATGACAGGTTCCTGACACTAAACCTAACTAGATTATTCCGAGCTTCCCTGACACTAAAGCTAACTACAGTGATAGATCCCCAACGCTAAAACGAAATACGGTGACGGATTCCTGACGCTAAATTCCCTGACACTAAACCTCACTACGCTTTTTGACGGTTCCCTGACACTAACCCTAATACTAAACTAGCTAGATGATAACTTTCTAAACTAACTTAATTTTAATAAATTCTTATATTTTTTTTTTTTGCTTTTTGTATTTTATAAAGAAAAAGAAAAGAAAAAAAATAATCCACAGGGACTAAGAAAATGTGGCCCTGAAGACTAATAAGTGGTCAGAAACAGCAGGTATCACAGCTCAAACACGCGCCGGGATTAAATGGCGCCGTGTTTACTCAGATCAGTACTATTACTGAGCTGAGCGCGAACGATGTGCTCAGCGCAACGTAATAGTACTGAGCTGAGCGGGAAGGGGTTAAGGCAGGATTCACAGAAAACAGCAATATTTGCATTGTTTTTTTTATTTTATTTTTTACGGCGTTCACCGTGTGTGTTAAATAATGTAATCACTTTATAGTTGGGGTCGTTACGGACATGGCGATACCAAAAACTTGTAACTTTTTTTCACATTACTTTATTAACTCTATTAAACCTTTTTTTTTACTTTTTTACTAATCCCACTAGGGGCCGTCACTAGGCTATCGTCCAATCACTTTTTAAGAATACACTGCAATACTTTTGTATTGCAGTGTATTAGTGCCTGTCCATGTAAAACGGACAGGCATCTGCTATGCCATGCCTCTACCATGGCCTAGCAGGCATAACTAGTGGCAGACCTGGGTGCCTTTACTAGGCCCCACGGCTGCCATAGAAACCGACACCTTGCGATCTTACGCAGGGTGCCAGTGGGGAGAGAGGGGGCCGCATCTGAGGGGTTAAACAAGCGAGACCAATACGGATATCTATCTCGCCTGTTAGAGCAGGGAGATTTAACGGCTCCCTGCTCTACTTATTTATTCCGATGCAGCACCGTAAAAAGGCGATTGCATCTGAATAAAACCCGTTAGTGGCTGCCGTAAAAATACTAACGGGCAGTCACTAACGGGTTAAGCATGACATCTAATGCTTAAAATGTCAATATTTCAGTGGTATATTATGCAGGTTCAATACACTGTTCAAACACTTCCACACAGATTCAGTAAGGAAGTAAAAAGCCAAAAGTGAATCTCAAACCTGGCATCCTAATGGCCAGAGATTTGCAAACATTTCACAAATCAATGCAAATCAGGGGGAAAAGTTGTAGTAGAAGCAATAGTAGAAGTAGTATAAGTGATATATCTATAGCAGAAGAAATGATAGTACTAAAAGTACATAGGAAAAGTAATGTAGTAGTTGTAGTAAACACAATAGCATCAGTATAAATAACGTAGTAGTAGCTTTAGCAGCAGCAGTAATACTAGTAACGTAATAGTATAATATAGTAGTTGTAGCAGAAGTAGTATAACTAATATAAAATTGTAGTAGTAAAAACAAAAGTAATGTAGTAGTTGTAGTAGTATTACTACTTGTAGCAGAAGTTATATTAGTAGTAGAATTATTGTAGTAGATAGAATTATAGCTGTAATATAAATCATGTACTATTAGTACTTGTAGCAGAAGTTATATTAGTAGTAACAGCAGCAGCAGTAGTAGTAGTAGTAGTAGTAGTAGTAGTAGTAGTATACTTGTAGGAGACAGAATAATAGCAGTAATATAAATCATGTAGTATTAGAATATGTAGCAGAAGCTATATTAGTAGTAACAGCAGTAGTAGTAGTAGTAGTAGTAGTAGTAGTAGTAGTAGTAGTAGTAGTAGTAGTAGTAGTAGTAGTAGTAGTAGTAGTAGTAGTAGTAGTAGTAGTAGTAGTAGTAGTAGTAGTAGTAGTAGCAGCAGCAGCAGCAGCTGCAGCAGTAGTAGAATACTTGTAGGAGACAGAATAATAGCAGTAATATAAATCATGTAGTATTAGAATATGTAGCAGAAGCTATATTAGTAGGAACAGCAGTAGTAGTAGCAGTAGTAGTAGTAGTAGTAGTAGCAGTATAATACTTGTAGAAGACAGAATAATCGCAGTAATATAAATCATGTAGTATTAGAATATGTAGCAGAAGCTATATTAGTAGTAACAGCAGTAGTAGTAGTAGTAGTAGTAACAGCAGTAGTAGTAGTAGTAGTAACAGCAGAAATAGTAGTAGTAGTAGTAGCAGCAGTATAATACTTGTAGGATACAGAATAATAGCAGTAATATAAATTATGTAGTATTAGAATATGTGGCAGAAGTTATATTAGTAGTAACAGCAGTAGTAGAAAAATAGATGTAGAAAATAGAATTAGCAGTAATATGAATCATGTAGTGTTAGTACTTGTAGCAGAAGTTATATTAGTAGTAACAGCATTGGTAGTAGTAGTAGTAGATCAAATTATAGCAATACAAGTAGTAAAAGTAATAAGTAAAAATATAGAATGACGTACAGTAGTTGAAGTATTAGTAGAGAATGTAGTAGAACCGATTGTAGTTGAGATAGTAATGGAGACCTTTTACTAAAGAAATTGGTTCACTTTTTTTGAAGCTAATTAAAAGAATAGGCTGACCAGAAATTAGGTATTTATACATCACAAGAATAATCAAATTCTTGTACTAACCTACATTGCATTGACTTGAAAAATGCGTAAAAATTGTCACATTGTACATACTGGCATTTCCGGTTTCCTTCTTTATTAGAGACACAATGACAAAATGTATGACTAATACGCTTGCTTTGAAACACAAACAAGTATCTCCCTTGACACATGCTCCTTACATATATACACGTGCTCTAAAGTGAACTGATTACTCACACCCACCCAGCACCATACAGGGCAGTACTCTTACTGTCCTCCGGGTGCCAACAGAGTCATAGAATGCAGGGCAGGACCATACTTATACCAACTTCCAGAAACCGACATTTTCCAAATGTAAAATATAACACAGGAAGGAAGAAAATTCATGACACGCACCTGAAATTTTCAACTGAAAACAGTCCTTATACTTATTTCTTCCCAAAGCTGTTTGAAGGGACACTTACCTCACAGAGGCATGGATAAAGTGCAAGTGTTTGGACTATTTAGTGCTGTTTTTGTGCTTTTACATACATGAAAAGTATGAATATATTCATCCTAATTAAGATATCAATAAATGTGTCACTCCCGCCGCCAGGTTGCTCATCCCTGTCGCCAGCGTCCTGGTTCGGCATACCGTGAACGCCGGTATGCTGTCTACCCCAGCAGGCGCAGGTGCCTACGTGCCTCTGCTGGCTGCTTCTCTCTTCCTCCCTGCTCTGCACATAGGTCTCATAGGGCGTGCGTGCGCGCACCCTTGCATTTACAATCATCCCCCAACCAATCCCTAATGCTCAGTACTTATATAAGGCAGCCTCACTGGCCTCCTGATGCCTGAGCAACTTTGGTGCAACTTTAGATTATTCCTGCAAAAGTTCCATCCATTTCCGGCTACCCACTACCGGTCTATATCCCGCTACCCGATACGAGCCGGTGGCCTACTACCTGTTGCCAACCTACACCCTGCTGCAAGTCTGAGACCCGCTACTTGTTACGAACAGTGACCTCAGACCTATACTGGCCTTCTTCTGTATCATCTACCTGTGCCTTAACCCACAATGTACTTCACCGTTGTCTCCTGGTTCATTGGGCCAGCTACGACTCACACCGGGACCACCTCGGGGAGGTAGCGACCTGGTAGGCTCCCCGCAGCAAAGCCCAGGTACCTGTACGGGGTTTAAAGCGTGAATACCGAGGAGGCTACTTAGCCAAACTCAAACTGGTTGAGTAGCACAGTGGGTTCACAACCCGCTGGTTATTACAACATGTTGTGTTAATATACAAATGTAACTCCCTGTATGTAATTGTACTGCTGTCAAGTCATGTTATGATGAATGATCTCATAATAGTAATTGTAGGGGTGGGGAACAGAGATAGTTTCTGTGATGTTATACCGGTTTTACATTCTTATTATTAATTAGAACCCTTATTGGTATCCAGCCTGGGTGGATTGTACCTTGGACTGTCTGCACCCATTAAATAGTGCCAGAAGTGGCATTCAGGGAGAGGGGGAGTCCCGATACAGTTTTTTATGGGTACATTAGGCAAACTGAAATAACATCATAGTGTAAATGGACACAGCCAATATAACCCTGGAATACCCTTAGTAATAGAACACCTTTCATAAGGCTAAATTTAGAAATGAAGGAAATTTGTAAATGATCCAATCTAATTGCTGATATTTCTCATTTTGTCTCTGAAGTTGTGGCATTTTCAAGTTAGTGGATTAATAGCATTAAACCGTTTGAAATTTAGTAAGTTGATTAACGTTTTTGTAAGAAACGAGGGTCTGCCGCATGAGACATTACAAGTAATAGGCACCACTTATTTAATTCTAGGGCAACTTTCTGCATTCAGCCGCCTCTGAATTACGGACCAGATCATAATGGAATATATATATTCCGGGTCTGTCCCTAAACTCCGATCCGAATTAGTGAAATTCTGTAAAACTGTTGGGACGGCACTTCACAGTACAGATGGATAATGACCTGAAATATACCACAATAGCAATCCAAGAGCCTTTTAAAGGCAAAAAAAAAAGAATATTCTTCAATGGATGAATATTCTTCAATGCCTGACCTCAACCCTTTTGAGTTTTTCACTTACCGAAGACTAAACAAAAGGCAGAAAGACTCAAATAAGCAGCAACAGAAGGCGGCAGCAGTAAAGGCCTGGCAAAGCATTTCAAGGGAGGAAACTTGGCATTTGGTGATGTGAAAATTGCGTCACTGCCCAAATGCTACTGGACCCAACTGCAGATATACATATGTAGGAATACAATAGCGGTCTTTTAAAAAATATTATAATTTACATTAATTAGGCTTTTTATTCTCATTACCATCACTCTGAATACTGAAAGAGCGCTGACCTGTATTGCATTTTCTGAACTAAATCATCGCAACACGGTCACTGTTATTCAGAACGGTAATTGTGGAATATTAGCTGGATTCTAAAATGGGAGGGAACTGCATTATTTTATGCTAAATACATAAAAATAGATACAAGAAGTGTATAATATAAGACACATAAAATTTGCGGTTATATTTGATGACCAACTAGAAGTACATTGAGCTCATTTAAAGGGTCAAGTAGCTCAAAAAAAAGGGTCAGCTCTTTTGACACATCTATTTTAAAAAATGCTTGTAGACCCAAAAAAAAAAAAAATAAAAATATTCCAGCATCTCTCCTTTGGATCAGATCTGCGTTAGCGATTATGGTTTTTCCGCAAAAATGCCGATATCTCTGGGGAAAAAAAAAACAGTGTGGCATGATGTGCTATTTTTTCCAATAAAACAATGAAAACAATGACAAAAATTCAGATGGAACCCATTAAAGTCAATGGGTTCAGTCAGGCGCCGTTGGTGTCCACCATGCAACAGATCCTGAACTTCTGTTTTTAAAAAAAAATTCCATCCTATAATGGAGCAGAGCAACGAAAAAACTAACGCAGACGTGAACCCAGCCTTAGAACTCAGTTTTGCCGGTCTTTTATGTCTCCTGGAAATGTATGAATAAAATGACATTTTCATTTATTCGTACAATTTTCAAGTGTAATAACAAAGGAGCGCAGAGTTCTAAGACAAAACGCTCAAGCATTATTTTATGGGAAATAAAAAAACTATTTACTAAAACGAACATGTTAGGAGAGCTGACAGGTCCTCTTTAAACAGGATAATTAAATTAGAGAAGTTAAACTGCCTCACATGCTCACAGAGCAATGTGGTACTAAATGCAAACACAATGTAGATGCCACCTTAGGTGGAGGTCACTAGAGAAATGAACGAATATTAGCAAGCTTTAGACAGGTAAAAACCAACAACGAGCGGGACTAAGCGACTCGGACTACAACAAATCTAGTACAGATAGAAAATAACAGTATCAGCTTTTCTGCAATGTTGTCACTCTTACTTCACTTTTTTAAAGTGGTAGCAGGAAACCTACATAAAGAGATGCACAACTCTTCTTCCCACATCAGTCACAAATAACTAATTATTATCTCATCACGCATCTACCATTCTCACGAACAGGAAACATGAGTCACCCTGGCTTTCGGCAAGCATACAATATGCCAAGCAAGTTTTTTTTATTGATTTGTTTGAAATATATATTATTTTGGTATCTTCCCACTGTATTTATATGACAACAGTAGAAAAGGTGCCTTCTCAAAGAAATCTGCCAAGGGTAAAGCCAGTAATTTCTTCAAGTCTATGTTCAATTCACTCAGTTTCTTAGCTCTTCAGAAATAATAAGTGAAAAATCTGGCATATTCTTAAACACACTCGGTGGCAAACTATTTATGGGATTTTTCCAGAGCTCAAGGTGTAAAGTTTAGAATAAAATTGTAATGGGAACAACACCAATCTAAAATATATTTAAAGTAGACCTAGTAAACTATATTTTCATAAAAACGTATCACCTGTGACATTTATACCAAGTTACTAAATAAGTACAGTTTAAATTTTTTTTTATATGTGACCACAAAATTATGCCAAAGTGTATGTTCTATTGGATATCTCTACAGAGTGACAAACCCCAACCTCAAAACAACCTTAAAGCGAACGTATCTTTGAAAAATGTTTATAAACATTTTGCGAGAATTGTGGATGTTTTTTTTTGTGTTCTTATACACATCTTGAAATAATCCAATTTTCACACTGGCCACTAAAGCAGTCATAGGCTAACACTTCCTGTTTTCTGTAGCTCACTTATCAGCTTTTGCAGTATAAACTGGGACACAAAGACCAGAGTCATCTCATTATTAATAGTGGGTGAATGGGTGGATGAGTTAATGACCGCTCTATCGTACTGCTGGAGGCCTAGATAAGGCAGGATAGTAAAGGCCGTTCATCGGCTTATCGTATCGTTTGTGCAGCAATAAATATTATTGTTGTCAGCTGCACATCTCCCTGTGTAAAGAGAGAGATGAGCTGCCGACATGATAGAAATGTATAGGGATGAACGATCGTAGTAACGATCGCTCATCCACATACATAACCAATCATTGCTCCTTGTGAAAGAAGCAAACGAGCGCCGATCAACGAGCTATCTCGATGATTGGAGCTCATTTTCACAGCCCATATTGGCCAGTGTAAAAGAACCTTAACACTTTACACTATATAACTAAACTAAAAAGGAGCATGGAGAATCTCCGCTATAAGGAAAGGATTGAGGATTCAAACGCTTACATTTATTTAGTTATTAACTTGTATAAGTATATAAATGGCCCGTACAAAAAATGTGGTAAAAAGCTGTTCAATGTAAAATCCCCTCAAAAGACAAGAGGGCACTCCCTCCGTCTGTAGAAAAAAAGGTTCAAACTCCAGAGATGGCAAACCTTCTTTACCATGAGAACTGGTAATCTGTGGAATAGTGTACCTCCATAGCTGGTCACTTCAGGAACAGTAAATGACTACTTAAAAACGTCGATCCAGTCTGATCGTCACTTGTTATCAGGAGGGAAATGTTTTCTTTTTAGTGTAGATTGGTTCATGACTTATGGTTTGTTTTTGTTTTTTACCTACCTCTGGATCACTAGGGGTAAAACAAAAGTTCTAAACTTTACCCATATCCCTTCCCTTTCTTTGGTTGCATTTGATGGACATGTCTTTTTTTCAACATTACTAAGTATGTAACTATACAGTGAAGGAAATAAGTATTTGATCCCTTGCTGATTTTGTAAGTTTGCCCACTCTCAAAGACATGAACATTCTAGAATTTTTAGGCTAGGTTAATTTTACCAGTGAGAGATAGATTATATTTAAAAAAAAAACAGCTGAATTTGACTATGTGATTATTTTTTTTTTTTATATATATAGTCTATCTCTCACTGGTAAAATTAACCTAGCCTAAAAATTCTAGACTGTTCATGACTGTGACAGTGGGCAGACTTACAAAATCAGCAAGGGATCAAATACTTATTTCCTTCACTGTATATACATAGCTAAATCTCTATAGCATCTCCCCTGTTACTCCCTGGGGTGTGGGGGAGGGGACGTTACTTCACGTAAGGAAACCCTTTGGAATTACCTGTATTACCTTACTAATAAGTTCACCCTCAAATTTAATAACCTGTAGATCCCCCTTAGCAGCAATCACCTCCACCAAACATTCCCTGCAGCTGCAAATAAGAATTGCACAACAATGAGGAGGGATTTTAGGCCATTCATCCCTGCAAATGTGTTTATCAATATTTCAGGGATGCCTTGTGTACATAGTCCTCTTCAGGTCATGCTACAGCATCTCCATAGGATTCAGGTCAGGACTCCGATTAGCCATTCCTTTACTCTCTTACAAATGTATATGTGAACACACTTTAAACAGGCTTCCCTCTATGCAATGTAGGTAAGAGATGGAGACCGGCTCTTTCGTACAAGGGCCAGAACTGAGGGCTTTCTAGTGGAGCTTCTATATATCTTAAAATAAACTCTAGCCTGTGGATGAGGTTACAAGACAGTGCAAAGAGCGAAGCTCAGACCTGCCTCATGCTGTGGCCCACAGGTATCTAACTTCCCTCTGAGAATGAAACGTTAATAAATGAAAGCAAAAGCCAACCATCTTGACATTTCAAACTATCTCCATGCATTGTCAGTTAACCATGTAAGATTTTAGTAGATTTCAGAATGTAAATACTAGGTAATTCGGCTGTTCATAGATAACGTTGAAACTAATTTAGGCAACAAGCCCCTATACAGCACCACAAAATCCATCCTATAAAGAAAGGACTTTGTTTTGTTCATTGCAACATGCAATGTTGGGTTAAAAAAGCTACTAGACCTTATTGATAATACCACCTGTGCACAACAAAAACAGCCACTTCTGCGCTTTATACACATTTACAGGTCCTTCTCAATGAATTAGAATATCAAAAAGTTAATTTCAGTAATTCAATTCAAAAAGTGAAACTCATATTATATAGATTCATTACACACAGAGTGATCTATTTCCAGCATTTTTTTCTTTTAATGTTGAAGATTATGGTGAACAGTTAATGAAATCCCAAAATTTAGTCGGTCAGAAAATTTGATTATTATATAAGCCCAATTTCAAAATGATTTTTAATACCGAAATGTTGGCCTACTGAAAAGTATGTACAGTATAGGCCCTCAATACTTGGTCAGGGCTCCTTTTGCATGAATTACTGCATCAATGCGGCGTGGCATGGAGGCGATCAGCTTGTGGCGCTGCTGAGGTGTTAAGGAAGCCCAGGTTGCTTTGATAGCGGCCTTCAGCTTGTCTGCATTGTTGGGTCAGGTGTCTCATCTTCCTCTTGACAATACTCCATAGATTCTCTATGGGGTTTAGGTCAGGTGAGTTTGCTGGCCAATCAAGTGCAGTGATACTGTGGTTATTAAACCAGGTATTGGTACTTTTGGCAGTGTGGGCAGGTGCCAAGTCCTGCTGGAAAATGAAATCAGCATCTCCATAAAGCTTGTCAGCAGAGGGAAGCACGAAGTGCTCTATAATTTCCTGCTAGACGGCTGCGTTGACTCTGGACATTATATAACACAGTGGACCAACACCAGCAGATGACATGGCTCCCCAAACCATCACTGACTGTGGAAACTTCACACTGGACCGCAAGCAACTTGGATTGACGCCTCTCCACTCTTCCTCCAGACTCTGGGACCTTGATTTCCAAATTAAATGCAAAATTTACTTTCCTCTGAAAACAGGACTTTGGACCACTGAGCAACCGACCAGTCCTTTTTCTCTTTAGCCCAGGTAAGACGCTTCTGATGTTGTCTCTGGGTCATGAGTGGCTTGACACAAGGAATGCAACATTTGTAGCCCATGTCCTGGATAAGTCTGTGTCTTGTTTCTCTTGAAGCACCAACTCCAGCCAGAGTCCACTCCTGGTCAATCTCCCCCAGATTCTTGAACGGCCTTTCTTGATAATCCTTTCAAGGCTGCGGTTATCCCTGTTGCTTGTGCACCTTTTTCTACCACACTTTTTCCTTCCTCTCAACTCTCCATTAATATGCTTGGATACAGCACTCTGTGAACAGCCAGCTTCTTCAGTAATTTCCTTTTGTGGCTTATCCTCCTTGTGGAGGGTGTTAATGACGGTCTTCTGAACAACTGTCAAGTCAGCAGTCTTCCTTATGATTGTGTAGCCTACGGAACTAGAGTGTTGGACCATTTAAAGGCTTAGGAAATGTTTGCAGGTGTTTTGTGTTGATTAGAGTGTGACACCATGAGTCTACAATCTTCAACTTTTACCCAATATTCTATTTTTCTGAGAGACTAAATTTGGGGTTTTCAATAACTGTTAGCCATAACCTTCATAGTTACATAGTTTGTACGGTTGAAAAAAGACACATGTCCATCAAGTTCAACCAAGGGATGGGAAAGGGGAAGTAAAAAATTTCTACACATAGCAGTTAATATTTTTTTGTTCTAGGAAATTATCTAAGCCTTTTTTAAAGCCATCTACTGTCCCTGCTGTGACCAGCTCCTGCGGTAGGCTATTCCATAGATTCACAGTTCTCACAGTAAAGAAGGCTTGTCGCCTCTGCAGGTTGAACCTTTTTTTCTCCAGACGGAGGGAGTGCCCCCTTGTTTTTTGAGGGGGTTTTACATGGAACAGGATTTCACCATATTTTTTGTATGCGCCATTCATATATTTATATAAGTTAATCATGTCCCCCCTTAGTCGTCTTTTCTCAAGGCTAAATAGGTTTAGTTCTTTTAATCTTTCCTCATAACTTAGATTCTCCATGCCCCTTATTAGCTTCGTTGCTCTTCTTTGTATTTTTTCCAACTCCAGGGCATCCTTTCTATGAACTGGAGCCCAGAACTGGACTGCATATTCTAGATGAGGCCTCACTAATGCTTTGTAAAGTGGTAATATTACCTCCCTGTCCCGCGAGTCCATGCCTCTTTTGATACACGACAATATTTTGCTGGCCTTTGAAGCAGCTGATTGACACTGCATGCTGAAATTTAGTTTATGATTTACAAGTACACCCAGATCCTTCTCAACAATTGACTCCCCCAGTGTAGCTTCCCCGAGGACATATGATGCATGCAGGTTGTTGGTACCCAGATGCATAACTTTACATTTATCTACATTAAACGTCATTTGCCAAGTGGACGGCCAAACACTTCGTTTGTTTAAATCTGCCTGCAATTCACAAACATCTTCCATAGTCTGAACTATATTACATAGCTTGGTGTCATCTGCAAAAATAGAAATAGTGCTATTAATCCCATCCTCTATATCATTAATAAATAAGTTGAATAATAGTGGTCCCAGCACTGAACCCTGGGGTACACCACTTATAACTGGGGACCATTCAGAGTAGGAATCATTGACCACAACTCTCTGGATACGGTCCTTGAGCCAATTCTCAATCCAATTACAAACTATACTTTCTAAACCTATAGTCCTTAATTTACCCATTAGATGTCTATGAGGGACAGTGTCAAATGCCTTTGCAAAGTCCAAAAACACTATATCCACAGCGGCCCCTCTGTCTAGACTTCTGCTTACCTCTTCATAAAAACAAAATCAGGTTGGTTTGACAGCTTCTGTCCTTTGTAAAACCATGCTGGCTGTCACTTATAATACTATTTATTGTCACATAATTCTGTATATAGTCCCTCAATAGCCCCTCAAACATTTTCCCCACAATTGATGTTAAGCTTACTGGTCTATAATTACCCGGCGAAGACCTAGTGCCCTTTTTGAAAATAGGCACCACATTTGCCCTGCGCCAGTCCCTTGGCACTATACCACTCATGAGAGACTCTCTAAATATTATGAAGAGGGGGACAGAAATAACTGAACTAAGCTCTTTAAGAACTCTAGGGTGTAACCCATCTGGTCCCGGGGCCTTGTGTACATTTATTTTATTTAATTTAGCTTGGACCATATCTACATTCATCCAATTCAGTATATCAACTGATATATTAACAGCACTGGCACCGGCTACATCAGCTGCTCCTTCTGTTGTATATACAGAGCGGAAGAACCCATTTAGTAACTCTGCCTCCTCTTGATCCCCTGTGACCAACTCCCCATTACCATTATCTAGGGGTCCTACATGTTCAAACCTTGGCTTTTTTGCATTTATATGCTTGAAGAATTTTTTAGGATTTGTTTTACTATCCTTGGCCACCTGCCTTTCATTTTGTATTTTTGCTGATTTTATTACATTTTTACAGATTTTATTAAGCTCTTTATATTTTACAAAGGCTACAGCTGTACCCTCAGATTAGTATTTTTTAAATGCCCTTTTTTTGTCATGTATTGCCCCTTTCACAGAAGGTGTAAGCCATGTGGGGTTTAAATTTAGTCGTTTATACTGGTTACCTGTAGGAATACATTTTGCACTATAATTACCCAAAGTAGATTTGAAAATCTCCCATTTATCATTTGTCCCATTATTTGACATTAGTTCTTCCCAGTCTATATCCTGAATTGCAGCCCTCATCCTGGGGAAATTGGCTTTCTTAAAATTAAATGTTTTTGCCCTCCCAGCCTGCGTTTGTTTTTTACAGTATAGGTAAAATGTAACTATATTATGATCACTGTTACCGAGGTTTTCACGAACATTGATATTCCCAACAAGCTCTGCATTATTAGAAATGACCAGATCCAACAGAGCTTCACCTCTAGTCGGGTCTTCCACAAACTGGCCCATAAAATTTTCCTGTAACAGGTTGAGGAAATGTCTCCCCTTTGCAGTTGAAGCCGAACCATGACACCAATTAATATCCCGGAAATTAAAATCTCCCATTATCACAACAGTACCCGCCTGTGCAGCCCGCTCCATCTGTTTATATATTTGACCTTCCATCTCCTCAGTTATATTGGGGGGTCTATAGATTACACCAAAAGTAATTTTTTCAGTGTTTACTTCCCTTTGTAATTCCACCCACAAGGTTTCAACCTCCTCACAGTATTCACCCTCTAATGTCTCATTTACACTCACCTTCATATCGCTTCTCACATACAGACATACACCACCACCTTTCCTATTTGCCCTGTCTTTCCGAAACAGTGTAAAACCCTGTAGATTTACAGCCCAGTCATGTGAAGAGTCCAGCCATGTTTCAGCAACACCAACTATATCTATATCTTCTTCCAGTATTAAGGCCTCCAGCTCCCCCATTTTGCTTGCTAGACTTCTGGCATTTGTGAACATACACTTTAACTTGCCTTTAAATGTTTCAATTTCACTATCAGAAATGTGATTATTTGACATTTGGGCCTTTTTATTTTCACTGCTGTTTTGTAACGAAAGGATCTCCTTATCAAGCTTGTTGCATAGTCCTCTCCCCACCGTCTGTCTCTCCCCCCACCAATATAGTCTGACCCCTAACCTAACTACCCCTTTATTTCCTACATTGGCCTCCCTCCTCAGCCCTAGTTTCAACATTAAAAGAAAAAAAATGCTGGAAATAGATCACTCTGTGTGTAATGAATCTATATAATATGAGTTTCACTTTTTGTATTGAATTACTGAAATAAATGAACTTGCTGATATTCTAACCGTCAATCTGTTAGCAGAATACAGGCTGTTTTATGGCAGCCTGTGCCTGAAATTTATAAATACATTGATAACTGGGTGTTACTATTCCCCTTGTGGTGGTGTCCCTACACTGTTTGGACATTGCCACTCTGTGAAGAGACACACCCCCAACTGGTAACATCCAGTTGTCAATGTATTCATAAATTTCTACGAGGAAAAACGGAGGAACGGCACAACACAGAGTTCTTGGAAAAGATGCTCCAGAATTATTTTATGGGGAATATAATTATTTACTACAACAGACATGTTAGAAGAGGCGACAGATCCTCTTTAATGTTGAATGTGGGTCGAATGAAAGTCGCAACGTGAATTTTTTTTTATTCCCTATGGGAAGTTAGATGTGACTTTGACTATTACAGACATTTCTACGTGGTTGGAAATTCTGTTATAGTCGCGAAAGGAATAAAAAATAAATAAAAATCACACTGCGACCATAAATTTAATGAAACAAGCATATGACTTTAAATTGTCCTGAAGCCCTGGACACATGTTATGTCCAACTGGTGTTTATAACTTAATCTTCCTTCTTAAAAGTTTTTTTTCCCCCATCTTTAAAGGGTCACTAAACCCAAAATACAAAGCTTATATAAAAGAGACGACAGCAGGTGCCTTTAACATCATTGTAGAATCATAGGATATAAAACTGCTCACATGTACTGCAATAAATGCAACTAGAGGTCACTCCACCAGTAGGTCAGCCACTGCCGTCAGCATCCTTGTAGGACTTGCTGAGCTGCATACACACAAGGGAGAGCAGTATCTAGCTACAGATGGCGCTACTTGTAGAAGATGGATAGTCACAGTGAAAATACATACTCCGTATGGGTCTACATTGCTTATTTACACTGCTATGCACTGGTAAAATATGCATGTTACTTAAAATGTGATCGCAGTTTTTGGTGCAGTTTTTTTTTTATTAGACTTGGTTTCCACAGTGCAGATTTGCTGCAGATTTTTGATGCTCCCCCCGCCCCCCCCCCCCCCCCAACCAGAAGATCCAGGAGAGCAGGCTTTTCTTTATATAGTTCTTCTGTTTAGGTTCCGTTCCTGGTTTTGGCTAAAAAAAAATGCATGCAAAATCTGCAGCAAATCTGCACTGTGGGAACCCAACATTAGAGTTATTCTAAATTGTTCCTAGAAATGCTACTTATTAAAATCTATGGAGTAGAACCACGAAATGTGAATACAACATGCCATATTACAAAAGTATTCTCTCTAAAAAGTATTACTTTTAATAGAGTGCCTCGCAGGGACACTATACAGTGGCACATGGATTGTCTACCAGTCTAATACTTTAGGTCAAGTCCACAAGGGACAGTTGTACTGTTTTTCATATAAAGCCACAGTGGATCATAGAGAATGGAAAAGTATAAAGAGACGTTTCTGGATATAACCTTAGTTTCGGCTTTTGGTGAAACTATACTGTGATCTCTTGAAGTGCAGCAGTAACAAAGTAACGGTTTCAATGTTATCTATTAATTGTCAAAATATTGATATCACAACAATTAGCACAGCAGATGTAAGAACAGTTTTATAATGATCCCCAATGAGCGCTAACAAGATTTTCCACAGAAGTGATAAGAATCGCACCTTCAGTCTATCCAGACACCCACCAGATATTTACAATCCACGCTGTATCAGATACAACACATTACCCTAAAGCAAGTGTATTCTGGGGCTGGATGTTCAACCATCCACTTTTATTCCTAATGCAGATTATACATAAGTCGGTTCCGTTGGCAGTATAAAACGTGCAGGACATGAAGAACCTGCGTTTCTAAAACATTGCCCCTCATCAATAGTCATGGTAAAAAGAAGGAAACATCACAGTCCAGCCTTAAACTATTGGAAGATCACAATATAAATACATTATGCATATTTTTTGACAAAGGGCACGGACAACTGCAGGTTTCAAAATCTATGAGACATCTAAAAGAGCGGTACAAGTAGGCCAAAACTTTTGCCAACTTTTAAAATGCGCAGTGTAGTTAAAGAGAATATTTGCAACCTATTCCTTTCATATAATGTAAACGGCTAAGTGTCTTACTCTGGCATTGTAAAAGGAAGATGTGCTTTTAGTAAAATATATCATTGCCAGGGGAATACGGTCTTCTGCCTCCCACATCGCTTCTCAAAGAAAAGGAGCAAAAAAACACTTGAGAAAAATAATTCCATATGTTAGTTCTTTAAACAACACCAAGTTGTAGTATTACGGCATGTCCTGAAGTGCACTCCTCTCACCCTATGATCGTGTATGAAACAAATAATGAACACACATTGGAGTCAGAGGTACTCTCGCATGCCAGCAGCAATATAACAAGCCTCAGTACAGTCAAAAGTTGAGCTCAGCATCAAATAAAATGACCACATATTGCTTCAACAAGACAGACACAGATCGCTTCTGCCTGCTCCAAGATATAGATTACCACCATTTTTTTAGCCTCATAAAAGTAAAACTACCTTGAAGCAGATTTTTTTTTTAGAACCATGTACAAGGAAATAAGGGGTCTTAGCACCTCATTTCAACTTGGCAACGTCAAGCCATTCAGGTAGCACAGTCAAAACAATCATAGTCCAGCATAGTCACAAAGGACTTCTTTTCAAATCTTTGTAATAAAACGTAATACAATAATGCAAGAAACAGCCAAATAAAAGAGTTTAGAACAATTCACATAATACTATACAAACATTTTTAATAAGCTGCATATCCCAGATAAGACCAGATGTCAAATATCCGAATACCAAAATACAGTAATAATGTAGTTACACTGCAATACTAATGGTATGAGGAAAAATAAATGTAAAAAAACATAAATTACAGATATCTAAAATGAATAATAAAAAGGGTAAATGCAATAATTATTCCTTCATCTATCTGTCACCACACAGTGCAAAATCTCAGCTAGTACAGCCAGTGATGTTGGGTGTGGTGACATCATTATGTTACCCGATCTGCATGCTGATGTCATCTGTAATAACTGTAGGGGAACCAAAGGGACATCTAGAAATTAAAACCTCTCTCTTAATAAAACAAGTGCTGGAGCTTAGATTTCATTTGGTTTTAATATTTTATAATACTCTATATTATATTATTTTAATTTGTAGTTGGAGATTAGAGCCAGTAAAGGAAAATGTGAACGCTATCACATTATTATTAGAAAAATGTGATGAAAAGCTGCACTTTCTACATGCTGTTAATCCAGGATAGGGGCTCAGGGAACAATCCCTCAAAACTAGCGACCAAAGTAATGCCTGCTAGTACCACCTCGCTTTCTAAATATTCATTATTTCATTTGATAACCTTTTAAAGGATAACGGTCATATTATAAAACTTCTGACATGCCATAATGGCATGTCAGAATTTTCGGTAGGAATCCAAGTTCGGAGACCCTCAACTATTAGTAAAATGAAGGGGTACATGCGTTCTTCTGATTAATGTGCCCCTTTGGCCTCCATTATCATTTGTTGGCTCTCTTTGGAGTACCGTGTATGAACTTTAGAAAGCATATAGAAAGTCTACAGGTCATACATGGTTATTGAGAACGGTCAGATAACTTAGCAGAATGCCTGTACCTCTTTGTTCTAGTTTTTAGTGGGGGTTTCAGTACCTGGACCCTACTGATCAAAACTTCTACATCTACAAGTGTTTAGTATAAAGACATAATGGGAAAATTATATGATATCAAACTACGAATGAGGGAAAACTGTGGGTAAAGCTCTAGTGTGAAAATAGGAAAAATTTGCACTTGTGAATTATTCCAGAGAAACAGATGTTAAAGTTATCAGAGAGTGGAGCAAAAGACAAATGTTTTAAATTCTGACTTTAGTTTTCTGGAGCTGAGGAGGGTTGCTAGACTTGGATCAGATCTAAGAGTCTGAACATATAGTACTATGTCATATACTACAATATACGGGGATAGGCAAAAGGTGGCCCAACATAGTATTAGGTTAAGTAGGTGCTCAACATAAACTGGCCATCAAGTGTATAAGATGTTCTTATAAACATAAGTTAGGCTTCGTTCAAATCTGCGTTAGAGCTCCGTTCCGACGGAGCTTTCCGTCGGAACGGAGCCCTGACAGACACAAACGAAAACCATAGTTTTCTGTTTCCATCACCATTGATTTCAATGGTGACGGATGTGGTGCCAATGGTTTCCGTTTGTCTCCGTTGTGCAAGAGTTCCATCGTTTTGACGGAATCAATACTGTAGTCGACTGAGCTATTCATTCCGTCAAAATGACAGAACCCTTGCACAACGGAGACAAACGGAAACCATTGGCACCGGATCAGTCACCATTGAAATCAATGGTGATGGAAACGGAAACCTATGGTTTCCGTTTGTGTCGGTCAGGGCTCCGTTCCCACGGAAAGTTCTGACAAAACGAAGCCTTAGTGGGTAAATTTTCACACATGCAAGCCTTGAGATCATATATAGGCATTTTCGTTCCATTTGATTAACTTCCTGTTGCCCTGTACATCCATTTGCCACTTTAGGCAGTAAACCGTGTCATGTATACTACTGAAGGAGTCCCAAAACAATGCTGGAGATTATTTCCCATTGCTACGTTGCTCTATTATTGGATCCTGAAGCAGCACACGAAGGCAGAAAGTGTAACCTCTAAAAGAGTGACAGAACCAGCTCCTGAATTGATGATGCCTACTTGACTGATTCAAGAGACGTAACAGCCTAGCTGACGGATTCTTCCTATAGCTCATCAAATTTTTGATTGAAGACTTTGCCCTGCTTCCCTGTGCCTTTCCCGAAACTATGCCCTATTAGCCACTATAGCTCAGGCTCTTATTGCAAATACGTACAGTACTATGCAAAAGATTTAATAGTTTTTTTTGTTTTGTTAATTAACAAAATACAAAGTGAATGAACAGAAGAGAAATCTAAATCAAATCAATAATGGGTGCGACCAACTTTTTCCTTCAAAACAGCATCAATTCTTCTACGTACACTTGCACAAATTCATGGATTTTGTAGGATTATATTCAGGTGTATGATTAACCAATTATACCAAACAGGTGATAATGACCTTCATTTTCATATGTAGGTTGCATCAGTCATTAAAGTGTAATTAAACGTTCGACAAACTTCTGTCATGTCATAGTGACATGTCAGAAGTTTTGATTGATGGGGGTCCGAGCACCGAGACCCCCACTAATAGCTAAAATGAAGTGGAAGAAGAACCTGTGTGAGCGCTCAGCCGCTTGGTTTCTGTTCGGCCTTTTCTGGAAATCAATGTATCGGAGTACGGGCTCAATAGAAAGTATATGAGCCCGTACTCCACTATATCACAGCTTTCCGGAAAAAAACTAACAGAAACTAAGCAGCTGAGCGCTCACATGAGCCCTTCTGCCACTTAATTTTAGCGATTGGTGGGGGTCACAGCTCTTTTGAAGAAGCACAAAGAAACCGGCAAAGTTGAGGACCGTAGATGCAGTGGTTGGCCAAGCAAACAGTGCAGCAGATAAGACGCATCATGCTTACTTCCTTTTGAAATCTGAAGATGTCCAGCAGTGCCATCAGCTCAGAACTGGCAGAAACCAGTGGTAACCAGGCAGACCGTTCGGAGAAGTCTGGCCAGAAGTGGTCTTCATGGAAGAATTGCGGACAAAAAGCAAGACCTTTGACATGCAAACAAGGCCAAGCGACTCAACTATGCACAAAAACATAGGAACTGGTGTGCCTAAAAAAATGGCATCTCCTCAGTGCTCTGGACTGAGGAGTAAAAATTTTAAATATGTGGCTGTAACATAAGGCAGTTTGTTCTCCAAAGGGCTGGAGAGCGGTACAATAATGTGTCTGTAGGCAATAGTGAAGCATGGTGGAGGTTCCTTGCAAGTGTGGGGCTGCATTTCAGTATATGGAGTTGGGGATTTGGTAAGGGTTAATGGTGTTCTTAAGGGCTTATTTACATGAACGTTGTATACGTCCGTGTGACGGCCGTCATACAGACACACGTATTTCAATGGGGCCATTCAGACGGCCGTTGTTCTAAAGGACCGTGTGAAGAGTCCGTTGAAAAATAGAACATGTCCTATTTTATTACCTTTTAACGGATCCCTTAATAGACTCAAGACTATGAGAGCTTCATGAAAACGGGTCCTGCATGGGTGCAACTCGGACGTGAAAAACTGCAGTTTTTCATGTCTGAGTTTACACTTGGTCGTCTGAATTCGGCCTAATGCTGAGAAATACAGGCAGATACTTATCCATCATCCAATACCATCAGGGAGGCGTCTGATTGGCTGTATGTTTGTGGTCGCTGTCCTTCTGCAGAATAAATTTGGAGCCAATGTCATTAAGAACGATCTTCAGCGAAAAGAAGAACAAGGAGTCCTGGAAGTAATGATATCTCAACATCAGAGAGTCTGTCTGGGATTAAATGAAGAGACAGAAGGATTTGAGTAAGCCTACATCCACAGAAGATCTGTGGTTAGTTCTCCAAGATGTTTGGAACAATCTCCCTGTCGAGTTCCTTAGAAAACCGTGTGCAAGTGTACCAAGAAGAATTGATGCGGTTTTGAATGCAAAGGGTGGTCACAACAAATATTAATTTCATTTAGATTTCTCTTCTGTTCATTCACTTTGTATTTTAACTGCTAAAAAAACAAACAACTATTAACAAATTTTTTAAAGCATTCTTACGTTGCAGCATTTTTCCACAACTGCCTAAAACTTTTACACAGTACTGTATATTAGGTAAACACTCTCTCTCATTATAGACTCTGTACGGTTATTTAAAATGGTTGTAATCTATTTATTGCTTGTTTATTTAAAACGTCGACATGCAGCAAACATTGAAATTGTTAGACTGCCTCTGTTTTATGATAATTGTATCTATTTCCCTTTGAGTCACTGTGTGATGTGTTGGCAGTGGCATGCCATAATTTTATGTATCTGGAATTTTGATTTCCCCAACTGGATCCCCACCCCATATCCTTTCCTTTCTTGTATAGGTTTTAACAGATATGGTATGCAGTTGTACTGATGCATGGCTTAATATTCAGATGGTGATTCAGAATGCTTTTTTCTTGGGTACCCTGCTTAAAATTGTAATGGTCTATCTGGGCCTGCTTTTCTACAAAAAGGAAAAAAAAAACTGCTGTTTTTTCTTTGAAAGTTGACAGAGCGGTTTTGAAGTGATCCTCATATGAAGATTATACCGGAGGGTTTACTCTTAGTAGTGTGCTTACGGATTAATACGACCATCACCATGCACAAAAACAGAAGGCCTTGCCGGAAAATCACAGGGAGCACATACTTATATATATATATGGCTACATAGTTGATAAGGATGAAAAAAAGACAGGTCCATCAAGCCTAACCTTTAATTCTACCTTGTTAATCCAGAGGAAGGCAAAGCACCTATGAGGTTAATGCTAATTGCCTCCTCAGGGGAAAAAAATCCTCCCTGACTCCAAATATGGAAATCAGAATAAATCCCCGGATCAATGTCCCATCTCCGGAATCTAGTTCCCATAAATTGTGATATTATATTTTTCAAGAAAGGCATCAAGGCTCTTGTTGTAACTTGTTCAAAGAATCAACCACCACAACATCTTGTGACAGCGTTTCATAGTCTCACTGCTGTCACAGTAAAAAAAATCCCTGTCTATGATTATGGTGAAACCCTCTTTCCTCTAGACGTAGAGGATGCCCCCTTGTCATTGTTACAGCCTAGGTATAAAAGGATCATTAGAAAGATCTCTGTACTTTCAATTCATATATTTGTACATTGTACAGAGCGCCACTTATCTTTTTTCCAAACTGAATAACCCCAAGTTTGATAACGTTTCTAGGTATTGCAATCTGCCCATTCCCTTAATTACCTTGGTCGACCTCTTTTGTATCCACTTTCGTTTAGCCATGTCATTCTGCTTAAAAGTTTGTACACAATTTTCCATGTGTGGTCTGACTAGTGATTTGCATACAGGCAAAACTATATTTTTTGTCATGTGCATCTATACCTCTTGATGCATTCCATGATTTTATTTGCCTTGGCAGCAGCTGCTTGGCATTGGTTGCTATGGTAAAGTTTGCTGTCCACCAATATCCCCAGGTCTTTTTCAGTAGCAGTTTTCTCAAGTGTTTACGTTTTAATGCAAAATTGTAGAATTTGCATTTATCGACATAAAATTTTATTTGCAATTTCTCTGCCCAAACCCCAGCCCCCAGCTTCCTCAAATATTATATTATCTTTTTCTGTGTTGAATACTTTACAGAGCTTAATATCATCTGCAAATATAGAAATTATACTCTGTATACTCTCTACAATGTCATTAATAAACATATTAAAAAGAAAAGGGCACATTAGTGACCCACTGGTAACTGCAACCCACTCTGAGGATGTAACATTAATAGCCACCCTTCGTTTCCTATCACAGAGCAAGTTGTTAACCCAATTGTACATATTTTCCCCAGTCCCAGCATTTTCATTTAATATACCAACCTTTTATGTGGCACGTTATGAAACGTTTTGAAAAGTCTACACCACATCCACAGCCTGACCCATGTCCAGTCTAGAACTTACCTCCTCATAGAAGAGGATTAGATTGGTTTGACAGGACCGATCCCTCATAAACCCATGCTGAGTTATAAGTGTATTTTCATTGAGATACTCCAGGATAGCATCCTTTTAACCCCTTCTCGACCAGCCCAGGTAGATTAATGGGCTGCAGCGTTGGTCCTTGTGCCTGCAGCCCATTAATCTATGTGTGCTCCTAATGGAGCGCACAGGCATTCCTTGCAGCCCGGCATCTGTCAGTACTGGCTGCTACTATCAGCCTTAATACTGAGGGAAGACATCGGGTTCGATCACAGCTGTGATACCTGCCAATTAACCCTTTAAATGCGGTGGTCAATAGTGACCACCGCATTTAAGGAGTAACAACATCACCCCCCCCACAACGCGATTGCGGAGTGCTGATGGTTGCAATGGCAACCGGAGGCCTAGCAAAGGCCTCCGGGTCTGCCATTTACGGAAGGCGATTAGGTCCTGCCAGAGGCAGGATACGCTGCCGATCAGTGTGAAACTGACAGGTATAACTCCCTGCAATTCATAAGTATTGCACGGTATTACAACAACGATCCAACAGTTGGATCTTCAAGTCCCTAGTGGGACTAAAAAATAAATTAAAAAAAAAAAAGTTTAAAAATAAAATAAAATGTTGTACAAAAATAAAAAGTAAAAGTTCCAAGTAATAAAATTAAAAAAATCGCCCGTTCCCCCTTATAATGTCCTTTATTATTCGAAAAAAAATGAAAGTAAATAAACTATGCATAATTGGTATCGCCATGTCCATAACAGCCTGAACTATAAAAATATAATGTTATTTATCCCGCACGCTGATCACCGTAAAACAAAATAAAAAAAATACCAGAAACTATTTTTTAGTTACTTCAGCTACCCAAAAATTTTATATATAAGGATCAAAAAGTTGCATGCACCCAAAAAAGGTACCAATAAAAACCACAATTTGATCCGCAAGAAATAAACCCTCACACAGCTTTCTTGATGGAAAAATAAAAAAAAGTTATGGCTCTTAGAATATAGAGAATATGGAATACAGTGTTGAACCCTACCTGAGCACCCTTCTATACGGAGTGCCGTGGTTTTTTCGATAATTCTTAGAATATCACAACACAAAAACGAAATAATTTTTTTGAAACAATGATTTTATCGTGCAAACACCGAAAAACATAAAAAAAACCTATATAAATATGGTATTGCCGTTATCGCATCGACCCGCAGAATAAACGAAACGTGATTTATAGTGAAAGGTGAACGCCGTTAAAAAAAAGAACAAAAAAACAAGAGACGTTTTCACGGCCTAATTCCACTAAATTCAGCAAAAAACCTGTGGGATAAAAATGCTCACTATACCCCTAGATAAATTATTTTAGGGTTGTAGTTTCCCAAATGGGGTCACTTTTGGGGGGTTTCCACTGATTGTCTCTCAGGGGCTTTGTAAATGCGACATGGCACCCGAAAACTATTACAGCAAACTTGAGCTCCAAAAGCCAAAAGGCGCTCCTTCCCTTCTGAGCCCTGTCCTGTATCCAAACAGCAGTAGTTTATTACCACGTATTGCCGTAATCAGGAGAAATTTATTTTCAAATGTTGGGGTGCTTTTTCTTCTTTATGCCTTGTAAAAATTTATAATTTCTACATTTTATTGGAAAAAATTTAGAGTTCAGCAAAAAAAACAAAAAACTGTGGGGTCAAAATGCTCACGATACCCCTCTATAAGTTCCTTGAGGGGTGTAGTTTGCCAAATTGTGTATTTTTGAGAGGGGTTTCCCTGTTTTGGCCCCACAAGACGCCTAAAATATATTCTAATAAAAAGGAGGCTCCAAAAACCACTAGGTGCTCCTTTGCTTCTGAGGCCGGTGTGTCAGTCCATTAGCACGTTAGGGCGACATGTGGGATATTTCTACTAAATTCAGAATCTGGGCAATTAGTATTGAGTTGCATTTCTTGAATAAAACCTTCAGTGTTACAGAAAAATGTATTTATAAATTTCACCTCCACTTTACTTTAATTCCTGTGAAACACAAAGAGTTAAGAAACGTTCTAAATGCTGTTTTGAAAACTTTGAGGGTGCAGTTTTTAAAATTGGGTTACTTATGGGGGGGTTTCTAATTTATAAGGCCCTTAAAGCCACTTCAGAACTGAACCATAAACAAATAGATTTTGCAAATTTTCTTGAAAATGTGAGAAATTGCTGCTAAAGTTCTAAGTCTTGTAACGTCCTGGAAAAATAAAAGGATGTTCAAAAAACGATGCCAACATAAAGTAGACATATGGGTAATGTTAATTAGTAACTATTTTGCGTGGTATTACCATCGGTCTTACAAGCAGATACATTTAAATTTAAAAAAAATTCAACTTTTTAAAGATTCTCCCTAAATTTTGGTGTTTTTCACAAATAAATACTGAATTTATTTACCAAATTTTTCCACTAACAAAGTACAATATATAAAGAGAAAAAATAAATAGCAGAATCACTTGGATAGGTAAAAGTATTCTCAAGTGATTACCACATAAAACAAGACGTGTCAGATTTGAAAGAAATCGGCTGCGTCCACAAGGCCAAAACAGGCTCCGTCCTGAAGGGGTTAAATACCTTTAAATATTTTAGCCACCCATATAACCAAAAAGAAAACAAACGCACAGATAGAAAACTCATTTATCGTTCTTCCTAGTCCATCTGACCCAGGTCTTCTTTGTTTAGTACTACCAGGTAGGTGAGGATTAACTAAAGGCCGTGGCATGGCTAGCTTTGACACCATTGCAGAAGAAGCTGAGGAGTGGCCTAAGTTCTACATCTTTTCACACTCTATGTCACATACCCTAGCATTGGAGAGAAAGGCAAAATGGATGTCTACTGGGACATCCTTTTTATATATACACTAAAGTCTAATGTTCAATTTCCATAACAATGCTAAATAGTCAGAAAAGGAGTAAGACACTTACATCATGCATGGAGTCGAGAAGTTTAGTTAAGTGGAAATATCGCTGCCAGCTCTGTCCAGCACTGTGTGGACTCTTCATTAATATTTTCCTCAGTTCTTTAATGTAATTCAGTCTCATTTCTTCAAACGCAGCTTGGCATCTAAGTCCATCTTTAGGAACTAGGTTGAAAAGACAATGAAAGAAGTCACTAAGCAAAAGGTTAAGTGGTAAATCATGTCATAAGAATTCATATGCAGATGACGAAGATACTAAGATACTGAAAAATACATGTCTAAAACAAATTGCCATGACATTATACACATATAGGATGTTTATCTCGTCATTAGACCCCTTGCTGAAAGAAACGGAGCAAAATGGTATCATTATGGCCCAATTCACTATATTGTAAGCATTAGGTAAGATGGAAAAAAAGGAACTTTCAGATCCCTCAGTCCTCTAGTTTTAAGAAACTACGGTCTCTCAAACGTTGCACCAACATTTAAAAATAAAATAGAAAGAATTCTACAAACAAACGGAGCTAAATTGGAACACAAAATTCTGGAGAAGTGCCCAGATTCTGGGATTGGGTTTATTAAACACAGTTGTACTATCGATCTGGATAACTTCCAATACCCTATGGGTTAGGAAGTATATGAAACACTGTATGGAAATGGTAGAAAGAAAATATATTGCCATTTGTGTTTCACGGTTTTTGACTAGAGAGAAAACTTAACAACAAATATGTCACCACTTACAATTCTGAGCAATGCTTACAGTACATACTGTGTAAGTTCAGGAAACGAGCACACAACATTTATTGCCATGTGTTTCAACTGAGTTTTACATTAACATGATGGAATTAATAAGGCTATTTCCCCCCATAATAAATATTAAGAGAAAGCATATTGTTGACTACTACATCTACACTCACATTTATACAGATCAATGTAATATAATGACATATGTATTAATATTTTACAATAATATTAATCTTAAATCTAAATTCATATAAATAACATCCTAAATCAGGAGTGGCTAGATGACTTCATGGGATGTATTTTATTTAGATTTTGGGAGGAGTGATCTGACACCTAATGTATTGGGCCGAGTAAGATCAGTGCATTTTTGTTTTATTTTTAAGACTTTTGGCAGACTTAATTTTCATACGCCAGCCATGGCTTTCTGCTCTGCTGAAGTAAGACGCAACAGATTTATTAAGAGGCGCATGCCTCCTAATAATTCGGTTGCATCATTCCGCTGGCCATGTGCCAAAATTCAGCCCCCCCCCCATCAGAAATGTAAAAAAAAAAAATGTATGCTAAACTCTGTGCTCCTAAGCTTCTCCCCATCGGTTTTTCTCGGTCTCCCTCAGCATGTTTCAGCTCATACAAGGTCTTGCCTTAGATGCAACGTAGCCCTCAGCGTCCGGAGTGCTGCTTCACATACAATGTTCTGACACTGCCCTGCGTCAATGCATTGTTGAGGGAGCATGAGGGGACCCGGAGGTGAGAAGCGGAGCAATGAGGGGAGTATACCTATTTTTTTAGTTCAGTTTTTTAATTTATTTTTTATTGGCTGATTGGTGGGATAGTCTGATCAAGAATAGTAATTTATGCCAGTAGAAAGTTTGGTAAATTCCCCCCTTTGTACCTATTTGAGTTTTCTCCGATCCCTGCAGTTAGTGCAGAAGTGTGGCTGTCAGTCACAGCCACACGCCCGTTGGGGATCAGGTGATGTACTTGTACGACATTGTGCGGGAATTACCTCCTTTGTGTTAAGTGGTTAAAACAAAAAGAGTAAAGGGGATTTTACACTGGGCGATTATAGGGCAGAACGCTCATTGCCTAGAATTGCTCTGTGTAAACAGGGCAGCGATCAGCAGATGAATGAGCAAACGCTCACCTGCTGATCGTATAGTTTTAAAAAAGTAAAATATTATAGTTGTCGGCAGCACATCTCCCTGTGTAAAGAAGGAGACGCGCTGTCGACATGATAATAATGTATGGGGATGAGCGATCGGAATAACGACCGCTCGTCCCGATCCATAGTTCCGTGTGACAGGAGCCAACGAGCGCCGACAATGATGGCCCCCCATCAGATGGCTCGTTGATCGGCGCTCGCGGCATCGGCCAGTGTAAAAGGGCCTTAAAGAGGCTCTGTCACCAGATTATAAGTGCCCTGTCTCCTACATAATCTGATCGGCGCTGTAATGTAGATAACAGTGGTTTTTATTTTGAAAAACGATACATTTTGAGCAAGTTATGAACAATTTTAGATTTATGCGAATTAATTTCTTAATAGACAACTGGGCGTTTTTTTTAAACTTTTTACCAACTGGGCGTTGTAAAGGGAAGTGTATGACGCTGACCAATCGGCGTCATACACTTCTCATCTTTCCAGCTCAGCTTCTTTCACTGCACACACAGCGTGATCTCGCTGTGAATGACAGCACAGCGTGATCTCGCGAGATCACGCTGTGTGTGCAGTGAAAGAAGCTAGGCTGGAAGAGGGTTGAAGAGTGGGAGAAGAGGGTTGCATTGACAATCCAACACAATGGGCAGCACTTTGAACACATTTTATAAGTGGTCAGAAACTTGTAAATAACTCATGAAAGAATAAAGTAACGGGAAAACCAAGCACACCATTGCTTTTCTTGTGAAATTCTCGATAAGTTTGATGGGTCACATGACCCTCTTCCCATTGAAAAAACTAAAGTTGGATACAAAATGGCCAACTTCAAAATGGCCTGCCATGGTCAACACCCAGCTTGAAAAGTTTCCCCCCTCCCATATACTAATGTGCCACAAACAGGAAGTTAATATCACCAACCATTCCCATTTTATTTAGGTGTATCCATATAAATGGCCCACCCTGTAGATTACAGCAGTGTTTTTTATTTAGAAAAACTATCATTTTTCACGGAGTTATGACCAATTTTAACTTTATGCTAATGAGTTTCTCAATGGACAGCTGGGCGTGTTTTACTATATGACCAAGTGGGCGTTGTGGAGAGAAGTGTATGACGCTGACCAATCAGCATCATACACTTCTCTCCATTCATTTACACTGCAGATAGCGATATAGCTATATCGCTATGTGCAGCCACATACACACACTATAACATTACTGCAGTGTCCTGACGATGAATAGACATTACCTCCAGCCAGGACGGGATGTGTATTCAGAATCCTGACCACTTCTGTAGCGTCTCGGTGATTTACAGCACAGCACAGTGAGAACTCGCTGTAAATGACAGGTTACGGGGTAATCTCACGAGACTACCTACGCCTGCTATGCTGTAACTCACAGAGAAGTGGTCAGGATTCTGAATACACATCACGTCCTGGCTGGAGGTAATGTATATTCATTGTCAGGACACTGCAGTAATGTTATAGTGTGTTTATGTGGCAGCACATAGCGATATAGCTATATCACTATCTGCTATGTAAATGAATGGAGAGAAGTGTACAACGCTGATTGGTCCACAACACCCACTTGGTCAAAAAGTAAAACACGCCCAGTTGTCCATTGAGAAACTCATTAGCATAAAGCTAAAATAGGTCAGAACACCGTCAAAAATGATCGTTTTTCTAAATAAGAAACACTGCTGTAATCTACATTACAGCGCCGATCATATTATGAACAAGATAGGGAATTTATAATCTGGTGTCAGAGCCTCTGTAATGAAACATTTCCATTGGTTGGAATAAATAACGTTGTTACCATAGAGACAAGATGCCAATAATTACGGTCACCAATGTCCCTTGTCAGCAATTTTGGGCAGATGCACCATGCATTTACGCCTAGCTTTAAGCTCAGCTGTACTGAAAACTCAAAAAATATTAAAACACTGTTAAATAACAGCTTACTTGTCCTATGTAATTTAGGCTGCCTTTAACTTTAGGAGATAGAACTTTAGGGTGAAAGAAAAATGCTACCGATTCCCAATCATTGTATGGATCAGTTCACACAGAAACCGCGTAGGAATCACAAAATGACCAATGTTGCCCCAATTTGATTTCAATGGGAGGCAGAGGTGTTTTCTTCCCCGGGTAGCATTTGACTGCACGCGGGAAAAAAATAAAATAAAAGAGGAGGGCCATGTATTTTCTTGCCGTGGTTTCTGCCTCTGACCTCCAATTGAAATCAATAGTAGGCAGAAAAAGGGGGCCTAAAGGTGCAGTCACACATGGCAGATTTTGTTGCAGACAAAATTTGTGTGACTGCACCCTAATACAGCACCAGTAGCTGGCTTGCCACCTTTTCAGAGCCAGTAGGGTATGTTCAGACGTAGTGGAAAGCAGTATGAAAATCTGCATGTGGTACGTGGAATACGTGGCAAAAATCAGGAAGAAATCTGAAACATATAGGGCATACTACAGATTTGAAAGTCTGCAGCATTTTTATGCCATGTCTGAATATCGTTTTGAGTAAGTGATCGCATTTCCCAATAGGCTGAATCAGACGTGTGCATGTGCGGAACACGAAATAGGTAACAATAGATAAGTATACATAGATAAAGTGTTTACCTGTGCTAAGTAGCAGCAAAACTTTCATGATTGTGTATTCTTCAAAGGTTAGCTGCAAACGGTTAAACTCCAGACTTATCTGCTGCATACTTTGGCACAGCTCATACATGGCAGAGTGGCGCATCCTATCTCTGCAAGAGAACCAAAAATACACAATCAGCCATACGTGTAATAGATCTGTACTGTCATTCACATTAAACTGAAATCATTTACCAAACCCACCAACCAAAAACATGAACACTGTAGTTTAAATAGGCACAAACAAGGTATAATAGGCCAGTGCAGCGAGCACCGATCAACGAGACAGTCACACGGAGCTATGGATGGGGACAAGCGGTCGTTACTCTGATCGCTCGTCCCCATGCAGTATCACAGTGTTTACACAGGGAGATGTGCTGCCGGGAATACTAATATTTTATTTTTTTAAAACAATACGATCAGCAGATGATCGAGCGTTTGCTCGTTCATCTGCTGATCGCTGCCCTGTTTACATAGGGCAATTATCGGCAATGAGCGTTATATGAACGTTTGTCTGCCCGATAATCGCCCGGTGTAAAACCCCCTTTAGCTAATCTGAAACCAGACCATGCAAAAGCTGCAACAGCAAATTAGATTAGATTTCAGAAATGCCTGTGTTTTAAGATATGGTTTTGGGAAGGAAGGTTGCAATAGAAGAGCTGAGAATCATGGAGTTGTACATCACGGTGAGTGTGGAGCTGTGGATATTGACCGTATTCACTGAAATGTAGTAGTGATCTAAACATCAGCTAATCTAGGATCTTTCATCATCCTGCAAGATTTACATGGGTTAATTTTTTTAAGTAGTTTAAAATAGTGCCAAAAACCCACCGATAAGGCACCATACCAGCCTGATGCATTATTGGAAGATGGCTACATATGACAGTGCTTCTATAGTGCATTTCAGAAAATCGCTTTATATCCTATGCTTTCTGCAGCGTTCTTAAATTCTTGTTGAGGAAAACTCCGTCACAAAATCCATATTGACCTCTAAAGGGATCAATGAATGAGCTTGTTTGGTTTCTGAAGCAGCAGAGGGCAGAGTACTTCAGCTACTTGACAGTAATAGATATCACCACAGACCACACAATTACCTTATAGAAATAAAGCCAGAGAGATAGTGTGTCAGAAAATGACTTTTCAATGCAGAAAATAGCTAGGTTACTTGGTACTGCCCTGCAGATACATCTTTTATTGCTTGTATGTGCTTACCTAGTGTTACATATACAGTTTATGGAAACATTGCTTTAGTTATTAGATAAATGCTTGGATCACAGAGGGATTCTCAAAGTTTTTATGTACGAAAAGAAACACAGAAACAAGGTATTTATTAGGGAAACAAAAAAAGTCACTTGTAATGTCTCATCAATGTAATGTATATGGTATTACATATTTCTTTATATAGTATTTAACAATGCTGGATTATGGAAGTATTGATGCTGTCAGGTGACATTTGTATCTCCATCTTTCTTTTGTCTCCCTTTATCTCGACTGAAAACTTTGATATCAGCCATAGACGTGTCAATTATTAATCCACATGATAATGAGACATCAGACATGTACAGAAACTGGTATGGTACCATTACTGAAAGATCACTGGAGAGGTTAAAGTGTAGCTAAACGTTTGACAAACTTCTGACAGGTCATAGTGACATGTCAGAAGTTTGGATTGGTGAGGGTCCGAGCACTGAGACCCCCACCAATCGCTAGATTGAAGCAGCTGAAGCGTTCGTGTGAGCGCTCAGCCGCTTCGTGTCTGTTCGGCTTTTTCCAGAAATAAATGTATCGTGTACGGACTCAATAGAAAGTCTATGAGCCCGTACTCCGATACATCGGCTTTCCGTAAAAAGACGATTAGACATGAAGCGGCTGAGCGCTCACACAAGTGTTTCAGCTGCTTCGTTATAGCGATTGGTGGGGGTCTCCGTGCTTGGACCCCCACAAATCCAAACTTCTGACATGTCACTGTGATATGTCAGAAGTTTGTCAAACCTTTAGCTACACTTTAATAATTATTCAAGTTCTTCCTGGTCTTTAGTCTATATTCCTACAGTTGTACTGTTTTCTAACAAGGCATGCTACAGGAAAAATAGGCGTATTAATAATAAGAACAATGCAAATGTAAAAAAAAGTTAAACAAAAATATTTAATTGAAAAAGAATCAGTATTGGTTGTAATGTAAATGTGTAAAGGATCTGCCAGGCACTACGTCTGGGTATACTCCCAGGATTAATCAGTCGACACCTGAGGCCAGACCTCTGAGACTGACACCTGCTCCCACCAATCAGGGTGGCAGGCTCAGGAGTGGGAGAGCCTATCGCGGCCTGGTCAGTCAGAGTTAGCTCCGCCCCCTGTCCATTTATACCTGCCGTTTTCTCTTCCTTCTTGCTTGTTATTCTTCTTGGATTCCTGGCCCCACTGCTGCCTTGCTCCAGCCTGCTTCTGCCGTGCTTCTGCCTTGCTTCAGTTCCGTTTATCCTGCGTTGCTCTGCCCCTGACTTGCTTCTGCTCCGTGCTCCCGTTTGTATACTCCACTACTTCCTGATCCTGACTGGCTCATTCACCGCTCCGTTTCCTCGCGGCGTTCCGTGGGCTACTGTATTCCCTTGCGTGTTCCCTGTTTGTCTCCCTTGCACTTAGACAGCGTAGGGACCGCCGCCAAGTTGTACCCCGTCGCCTAGGGCGGGTCGTTGCAAGTAGGCAGGGACAGGGCGGTGGGTAGATTAGGGCTCACTTGTTCCCTTCACCTCCTTCCTGCCATTACAAAATGTTTTTGATCACGTACAAATCTTTTTGTCTGTTTGTGTGTATGATTCCTTTACTCACAATTTATAATGCAGAAACGTAGGGACAGTAGTTCACAAACAACGGTCATTCCAACTTGGGTTAAAAATTCTGGTTCTGAAACTACAGTGGTTTTATGTATGAAAACCAGAGTATGCAAAAAGTGAGAAAACTTGGCCATGGTCTTCTTGCCTCCAACCCAGTTATGGTTAATTTCCCCAAATAAGTAATGTAAAAAAAAAAACAAACACCAAAATCTGTACTTTTACTTATTGCTATTAATCTATACCTATTATATGTGTATTCGAGAAGTAAAGTTTGAAGGATTTTAGTCCATGTGCTGCAGAAATCCATATCATACATCATTGCCTGGGAGCCAGCCCTATTGTCCGTCCACTGGAGTCATCAATTTATTGGAAAAGATGATCTACTGTAACTCTTTTTCTACAACTAAATCTATACCATAGTAACATACTAAGACCTCATGCACACGACCGTAGCCATGTGCACGGCCATGATTTTCGGGTCGGCCGGCCGCGGAGTCACCCGCGAGCCGCCCGCAAATTGCGGCCCGTCCATTATTTTCTATGAGCCTGGACCACGGTCATGTGCATGGGCCCATAGAAATGTATTGGGCTGCAATTCTCCCGTGGATTTTCAGGGGAATTGCGGCTGCAAAAGCACGTTCGTGTGCATGGGGCCTAAAACTTATACTAAAACTAGAATTTCTGTACATTAATGTATTTTGTAAATAAAAAGACGACGAATGCAAGCAGCAGGTACGCAATGTGTTGAATGAATCATCCCGTCTATGCCTTTAATCAAATGGTTTTCTTTGTGGAATTTTTATTCTTAAAGAGACTCTGTCACCAGATTCTCAAATCCTATCTCCTATTGCATGTGATCGGCGCTGCAATGTAGATAACAGTAAAGGTTTTTGTTTTTTTTTAAAAACGTTCATTTTTGGCCAAGTTATGAGCTATTTTATATATATGCAAATGAACTTTGAAATGGACAACTGGGCGTTTTTTTTCGTTATGTCCAACTGGGCGTGTATTGTGTTTTTAACTGGGCGTGTTTACGTGTATGACGCTGACCGATCAGTGACCAGTCAGCATCATACACTCCTCTCCATTCATTTACACAGCAGCGATGTGCAGCCACATAAACAGAGATTAACGTTAATCAAGTGCATCAAGTGCAACGTTAATCCCTTCTTTATGCATCATTTCCTCTGTCAGCAGATGCTAGTGTTGTTTGGTAAGATCGGTTGTTAAGAGTGAATTATTCTGCATGTTCTTGTTTTAAGCTCCTACATCAGTTCAGTAAAGTGTATGATCATAAGCCACAATGAAATGCATGCATTTCCAGATGTTTATGCAACATTCCTTGCACTTTGTGGGCATAAAGGAGCCTTAATACATGTGCCTACTTTATGGATTTGGCTGAAGCTGAACACTTATTACAGTACATGAACCTATGGTATAACTATTTATGCACATATGCTATGTTCACACTTGCGCTACGAGCCTCTGTCAGGGGATTCTTGAGTTCTTCTTTCCTTCTGATGGCAAAGTACAGTACAATATGAGGCACTATTCTTTTGACGGAAACCTTGATGAAACCCGACGAGCCTTATTATAAGCGTCATGGTATCCGTTATAAACAGAAACCATGACGCTAGTGTGAACAGAGCGACACATAAAAATCTACAGGGCTATGCTGCACCTCCATATGCCTCCGATTTTAAGAAGAACACACAGGGTTGTTTTCTGGTTTTTTTTGCTTTATATAGAGAAAAAAAAATTGTAGCATACTCCAATGTATAGTGCGTTACAGAGCCATTCTCCTAGAGGCATTGCTCATGGAGGCATCTTTAGGCTAAACAGGGAGTGCTTATAGCTTCAAGATACAGAACAGCAGAGACTCCGTTTGCCGCCATCCAGGCTACGTGCATGCGGCAATACAGTGGCACGTACAGGCTATGAGCAGCAGCAATACCGTGTGCATGGGCCAATACCTACATGTATCATTTGTTCTAGCAAAAAAGGTCAGTGTTGCTTTTTCTTTTTCCAGAAAAGATTTAAAAGGGAAAACAGCAAACTGATTGGTTGCTATTGGCAACACTTACACACTTTATAAGAATATGTTTTTTCCATGAGGCCCTTTGCCTTTCCTACTCATTCCATGCTTTACCATAATGCAGTATTAAAAATAAGGACTAATTGCCCAATTTAGAATCCCCGGTCCAGAGCTGGGGACCAGTAACCACCCCTCCCCTTGAAGGGCAGGAGCAGAAGTGCTGGTGGCACAAACCAATACAGATCACTAGCCCTTTTATTTTTTTCCTGAGGGACACCGCACAGGACTTAATTTTGACTTGGTGTCTTCCACTGTAAACTGTAATTTATAAATGTCAAGCAAGGGTCGATAGAATTAAAAAGCTGCAGAGATAGCAGTAACACCCGGGTCCTGGTGTCGGAAGGAGCCCAGAGGCCCCTGTGCCACATAATACATTAGTATTATAAAAGGTAAATGGAGTGGGGGGGGGGCTGTTACAGACTTTGTATTGGTGCCAAGGAGGTTCAAGTTAAGCCCTCTGATGCTAATAATTGTAAAATGCCACAATATGATAACATTTACAAGTTGGATTTCACAAAGTAATAGAAAAACTCAATCATGTGTGTGATAACTTAAAGGGGTTGTCCATTACTGGACAACGGATGACCTACCATATAGGTCATCAGTATATCATCGGTGCGGGTCCACCGGATAGGGCATCAGCACATATATCATCGGTGCTAGTCCAATACCCCGCACCGATCAGCCGCTCCGGTGGCCTGCGGGCACCGGATGTTATTGCCAATTGTGCGATGTACAGAGCTGGAAGCAGTTGGCTCCGTACATAGCATAGCGGCAGTGTTGCAGATTTGCAGCAATGCTCCTGTTCACTTGCGTAGGAGCAGTACTGCAGCTCGGCAGCTATTCCGTGGCCGGAGCCAACTGCTTCCGGCATGTACGTCTGTTGCCCAGAGGCAACCAGAGCTGCTTAACTGTGCGGGGTCCAGGTGTCGGACCCACACAGATCATGAGCGGATGATCTACCCGGTGGATAGGTCATCAGTTGTCCGGTAGGGGACAACCCCTTTAACTGTTAAATATGTTTTACTCTTATCAGGGTAACAGCATAATACCATGCAACCATTTAAGAAACCAATGCAAAACATAACACGCTTAAAGTCAAGATAGCATAAAAGACACGTCAAAGTCAGATAATTGATGTTAGAAACAATGAATTTCCAAATCAAGGAGTTATTAGACCTAAACAGGTAAGCAGACATAATGTTCACACTGAAAATAACACATCACTAACCGTACAGCTTGTTGTGTGAATTTATCCTGCTTACCGTTACTATAGAAATCAGAATACCAAGAAGAATTACAGGCTTTATAACTAAAAGGTCATTAAGAGGTAGCTGCAGTCTTACAGGACATTATGCAATACTAATCCCAAATTTCTGAGGCTGCAAACAAATCATCATCTGAAAACACAGGCAAGTAAATGGTGAATATCAAATTTGCTGTGGTTGAATGTTCGTCTGTCTGCAAGGTTAACATAGCTTGTATGTTTTGCTTTTTTATTAGCGGGGAGTCATCATTTTCTCTCTGTTAACTTGTTGTGACCTTTAGAGAATTAGCAATGTAAGGCTGATAGAAAACTGCCAGACATTATATAACCTACCAAAGGCTGTTGAATGACTTTTCATCTAGGCTCATTGACTAGATGGGTCGAGGCCCATTTGCTGGCTTTTTTTATGTTTTACATAAGTATATACCTTGATTGAATCACATCCTGGATGAGGGTTTTTTTAAATTTAATTTTGTCTGACACAATGCGGTAAATGCTTAATAAGTGTTCTCAATAGTTACAAAAACAGGATGAATATATGGAACATATTAAAAGGAATCACAAAACACATATGCAAGAAGACCCGAGAGAGTAACCTTACAATAAATAGAGAAAATTACCATATTAATTTACGTAGACAGGATGTCCCGTAGGGGGCACTGCAGCTGTGCCGTTTGCCCTATGGTAAAACAGCCTTGCTGAAGTCCCCTAGATGCTCACACAAGCTCTAAAATACTGCATACTTTGTTTTAAGAATGAAATTGAATAGATGATAATCCAAAAACTAAAATCTTACATTACTTGTAAAATATAAGCTCTACTAGCCCTCCCAACCCACAAAGCAGGACAATCGGACTTCACAGTATGAAAGCCTCGCACAAGGCAATTGCAGGTAGAGATTTGCAAAAAACTACTTTTAACTTTAACAGCTCTTTGCAATACAAAATATCAGAATACAACCAATATTAAAGCTAGGTAAATTCTTAGGCACAGGCATTACAGCAGAGCAGTTTCTAATCTGTACATGTATAGGAAGAAATAAAACGAATATTTCCCCTTAAAGAAAGGACAGTTCACCCGAGTTCATCTATCTAATGAATACACCATGTCTTATTTCCGCTCATTCTCGACAGACCCAATGACTCAATCTAGTGCAGTCAATTGCTTTGAATATAAGGAAGTTATTTTAGGAAGCCAAAACCACACTGAACCGGAGTGCTTACATATATCCATATGTCTATGATGATTATACCACATGTGATCTATGGTAATAGAGACGCTGACTAGTTAAAAAAACACAGAGCAAAGATTAAAGCGGAGGGGCAGCTTTTCTTTTAATTTTCGTCCATCAATTTGAAAGAGCAATAAAGCGATAGACCATTTATTTACAAAATATATCTCATGTAGTTAGTGGTCAAAACCATCTGTGAATAGCGAATTTTCTTTTTTTTATTATTACATAGAGCAGTATATATTGGAATAAAGAGAGACAATTGAGTAGGACAGGGGAATGTGCGCAATCGTTTCCATGATTTGTCAACCTGCAATGTGATCAGTGACTTTATTCATGGAAATAACTGCAGACGAGCAACGTCTACAAGTGAAATGAATTGTGACCATCTATCAGACAGAACTAATAGGTATCTAATATGATAACCACACTACAACAAATTTCAGTGTGAGTAAGCAGGATATTAAATTGTTATGACTTCAGTCTGTATATCATCTTATAAGTGATACTCTATCAATGCAGTTATAGCTATAGACTTGGCCGCTCATATATAAAGAATAATAATAATTCTAGGAACTGGGAGTCAAATAAGAAACAAACATGAAGGATCAGGAGAGTGGTTTATTTAGTACCAAATCTAACCATCCATCCAACGTAAACAGCTTGAGAAAGGGTCACTTTTTCACTTGGATCTATATGGAGTGCTGCCTAGTCCTTTTTGGATACGGTTTACTTAAAAAAGGACTGAGGTCGGGGTCCCTGAGGCGTGCACCCGCTTTTTTTTTATACAGTATAGTCCTGATCTCCTTTGGATTTCTTTTTATCTATCTATCTACTATACTGCGAATACACCACAATGTACTTAAATTCGTTGTATCCTAAGGCAATAGTCTTTTCACAGCTCTAGTAACTGAATGGGATTTAATACATACACGTTAACTTGTGGGAAAACCAATTTCAATCACGAGAGACTTTTTTTTCCCCCCTCTTCCTTACATGTTAAATATTTGTACTAAAGAGCATCCCACTCAAGGGAATGAGAAATGAAAATAGTGAATAAGCAATAAAAGTCTATGCTACTCGGATAAATGGAAAAATAAAAATCTGCATTGGAGAAATCTCAGCTCGGCAAGATTACTTTATACAGAAAAGAGCAAAATTAACTTGAATATATTGGTCTAAAAAGATAAATGCCTATCCACTCTTCTCAGGATTTTGAGATAATGAAAAAAGTGTTCTTAAGGACACATTTTCTGACTATTTTTGGAGGTGAGAGAAGGATGATGATTTAAAAAGCATCCTAGAAACAAGCATTCGGTCCTGACTGGGATGGCGCAGGAGAAGAAGCTGTGCTTGCCTATCAGTGTAGATATTAAAAGTCCCATATTTGCAACAGGTAGTTCCTGGAATAATAGCCACAATGGTATTTCCACTAATTTATAAAATGAATATTGGGCCAACATTTGTAAGTGGTTAAGATAAAAATTTTAAGGTGAAAAGCTTGGTGTATGCCCAATGAAATACACTTTACAGGATATGCCCAATAGGATATACTGGAAGAGGATTTTCATTTAAAAACTCAGAAAAGTAGAAGTTCATCTATGTTTTCAGGATAATGGAATAAAAAAATAAAAATAAAAAAAACTATATATATATATATATATATATATATATATATATATATATATATATATATATATATATATATTTATTATTATTATTATTACTACAGTAAATTTCTGTCCAGCATCACAAGCATTTAATTTGCAGGGAGATGTGACGAAGGTTGTGAAGTCCTGTGATGGTTTCCACAAACTATAATATTTGTCAATTATTGCTGTGTGTTTTTTTTATTTCCATGTTTAAACCATTACATTTATGGACTTATAGGCAATTTCAGCTTAAACTTTGAGCACCAGGTGGCAAACGAAGGGAATCGTATTGCAAAAAAATTTAAAACTGTAAACCTCAAGGATAATCTAAGTAGTAAGTATTTCTCTTCAGACATTGTGCTGCACCATGACTGCCCAAGACTGGCCTATATAACAAATAATATATATGAAATTTTAACAGCTCTTATTTGGGAAGTATTTATAATACTTACTCATTAAATACCAGGTCTGGAGCAAAATATAGGTATTGGCTGTTTGCATGTTTATACGATCTCCAGCTCAAGGCAAACGATGACAGGCACATCCAGGAGTACTGAATTAAAGTAATTTGGTCCTCGAGAGGCAGGTTTCTAAATCCTGAAGAAAAAACAATATCCACACAAATCAATAAATAATCAATAATAAATAAAAAACACAACAAAAACCTAAATAATCACACTGTACGTGAGACACATGACTAAAGTCGCAGAGAGTCATTTTCAGTTTTTATTCTACACACATCTTTTGTGGACATTGTGACATTTCTCAAAAAGCTGTTACTATAAGCACAGACTGAAGATATGTACAGTGAGCTGGCAAACTACACGAGAAGCAGCCCAACTATGCTTGGGATGAGGGCAAAGAGGTGTCATGAGTTATGGGAGTTTATGGTGAGGAAATAACCTGATCACATTTAGGGAACATCTACACCACAAACCCACTTTCAATCCAGGATGATTCTGCAACACAGATTTCACCCTACAACATTCATTGGGAGAAACCTGCAGCATGCTCATTTTCCAATTTTTCTCCATGGAACTACTGTCCCGTACTGAAAACATGATTACAGTACGGGACAGTTGTCCCGCAGCCATGCAAGGACTCCTAGCGTCGTACATAACTATGATGCTAGGAGCTCTGCTCCCTGCAGTGTGTTCGGTCCGGGACTTGCGGCCAAAATACGTTCCGTCCTTTACGGACGTAACATGCTCGTGTGAATCCAGCCTTATTCTCCGGAGGTGCAACAGTGGGGTTCATTCAGTGTCTCAAGTGACATCATACCACAGCCTAACATTCTAAATGTCTAATTAGGGGGCACTGAAAACCCTGGAGCCACCCGAGACCCTGATCCACCGTTTGTAAAATGTTGCTTTATATTAAAGGATCTAGCCACTGAAAATTTATACAACGGATTTGAACATGTTTTTAGACATTATTCAGTATTGAGGATTAAGAAGCCAATTGCTCTGAATAGGAGTCAACCAAGGACGAGTTTTATAAGGATGGTTGGAGAGGGACTATTTACAAAGATATCCTAAAACACCACACAATGGAAAAAAAGAAAGTTTGTTCCACAATGCTCAGCAATTCCAAGCAGTAATATTAAACATTCTCCTGTTGTGCAGGGAGAGATTTTATATAATGTCTCCCCAGTTCTACGGCGGTTAAATGTGGAAAATAGAGATGACTGCAGAGAACTAAAAGCTTTTCCCTGCTAGGGTCTCCGATAGCAAAGGGACACATTTCCTAAACACTTTATTATAAAACAGGTAAAGACATCTCTTTAAATACAAAGCTCAATAGAATTACATGGAATAATTTTATCAAAGTATAAAAAGTGTCAAAGGAAATAAGTTTTAAAGGGTTATTCCTAACTCAGACATTTATGGCATATCCACAGGATATGCCATAAAGGTTTATAAATGCGTGTACCAGCCGTGGGACCTGCACCTATCTCCAGAACGCAACCTGTGCTTTCCTATACATTGGGCCACTGAAAAAAAATTATATTGTGCGGTTTATAGATTTTATTACAGTGACCAATGGTCGATGTATGCCACAGTATGGCTATACAGTGGCATACATCTGTGGTATACGTCAGGGAATACTACCAACATATACCTCCGACATCTACATAAAGTTAATGTAAGTGGCCTTAGAACTAGGAAGATCAGAAGACCCTTGCACGAATTCCGTACAATCCAATGCTTGACTCATTACATGAAATGCTCTTGTACATATGTTTACTCTCGAGACATGACTAGGGATTTCAAAGAAGCAAGTCTGGTTGAAAGAAAAACAATTGTACACTTGGTTCATTTACCTGGAATTACTTTTGCCCATTTCACCACTTGTATCATCTGCTTTCCAGCCAAACGGTTGAGGCTGGACAAGAGGTGCTCAGCGGTGTCTGGCTGAGCACTGTCATATCCTGCATATACTATTTCAGGTTCAATGTTTTCAAGTATCACAGCTGCTGACAGGGAAAGTCCAGGGGATACAGCAGATATAATTGGAACGATAGTTGTGTTTGTAGAAACAGAGGACTCTTTTGAGGTGGATGTGAATGTAGGTTCTTGTTTTGGACTTTGTGGTGGAGGTTGTTGATGTGGTGGTGGCTGCTGGTGTTCTTCATGGACTCCTTTTAATTTCCCTAACTTTTTTGACTTTCGTGCTGAAAGGACAAAAACAAAATTAGAATGAGAATATGTAAAAAAAAAAAAGCATATGTATATGACCAACTGTAAATGATGCGACTATCTGATATCAAAACAGAAACTAGAGCTCTGTGAAATTATGTAGAAGAACGAGGGTATGTTTGATTACACTAGATTGTCTGCCTTGTGGCGATTTGAGGGAAAGGGTCATGATTTTTTTATTATTATTATTATTATATTGCTTAGAATATGATATCAAAAATTTTATTTATTTGTGTTCTCATTTTTTACTTTTTACTGTATTCATACTTTTACTTCTCTATGGGGGCTGCCATTTTTTTTTTCATCTCTGTAAGTGTCGATTAACGACACATACAGAGATGATATATGGCACATACAACCCCATAGAGAATGCGAACGGGAGCCGTTCCATTCTCAGAAGCGTGCGCCATCTGTGTGGAAACGGTGCATGCGCCGCTCCCACACAGGCCAAAACGAAGCTCGTTCGTAGAGCGATATGCGGCGCCATTTTCATGTGGACCGGAAGCCGCTGCCGGACAGTAAGATGACAACATCCGGCCGTGGGTTCCGCCCATATGTTCAACGAAGTGAAGGCGCAAGGAAGAGGTGCGTAGGCGGCAAGAACTTTTTAAGACCACCAGAGGCGGCGGCAGGAGCAGGTAATTTATGTTCGTGTATGATGTGCATAATATGTTCGTGTATGTTCATGTGTGATACGGTCTGCTGAGCCCTGTATCTAATACTCCTACCACTGTGCATTCGCTCAGAAAATGGCGGCACACAGTGTAAGAGGTTTGAAGACATTCAAACCCCTCCTTCTCCTGGCACTAGCCCATAGAAGGGAGGGGGGATTGTGTGAGGACACTGTGTGTCCACCTCAAATTTACAGCATAAATCAACGAGGTTGCTTTACCACAGTGAACGCGCTGCAATTTTTGGAACTGCTCCCTCTAGTGGCCAGCACGTGGAAATGTTATAAATTAGAATCTAATTTATAATTCTTCCTGACTTGTGAAAAAAGAAAAAAATTAAAACAATGTGTAACCACTTATATACTAATTGTTTAACAGAAGAAAAAAAATAAAAAAAGATTCTAGCGACACATTCCCTTTAAACTTAATTTTCAATTTTGGGAACTTTTAGTCCATTCAGTGGAGACATTACATACATAGTTCGTACGGTTGAAAAAAAGACACGTCCATCAAGTTCAACCAAGGGATGGGAAAAGGGAAGTATTTTGTTCTAGGAAATTATCTAAGCCTTTTTTAAAGCCATCTACTGTCCCTGCTGTGACCAGCTCCTGCGGTAGACTATTCCATAGATTCACAGTTCTCAAAGTAAAGAAGACTTGTCGCCGCTGCAGGTTGAACCATTTTTTTTTTTCCAGGCGGAGGGAGTGCCCCCTTGCTTATTTGAGGGGTTTTTACATGGAACAGGATGTCACCATATTTTTTGTATGTGCCATTAATAAATTTATATAAGTTAATCATGTCCCCCCCTTAGTCGTCTTTTTTTCAAGGCTAAATAGGTTTAATTCTTTTAATCTTTCCTCATAACTTAGATTCTCCATGCTCCTTATTAGTTTTGTTGTTCTTCTTTGTATTTTTTCCAACTACAGGGCATCCTTTCTATGAACTGGGGCCCAGAACTGAACTGCATACTCTAGATGAGGCCTCACTAATGCTTTGTAAAGTGGTAATATTATATCCCTGTCCCACGAGTCCATGCCTCTTAATACACGACAATATCTTGCTGGCCTTTGAAGCAGCTGATTGACATTGCATGCTGTTATTTAGTTTATGATTTACAGGTACACACAGATCCTTTTCAACAAGTGACTCCCCCAGTGTAGGTCACCCTAGGACATAGGATGCATGCAGGTTGTTCGTACCCAGGTGCATAACTTTATATTTATCTACATTAAACCTCATTTGCCAAGTGGACGCCCAAACACTCAGTTTGTTTAAATCCGCTTGCAATTCACGAACATCTTCTATAGACTGAACATTACTACATAGCTTGGTGTCATCTGCAAAAATAGAAATAGTGCTATTAAACCCATCCTCTAGATCATTAATAAAGAAGTTGAATAATAGTGATCCCAGCACGGAACCCTGGGGTACACCACTTATAACCGGGGACCATTCAGAGTAGGAATCATTGACCACAACTCTCTGGATACGGTCCTTGAGCCAATTCTCTGTCCAATTACAAACGATACTTTCTAAACCTATAGTCCTTAATTTACCCATTAGACGTCTATGAGGGACAGTGTCAAATGCCATTGCAAAGTCCAAAAACACTATATCCACAGCGGCCCCTCTGTCTAGGCCTCTGCTCACCTCTTCATAAAAAAAAAAAAAATCAGGTTGGTTTGACAGCTTTTGTGCATAGTAAAACCGTCCTGGCTGTTACTTCTAATACTATTTTTTGTCACATAATCCTGTATATAGTCCCTCATTAGCCCCTCAAACATTTTCCCCACAATGGATGTTGCGCTTACTGGTCTATAATTACCCGGGGAAGACCTAGAGCCCTTTTTGAAAATCGGCACCACATTTGCGCTGCGCCAGTCCCTTGGCACTATACCAGTCACTAGAGAATCTCTAAATATTATGAATAGGGGGACAGAAATAACTGAACTAAGCTCTTTAAGAACTCTAGGGTGTAACCCATCTGGTCCCGGGGCCTGGTGTACATTTATCTTATTTTATTTAGCTTGGACCATATCTACATTCATCCAATTCAGTAGATCAACTGATATATTAACAGCACTGGCAGCGGCTACATCAGCTGCTCTTTCTTCTGTTGTATATAAAGAGCTAAAGAACCCATTTAGTAACTCAGCCTTCTCTTGATCCCCTGTGACCAACTCCCCATTACCACTATCTAGGTATCCTACATGTTCAGACATTGGCTTTTTTTTACATTTATATACTTGAAGAATTTTTGGGGATTTGTTTTACTATCCTTAGCCACCTGCCTTTCATTTTGTATTTTTGCTAATTTTATTACATTTTTACAGATTTTATTACGCTCTTTATAATTTAAAAAGGCAACAGATGTACCCTCAGATTTGTATTTTTCAAATGCCGTTTTTTTGTCATGTATTGCCCTTTTTACAGAAGGTGTAAGCCATGTGGGGTTTAATTTTAGTTGTTTATACTAGTTACGTACATGAATAAATTTTGCACTCTAATTATCCAAAGTAGATTTGAAAAACTCCCATTTATCATTTGTACCATTATTTGACATTAGTTCTTCCCAGTCTATATCCTGAATTGCAGCCCTCATCCTGGGGAAATTGGCATACTTAAAATTAAGTGTTTTTGCCCTCCCAGCTTGTGTTTGTTTTTTACAGTATAGGTAAAATAACTATATTGTGATCACTGTTACCAAGGTTTTCACGAACATTGACATTCCCAACAAGCTCTGCATTATTAGAAATGACCAACAGAGCTTCACCTCTAGTCGGGTCTTCCACAAACTGGGCCATAAAATCTTCCTGCAACAGGTTGAGGAAATGTCTTCCCTTCGCACTTGAAGCCGAACCAGGACGCCAATTAACATCCCGGTAATTAAAATCTCCCATTATCAATACTGTACCCACCTGTGCAGCCCGATCCATCTGTTTATATAGCTGACCTTCCATCTAATCAGTTATATTGGGGGGTCTATAGATTACACCAAAAGTAATTCTTTCAGTGTTTACCTCCCTTTATAATTCCACCCACAAGGTTTCAAACTCATCACAGTATTCACCCACTATTGTCTCTTTCACACTCGCCTTCATATCACTTCTCACATACAGACATACAACACCGCCTTTCCTATATATCCTGTCTTTCCGAAACAGTGTGAAACCCTGTAGATTTACAGCCCAGTCATGTGAAGTGTAGCCATGTTTCAGTAACACCAACTATATCTATATTTTCTTCCAAAACCACAAGACATTTTCATAAAAATACACTTTTAGATTTGATATTCACATTCGTTGAAAAAGCCTTCAAATATAGAACTTAGCATGACTGGTTCATATTCGACGAATCTGATGACTACCACACAGTCTTTCTTAAAACTCCTACCATAGTATACATTTCTGGTCTAGAGGTCTTCATCTGATCATTCATTCATGTCAAATGATCACATTGGTGGAGTCCAAGACCTTAAACCTCTGCAGATTTCCAAAACTATAAAGTGCCCCAACCCCAGGAGAGAGGTTCACATGACTGAAAATGTGACAACACTCTACATAAAGGGCCATTCAAAGAAAAATCACTTTTCTTAGAATGTTTTGTCAGATTTCCAGTAACTAAAAACTCTGAGCAAAGCCGAAGGGTTTCCGTTCTTTCTGGAAATTGGTTCTGGTCAAGTTAACAGACTCCACAAATTTAATGTTCTGTCAGGCATCTATGACACAGCCGACAATATTAAAATAAAAATCAAACAATTAAAGTCCTGCTATCCTGATATAGATGTCTCCTAGACAAGTATAGACTTGCAATTTATTTTCTTATTTTAAATGTATCTTTTACACCGTAACTTCACACCTGAACAACTTTTCTTCAGTTTTTACAACTATGTTTAAATAGAAAAAATAATGACAGCTGCTTATCAATTATGCTTGAAACCTTTTTTTGTTCATGCCAATGCACAGTTAATACCCTTTGCTTGAAGACATTGGACCTATGGTAGGCTCTGGTTGTTTTTTTTAAAAATTTATTTTGTAAAAACAATAAAAAAGTAAACTTTAAAACTTGGGGGCATTATACTATAGTCTCTTATAACACAAGAGAACTTACAGTCTGAATTACGCACATGAGCAGAGCTATAACTTTTTTTTCTACTATCAACTGCCAGTAGAATGGGACCAGGAGATGGTGACAGGAGAAAAAAAAGCCCAAAAACAACTCTGTTCACATTGCCTACCACCTTGAATCGTACTAGTACATGGAGTGATAGAGCTCTGTGCATGTTTCCCACTGCTGGTTGAGGTGGAAATTGTTAATGTACAAAGTAATGACATTTTTTGCAAAGTTACATCATGATGCTACAATACCACATTATTACGAAAAATCTTGGCATATTTGTGACTAAAATAACAGATTATTACAAATCATGACGTCATAGCATCAGAACGTTACAATGCCCTGACATAAGTGGGAGGGCCGCCAATATTGGGAGGATAGACTCATTCTACTAGCTGCAATGTGTTAGTCTACACTCCCATATTGCAGAATTATGGGTTTTTGACGCAGGATCCACGCAAAAATCAGCACCACATTAATACGATCATGTGAATGTTTTTTCTAAAGGGAATGCTACGGGTTAATCTTCAGCAATTTTCTGGGTACGTCCACACAGTATAAACGCTGCAGAATTTGAGAAATACTGGTTTTCCATGCACAAATTCTGCAGCGTTTTTGCAAGAGAAATTGACAAATTGCACTTGTCAATTTGCACCGCAGGTCAATTTCCGCATTTGCTTCCTGCAAGTTTTTCGCTGCAGCGTGTGGTTGACATTTGAATAAATCTCATCCACTTTGTAGTTAGTGTAATACGATGCAGAATTTCCACGCAAAAATCCAGACGGAAATTCTGCCGTGTTTATGCGGTGTGTGGACGCACCTTTATTCTACATGCGCATGGTACAGAAATGTTCTAGGGAATGCTACCACAATGCTATCTGCTGTCTTAGGGATCTCCAACGTATCCATATCCAAATCACTTAAAAAAAAATCTTAAAAAGTAATAGAGTGGGAGGGGGGACAACCTAAAAACTGTTTGTTTTTTATTTCTTCAAAATTTTGCTAAAATGTAGAACCTAAAACTATATCAGAACCTCTGTCAAAAAATCAGAGCCCAAACAACACTAGAACACAGCGTAGAAAAAGGAATCAAAACCCAAAAAGGAGTGTCTGCAAATTTCTATTACTTGACGCCACATAAACATGTCACTTCGTATGGCATACATATTTGCTATTCAAATCTATAAAATCAGCAACCTTGCAAATAATTTTAAAAAGACGAATGAGAAGTTTAATAGCTATAAAATACACACACTATAGTATTGTGTAGATATAAGCGGTCCTCCATAGGGCTGCTTTAATTGGTTTGAGACTTTTGAATAAAAGCACATTAGTCGTCTACCTGGTAGGCAATCACAGACAATCATGTAAAACAGCTTCGTGGCATATTTCCATTTCTCCTGTGTGAACTGCTAGATCCGCAGTTCTTTTCTACTGTGTGATTCTAATAGATTCAAATGAGTGTTCTTTAAAATTTTACAAGAGCTAAACACTACGACTACAGTATTTAGCAAACAGCATTTCTACTGGTCACAAAACAGGATATTTCATGATAAACTTGTAAAAATTAGCGTAGAATATTAAGACAGCTGGCATGTAGCATTGGTTAGAGACTTGGTGCCTTCCACATTAGAGAAATTCAAAGCCAATAACTGTCTGGAAATATGCTGAATATTTATGCTGCAGAGCTGTCGCTCTTTTTTTTTTTTTTTTTTTAATTTTTAACCATTTTAAAGGCAAATCACTTTTGAAAATGCTCTTACTGCAATGTTCTAACTGTCACTGCCTATAATTGAATAAGTCAGTGCTGTTTATCCCCTTAACGACCAGCAACACTTATTCGTTTTTGTCTCTCGGCCTTTCAGCAGCCATAACTTTTTTATTTTTATCATGGACATGGCCCTATAAGGCCTTATTTAATTTGGGAGAAATTGTATTATTTTTTCTGCACAGTCTGGGGGTACAAATAAACTACTGTGTAATTCTTTTGGGGCGGCATGAATATACAAAAAAAGTGATTTTCTGTATTGTTTTTCTTTTTAATACTGCTTATATTTCACACGAAATAACCTGTTAAATTAATTATTTAGGTTATTACGGTCGTCTACATACATGTGTAGGTTTTTTGTTTTTATGTAACCTATGGGCAATAAAATATATTTTATACTAAATAATGACTGACTTTGTGGCCATTGTGATATTTTTTTGATCATTTATTTTTTTATTCCATGAAAAAAATAACTTTTTAACAACATTATTTTATATTATAATGTATTCAAATACTTCTGTTTCCTAACACATTACACTGTATCACTAGGAGACCGCCTGCTGTTCGGACAACATATAGAGTGCCCTAACCGCAGGTTTACAGAACAGACAGCCCAGGTGTGCTTTCTAGGTCCCGAAGGCTGACTGCAGAGGGTTCCCCAGTCTCCGATCCGGGGACGCAATTGAATAGAGGAGTCTCCTTTGACAATCAAAGTGTTAAAATGCCTCAAATGTTTCTCCGATCCCAGCCGTATTCAGGATGCTGCTCTAAGTACAGGAGCAATTAGTTACCGCTACTGTTTAGAGAACGAGAGTCCACTGTAGCGTTCTTAAGCATCACTTTTATTATAGAATAAATCAGCTTTATTTGCAAAAAACAGAATACTACTTTGATAGGTAAAATCAAACACCAATGTCTCAGTGGTCTGATATTCCACATCGTACTTGTCATGCAAGCTTATAATAATTAGATGAGAAAAACGGTCTTGCTAATGGAAATCGTAGTTAACCCCTTCCCATCCACCCACTGTCTTTTGACAGGAAGCAGTGCAGGTACCGAGTCTTTTAGTCCCGCTGTAGATTGGGGGGACCTGCACCGTCCACTGTCAAAAGACATTGGACGGTCAAGTTTTCCCGAGTTCAAGAAACTCCCAATGTAAGGGGAGCCATACATTTCCTTCCCATTTCCTCCCCTAAACCCCAGTGGATATCCTATTTTAGATATAATTTACAAGCAGGTAGATCATACTTCTAGTATTAACAATATACATCAATACTCTTCTGTGCTTGGTTGTCTGCTCTGGCAGATCTTTCTGGTCCCCTCTAGTATGCTCTATAAATTTTCACTGCGCATCCCCTATCTCCTAAACTTTCGTGTTTATTGTGAATGCTTTTTGTTTTATGGCAACTGTTAAACTCTATGGAGGTTTGTCATAAGGGGCCCTCACAATGAATAGGGAATCTAAGAAAGCACAGAGGACGCGATGTGAAGATTTAGACAGACTCGCAGAAGATTAAGAGGATCTGTTAATTTGTATATTCAATTTGAAAATCTTCACATTTTCAGGCAAACTTATTAAAAACAATTTGTTTCATGTGAGGGTTTTCCTGAAATCAATGCCAACTTAATAGTATGCTGTGTTCTCTTAAATACTTTAATGAGGATAGTCAATGAAACTCCAGAAAATGTTTCTATATTTGTCAGTTTAAAAAAAATATTGTACATCATAACCTTTTCATTTTGCTTTATAAAAAAAAAAATGCACTTAAATACAGAAATATTGAAATGAATGTGATCTTGAAACGGTTACCTTGGTGACCAATAAGTGTGTGACAAAGGAAGCTAGAATTCCATATTGAAGGTCAGGGAAGATGGTTCAAGTGCTGGTTTATGAAAATACCTTCTGCCTCCGAGAACTACTGCCATATCAGATGTCTAAAAGAGCCTTGCTACGATTTGTAAATATTATTGTTTGTAAATGGAGGTTTACCTGTTCCCAAAGAACCGATTAACTACATGGGCAAAGCAGATACATCACTCCCCTACTGTGTTCACCTGCTAATGTGTAAAATGACTAAAATAACAGGAAGTCCTGGAACCAAATGAAAACATTTCCATTACTATAGAAAGCATCACAATTAATAAAAAAGAGCACTCACACAGAAGCACATATATTTATTTATCCATCCTCACATGAAAATGGTTCACTAGTACTTGGAACCTTCCCTTTTTAGGTTAATAAATGTTAAATTATTTTATTTGTCCATTTAGATGTTTTCCTTTACTTACAGTAATGGAACACTAATTGCTGCCAATGAACACAAAAACACAACAAAATGACTATAAAAGATCTGAAAAGAAAGTGACAGGATAATTATTTTAGTTTAACACCTGGCGGTCCCGGAAATCTCATTGATCCTGTACCAGTCTAAAATAGCCTCAAGCTCAACTGTAACCCAAAGTCTTACAATAGCCTAGAATTTTCAGTTCTCCATGCTAGTTAAAAAGTCTACTTGTGATCTTGGAGGGAATTAGATTGATCGGACATTAAGGGGTTGTCCACTTTGGACAATCCCTACTTATTAGAAGGGTCCTTTGACAATAAGCGGATCACAAACTCTCCCCCCGGCTGGACCCCCAGCAATCAGCTGTAATCTAAAAGGAAGCTCGGCAGTGTTTGATTTCCGTGCAGCGCCACCACAGGACAAATTAAAACTTTACAGTACCCATTGAAATCAATAGCTCGTTTGTGTAATGTAAGACAGGTTCTCCAGAGAAAGACAATATTTGTAGCTGCTCTTCTCTCTGGACGACAGATGAGGATCCTGAGGATATGTCAAAATAAATTGGTAAACTAGACAACCCCTTTTAAAGTGATTGTCTGGTTTAGAAACCCCACTTACAAATACCCTATCAGGGCATTTGTTTATTAATTGAGGGACTTGTCTCATTCTGGACCTCCATTAACCCTTTCATGACCAAGGGTCATTGATACCCTTGGGTCCAGATCAAATTATCCATTTCTGATATGCACTTCTTTAAACAATAATATCTTTGCAACCGATTTGAATATCACAACTATTATTACTTTGTGGGTTTTTTTTAAAAGACTTATGAGGCTTTCATTTTCTAGATTAGTTTAATTCCATGTTTTGTTTTGTTTTTTATTATGAGCAGAAAAAGAACTAAAAATGTGGAAAAACACTTGTAATTTTTTATATACATTTCTCTATATTATATGTATATAGATATATACGCTGTTGCATCTCTGTAACAAATACAGTGCCCATGTAGATAGTGCCAGCGCCCACATAGTGCCCACTGTAGAAAGTACTCTCATAGTGCCACACACAGTGCCCACGTAGATAGCGCCACAATGTCCCCTGTAGGTAGTGCCCATGTAGATAGCGCCATTCCCCCACTGTAGACTGCGCCATCCCCCTCTGTAGACAGCGCCATCCCCCCTGTAGATCGTACCAGACCCACTCCCCTGTAGATAGCGCCACCTAAGCTAACTCTAGGAGCGGACTCCCCGGTCAGATCGCTCTGGCCAGGGATTCCGCTCATAGAGGGAGCTTAGGTGGTGCCATCTTCAGGTGGGTTTGCACAAACTACAGGGAGGTCACATGTGGCGCTCTTAAAGCCCCGGCAAACATGAGTGCAGCGCTGCTTACATTGAAGCAGCACTGCACTAATTTAACCCACGTTTATATACGTGACAACTGCACAGGGCAACAACAGTTGGAAACGTGTATAGTTGTATGGCTGTCGTGAAGTGGTTAATTAGCTGGAGCCAAAAGAGGCTTAAAAGAGCATTTCTTCCTCCCCTTGGAGGACCAAACATGTCCACGCATTACACAGAATTCAATTTGAGAGGTGTAAGGTTTCCTTTTTTCTGTGGTGGATCTGCAGGATAATTAAACACTTGGAACCTAGCGATGAGCTGTTATCTACAGGGGGAACCTGGTACCAACAGCAGGTCACCTGTGATCTGCTTATTTTTCTAACAAAAAAGGAACTATCAAAACCTGACAACCCTTTTAAATTTTTATTTATTAATTTTTTTAAAAAATATTCTGAATATGTAAATTCTAAACACTCCTGTGTTTCTTCGCTGATTGTACTATTTAATACACTAGTGATTGCTACATTGTTTAATAGTTTTAGTACGGTCCAAATTTCACTAGAGAGATGAATAAGTGCAGATTATTATATGTGATGCTGCCTCCCCTCAGCGGTAACTTCTTATTTTACAGCATTTGGTCAATTTGGGCTATCCTTTAAATCCAATTCCCATCATAATATAGTTACTAGAAATAAAGCTTTTTTTTTAGAACTAGTTGTGATATTCCTTTTCTAACACCCAGGCCTACTAGTCGCCAGCGCTCAACTGCCCATTTTAACCAACCAATACATATTAAACATTACATCTTACAGCAATATTAACAAACATTACATCTTGATTAATATTCTTTAAATAGAACCTAAAAAAGAATGGACATTGCAGCTGGCAAAATATTAACTAAAAGCACAGGCTTTGCAGCAGTGAATGAAGATTAATTTCTGATCAATGCTGCTGTGATACTATCTGAAAATCAAATTATTTGGAATATTGAAATCATATTTTTTAACCAAGATTGCAAATAAAATGAACCTAAAAAAACCATAGCTTGCATCCATTGTGAGTCAGCACAATCTACTTTTTTGTGACAGATGGAATTATCTCCCTGGGCTATGCCTGGTTGATTTCACAGGACAGACCATATGGTGTCTATCCCTCAGTCTTGTACACAGAGCCAGGCATTTGAGAGGGAGTAGTAGGAGTTTAAAGAATCAGCCATCCACAGTTTTTTCATTTCTATACATTATCATTGCCCTTACGGTGGCTTGGTTATTATAGAAATATATGAAAATGCTAGGAAAAACAGACTTTTCCCTCATCTTTATATTGTAAGCTCTCATGGGTAGGGTCCTCTCTTCTGTTGTCAATCATTTTTATTGCTTCCCTGAATTGTAAAAGCCGGCGGATTATGGAAGAGATTCATAGTTATGTACATGGTTACATTGGACCTATAGGGCAAACATGGCTGTCATAGAAAGCATATGAGCATATGTTACTGAAACGCTTGGAGGCATGTTTGGCTGTCATGGGGGTCAAACTGTGGATGCAATAGTGGGCATGGGTGCACAGACAAATCATAACTGGAAGAAGCCATTATGACGATATTGGAATGAGGGAAAAGATGGGGAAAGCGAACAACTACAATCAAAGAAGACATCAACTTTGCATCATTCATTTCATTATTATTTATTCTGCCTCTGACTGCACCTGAATTTACTTCTCTGGTATAGGGTGGTAATAACTGGTCACACTATGGTGGTCATTTTTGGTCATGGTGTGGAGGTATTATTCAGTCATTGCAGCATGATTTAGTCCTTGCATAGTGATATTACTTAGTCATTAGGAGACTACAATTTAGAGGTATGGTTTATTTATGATGGGCCAAATTATTTGGGGGTGGCCCAAAGACAGGATATGCAGCACTCCCGTGAAACAACCCAACTCCCCACCCGACCCACTCCAGCTGGGGCTGTAACTCTCCACAGTGGCAAACGAGTGCCCCCAATGTGCCCCGGGTGTTTTCAAAGTCCAGCAACACGCCTGAATGAAAGTTTTAACTGATCTGCAAAAATTCATCTAAACTCTTAAACACAACGAATGGTCAGCTTCCTTAGCAGATACTTTTGACGAGGCCAGAATTACAGAACATTTGGAGCAGAGACAAAAGTGATCTCCTCATTGGTAAAACTTGAAACTATAGACGTGAAGAATACAGTAAAAAAAAAAAAAAAAAAAAGAAAGTGAATACAGTTTTCCGAATGTCGGATCTCCACAAGAAATGAAATGCTCGACAATTCAAACATTGTAGACATGGGTGTAGAATATATCCATTATAGATGTTCTTTTAATCCATTTAGGCAGGTGACAAGGTCACGACCATTACTTAGAAAGGAAACCATTGATGAAACATAAAAGAGTATGTTAGGTGGATAATCTTAACCATTAATATAGGCTTTATGTCACAAGAAATTGTTCATATTGACTTTAATTTATTCTCAAAAGTCAACCCAAGTTATATTTCATCTTCCTGAATCAAATGACATAAAAAAAATATAGTAAGTCCTCCCCGGCTAACCACAGGACATTGTTTCATACCAGTTAATATTTATTGCCAAAACAAATAAAGAGGTTAATATAACTTGGCAGAAAAGCTTTTCATACAGGCTTCAACAGTCAAATGTATACAAAGTATAGAAGGTAACTGTACATTTACTGACAGTATACCAATCACAATGGGAAATATGGCACATTTACTAAACTGAACGCGTATGTTACTTGAAAAAAACACTTTAGATGTTCCTTCTCACTTTCTGAGATTCAGCTCTCTGAACATTTGCTGAAACACATTAAAAACTTTCCAAAACTTAAATCTGCAGAACGCAGCAAAGTACACTGTAAAATAAATTATATTAATTTAATTAGATCCACTGAGGTATTAATCTTCACATTGTTATTTATTTATTATATATAGGGATTCCTGTTTAATGGGTCTAAAGAAAAGCCACAAATCGCATGAAAGACAGGAAAATGTGAAATACTTTAAGAAAGTCTTCTTTCATACTAATGCTCAAGTATTCATCTTACTCAGCTCTAGTTGGAAAGGGCATTTGAGGTGATCTCCTAGAAGATAATAAGGGATATTATATTAAAGCAGGAACGGGGAACACGTATTTCAGGTTTCTGCCTCATTAATAAAATAGACAGTTTCATGACTGTGGCTGAATCACTGAACCACTTCTATGTATCGTACAAAGATTATTCAAGTTATGCCAACACGATCATTTCAATTGTTGTATAAATATAGACTTTCTTAAAATAAAGCCTCAAATAAGTAGACCGTATGCAAAAAAAACATCTATTTTACAATGGGCTTTGTGGTTATGGTATAGACCAATATTTTGGCTTTGTAAGATGGCATTTTAGAAGTGGGAAGAAATATATGTTTTCCTTTTTATGTTTCAACAATTTTGATTAAGATATGTGATACACTTATTTACATAACATTCAAAATATTTGAAAACAGAATAGCAAGATCTGCAGAGTCAACATAGCCCGACAGCATGAAGCGGGGTAAGGTACATCAGCATAACAGGATTGTATCCACTTGAGAGGTAGGTGGTCTCAAAAAACATATCCAGGAAAATTTACGAAAGAGTCTGGGAAAAGGATGAAAAAGGGAAAAAAAAAAGAAGACAAAAAAAATGGGGGGGGGGGGGGGGGGGAAGAGTAGAAGAATAGTCTCTGATCACTCAGTCATCACGAGTTTCAACTATATTTCTTTCGTAGGAAAGGAGGCACTTTATACAAGGGCGTTTTTGATGGCCTTAATGGAAAAATAGGCAAAACTGATACACTGTGTTATGCTTCGTGTATGGCCTAAAAGGGCTCTGCATTACTTCTCCATTTAGTGTTCTTTAAATCACTGTGTCATGCACCGCCCCCTCAGCCCCTACACTAATTATCACACAGTATCAGCTTTATCTGGAGTGTTCCTATAAGGGGTTAAACTAGTCAGTGCTAATGGTTTCCACTATACAGCCCCCAGATCCATCTATGGCTATGTACTTACCCAATAATTAGCAGTGTACTGTGCCAATTATCAAACTGAAAAGGACATATGGGGGGAGCATTGTGAACGGTTTGCCTCTGCCAAATAGCAGCTCCCAAAAATTTTATTAGATATGCGGTTTGTATGAGAGCAGCTGACAGGGGTCTCCTCACAATGCTGCTCCCAAATGTCTTTTTCATCTGGATGCCAAGCAAAGTTTACTGCCCCTAAACTCTGTTTCTGGAAAGTCTTCGTATCCACCAGTCCAGCCGTTATGTCAAAAAATATTTTATTGCATAAAAAGTGCCTTTAGTATTTTAGGGTTACATACAGTAAGGTTGTGTGGTTCTACTCACATAATCCAGTGCCTCAATGTGTGCATTGTGGGGACATAATTTAGGTCCCGGAAAGAGAGAATGCAACTCTTGATAAAAGGCAGATCACGGACAGGATCTGATTAGATCACCAATGACAAATGTATCAGTTCGTATTTCTAGCAAATTCATTGATGAAAAAGTGAGTGTTTTTTTTTTTACACAACTTTTCTATAGTCCTGACAAACCAAGGTCAGAGACTTGTTCATTTATTGCACTGTTAATGGAGGAAGGAATTATGAAGTGAAAGTTAAACATTACCAAGGCTAAGGATGAGAAGGTGATGTGTCACCAGGACCTATTTGTTTATAATGATGAAGTCTATTAACCAATGCTGTCAATTTCGAAACCTGGTTTTTGTTTTTACTTAAGTCTCCGATGAACGGAAAGCCAAACAGAAACCATAGCTTCCGTTTGCATTAGCATTGAGTTCAATGGTAATGCTTCCATTGCAGTTGGTTTCCGTTCCGTAAGGCTTCTGTTTTTTTTTAGGGGAAACAATAGCATAGTCGACTACGCTATTGTTTCCGCTAAAACAAAAACGGAAATCTTATGGAACGGACACAAACTGAAACCAACTGCAACGGAAGCATTACCATTGAAATCAATGGTAATGCATACAGAAGCTATGTTTTCCGCTCTGCATTTCGTTCATCTGTTCCTCCAACGGAAAGGTCAAATGGAACCCATGAACGGCAGCCAGAACAAAGTTAGACTTTTTTGCCACGTGTGGGTACCCTACTACTTTTATTGATGTATCACTACTTCACATATACTGTCTCTTTTTAGCAGAAAAACCATGATTTGTGATGGGTCTGGCTGATACATACTGTGGTAGTGAAATTATGTATACACACGTATATTTTCAGGGCACGCTTAAAACTGTGAATATAAGGAATTAATTTGATTGTCTGGGGTAGTGCATTCCAGAGAACTCATGCAGCATGAGAAAAATCTTGGAGACGGGAGTGGGAGGTTCGGATAGTGGAGGACATTAATCTAAGGTCATTTACAGAACGAAGCACACCGGTAGTGTGGAAGACAGATGAGGGAGGAGATGTAAGAAGGTGCAGCACTAAGGAGAGTTTTGTGGGTGAGATTAATAAGTTTACATTTTATTCTGAAGGCAATAGGCAACCAATTCAGTGATTGGCACAGGGTAGGGGCGTGGGGGAACGCGGTTGGTCAGAAAGATGAGCCTGGCTGCAGCATTCAGGATAGATTGGAGAGGGAAGAGTTTAGTGAGGGGGAAGACCAATTAGTAAGGAGTTACAGTAGTTAAGACTAGAATGAATCAGCGCAGCAATGAGTGTTTTGGCGGTTTCCACAGTAAGAAAAGGTCGGATTCTGAAGATGTTTTTAAGGTGTAGGTGTCATGAGCAAGCAAGTGATTGACTATAAGGATTAAAGGAAAGATCTGAGTCAAAGATAACCCCAAGACTGCTGCCTAGTAGTTATGGTAGCACCACACACTGGGATGGAGACCTTAGGTTTAGGTAGGTTAGTAGATGGTGGAAAAAGGAGCCTCGTTTTAGAAAGATTCAGTTTCCGATAAAGAGGACATGATGCTAGAGACTGCGGACAGACCATTACTGCTGTTTTGTATTAGAGTAGGGGTGATGTTCTGGGAAGTGGTATAAAATTGGGTGTAATCAGCATAGAGATGGTACTGGAAGCCAAATCTGCTGTCCAATATGGGCTATTAAGAGAGTAGAGAGGAGCGGACCTAGGACTGGTAAACCCCAACAGAAAAAGGAAGAGGAGAAGAAGTAGTAGAACCAGCAAATGACACACTGAATGAGCGGACATAGATAGGAAGATAACAAGAGGAAGCAGTGTCCTTAAAGTCAATAGAGTGGAGCAAATTGAATAGGAGTTGGTGGTCTACAGCGTCCAAGGCTGCAGAAAGATCCAGAATAATCAATAGAGATTAGTTGCAGTTAGATTTAGCTGTCAGATCATTTGAGGCTTTAGTAAGGACAGTTTCTGTAGGGTGTAGAGTACGGATAGAGATTTAGCAGAGAAATAGTGGATTAGGCGAGAGTAGACCAAGCGTTTGAGGTTTAGAGAACAAGGGGTGATTAGAGACAGGTCGGTAATTTGCTGCACAGGACGGGTCAAGAGATTTTTTTGCAGTAATGGGGTTGTAAAGGTATGCTTAAAAGAGGAGCGAAAGATTCCAGAAGAGGGAAGTTTAATATTTTAGTTAGGTGAAGTGTGACAGCTGGGGAGAGAGGCTGGAGGAGGTGTAAAGGAATAGGATACTAGGACAGGTAGTAGGACGAGAAGAAGAGAAAATAAAGACGTCGTCTTCTGTTATTGGGTCAAATGCTGAGAGTGTAGAAGAGAGAGTGCTGGAGGGAAGGGGATAGTATTAAGGGACTTGGAAATAATCATGCCAGATGTCAATTTTAACTTTAAAATAAGTGGTCAGGTCTTCAACACTGAGATTGGTGAAAGGTATCAGATACTTTTCATTCCCTCCTTCTAAACTGCAAAGAGTCATTTTGGAGTATTACATGGTGGAGAGAAGAAGTGCAATAGGCTTGCTTGGCACGGTGAAGGGCAGAGTTGTAAGCTTTGAGCATGAATTTGTAACAAAGGAAATCTGCTGACATATGCAATTTTTTCCACAGACTGTCGACGCATCTGGAGCACCGCTGAAGAATGCGAGATTGAGTAGTGTGCCAAGGTTGTTGCTGTCTCTGTCCGGAAGTTCGGAGTGTAGGGGGGGCTGCTTCATCCAAGGCATTTGTGAGCGTTTCTTTGGTACTGTATCATTTTTGCAGTGTATGGTGATGGCAGCACTGTATAGTGTTATTTTGGCAACTGTATATAAAGAGTTATTTGATCAACATATGGCACCGTGATTTGCACCATACTATATAGTACTTATAATTAGGCACTGTTTGGTATGGTTATTTGTAAACTATATCATAAAACACCACATTGGTGAGGGGATGCCTAAAAAAAGGTAGAATGGGTACCATCCAACATAAGTCCGGACCTGCTCACATAGTGCAATTGTTCCAAATAGTAATCTTCACAGCAGACTGGCTGCACCGTAGAGCCACGTAGTAACTACAAAGGTGCCGCTTCCAGCTATTCCTCACTTCTTTTCCTAGTAGAAGTGTAGGCCAAATATCGACAACAGCACAACAATCACATCAACACAAGTTGTCCCATATCATTGTACCAACCATATAGAATTACCCACAAGTGTGCTAGCTATAGAGTTATTAATAAAAGAGCTCCTAACCCATAGCAGTGCCCAGAGTTGTTAATGCTTTAACAGTGCCCAAAGAAATGTGACAGCAAGTGAACTGCCCGAACAAATATGCCAGCCACAGCAGTGCCGATACAAATATGATGGCCCCAGTGCTACTAAAATACAACAAATTCAGTGGCGTAACTACCGCTGTAGCAGCAGTAGCGGCTGCTATGGGGCACGCTGCATGAGGGGGCCCGTGCCGCCCGCCCACACGGCCCCCCAAGCCCGGTGGCGCCTCTAGCAGCCGTTATCGCAACTACTGTGGTAGAGATGCCACTACGGGGCCTGCACCGCCTGGCCCCTAACATTTATGGGCCGGGCAGCGCAGGCCCCCTCATGCTTGGTGGTGTCGCTAGCACCGGAGCGGGCCCCGGTGATAGTGACAGCCACATTCAATTATAACTGCGTCCTCAGGACGCAGATACACTTGATTACTATAGTCTGCAGGCCACGTTAGGCCTGCAGCCTATAAGGTGCTGGGAAGAGTCCCGCTTGGAGGATGTACAGCGCTCCATCGCGGAAATGGGGCAAGGGAAGTACAATATATCGTTCTTTTGGGGGGTGGCTGCGTGCGGCGCAATCTACAGGGGTGGCTGTGCGGCACAGTCTACAGGGGCCCGCGTGCGGCACAATCTACTAAGGGGGGGGGGGTTGTGTGGCACTATCTACTAAGGGAAGGCTATATGGCACTATCTACTAAGGGGTTGCTATGTGGCACTATCTACTAAAGGGGGGCTGTGTGGCACTATATACAAGGGAGTAGGGTTGTCACAATACCAGAATTTGGACTTCGACACCGATACTTTGTGTAGTATTGAGATTTTCAATACCAAAACGATACTTTGCCAACAGTAATAACAACAAAAAAAAAGTTCTTCCACTTTCTGATGTGAGGCACATGGTGTGATGAATTTTAAATGTGCCTCACATTAATAGTAAATAACCCCATCATGTTTCTCAGTCATAATGGACAACATTGGGTTAATGTGTAAGGTACATGATGGGATTACTATTAATGTTAGGCACATGGAGGTTAAATTCATTACACCTCGTGCCTCACATTAATAAGCAGTTTTTACTTTATTTTTTTACAGCGTAAACATCATAAATGGCGCAAAACATTTGTTGTGCAGGTTATTACGGCCGTGCCAATACCGAATATGTATATATTTTATGTATGGAGACTTTATTTTATTGTTTATTGTAAGAAACGTGTATGTGTATTTTTTTATTTAACATTACTTTATGTTTTTTATTTTTAAACTTTAATGTACTGGCATATATCTATATGCCAGTACATTAGCCTGTGTACTGATAGTACACAGGCAGTTGTTAGGACATACCCAAGTATGCCCTAACAACAGGAAATATGGTAAGACAGCCCTGGGGACCTTCAATGGACTCTGGGCTGCCTGCACATATATGGTATGTCCCTCAATCCCGTCACAGGGATTCCCTGTGATGTGATCCAAGGGGCATCCCTCTTGCTGCAGTCCGCTTTGATTGCAGCATTCAGGGGAATAGCGGCGGAGAGGAGAGGTTTCTCTGATCTCCACCGTTAGAGCGGGGCTGCGGCTGTGTAATACAGCCATTGCCCCGCTCCTGACAACAAGCGTGCGCGCAGTCAGCATGAGGTGATGCGGCCGGCATTGTACTAATGAGCGCAGGCACTGAAGACAGAACATGGAGGTGTTTTTTAGTGCGCCTGTCATGTTCTGTCTTCATTAGTGCAGCGCTGGTCGCATCAGATCATGCTGACCGCACGCGCACACGTCAGGACTCAGGACAATGGCTGTACTACACAGCCGCAGCCAAGCTCTCATATGTGTTACAATGCTAAGATGTGCGGCCACACAGCTTAGTATCGAAATACATGAATTAACGGTATCGAACCGTAAGGGTGCACGGAAACAAAATAGTATCAATATTTCGATGCATCGTGCATCCCTGAGAGTGGCTGTATGGCACTGTATACAGGGGAAGCTGTATAGTGCTATCTACATGGGGGCTCTATGGCGATATCTACAGGAGGCTGTATGGCACTATCTACAAGGGGAGGTGGGGGGCGCTAGCTACAAGGGGGTTGTGGCACTGTCTACAGGGGGGCAGTATAGCACTGTCAACAGGGAGGTTATATTGCATAATCTACAGGGGGGCAGTACCTACAGGGGGCACTATCTATAAGGGAGGCTGTGTGTGGCATCTTGGGGGGGCCCAGTCTTTCCTAGTTACGCCAATGAACAAATTCATCCCCTCCACAGTTCTGCTCGTTACTCCATATACAAGCAGACAATGAGCAGCCATATCTTAGTTGCACCTAACTCCTCCTGTTCAAATGTCTGCAGTCAGAGATCAGCAATAGAAAAGACAAGTTAGGGAGAAAGGAGCACAGATATGTTACTTCCAGGGCAATGTCAGGAATCCAGAGCGGTCACACTAAAACTTAGACATTTGTTTGGAATGGGGTTATGTAGTCATGACGCAGATAAAGGTGGTCAGCAAGCTACATGCAGCCCTCAAGCCACATTGCGGCCATTTTGGTTACAAATAAAATATAAATCTACAACTTACATGGTCTTTAAATGACGTTCCATTTCAAAAGTCAGATATAAGGAGTAATGCTTGTGTTTATTCTTATAATAGAATCATTAAGAGCGCCCCATTTACTGAAGTACTATTGACGGGTAATTTAATGCTAAAACTGTTCATTTCTGGGAACCAAAATAAATAATTTGTAAAGCTTCTAAAATTGTTCTTAATCTGCTGCTTTCAAATGCTATTTAAGTAAATATTACCAATCATTAGTAAATTTGACAATTACAAAAGAACTTTTAAGGACATGGATCACTTAGTTATAAGAATTAATTATCTAATAGCAACAGACATTTATTTAATCATGATCACAGCATGAGTCAACCGAAAAGTATAGTTCATCATGCAAAACGAAAAATAATAATATGTTAGGCTGTTATAAAAGGCACTGTCTTTTCTGCAAACTTAATGTAGAACAATGCAGAGTAGTCTTGCATAGGGACTTATAATAAAAATAAATACAAAGCTCAACCATCAGTATATTCTTTTTATGGCTGTACTGATAATCAACTGCAGAATATAAGACATAGCAGAGCTGAGCCTGTAATTTGGCACAACACAGGAGGATATCAATAGTTCTACATAAGACTTGATGTAAACCAATAGAAATAGTCCTCAGAATGCATCTTCAAAAGTATTGGGACACACCTCTTAACCATTCAATACAGGTGTTTCATTCAGTCCCATTGACACATGCAGTCTCAGTCCCATTGAGACATTTGTGAAAGAATGGGTCGTTCTAAAGAGATCACTGATTTCCAGCGTGGTACTGTAATAGGACGCCACCGTTGTAACAAGTCAATTCATTACATTTCTTACCTCTTAGATATTACACGATCAACTGTGAACGGTATTATTGCAAAGTGTTTAGGAACCAGAGCAACTCAGCCACGAAGTGTCAGACCACGTAAAGTTACAGAGCGAGGTCGCAGAGTACGGAGGCTCATAGTTCATATAAGGAACCAACGCTCTGCTGACTCAATACTGCCGAGTTCCAAACCTCCTCTGGCATCATCAGCACAAAAACGGTGTGCCGGTAGCTTCATGGCATGGGTTTCCATGGACGAGCAGCTGCATGAAAGACTTACATCTCTGTCTGGTAGTCTGGTGGACAAATCCGGGTTTGGTAAATGCCAGGAGAACGTTACCAGTCTGACTGCATTGTGCCAACTGTAAAGTTTGGTGGGGGAGCGATAATGCTATGGGGTTGTTTTTCGGCGGTTGGCCTTTGCCCGTTAGTTCAAGTGAAGGGAAATCTTAATGCTACAGGATACCAAGACATTATGGACAATTGTATGCATCATACTTATTGAGAACAATTTGGGCAAGGCCCTTTTCTGTTCCAGCATGACTGATCCCTAGTGTACAAGGTCCTTAACCCCTTAAGGATGCAGCCTAGTTTTGGCCTTAAGGCTCAGAGCCCATTTTTCAAATCTGACATATTTCACTTTATGTGGTAATAACGTCGGAATGCTTAGACCTATCCAAGCGATTCTGAGATTGTTTTCTCGTGACACATTGGGCTTCATGTTCGTGGTAAAATGTGGTCGATATATTCAGTGTTTATTGGTGAAAAATTGCAACATTTAGAGAAAATAGCATTTTTCAGAATTTAAATGCATCTGCTTGTAAAACAGACGGTTATACCACCCAAAATAGTTACTAGTTCACATTTCCCATATGTCTACTTTAGATTGGCATAGTTTTTTGAACAGTCTTTTATTTTTCTTGGACGTTACAAGGCTTAGAACATAAACAGCAATTTCTCATATTTTTAAGAAAATGTCAAATGCCTTTTTTTTAAGGTACTTCTACAGTTCTGAAGTGGCTTTGAGGGGCCTATGTATTAGAAACCCCCATAAAACACCCCATTTTAAAAACTAGACCCCTCAAAGTATTCAAAACAGCATTTAGAAAGTTTTTTAACCATTCAGGCATTTCACAGGAATTAAAGCAAAGTGGAGGTGAAATTTGCAAATTTCATTTTTCTTGCTGAATTTCAATTTTAATAAATTTTTTTCTGTAACACAGAAGGTTTTACCAGAGAAACACTACTAAATATGTATTCTCCAGATTCTGCAGTTTTTAGAAATGTCCCACATGTGGCTCTACTGTGCTCGTGGACTAAAACACAAGCCCAAGGAGCAAAGAAGCACCTAGTGCATTTTGAGGCCTCTTTTTTATTAGAATATATTTTAGGCAGCATGCCAGGTTTGAAAAGGTGTTGAGGTGCCAAAACAGTAGGAATCCCTTAATAGTAAATTTGTAAACTACACCCCTCAAGGAATTCATTTATGGTTGTGGTTACCATTTTGACCGCACAGTTTTTTCACAGCACCTATTTGAATTGGGCTGTGAAATTAAAAAAATGTAATTTTTTTCCAATAAAATGTCATTTGTGATGAAAATTTCTTATTTTCACAGGGAACAAAATACCCCATTTTGTTGCCCAATTTCTCCTGAGTGCAGCAATACCCCATTTGTGGCGATAAACTGCCGTTTCGGCCCATGGGAGGCCTCAGAAGGGAAGGAGCGCTGTGTGTTCTTTGGAGTCCAGATTTTGCTGAATTGGTTTTCGGGTGCCATGTCGCATTTGCAGAGCCCCAGAGGTATCAAAGCAATGGAAACCAACCAGAAGTGACCCCATTTTGGAAACTACACCCCTCAAGGAATTCATTTATGGGTGTTGTGACCATTTAGACCCCATAGTTTCTTCACAGAACTTATTTGAATTGGGCTGGGAATTAAAACAAAATTAATTTTTTCCAATAATATTTAGTTTTGGCTGAAAATTTCTTATTTTCACAAGAAATAAAACACCCTATTCTGTTGCGCAGTTTGTTGAGTGTCAGAATACCCCATTTGTGGTGATAAACTGCCGTTTGGGCCCATGGGAGGGCTCAGAAGGAAAGGACCACCATTTGGCCTACTGGGGATTTTCTGGTGCGAAGTCATGTATGCAGAAGCCCCTGAGGTACCAGTACAGTTGAAACCCGCAAGAAGTGACTCCGTTTTAAAAACGACACCCTTAAGGCATTCATCTAGAGGTGTAGTGAGCATTTTGACCGGAGACATACACCCCATAAACTGTAATGTGGGTTCTCCTGGGTACGGCAATACCCTACATGTGGTTGTTATCAGCTGCATGGGCACACAGCAGGGCCCAGAGGGGAAAGACGAGGGGGGATAAGCTGTGCGGAGTACATCAGGGTAAGTAAAATTGGGGTAAATTATAAACCAAGGGATGTATGATAAATTTTAAAACATTTTCATACAGAGCTCTGGTTTTTCGGGACACGTGTCACATTGATATATTGTGTCCTCCCTTATCCCCCTCTTATAGCAGACTTTGCATCTCTTTTGACTTTTTCCATTCTTGCCAGTTTGGGGAATTTCTCCTGGAAAGTGTTGCCCTGGTACGATGCGTGTGGCCTCGCTTCCAGAAGTACTGGGTGCCCCCCCTTCTTGGTCCCTAAAGATTAGGTTCTTGATAATCACCTCTTGAAATTCCAGGAAAGTTCCCGTCTGGCCTGTACATCGATGTAGCACGTACACATTGTACAAAGCCATCGGTATGATGTGCACGGGCAGATTCTTATACCACACCGCATGGCGCTGTAGGGCTTCAGGACTTGATCTGACAAGTCCAACCCTCCCATGTACCTATTGTAGTCCAGGATGCAGTCTGGTTTGGGGGGTCTCTGTACTGGTTCCTCGTACAGGTACATGGGTACTGGTGTGGCCATGTATTGTTGTCAATACAAGGACATCTCTCTTGTCCTTGTACTTGACACAATATGTTGCTGCTGGATTGTGCCCTGCTCTCACCCCTTCTGAGTGTTTGCCCTGCAGAGTCTTAGGGAGGACTCTCAGATTTCTTCTAGCAGTGCCGCATGCCGCAGGACTTCTAGAAGCGAGGCAGTTGAAGAGTGGGACGCTGGTATAAAAATTATCCAGGTAGAAGTGGTAACCCTGGTCCAGCAGTGGGTGCACCAAATCCCACACAATTTTTGCATTAACTCCCAGTAAGGGTGGACATTCTGGGGGTTGAATATTGCTGTCCTTCCCTTCATATATCCTAAATCTGTAGGTATACCCTGATGCACTCTCACATAGCTTATACATCTTCACGCCATACCATGCCCTCTTACCCGGCAGGTACTCGCGGAATTGAACCCTCCCTTTAAAATGTACCAAGGACTCATCAATAGAAATACACTTCTCGGGGCTGTATGCTTGGGAAAACCGGGCACTGAAACGGTCTAATAGGGGTTTCCGTTTATACAAACGGTCAAAACTGGGGTCATCTCGGGGTGGGCACGGCTCATTATCAGTATAATGTAAGAAGCGAAGTATTGCCTCATTTATTAATTTTTTTAGGTTACAGTTCAGTTCTGAAGTTGCTTTGAGGGACCTATATATTAGAAACCCCTATCAAACACCCCATTTTAGAAACTAGACCACTCAAAGTATTCCCAACAGCATTTAGAAAGTTTATGAACCCTTTAGGCATTTCACAGAAATTTAGAGCAAAGTAGAGGTGAAATTAACATTTTTTTGGGTCAGAAAATCCTCTTTATACCATTTTTTTTATTACACAAAAGGTTTTATCAGAAAAACGCAACTTAATACTTATTGCCCAGATTCTGCAGTTTTGAGAAATATCCCACATGTGGCCCTAGTGCGGTAATGGACTGAAGCACCGGCCTCCGAAGCAAAGGAGCACCTAGTGGATTTTGAAGCCTCTTTTTTATTAGGCACCATGTCCGGTTTGAAGAGGTCTTGTGGTGCCAAAACAGTGGAAACCCCCCAAAAGTGACCCCATTTTGGAAACTAGACCCCTTGAGGAATTCATTGTAGTTTTCTTGGGGTGCATGCGGCTTTTTGATCAGTTTTTATTCTATTTTTAGGTGGCGTGGTGACTAAAAAACAGCAATTCTACTATTGTTTTTTTATTCTATTGTTTTTACAGCGTTCACCGTGCGCTATAAATGACTTTCACTTTATTCTGCGGGGCGATAAGATTACGTTGATACCATATGTTTATAGTTTTTTTTATGTCTTATGGCGTTTGCACAATAAAATAAGTTTTGTAAAAAATCATTCACTTTTTGTGTTACCATATTCTAAGAGCCAGAACTTTTTTATTTTTCCATCAATAAAGCCGTGCGAGGACTTATTTTTTGCGTAACAAACTGTCGTTTCGATCAGTACCATAGGTACATGCGACTTTATGATCTCTTTTTATTTCATTTTTTGGGACGTGAAGTGACCAAATTGTGATTGTGGTACGGTTTATTATTATTTTCTTTTACGGCGTTCACCGTGCGGGATAAATAACAAAATAATTTTATATTTCAGGCCTTTACGGACGCGGCGATACCAATTATGTATAGTTTGTTTGTTTATATATTTTTATTAATAATAAAGGACTGATAAGGTAATTTTACTTTTAATACTTTTATTTTCTTATTTTTACACATTTTATTTTTACTTTATTACTTTGTCCCACTAGGGGACTTGAGGGCAGGAGGCCCTGATCACTATTCTAATACACTGCACTACATGCGTAGTGCAGTGTATCAGAGCTGTCAGCTACTCACTGACAGCAAGCATAGTGGGTCCTGACTTTGTCAGGACCCACTAGGCTTCCGTCGATGGCATAGCCGGACGCCATTGTTTGGTGTCCGGATGCCATAGTCACCATCGCCGGCCGCTATCGTGTAGCAGGCCGGCGATGGCAGCTTAACCCCTAAAAAGCCGCGATCTCTATTGAACGCGGCTTTTAAGGGGTTAATCAGCGCTGTAGGAACTGCGGCAGCTGCTGTACGAGACAGCAGCTGTGTCAGCTCCTGTATGTGTCGGGAGGACGGCCGAAACGGCCGTTACTCCCGAGACGTACTATTAGGTCATGGAGCGCGAACGATACAGCTACCATGACCTAATAGTACGTCCAGGAGCGGGAAGGGGTTAAAGACAAGAAAGAACGTAACTGGCCCACACAGAGCCTTGACCTCAACCCATCAAAAACCTTTGAGATTAATTAGAATAGAGATTACGAGCCAGGCCCTCTCATCCAACATCAGTGTCTGACCTCACAAATGCTCTTCTGAATAAATGGGTAAAAATTCCAAGACACACCAAAATCTTGTAGAAAGCCTTCCCTGAAGAGTAGAAGCTGTTTTAGCTGCAAAGGGGGAGGAGACCAACTCCATATTAATGCCTATGGATTGGGAACGGGTTGTCATAAAAGATTCACATAGCGTATAAGAGAAGCCACACTGCATGTTTAGGGTATTAAGATACAGGGCTAGGGTAGTAAACTGGTTCTTTTCCCCTGGTAAAGGAAATCTTAGCTACAACTTTGCCCACATGTATGCTGGACATCTCGGTTTGTGTGTGATTTATTTCAGTCTGTGCGAGTGAAAGGAAAATGGCTTTAAAAAAACGTAACGTAGCATGATAAAGATCAGATTCGCTTCTGAGGTGTTTTTGCCACATATGCTACAATAGCCATGAGTCAGCAGGACACATCTAGTATAGAAGGGTGTAAACATTTAAAGGTCGTCTCATCTGCACAGAGCTAGTATCTGATGCCAAGTACACTTACAGGGTTATTCCCATGTCAAAGTGATGGCATATCCCTTGAATATGCTGTCACTTTATGATCAGTGGGAGATCCCTAAGAATAAAGGGACCTCAGCACTGATTTAGTGCCTCTTCTAAGTTTTCTATGAAACTCCCTGCCACCTGGCTGTGCAGAATATAGTGGTCCCTCAAGTTACAATATTAATTGGTTCCGGGGCGACAATTGTAAGTTGAAAATATTGTAACTTGAGACCATAACTCTATGGGAAAACTAGGAATGGGCTCCAAAGATCATAAAATGTCAACCACAGATAAGAAAAAATTATTATTTAGCAGATGACTGATACAGATAAAGCAAGTTCTCACATATATAAAAAAAAAAAAAGTCAGAAATACTGCAGCTGCTGGAGGCTGTAAATCACTTTCTACGATGAGGACAGGAGCTTCTTCAGGAGTTTGTACAGTACACAGTGTACCAGAAATATAACATGGAGCCGTCCTCATCTGATGTCCAAAGGAGCAACTTATACTGGCGCACGTTAAGAGCAGTACAGGACATGTAGTACTGTATTATAGAGAGGCGCTTACTAGACAGCCAATCAGGGCATGCACTGCATTACAACAGGCGTTTTACCAGTAAAATGCCCATGATGATTGGCTGGATATTCCAGCCAACCACATGTGCCTAAGATCCAGACATCTTGTGGCATTGTATGTTGAATGTGGTTTCAAGTTACAATGGACCAGGAAAGACCATTGTATGTTGAAAATATTGTAACCTGAGACCATTGTAACTTGAGAGACCACTGTACTGCAGTCGGCCCAATTCACCTGAATAGAGCGGCGCTGCAGTTCCTTGAACAGCAGGTGGCCGGGGCTCCACTGTGCAGGAAAAAACAAGAAAGGGGTCGAAGCACTACATCAGCGCTGAGGTCCCTTCATTCTTAGGACTGGGGGGAGGGGGGTTCCGGAAGTCAGACCCCCACTGCTCATAAAGTGATGGCATAGCGTAGCGATATGATATCACTTTATAAGATGGGAATAAACCTGTAATGGTCACCAAGTCAAAGGCTGCAGAAAGAGGTTTAAAACCATAGAGAGCACTGAGGTAGATGAATAAACAGATTGGCAAGTCAAGGCAAGAAATAATAGAAACTGCATTAGGTTTTAATCTACACGATTTGCTTAATTGGGATATAGTACAAAAATAACCAACACATTGCACATAGAAATCTTACCAATAAATTGTACAGCTAGCTAATATATAATCAACAATGTAAAGGGAATTTGTCACTAGATTTTAGGGCGCTAAACCCCCAGCATGTCAATATATTGCTGGGGTTTACGGTCCTAAATATCACCCTCTCAAAACAGTCTGGATTAGGCCCTGTTCACACAGTTTTTTTTTTTTGTGTGAAAAATGCGGCAAAAAACTGCCTCCCATGGTCTTCAATGGGCGGTGGAGAATTTTTTTTTCCCACAAGCAGAAAAAAAAGCTAGTGGGAAAAAGGAGCAACATGCCTATCTTGAGGCATTTTCCGCCTCAAAAACCCCATTGAAATCAATGGGAGACGGAACAAAGGCTGCAAACTGCCCTAACGTTTTTGACGCATTTTAAGAAAAAAAACGCTCACGGTTTTTCCCTTTGCCTGTTGAAGAAATATGTAGAAACTTGTCAAAAAAACACTTGAAAAAAACCGGAGCGGATTTTTAGGCTATGTTCACACGGGGTATTTTGCAACGTTTTTTGACGCGGAAACCGCGTCACAAAACTCGGCAAAAACGGCCCGAGAACGCCTCCCATTGATTTCAATGGGAGGCGTCGGCATCTTTTTCCCGCGAGCAGTAAAACTGCCTTGCGGGAAAAAGAAGCGACATGCCCTATCTTCGGGCGCTTCTGCCTCTGACCTCCCATTGACTTCAATGGGAGGCAGAGAAAGCGTATTTCGCGCTGTTTTATGCCCGCGGCGCTCAATGGCCGCGGGCAAAAAACGGCGCGAAAATCACCGCGAAAATCGGCCTGCAGGGAGAGGAAAATCTGCCTCAAAGTTCCAAACGGAATTTTGAGGCAGATATTCCACCCCCAAAATACTCCGTGTGAACATAGCCTTACAGGCAGAGTTTTCTGCCTGCAAAAAACTCAGTGTGAACATACCCTTAGATTGGCTAAAAAGAAGTTATTACCATAGAAGAGCACGAAGAGGAGTCCAACTGCATCCTGTGCATGCACAGTGCTTAAATGAAGCGGAGGACCGGTATGCCTTGCTTTACTGCACATGCGCAAGATGCTGCTGCACTCATCTCACGCTTCCCCGGTAATAAAAACTTATTTGTTAGACAAAAGGATAAAACAGACAGATATTTATTCATACAAATCAAACTGAAGCTAAACCCCAGCAGAAGAAAGACATGTAATACTTGTATTCCCCATGAACTAACAATTCTGCAGCATCTTTTCTTAGAACTGTTCCTCTGATATTTCCTCCTGGATTTGTATGAATAAATTGAAAACTGGGTGTTATCATTCTGCTTGTTAATGTAATGTGTCCCTACAGTCTGACACTGTCGAACTCAGTGCTGCCAATGACACTTTAGAGACAATTTATTCATAGATTTCCAGGAGGAATAACAGAGCAACAGCCCAACTCATAGTTCTAAGAAAACAATTATTTCATGAAGAATTCAAGTACCGTATTTTCCGGACTATAAGGCGCACATAAAATGCTGAGAATTTCTCAGAAATAGAAAGTGCGCCTTATAATCCGGTGCGCCTTATATATGAAGCCGACAGTAAAGAGAGGGGTTCATACAGGATCCTTTACCTCTATCGTGGGCGGCAGGGGTCGGCGGCGGCATACCACAGCACACACCATGCTCCTCCCCCCCGTGCGCCTATGAATTTATTCTTCACTTGGGTTTTTACAGTATCCATAAATGGATTGAGCATTACGGCCACCGTAGTCAGGAGCCACACTGAGTGATACTTACAGCTCTGTGCGCAGGATCCTTGCAATATATCTGTGCTTTAGCGTTAACTATACCCACTACCCCAAAAAATGCCTCCTGTTAAGAGACATGCTTATGATGCAGGTTTCAAGCTTAAAGCTATAAGTTATGCAGTAGAGCATGGAAATAGGGCAGCTGCAAGAGAATTCAACATTAATGAATCCATGGTGCGTAAGTGGAGAAAACAAGAAGATGCCCTCCGCCAAGTAAAGAAGACCAAACTGAGTTTCCGAGGAAACAAAGCAAGGTGGCCACAGTTGGAGGACAAAATAGAACAGTGGGTTATGGAACAGAGAAACGCAGGTAGAAGCGTCTCCACTGTCTCTATTCGACTCAAAGCCACTGCTTTAGCACGTGACATGGAGATCAAGGACTTTCGAGGAGGTCCTTCATGGTGCTTTCGTTTCATGAAAAGGCGTCATCTCTCCATTCGCACCAGAACTACTGTGTGCCAGCAATTACCAAAGGATTATGAAGAGAAGCTGGCCATTTTCCGCACCTACTGCATAACCAAGATAAATGAAAAGAATATCCAGCCAGAACACATTATTAACATGGATGAGGTTCCCCTCACTTTCGATATCCCCGTAAACCGTACTGTTGAGAAAACAGGGACCAGTACGATATCTATACGTACCACAGGAAATGAGAAGTCATCTTTCACTGTAGTTCTCGCTTGTCAGGCTAATGGCCAGAAACTACCACCCATGGTAATTTTCAAGAGGAAGACTTTGCCTAAAGAAAATTTTCCTGCTGGTGTCATCATTAAGGCTAACCCAAAGGGCTGGATGGATGAGGAGAAGATGAGTGAGTGGCTGAGGGAGGTCTACGTCAAGAGACCGGGTGGCTTTTTTCACAAATCCCCATCCCTATTGGTCTGTGACTCGATGCGCGCCCACGTGACCGATACTGTCAAAGCCCAAGTGAAGAAAACTAATTCGGAGCTTGCTGTCATCCCTGGTGGATTAACCAAAGAGCTCCAGCCGCTAGATATCAGCATCAACAGGTCATTTAAAGTTAAATTGCGAGCTGCATGGGAGCATTGGATGACAGAAGGTGACCACACATTCACCAACACAGGGAGGCAACGCCGTGCGAGTTATGCCACTATGTGCCAGTGGATCGTGGATGCCTGGAAGAATGTATCAGTCTCCAGTGTCATCCGAGCTTTCAGGAAGGCTGGAATCACCACTGAAGAGCCTAGCAGCAGCAACGAGACCGACTCGGATAATGAAGAGGAGGACCCCATGCTTGATGCCGAAATCGCCCAACTGTTCAACTCCGACACTGAAGATGACGGATTTGATGGATTTCTGGTGGAGGAATGAACTGAAAAAGTACGGTAAACGTTTTGATTTGCAATTACAGCTGAACCAGTTGCAAGTTATTGTTAAAAAGTGTAATAAATTTTGACTTGCAGTCTGAGCAATGGTTTGTTTAACGGTAATGTGCTGCGCCTTATAATCCAGTGCGCCTTATATATGAAACAAGATTGCTTATAAGGCGCTCATAGAAAGTGCGCCTTATAATCCGGTGCGCCTTATAATCCGGAAAATACGGTATTTAATTTAAAAAAACATGTCAGGAAAGTGGGCCGCTCCTCTAAAAAACATTTGCAAAGTCACTAAGGCTTCCTTACGTGCCGATATGGGTTCTCACAATACTAGATTCCACATTTTAAGTCTCTTTGAAACCAGCAGTAGGATGTGCTATGAGTTTATGAGTTCAAGTGCTATATTCTCTGTGAAGTGGACATGGACCTATATAAAAGTTCACAGCTATGCAATCAACTAAGGTCATTTTATAGAGTCACGAGTATATACCGTATGCTCGCAGTCCCGCAACACACAGAATCTACAAGGCATAGGATGTGCTCCTTACCTCCCAAATTCATCCCAGCCTGGAGACACTTCTGTAATCTGCATGCAGGACAATTCTTCCTCCGAATCTTGTCAATAATGCAGTCATTCCTTCCTGCGCAGAGATAGCTGTGCTGCCCTGAAAATACACAAAGAGGAATTATTTTACATCTCAAAGCTTTCCCATTTAAAGTACATACATTGCTTAGTAAATCTTCACTTCAAGATTAAAAAAGACGATGTATTAAAAACGGATGAGAAATGTGGAATGTGGTGACATCGAGACAAGGACTTGGACACAGTACAGAAAAACAAAGACATTGATGAATACAGTGCAGATTCCGATGAAATAGATTTGTTAGGGTATCGTAATTTATAAAAGTAGTATCATTTACATTTCACTGTGCAGCTATCTCAATTATCCCTTTCTACTTTCAACAGGATAAACAACCATAATGGATATCTAAAGGGCACACACGCAGGGATAAATACAATAATCTAGAAAAGCCGCATACTAGGTAGTTGACATTAAGGCACCCATAGAGGCCTACCGATATACTATACTGAATAAATCTATATCTGCGCTATATGTACTGCCATATAATATGTTTGATTCTAAAACAGCGTAGATAAGAACATTATCAGAATGGACTATTGTATAATGTGTTTCGCCATTACCATCGCTGGCAGAGAAGTTTAGGCTCACGCCCGTTGACGCTGGGTGGTGGCAACAGCCCAGTTTTCAATGTATACATAAATTAACATATCAGCCGCCGATTTGATCGGGTTGAATGCAGGGGTAACAAAGGCAACTACACGAAATAAATGGACGCTGGAATTGGAGGTAAGGGACCAATGCAGATATGGGAGTAGATTAAAATTTCTGGGGACTTGACAGGTCCCACCTTTTAACACTAGATTATTTGTAGGTCCAAAATGCTGTGCTGATTAATTTCTTAAAAACTCTTTACAGTGGTCCGATATAGTGAGATACAGAGCTCCAAACCACCTGCATATAGTGAGCTTACGAGCTTACTGGTTTATTATTGACTTCAATATATATCAGTATGCTGTAAGCTCATAGGCCAACAGCATAATCCTGGAGGGGAAGGGGGCTCACGGAGGGCCTGCCCCAGATCTCCACAGACTGCCACATCAGGCCCTGGCACACAAGGTCTGTGCCACGGCAAATAGAAGGTCCGGATGCTGGGCTACATCACATACAACGTTCTGATACTGCCCAGTGCGGAGACCTTATATGCGCTACGACACAGACCTTGTGAAGAAGCCATGGGTGGGATGGTCCTGAAGAGAAACCAGTGGCGGTGAATAAATACTTTTTTTTTTGTTATTATTGTCTGATCTGGGGGGTCCATGTTGGGGTGCCCCATTCAAAAGTGTGGCATTGAGCCCCGCACTCTGCCCTAGGCCCCCTCCAGTGGTGGCTATAGGCAGACAGAATTTTATTATTTAGCACATAAAATTGGACTAATGGAACGACGTGCACTTTTCAGCTCTTTTTATTTCAATGAGATGTTAATACACTGTCCACATGTGTTCATTTAACCTAAGAAAAAACTTCTTCAAACAGTTTGGGTATTTTAAGGAAAGGCAAAAATGTCGTACGTGGGAAAGCCCCTTTAACACACAGAAAGGTTCAAAAATGCTACATATAGTAATATGCTATACTTGCTTGAACAAAACGAGGACTTACTCAGCATATTGGGAAAATCCATCTGTAAAGTACAGATGGTGTCTATATGTGTCTATATGTGTATATATATATATATATATATATATATATATATATAGCACATCTGTCAACTTAGCTCGACAACGTTGCTACGCTTTTTAAATTATATATATATATATATATATATATATATATATATATATATATATATATATATATTTATTTAGCAACCATAGAACATCGTAACGGCACCAGGACTTCAGAGTAGATGAAACCGGGTGGATTCACCTCAAGTAAGCGACGTTTCGATTCAACAGAGAACGCACGCACGCACGCACACACACACACACGTGACCTAGCAAGAAAACAATAAAGATTACAAAAAGTTATCAGAGGGTCCATGCCCATTAATACATAGGTGATCAAAAATAAATTTGTGACATTCGTAAACGTTAGTGGTTACCCCGCTTAGAATCTTAAGAATTGAACATAAAAGGGAATTTAAAAGAAAATCTTTTAAGCACTACTTTGTAATACTGTAAAGTAAAATGACTTCACACAGCATTAAACTGAACGTTGTTTAACACACATGCAACAGTGGATCCGGGCAGTGAACAGTCTATCCGCTCTCTTTTTCCACCGTTTTTGTACTCTACCAGTGTCCGTGCAGGAAATGCCATATGGTCACCTAGAAATGTACACCCTTCTATGATGTCACCTGTAACTGGATCACTGATCTCTCTTTACTCTGCATCAATCTCTCTGCCTGCAGAAACAGATGCTTCAAGGCTGGTAAACTGTGACTGGGCACAATATTACAAGCTCACCAGATACCAAATAATATACTACTAGGTAGTACAAACTATAGTGCTGGGCCTGCAAGCTACGCCACTCGCTCTGTAGATAGAGATGGTTATGTCACCAGCAAGTTAAAGCACTGATTTTAAAAGATAGACATTGAAAATGTGCACAAAGGAAGTGTGCCAGTAGGGATTAGGCACTATGCCACAAGGGCACCAAGGAGGACAATTCTGCCACTGCATCAAAGTGAAGTGAAAAACGTTCCACTGGGAAATGAAAACTCTGCAGATTTGTCACAGGAAATAGACGACCACTGCTAGGAACTGGGTATCATGACATCTATCGCTCTCCGTTTTCCTCTGGAATAGTGCAATGCCACGTGGCAAGAGCTTATTTAGAAATCTTTAGGTAATGGATAGACCACCCAGGGACTTCAATGGAATTGGTGAGAGCGAGATCACTGGAAGGATTTATGCTGGGAAACGTGAGGCAAGATAACTTGATATTATCAATGGGTGGAACAAGAAATTATAGTGGAGTGAAAAAGACAGAAATATAGAGGAGGACTGTGCACTGGATAGGGGGGGGGGGGGGGAGAAGAGTGAAGCGGGAGATCATATGTATTTCTACTGAGTGCTATATGTAATGCTTTACAAAATGTAATAAAAAAAATTAGTTCTGATTTAAAACAAAAAATAAATAAATCTTTAGGTAGCCATAAAAAGAATACCGGCATTAATATATTTTGTATAATTTCACAGAGAAAAAAAAAATGACGTTTCCAAATGTATCTGATCACGGTTGGATGCTGTCTTTGTTTTGTTTCAATGCAGCAAGAACGTGCTTAAACTAGAGTAAATGAGTTTATTATCCAATGTTTCAATCTTCCCTAATAAGTGACCAATTAAAAAAAAAAGTTACCAAGCAGCAAGAGGCGATGGGCAAATGGCCAATACAATAGACTTGGCATAGTGACTTTTACGGGTGCTGCCCAAATCTGTTTCCTGGCTTATTGAAGAAGCGGAGCAGCGGTAAGACAGTTATGTAACTACTGTGATGTAGGCCTGCCGTTGCTGGGCAGTTTCTACAGACTCAGAAAAATCCTTTAAAGGACTTGAGGAGGAAATGTTCCACAAACAAGTCTACAAACCGTTCAATCATTGCTCTTTTATATATATAATATACAAGGCACATTGATAAATTTTCTTGCTTACAAAAACACAGCAAATATGAAATTTAGGTCCACACTGGCTATTTTCAGCTGTTTTTCGTAAACGCCGTAAAAAACGGCTAAAAATGCAGGGGCTGAACGCCTCCAAACATATTTCAATGGGAAAAATAGCGTTCCGATCACACGGGGTCTCTTTTACAAGGCCATTTTTAAAAACAGCCACGTAAAAAAATGCCTCGTAAAAATAAGTGCCTGTCACTTCTTGAGCCGATTTTGGAGCCGTTTTTTTATATTGACTCAATAGAAAAACAGCTCCAAAAACGGCCGTAAAAAACGCCGCTAAAAACACAAGTTACTTAAAAGACGGATGAAAATCAAAGGCTGTGTTCCCTTGAAAACAGCTCCGTATTTTCAGCCGGTTTTTGTTAAGCGTGTGAACATAGCCTCAAGCCAAAATACTTTGTCCCCTGCTGCGGTGTATTCAACCCCCCCCATCTGCAGTTTACGATGCCCATTTCCCTCCAGATATTCAAAGCGCCATGTACAAAAATGACACTAAATAAAAAAACACCATCAAAAAACGCTATAAAATACATGTTACATTTTAAAAATGCTGGTGATTTTACATGCTGTTTAAGGCCTCCTTAACATGGCAGTACTTTGGTCACAATTTTGCATCAGTATTTGTAAGCCAAAACCAGAAGTGGGTCCAAAATACGGAAGAGGGACAAATTTTTGTATTATACTTTGTTTCACTCCTGGTTTTGGCTTCCAAATACTAATGCAAAACACTGACCAAAATACTGCCATGTGAAAGAGACCTAAAACACCCGACAAATGTGTGAAGGCTAAGGGCTCATTCAGACGAGCGTGAATCTTGTCCGTGTGCCATGCGTTGAAACAACGCACAGCACGCGGCCCCATTGATTTCAATGGGGCTATTCACACATGCGTGAGTTTTCACGCAGCGAGTGTCTGTTGTGTCAAACTCACTTCATGTCCTATATTGGTGCTTTTTCACGCATCTAGCCGCCCATTGAAGTCAATTGGTGCGTGAAAACCACGGACAGCACACGGATGCACATCTGTGTGCTGTCCGTGTTTTATGCATCAATTACATTTGAAAAAAAAATAAAGGAATTGTTGCGAGTGCGTGAAAAATACATGCCACTCGCAAAGCAAACGGATTCCAAATGCAACGCACACAAACAAATTTATGCGGGTAAATCTGTCCCGCTCATGTGAATGTAGCCTAAGCAGACTTTCAATGGCAGTATTTTGGTCAGTATTTTACATCCATATTTATAAGCCAAAACCGGGAATGGAAAATAAACAGAAAAAGTATAATGGAAAGATTTACACCTCTTCTATGTTTTGGACCCACTCCTGGTTTTGGCGCATCTCTCGTTTCCTTTTTCAGGAAAACGGATATATGTTTTATGAAAACCAATACAGATGCCATTATAGTTTCCAAAAAGATGGTCATCTAATTTATTGGACTTCTAAGCGTCAAATCTGCCACGTTATGTAGTCATACACACCACTTGCTCCTGTCTCATAACATACAATTAGTAGGCAGATTTGCCACTCATTAGGCTGGATTCACACGAGCATGTTCGGTCCGTAAAGGACGGAACGTATTTCGGCCGCAAGTCCGGGACCGAACACACTGCAGCGAGCCGGGCTCCTAGCATCATAGTTATGTACGATGCTAGGAGTCCCTGCCTCGCTGCCGGACAACTGTCCCGTACTGTAATCATGTCTTCAGTACGGGACAGTAGTTCCACGGAGAAGCAGGGACTCCTAGCGTCGTACATAAGGACTTGCAGCCGAAATACGTTCCATCCTTTACGGACTGAACATGCTCGTGTGAATGCAGCCTTAGAATGGAAAAGCTGGATATCAACCCTTCTGGGAACCCGTAATCACAGAAAGAGCTGAATAAAATTTTTAAACAACTTGACCAAAATAATTTTTAAATGTTTAATGCTCAGAAAAGCACAGAAATATGGGATAAGACTAGATGAGGTTTATCTTACTCATCAAGATACCCTTTTGAAATAAAAGTTTAATTGTGTTTAATCCTAAAATTTCTGCGACTGAAAATACATTTGATTCATGTGAATGGAGTGGTTACTACAGGTTTCTGCAAGTTCCATTCAGATGAATGGAACAGATTTTCTGTCGCAGAAATTTCTGCAACAAAATATTCTGTGTGTGAATCCACCCTAAGGCCTTATTCACACAGTGCAAATTTGCTGCAGATTTTTCATGTATTTTTTTTAAGCCAAAACTAGGAACGGAGCCTAAACAGGACATATATATGTACACTACCGTTCAAAAGTTTAGGGTCACTTAGAAATTTCCTTATTTTTGCAAGAAAAGCACAGTTTTTTTCAATGAAGATAACATTAAATTAATCAGAAATACACTCTATAAATTGTTAATGTGCTAAATGACTATTCTAGCTGCAAACGTCTGGTTTTGAATGCAATATCTACATTAAATAGTACCCGCAAAACGCCAGTGTCAACATCTACAGTGAAGAGGCGACTCCAGGATGCTGGCCATCAGGGCAGAGTGGCAAAGAAAAAGCCATATCTGAGACTGGCTAATAAAAGGAAAAGATTAATATGGGCAAAAGCACACAGACATTGGACAGAGGAAGATTAGAAAAAAGTGTTATGGACAGACGAATCGAAGTTTGAGGTGTTTGGATCACACAGAAGAACATTTGTGAGACGCAGAACAACTGAAAAGATGCTGGAAGAGTGCCTGACGCCATCTGTCAAGCATGGTGGAGGTAATGTGATGGTCTGGGGTTGCTTTGGTGCTGGTAAAGTGGGAGATTTGTACAAGGTAAAAGGGATTTTGAATAAGGAAGGCTATCACTCCATTTTGGAACGCCATGCCATACCCTGTGGACAGCGCTTGATTGGAGCCAATTTCATCCTACAACAGGACAATGACCCAAAGCACACCTCCAAATTATGCAAGAACTATTTAGGGAAGAAGCAGGCAGCTGGTATTCTATCTGTAGTGGAGTGGCCAGCGCAGTCACCAGATCTCAACCCCATAGAGCTGTTGTGGGAGCAGCTTGACCGTATGGTACGCAAGAAGTGCCCATCAAGCCAATCCAACTTGTGGTAAGGGCTTCTGGAAGCATGGGGTGAAATTTCTCCCGATTACCTCATCAAATTGTCTGGGTGACCCCAAACTTTTGAACGGTAGTGTGTATATATATATATATATATATATATATATATATATATATATATATATACATACACATACACACACATACATATATATGAATTCCTTATACGTCTGCTCTCCTGGATCAAATTCTGGTTTTGACTTAAAAGATGTATGCAAACGCTGCAGAAAACCTGCAGCAAATCTGAACCATGTGAACAAGGCCTTATAGGTATAAGCAACGTGAAGGCTTTTCATTCTTTGTACGTGGATTCCGTGAGTGGAGAAGGCAGTGTTGGGAAATGAGCGTGACAAAGTATTGAGCTTTATAAACACATGTAGCACTTCCGCTAATTGTGCGTTAAGGACTGGTGAAGTAGAACTCACTATTGTGTGTAAAAACACACGCTTCTCTTTTCAAAAACGGTAAACCAACAGTGGAAACTGACTCATTTCACGGATGCTTTTCTTTTCTCATCTTGACTAATCTTATGAGCACATCCTTTCCCTTTATATGAATAGATTGTGACAAAGCTTTAAACTAAAAGGTCCCCATGAAATTCTGATGCAATCAGTTTACATTTTATCTTAAGTGATGTGCCGCACGTTATTGGAAATAATTCAATCATCATCCCTCTGATTCCAATGTGTAGCTCTCCCAAAAATTGATAGAACTGATAGCGTTGCCCATTTACACGAGCCAATGACCGGGCGAACGAGCGTTCGTATGAACAGGGCAGCAATCAGCTGGTGAACAAGCAAACGTTCATCGGCTGATTTAATCTTTTATGCGGTCCTGAAAATCATTATCATTGTCGGCTGCACATCTTCCCTAGTAAACAGGGGATGTGCGGACTACATTATGTCAACTGTACGGGTAAGTGCACACACAAACTCCAAAACGTCTGAAAATACGATTTTTCGACGTTTAAGCCACTCGCGTTTTTCCCTGCGTTTTTGGAGCAGTTTTTCTTTTTCAGTGAATGAAAAACGGCTCCAAAAACGACTCAAAAGTGACATGCGCTTCTTTTTCTAGGACGTCTTTTTACGCGCCATTTTTGGAAAATGAGGCGTAAAAAAAATGTCCCGTCGGAACAGAACGCCGTATTTTCTATTGAAACCAACAGGCAGATGTTTGTAGGTGTTCTGCTTCCGTTTTTTTCAGGCGTTTTTTGAGGCGTAAATGGTGAGATTTTTCATCATGGATGAAAATAGTGCAAGAAAAAGGGAGAAAGAAGAAGGGGGGGAAAAAAAACCCACAAGAACTAGAATATAAAAAAAGGGATGGGAGGAGTAGTATGGAACAGGAAGGGGTTCATTTGGCAGCTCTGCACCTCTACTGCAATCACTGATCATAGGCCCGTTGAGATTCTACATATACGGACTGGACATAAGCAAAGTTGCGGTCTTCCAGTAGAGAAGGAAATATATCAAAGATTAATGAAATTGATCATATTCATGTATCAGCCAATGTTTCGTTTTACGCTCAACAAGTTGAAGAGAAAACTGAAATGATTTTATTATTAAACTGAAGCAGGTAGCCATATAAAGTTTATCTTTCCTCAAAACACAATTATTGCAAGCTTTTCAACAGATAGAGACGTGGTTATTTCCCGTTGGAATAAGGCCTCATGCACATGGCATAGCAGTGTGCAGTAGGCCGTACGCTGGCACGCCGAGTCCCTCCGAGCTATGGATCTGTAGGCACTCAGCTGTATACAATAGCACGCACTGTGCAACGAGACATTAGCAATACTTCTAGAGGAGAATACCTCCATAATACTGCATCGGATGGTACATGCCACAATTTTTATTTTCTGTGAAATTCAACAGAACAAAGCTCTGTATGCCTTCACGTGAAACCAGAGGTACAGGTGGGCCCCACAGAAGTTTATTGGTGCCCTATTAGGGCTCTGTACAGCTCCGTTTGCACAGAGTTGCAGTACCACACGATGTCTAAGGGTATATTCACGCATGGCAGATTTGTTGCAGAAATTTGTACGATTGTCCCATTTATCTGAATGGGGATTTTAGAAATCCATGCAAATGCTGCAGAAACAACTCCAATAAGATGTATGAAGTCGATTTTTCGGACGTAGACATTTCTATAAAAAAAATAAAATCTGCTACGTGTGAATTCACCCTTGAGAGTTTATTTATGTTTTTTACAGAGCAGATAATTAGATGAATAGAAAGGAGTAGTTATATACATAATTTTTTTTCACTTTTTGACCTTTGCAAACAACGCGAGTTTAATTTTGTACGTTCTTGTCGAACATGGCAACCTGCCTGAGGCTGCAATTTAAAACATTTTATTAAAGAGGCTCTGTCACCAGATTTTGCAACCCCTATCTGCTATTGCAGCAGATAGGCGCTGCAATGTAGATTACAGTAACATTTTTATTTTTAAAAAACGAGCATTTTTGGCCAAGTTATGACCATTTTTGTAGTTATGCAAATGAGGCTTGCAAAAGTCCAAGTGGGTGTGTTTAAAAGTAAAAGTCCAAGTGGGTGTGTATTATGTGCGTACATCGGGGCGTTTTTAATACTTTCACTAGCTGGGCGCTCTGAAGAGAAGTAACATCCTCTTCTCTTCAGAACGCCCAGCTTCTGACAGTGCAGATCTGTGACGTCACTCACAGGTCCTGCATCGTGACGGCCACATCGGCACCAGAGGCTACAGTTGATTCTGCAGCAGCATCAGCGTTTGCAGGTAAGATCGACTTACCTGCAAACGCTGATGCTGCTGCAGAATCAACTGTAGCCTCTGGTGCCGATGTGGCCGTCACGATGCAGGACCTGTGAGTGACGTCACAGATCTGCACTGTCAGAAGCTGGGCGTTCTGAAGAGAAGAGGATGTTACTTCTCTTCAGAGCGCCCAGCTAGTAAAAGTATTAAAAACGCCCCGATGTACGCACCTAATACACGCCCACTTGGACTTTTACTTTTAAACACACCCACTTGGACTTTTGCAAGCCTCATTTGCATAACTACAAAAATGGTCATAACTTGGCCAAAAATGCTCGTTTTAAAAAAATAAAAACGTTACTGTAATCTACATTGCAGCGCCTATCTGCTGCAATAGCAGATAGGGGTTGCAAAATCTGGTGACAGAGCCTCTTTAAGCGAGTTACAGTAGATGATGCATCGGAGGCTTCAATAGAAATAGACTGGGGTTAAAGAAACAATGGTACTTCTGTCAGGGATCATTACTATGTATATTGTCTGAAAAATATTATCCTCACACATATGTATATACATTTCAGTTCTTTATATACTGATATATATAACAAGTTCTTTGTTCATGTCGGACACACCTATGGAAGACACCGCCCCCTGGAATGCAAAGAGGAGTGTGCAGAAGAATGTATAGGAAAAGTTACAGCTGGGGAGCGAATAGAATTTAAGCAAGTCACACATCTATAGGGAGGGGCATGTGTCTTCTCTGTGTGTGTTTCTTTGTTCTGAATAAAGTTCAGTCCCTCCTGGCTGACATTGAAGCTGTACCTCAGACATTTGTGTGGTGTACTTCTCTCCAGGCATGCCTTCAGCTTTCAATTTACAGAGGTGGTTATTCGGTGTGAAATGCGGACCTGACATTTGGTGCCGAAGCCGGGACCTCACTCGAGGAAAAATCAAAATCCGGACAGTCGACAATCACAGGGTGAAACAGAGGACTCAAAGTTGCCCACTGAAGGAATTTGATCACCTCCGCAATAACACGGTAAGCGAATTGATTTTATAAATCTTCGTCTTATCTGTGTTAGTGGGCAGTCTTGTAGCGATCTGTAGAACCCTTTTGTTGATTTCCTGGATTATCTCAGGCGACAGAGGTGATATTTTCCGCTGTGAGGTTGGAAACCTGTGAGACCCTAGTCGCGCCCGACTAACCATCCTCTGGGTAATTAGGGACTGGATAAAGTTATATAACACGACCAGAGAGCTGCAGACTGTGGAATTTTTAATATTTCCAGCGAGGCCAGAGAGTCTAAATAAATAAAGTTATATAACACGACCAGAGAGCTGCAGACTGTGGAATTTTTAATATTTCCAGCGAGGCCAGAGAGTCTAATTGAATATTTTTGAGAGTCTAATTAAAGATTTTTTATAATTCTAGCGAGATGTAATGATAAATACATTGCAGACTAGAGTTTATACTATTTCGGCGAGACTTAGCGTTGGAGACTGTGAAATTATATTATTTCCTGCCAGACCAAGAGTTGCAGATCGAAAATTGTTATATAAATTACGTGTATAATATAGACTGTTAGAATGGATGGTTTACGGTCCATATTCAAATCTCCAGGATCGTGCGTAAAATGAAGAAATTGATGGAAGTGTGTGGGATCCATAGAGGAGGGCGGCTCCAAGCCGCAGATTGGGCAAAAGGTATTCTGGAGAACAAAGGGAAGTTGGAAGGTAGTAAGTTGATGGAAAGTGCTTTAGAGGGATTTGCAGAAGAGGAAGTTAGGAATAAGAAAGGTATTGTATGTTATATGTATTAGAAAACAGGACCAGCCAACGCCCGGTAATGGCGTCCGTACCTCATGTTGAGTGTGTCCTCATTGTGGGTGGGAAACCACCCCCCCTTCACAGCTGCGCACTGTGTTTCCAATGGGAGAGGCTGCCCCCCCCCTGCCCCTGATGTGGCCACGCCCGGCCCAACCAAATCAGTATGAAATAATCACCTTGTTAATTTTGTCATTTGTAGTGTTTTTTTTCTATTTACAGAAGTTCCAGTCTAGTTCACAGATGAAGCAACACGTCATCATAATATAGAGATGGTGGCCGACAGATTGTATGGTTAAACATTAACGTAGATAATTCCTATACAATGGTGTGATGAATGATTGCAGATACGTATGTTGTTTTGCAGGCATTGAAAGTGTTAAGATTGTGAGAAGCTGTGAGTTTGTGACCCCCCCCCCCCCTCCCTCCCCTCTAAAGTGTGCTGTGTTTGGGAGGAGGAGGAGGAGGAGGAGGGGGGGCTGACTGGGTGCAGTCTGCAGGGCTGATGAGACAAAGGGATTTCAATATGCACTGCTGAGATATATATATATATATGTAATGTGTACAAACCGAAATAAATTTCTTCTCTTTTGCGCATGCGCTGTTGTTGATAAAAGTTACGATATTTATGTGTTCTGATGTGATCAGATTTCATGTGTTTTGATGTTAATTCAGATGTATTAAACTTTAGATACTGTGAGACACGGGGTTTTGAAAATGTATGTGCCCCCCACCGTTCCCTATTTTTCTATACAGTTTATTGGTTTGCAGTAATTAATGTTATCAGAGATAATATTTTCTGTTTTATTGAATAACTAACTACAATTGTTTTATTTTTGATTTCACACATGAGTTATGTCATTGTAAAGATCAAATGTATTTTCGTCAGGAAAAAGTCATTTTTTGTTTCAGGCTGTTGTACATTACAGAGGGTTAAATTAGTGTTATGTTGAGATGTCGTTTTGAACTCTGCTACATCACTCTCGCAGAGTCCACAAAGGGGGGAAGGGTGAAGGAACTGATCAGGTACAATTTTGGTTTGTTCAGGTACAATTTTGGTTTGTTTTGAGTTAATTAATTTGGTTTCAGAAGATCTAAAAATGTGTAAGAGACCCCAATGAGTAATCCAGATTAAATGTGTATGAGAGTAACCTACATTTTGAGGTTTGTGTAGATGGTTGTGTAAGAGACCATCCCCCTCCAGCAAATTTACACAGGAGGCAGAGGTGACGTCACTCACACGAGTCTTTATGGATTAAGATGAGGGGGAAGGCAAAACAAAAATTGTCTGGACATTGTTAATTTGATGTAAAGTTTTTAGGAATGTTTTCTTTTTATTTGTTTTTGTATTAATCAAGTATTTGCAGAACCTGATAAAAGTGAGATTCTCAAAGTGCTCGTGATTATCAGATGAGTGTTGAGAAGTGTATAACATTTGGTTTTATTTTAGAGAATGAAGACGCCACCCCTTTGAGATGTTCTATCTATATGTGACATGGGTTTTTAATGTAAATTTGTAATAAAGAGATATTTTATTATACAGTATGTACAAGCCGGGATACGAAGCACCAGGTAAATCATCCAGAAACCACTCTCACCTTCTTGTTCATCTCAAGGAGCGGAGCTGGAGGTGCTCGCTGAGGCTTGTAACCTGGCAGAAGGTAAGACGGCCGACATTTACACTGACTCTAGGTACGCTTTTGGCATCGCCCACAATTATGGGCCCATTGGTAGTAGGAACTTTATTGGATCATCGGGTAAGCCAATTGAGAGAGCGAGAGAAGACAGACCTGACAACAAGGGTATATGCAGCCAGGTGTCAGTAAATTGGCTTGTCCCTGGATACAATAATGCCACCACTAGGTTTGTAGCAGCCGGCATGATGTGCGCACGGCATGACATAGGTAAAACAGCAAAGGTACCTGTGAAAAGTGCAGCCCGGCCAGATTAACAGTCCCAGCGACTGCAGAACATACAACTACCCGAGGTAGAAGTGTTTGACGCGGTGCTCGTATGTGTAGACCTATTCTCAGGGGGGGCCTGAAGCCCGGCCTGTATTTTCCCCACTACAGACGTTGTGTGTAAGTGACAGGGGAACAATGTTATCCCAAGTATTGAACTGGTGTTTGTACAATGATAAGATGTCAGCAGTTCTCTAGACATTGTCCCAAGGTTAGTTTGATTAATAACTGTATTTAAGAAGTGTTGTGGGAATATTAAATACTGAGGTTAAGTTTTATGTAAAGTTCTGGACCAGCCTTAGCATTGGACTATTAGAGTCATGCGTCAGATAAAAGGTACAGAAGTGGAATATTCCCATTAGAAAACAGTTTTATTTTGTTTATTTTTTATTTTTGTTGTGAAAGGGAAATTTTAGAGCAGAGAATTCTGTGCAGTGTATATGTGTATGTATAGATATGTATATAAAGAAGAAGAATCAATTTGTAAGTTTTAGTTACTGACCAGTGTGAACGTTTGATGTAAAGATGCTATTTGTTAATGTTTTTCTTCAATTGAATTATCTGATTAAGATCAATTACTGATTAGGCTATGAAAAGCTTGTTCTCCACAGGAAGAGTCCAACTGGGAGCGGAAGGCGGGAGAACCAGATTCTAACAGAATGTGGACGGATAAAGGAAGGTGAACTGTAGCACCCAATTCACTCTTGATGGCTTTTGCATTGATGGTGTATGACCTCACATAGGCCCCAAGACTGCAAGGATCGATTTGGTAAGATCTAATTGGTATGTCCCAGGTTTTACAGCTGTCGCTGCTAAATTCTGTTAGAGCTGTTTGATTTGCCTACAGAACAGTCCTGGCAGACCGGTGCCAACCTTATCATACCCGCCTCCCACGAAGAGAACCGACCTTGAGAGGCCTTCCCAGGTAGAACGAACCAGGTTAGAGTAAGAAAAATAGGTTTAAGACGCTTGTCAGATAAACATGTGGAATCTGTGTATCTTTCTGTGAGGTGGAGATGTTCCAGGCAATCAGCTGAGATCAAGGTACAAATCCTGCTGAAAGGGTATCACCAAGTCCAAATGAAATGTACCCAATAAGTTACACATCTTCTAGGTGCCCTGTCCATTGTAACAGAGAAGTTTTTCCTTATATAAAGGTTTTTGATGTCATTTAAGGGCCTGACATTATTGTATGTACTTAGAACAACGTTTATAGTGTACGCGGATGATGTTATCACCAGGTTAGTATTTATTTTAACAATTGACAAGAGTTGGGGGTCCCCAGCACGTGCCAGTAAATATGAACTAAAAGACTTTTAACACGATGAACTCCATCACTGAGATGCGGCAGGCACAGCCTGAGCCAGTACAACGTGTTTATCATGAACTGACGGCAGTGTCACAATTCTAAGCGGCCGCCCAGACAAGTAACTTGCCAGAGGAAGAGTACAGATGCGGAGGGTTTGATAGTCACAATACAACTCCACTAATCCGCCTACGTGGGATCTCACCCCAGGCTCACAACATGCAGTGCTATGTACAGCCTGATGACGTAAACTAAAGGAGACGGTGTCGGACAGATGAGAAGGACCAAACCAAGTCCTGAGGACATCAGCAAAGTAAAGACCAAAGACCTGAGTGAATCCGTCAGCAGGATCAAGTGTTTTGATAAGTAAGTGACCAGGAGGGGGTAATAATAACTCCCCCACTGGACACCAACGTAGTCTGACTCCACAATTGTGTGGGTTACCCTGAGGGTGACAGTCAGTGAAGAGCAGAAGACAGGAGAAGAAGAAGACGATGGTGTACAGGACTGGCAATGAACTGATGGGACCCGAGACCTGAGGGTGATAGCATGAGATTGGTGATAGCATTATGTTATTAGCTGAGGCCCTATTGTTTATAATGTCTGAGGTTTATAATTATAATGTGTGTAAATATGCCACAGTGCTGCAAATTACAATCTGAGGAGTTTTATGTGAAGGTCACTGTGCTGCCCATGACCTGTCATATCTGCAGGGGTAAAGTCCCATTAGGACAGTAAGTGACAGTGCGACAATTATTACTGTTGATAAAAATGTAGACCGGATTAATATATATATATTACAACCAGCAACGGTTTGTAGATTATATCAAGACAACCATCCTGTATCCAGAGGAGAATAGGGAAAGTTAGGACCACTCCGACACCTTGGAAGTCCAGGTACAAAGGGGGGTTACTCATCAGGAGTAGCTCGTCTCAAGCTGGTGAAGAAATCCAAAACCCCTACCCGCCTGGTTCGAGTGGTCAGTGGTAGGTTGCTAGGCAAGACTCAGGGATAGAGTAATAATATTTTTAGGGGGGACTGTCAGGGATCATTACTATGTATATTGTCTGAAAAATATTATCCTCACACATATGTATATACATTTCAGTTCTTTATATACTGATATATATAACAAGTTCTTTGTTCATGTCGGACACACCTATGGAAGACACCGCCCCCTGGAATGCAAAGAGGAGTGTGCAGAAGAATGTATAGGAAAAGTTACAGCTGGGGAGCGAATAGAATTTAAGCAAGTCACACATCTATAGGGAGGGGCATGTGTCTTCTCTGTGTGTGTTTCTTTGTTCTGAATAAAGTTCAGTCCCTCCTGGCTGACATTGAAGCTGTACCTCAGACATTTGTGTGGTGTACTTCTCTCCAGGCATGCCTTCAGCTTTCAATTTACAGAGGTGGTTATTCGGTGTGAAATGCGGACCTGACACTTCCAGGTCTAAGTGCATTGCGGCTTAGGTGTGATGCGGAATACAAGCACTTTATTTCTGTGTATATTGTCTTCCTTAATGATATTTTATACTATGGCAAGAAAATGAGCGGAGACGTCACACGGCACAGCTAAATGACATTTGATTGAGTAGTCTGTGTGGGCGAAAAACTTGTTTTTCATTTTTTTTTCACCCTCTCCCTGCTCAGCATCAAATTGTCTTAAAAATATCAGGCACTGTCACGTCAGTAAATAACTTAATGTAGCCTTTTAATGCACAGCATGTGTTCTATACTGCAGACCAGGAATTTATATTCAGACACATATACAATAGAAGACCTGAATTTGCTCGTCACTTGTCGAATTCTAAAATGTTTCATTATGTTCTCATGACCGGTTATTTGTAATAGACCGCTATTCCACTGCTACGTTTCTGCTCTGTGTCTGGATATGTTGCAACAGTCAAGTTTTTGGAGCTTCAAATATATTCCAAAAACAGACCACAATACATTGTTCTATACTATCCTAACTTCTGGATACAATCAGGGAAGAATCGATCGTCTTTATTTATACTTGCTCAGGCAGAAGCCGCGTACTCGCCTTTCTCTAGGTAAGAATGGTCTTGTCATTAACCCATTAACATTGAGTTTAGACTGAGCACTGCAAGCAGACGGAAGCTATGCTGGACATACACAGTGGGAGGCTAAACTCTGGTCAGCAAGAACGAGGCCACATATGGCGAGATAACCGGTTACGAGAACAGTCCTTTGCTTTTCTCATCTCAGCATAAATTGATACATTTTTAATTTGAGAAGTAAATCACCTAAAGCAATTATAAGCCATGTTTAATTCTAAAGCCAAAAGCGACAAAATGGATATTTTCTAGGTGACCCATTATATACTATATGTTTTTACAATTGCTCTTGGTTACTGGTATTCGCTCTTCCGGACTGTTTTTAAGGGATTGTACCAAAATCAAAAATAATTGTCTTATCGCTGGGACCACAGCGATCGTTAGATTGGGGGTCCCAAATCCCCTGGTTCGCCTCACTGCTCAACCGCAGCAAGGAGGACATTGAATGGAGCTAGAGTCGAGCATGCGCAATGCCACTCTGTTCAAAGTCTATAGGAATAACAAAGAGGGAAGTACAGCGCTCGGTTGTTTCTGTCATTCTTATAGACCTTGAATAGAGCAGCACGTGCATGCTCGACCACCACTTCATTCTATGTCCTCCTCACTGCGGGGAGTGCAGTAAGGCGGGCGAAGGGGGTTCGAGACACCCATTCTCGTGATCGGTAGGGGACCTAGCAGTGGGGCCCCCAGCGATCAGACAATAATTTTGTATTCTGAAATACCCCTTTAATGTATAGCTGGAAATGTGAACGCAGCATGTGCTCTATTAGAAAAAAAAGCCTTTAAAAAAATTAATTTTTGACCACGATTTGGTGCGTTTCAAACCTGCTACGTGTGAATATATCTATAACTCCCCCATGTAGTGGACAAATACAACGTAATAGTAATATGGTTCCCTAAAAGTACTCTAAAGTGTAAAATGTTTTGTTATGATGCAATACATAGGTTATGATTAACATGGAACATAAAGATCTTTCAATAAGATTTCTATCACACAAACAATTCCTGTATTGGATTAAGGCTACTTCTACATGAGTGTAATATGGGCTCATTTCTGCAGTGGTTGACCAGGATGCTACGTGATGAAAGTGATAAAAATATTGCAGGTACATGGCTCACGGGTAAGCACTTTGACTTTGCAGTCCTGGGCTCAAATCTGCTTCGCCATGCTCCAAAAATGTATGCTTTTGTACCGTGATTTAATGCATTTTTCTTCGCAGTCGCAGTTTTTACGACAACCGCTTTGAATAATGCACCAAATTGTAATAAAAACGCAGGCGCTCCTCCAGAAGCTATTGTTTTATGCAGCTTTTAACCAATGCATGTGAACATACCCTTTAGCTGGAAACGCGCAGGCAGTTTGAGGTATTTTTATGCCAAAGCCTAGCGTGGATACATTTCTTTCCTTCCTTCTGTATCCACTCCGGAAAACTGCTTTAAAGACTGCACCAAAAACTGCATGTGTGATTTCAGTCTAATATGTAGGGTAATGGCTTCATATGAAATTGAAGAATATGTTGAAACTATATAAGCAACAGAAAAATAAAAATAAAACAAACCTTTTATGAATTACGCTTGATCGCTTTAAAAGTATCATTCATCAGAAGTCACTGACTTGTCACTTGTGCGGGTACATGTGTATATTCATATCAGCCTTACTGAATATAGTCCTATGGTATATAAAGTCTAGTCTAGCATCGGAGTCTGACAGTCTGACAGTATACACTACCGTTCAAAAGTTTAGGGTCACTTAGAAATTTCCTTATTTTTGAAAGAAAAGCACAGTTTTTTTCAATGAAGATAACATTAAATTAATCAGAAATACACTCTATACATTGTTAATGTGCTAAATGACTATTCTAGCTGCAAACGTCTGGTTTTTAATGCCCTGGTTTTAGAGGGCCATTTCCAGCAACCATCACTCCAGTCTTTTAATGGTACATTGTGTTTGCTAACTGTGTTAGAAGGCTAATGGATGATTAGAAAACCCTTGTGCAATTATGTTAACAGTTTTGCTGTTTAGAGGAGCTATAAAACTGACCTTCCTTTGAGCTAGTTAAGAATCTGGAGCATTACATTTGTGGGTTCGATTAAACTCTCAAAATGGCTAGAAAAAGATAGCTTTCATGTGAAACTCGACAGTCTATTCTTGTTCTTAGAAATGAAGGCTATTTCATGCGAGAAATTGCCAAGAAACTGAAGATTTCCTACAACAGTGTGTACTACTCCCTTCAGAGGACAGCACAAACAGGCTCTAACCAGAGTAGAAAGAGAAGTGGGAGGCCCCGCTGCACAACTGAGCAACAAGACAAGTACATTAGAGTCTCTAGTTTGAGAAATAGACGCCTCACAGGTCCTCAACTGGCAGCTTCATTAAATAGTACCCGCAAAACGCCAGTGTCAACGTCTACAGTGAAGAGGCGACTCCGGGATGCTGGCCTTCAGGGCAGAGTGGCAAAGAAAAAGCCATATTTGAGACTGGCTAATAAAAGGAAAAGATTAATATGGGCAAAAGCACACAGACATTGGACAGAGGAAGATTGGAAAAGTGTGTTATGGACAGACGAATCGAAGTTTGAGGTGTTTGGATCACACAGAAGAACATTTGTGAGACGCAGAACTGGAAAGATGCTGGAAGAGTGCCTGACGCCATCTGTCCAGCATGGTGGAGGTAATGTGATGGTCTGGGGTTGCTTTGATGCTGGTAAAGTGGGAGATTTGTACAAGGTAAAAGGGATTTTGAATAAGGAAGGCTATCACTCCATTTTGCAACACCATGGCATACCCTGTGGACAGCGCTTGATTGGAGTCAATTTCATCCTACAACAGGACAATGACCCAAAGCACACCTCCAAATTCTGCAAGAACTATTTAGGGAAGAAGCAGGCAGCTGGTATTCTATCTGTAATGGAGTGGCCAGCGCAGTCATCAGATCTCAACTCCATAGAGCTGTTGTGGGAGCAGCTTGACCGTATGGTACGCTAGAAGTGCCCATCAAGCCAATCCAACTTGTGGGAGGGGCTTCTGGAAGCATGGGGCGAAATTTCTCCCGATTACCTCAGCAAATTAACAGCTAGAATGCCAAAGGTCTGCAATGCTGTAATTGCTGCAAATGGAGCATTCTTTGACGAAAGCAAAGTTTGAAGGAGAAAATTATTATTTCAAATAAAAATCATTATTTCTAACCTTGTCAATGTCTTGACTATATTTTCTAGTCATTTTGCAACTTCATTAAAAAAGCTCTTCGTAATTCTCTTTAAGGATTTTGTACTTTCTTAATGTCTCTGTACACAAGGTACTAGATCACATAGTAAAAGTAAATTAAATTCACAATAGCAGTAATACTTCAAATAGCTGTCAGTAAACAGTCTACTGTCTTTTTCCTTAGGGACCTCAGATTCCGATAAGAAACAGCTTTTCTTACTTTTCCATTTTAAAACTATCTGTGATGATACGCGTTATCAGGAGATTTATAAAACGCCTTCTCTTAATAGAAAAATACACTCATTTGTGCTGATAAAAACGGTTTATATGATCTATTGTGAGGATAAATCTGATTTATGCTTCTGTAAATATATCATTTACATATGCGATAAACAATGCATCTCAGAAAGACATTTCAGAACACAGCAATGATTCGGCTTTCTTGCACATTCAGTGGATGTTGATACTAAATTGTATTACAAAGAAGGGTTCCCACGTAGCGCAAACTCTGCGGAATGTCCGCAAGGGAATTCTGTGTGGAAATTCCTCAGCATTTACAATAGCAGCAAAGTGAATGTGATTTAGAAAATCTCATGCCCACACTGCGGGAAAAAAACCGCGGGAAAGTGATCTGCGGTGCGACTTAATTCCGCATCATGTCAAATTGTGCTGAGGGTTCTGTGGGGAGACAACAGATTTGTTTTGTCGCTTTTTTTCACAGCTTAAAATCCACATGATGCACATACACTTTGCTATAATCAATGTTTAACACTAAATCCGTATGTAAAACCGAAGCGTTTCCGCACAGCAAAAATGTACAAACTGCTGCGGATTTCTTTGACTCAATTATCTGCGTTTTTGGCTGGGTTCCAACGGGTACAATTGTGTATGTCTAGCTAAATGTCTAGGGAATATGGCTACCCTACCCAGCTATCCAATTTGGATGGTAGTCAGATAATGAGTTTGTGAGCTGTACAGCGCAAGCTCTCAGCGCCCACAAGGTTCATCCATTATGGGCATCATAAAGATGCCATAGATTAAAATGAATACGTTTTACAGCAAGTGCAAAATCTTGTTCCAGAACTAGACGAAACTACACTGGATTCTAACAGGCTAGATCAGAATTACATAAAAATAAAGTTATAATGGCAAATATCTGTGCAATCTGCAGACAAAATATACTGATGTGCCAATCATAACTAATCATATAAAACAAAATAGCAGGACTTACCGTAATATAAAAGACTCAACACATCGCTATATTACAAATACATTTAACAACTTTGTGTGCCAATTGTGGCAAGCAAACTTCAATGTAAATTGGAAAGAATTTGACTTTGTGAACAGGGAAACTTTCCTCTAGAGTTTTCTCTATCTTTGCAGATTTTGGCAATACATTTCCTGACTACGTTGTTAATTATTCAGACATCATAACTAATTGAATGTCAAAATGATTAAGAGTTACTTTCCAATGGAATGGAAAGAACAGACAAATACAAGGCAGTGAAAACTGCAACCCTCTGTGTCATAGAAAAATGAAATGTGGCTTAATTGCCTATTAAAAATGGACTATGTCTGCAACAGTGAAGATGGGGTTGTTCTTAAAAGAAGCATTTAGGGGTATGTAGATCACCCCGATCAACAGGATAGAAAAATGATATGTTAAAAATACAGCAAAAAGAATTGAGGCAGCACCCCAGTTAGTGAATAAAGAAAAAGGTGTGTTTATTCACCGCAACAGCAGCATTTCGATCCGACTCAATGGGATCGTTCTCTGAGCCGGAGAAAGATCCCATTGAGTCGGATCGAAACGTCACTGTTGGGGTGAACACACACAACCTATTCTTTATTCACTAACTGGGGTGCTGCCTCAATTCTTTTTGCCGTATATCCATGGGCTCATAGCTGGAGTTTGGGAGGATTGCACTCAATCGCGGAGCTGTGCTGCTTTCCTTTTTGAACACGTTAAAAATATACATCCAAACCGATCGTGGGTTAGAGTCGTCACATATACATTGAGAACTATAGCACACAGTTTGTGCCCTTTTTTATATACAGTGTGCTGAACATGGCCACTCCTTTAAAAATGGAGGCTCCATTTCTTTATTCCCTTCATAGATGTCGCTACAACTTGTCTGTATAAAAGGAGTACTGGCATAGGAAGCAATGAGCAGATCATGTCCTCGCAGACAAGCTGTCTGGGTGAATGTTCAGGGAGTGTAAATAAACGAACAAATCTTCCCTGCATGCGACAGTCACGGAGGTCAGCTCTCGGGGATTGGCATTTAGCACATAGTATATCAGAAGTACACGTGCTCTCTTATTTAGTTAAGCACATTTGTGCAACAATTTTATTGTCTAACATGCCTTAGAGATGGAGGTATAATAATATTGACATTACTGCAGCACGTTTAATTTTATATACGTATACACACATGAAATATTAACTATAATGTATTCATAATGTAATTGGCAATGATGTGGACGCGGGTTCTATAACCCAAGGGATTGTCCAAAAGTAACGGAATTACTGCATATTTTCTGTCCGGAATTGGATGGAAAATATGCAGCAGAATACAGTAGCAGCAAAGGGGATGAGATCCAACAAATCTCATCCACGCGATGCGTAAAATGTCCAACCAGATATTGACCTGCGGTGCATATTTTTCATACCGCAGCAGGTCAATTCCTGCTTTGGAAAGTGGACTGAATTGCTGCGTTTTAGAGAGGAGATATCATCATCTCCTAACATTGGGAAATCCGCAGCAAAATCCGCACCATTTTATGCAGTAAAAAACGCAGGAAATGATGCAGGTTATCCACAGCGGAATTGCTGCTACTTTCTGCGGAATTTCTACAGCAATTCCGTTACATGTGGACAAGCCCTATACATGGCGGATTTCAACAGCAAAAGTTCAATGCAGTGCAAATAAATGGGGCTTTACAGAACCCCATTCATTGAATGTAGAAAAATCTACGGATTTCATCCATTATCTTAAAATATTGAAATCTGCATATTAATATATGGGGACTTCTAGATTTTTCAAGTCACACTATGGAAAGAATCTGCAGTGTGTGAACATACCCTAACAGTTAAGCTCTTAACTCATGTGCCTCATTCCTACATATTGAAATGCATCTCTGGACCCCTGGCTGTCAGATTTTCATAAGCACTGACTGCTTGCTGGGGGTCACATTCTGGTACTCCAGATGGTAAAATGCAATTCTCTTCTGGTGCCCCAATCAAATTTGACAGGTCAGAGATGATGATGAACATCTGGAAATAATTTACATGTTACACTTTTACAGTCAGGAAGACGCATGTAAAAAAATTTAAGAAATCTGAACTGATTTTGACCCCAGAAACCTCACTAAGGTCTGCACTAGAAAACGTCTTTTAAATGAGGAGGTTGCTTCATGGTGATCACATGCATACAGTGGGCCTGGAGCAAAGTCTATTGTATGCTATATACAGAAACCTAATCCAGAAAGATACACTATTTCATGATTTGCCAATGTCATATGAAGCTCTTCAGTCTTACAAGTTTTTCATATTTATTACATAAATGAAGGTAGATCAGAAAATAAAACCTTGCACTGCTCTCTATACATCATGCCAACACCAGCAAAATGGAGAGAGTGCCTTGAGGCATTGGGTGGCATAACTACTATCCATTTGAAAGAAGACCTAGGTTTGATTTATTTCTCCAAATAAATACAAAAATTCAACTGAGATCTTTACAGCAGTTTCTTACCTTTCAAGAAAAAAAACTAAAACAAAAAACAGCTTTTAAATAAAATGCAAACCCACACACATCAATTCGCACATTTTTTTTCTCCATCATTCCTTTCACAATAAATGGAATAAGCAATTGAATGGAAACGGCTGACCTTATTTTGTCTGTGCATGTGTGTTTTTTTTTTTTTATAAAGTGAATTATTGATTAAAACATTACAGACTTGGCTGAGCACTGCGGCAATGATTACTGCTAAGAAATGGACCTTCAACTTATTGAGAGTTTAATTGTGTCCTTATGAAATATTTTTCAGCAGTCCTTTTACTTCTGTTTTGCTTTACAATCATGAAATACATACAGAAAGATGTCATGTAACTGGCGGTGACAGGCAGAATTATTATTAGAGATGATATACTGAGCATGTGTCGAGTGTAAATATATGATCAACATATGGAGGCAAGTGGCTTTATACATATTTTGTATATTTTGACTTCTATGGGAGAGTATTCTAGGCATGCTTTATGACCTGTGGAGAGTCATTGTGCAGTAAAGGATAGGATAGCTGTGTCTATCACCTACTGTCAATAGTGAATCTGGCGTTCTCTACAGTATATAGAGGTGTAAGGTTTCGTTCACATCTGCGTCAGGGCTCCGTTCATGGGTTCCGTCAGCTTTCCGTCAGGGGCACCCATGAACGGAACCCTGACTGAAACAAACGGAAACCATAGGTTTACGATTGCATCACCATCAACTTCAATGGTGACAGATCCGATGCAAATGGTTTTCGTTTGTCACCGTTGTTTTGACTGAATCAATACCGTAGTCAACTGCGCTAGTCAGTGTCAAAATGACGGAATCCTTAACGACCTGTCACGTACTGGTACGTGACAGCCGTTACAGGGAAGTATGGAGCGGGCTAACGGGCGGAGCTCACTCCATACTCATCGGGTGACAGCTGTGTTATACAGCCAATACCTCACTGCAACGGGCGGAATCAAAGATCACTCTGATTCCGCCAGTTTAACACCTTAAATGCCGCGGTCAATCGCAACATTTCAATTGTTAGAATCAGAGGGGCGCCCCATCAAACCCGCCATCGGGCCCCTCCCCCACGCGACATGATCGACCAGTGAAAATGGTGGTCATGGCAGCCTGGGGGCTTAATGATGGCCTCCAGGACCGCCATTTTTGTACTCTGGCAGGGCTTCAAAGGAGACTGTCAGAATCACGATATACTGCAATGCATTAGTATTGCAGTATATCAAGCAAGCGATCCAACGATCGCTGCTTCAAGTCCCCTAGGGGGACTAATACAAAAACAGTAAAAAACAGTTTTTTGTTTTTTTTTATGGAACATAAGTTCAAAAAACCCCCCTATTTCATATTTTTCCCCTAAAGCAATGTTAATAAAATAAAAGTTAACATAACTGTTATCGACACGTCCATAAAAGTCCAAACTATCACAATATAGCGTTATTTAACAGGCTCGGTGATCGCTGTAAGAAAAATATATATATATATAAAACAGGCAAATTGCTGTTTTTTGGTCACCTTAGCTCTTTAGTCACATGTACCCCAAAAAAGTATCGGTGAAAACGACTGCTTGCCGCGCAAAATTTAATCCCTCACACCGCTAAATTGATGGAAAAAATAAAATAGTTATGGCTCTCAGAATATGGCAACACAAGAAATTTTTTTTTTTTTAGCAAATCGTTTTATTTTTTTAAAAGTGGTAAAACCTAAAACAAAAAACATATAAACTTGGTATTGCCGTAATCGTATCAACCTGTAGAATAAGTTGAATATGTCGTTTTTTACCACCTGATGGACGCCATAAAATCTAAACCCCCAAAAAATGTCATAATCGCAGTTTTTTTTTCAGCTCCCCAGTACATTATGCAGTACAATAAATGGTGCCACGAAAAACTACAACTGGTCCCACAAAAAACAAGCCCTCATACGGCTATGTCGACAAAGAAATAAAAAAGTTATGGCTTTTGGAAGGCGGGGAGTAAAAAACTAAAATTAAAAAAAAACTGAAATTGGCCGTGTCTTTAAGGGGTTAAACAACGGTGACAAACAAACCATTCGCGCCGGATCAGTCACCAGTGCAATCAATCGTGATGAAATTGGAGACCTATGGTTTCCTTTTGTTTTAGTCAGGGTTCTGTTCATGGGTTCCCCTGACGGAAAGCTCAGACGGAACCCATCAACGGAGCCCTGACGCAGATGGGAACGAAGCTCTCGGTCATTGTAATCCTGCCGGTGAGGATAATAAGATGACTGCCCGGAAGTGATCGCTACAGAACAGGGGTGGACACATTAAATTACATTAGTGGTACATTAATAATGGAAGCACTATGAAGAAACTATGATTAGAAGAAACAGTGAATGCTGGAAAGAGGATTGGCCGCATGGGTCAAAAATGTATGCACATGTAGCTGTTGGGTGGATTTTGCTAGGGTAACACTCAAACTTAGTCACTTTAACATGGCAAATATCACACATCAATGTTGTAGTAATGCTGCACATAGACTTGCAAATTTGCCCTTGATCCAACCAGCCTTTTTTTTTTTTTTACTTCTGGCACACTCGTCATTTAACGGGCATGCACTGGCACATACATGCATTATTCAGAATGATTTTCCCTATGCTTTCTCATATCCTTGGGCAAATGTTGTTTAATCATTAACGATGGAATTACCAGTAATGCATGATGAAATAAATTTCCATTGGCCAGAACCAACCTTTTTAGCCCTCCGAAATATAACATTAACATTCTCGAATACAGACTCCAATAGACTCGGACAACTTGCTGCAGCGTGATATCACACAACAAATGCCATTGAAAAAGAGTCAAGTAAAAGTTACTTGTCACAGTGTTTCCAATGCGTTAAGAGTCAAGTTAAAGATTGCTACATCTGTATATTTACAGTCAGTAGTCAACCCAATAGAAAACTCACACAGTGCCCCCGTATGCATTTAGTAGCAGCAACTCTCTCCATGACAGGATCCAATGAAAGTCTGCTACGTGACTTTAGTGGTGGCAATTCATTACACTAACAAAAAAATGGAATCCTACCTTGAGTCATATATATTTATAATATAACATATTTACATATTTGTATCTATATTTATAGGAGTGTGCTACATAAAATCATGTTTGTGCTTTATGTTTATGTCTCTTTTTGTTGCTGTTTTTTTAGCATGTCCTTTTCCATGCTAAAAGTTTACGTATGAACTAATCACGCTGTAAACATAATATGTACATGCGAGTTTGGACCTATTACCATCTTACAGTGATCAATCTGTGCTACCGAAAGTAGAAATAAAACACATTTTGGGACCTTATGTTTTTATTTCTGTAGTATATAATCTATAGAAACAGAGATGTGATAGCAGCTTTACAAACTCCAAGCTCTCGCAGAAAAGAGAAACTGTCCTATCAGGATTAGATTATGGAAAGTGCAGTTAATCCTACTGACCCCAGTACACCGTTTACCGAGAGAACACACCTGTTCTAAAATGACAAATGTCAAGAATACCACAGTCTTAATGCCATAGGCTGATAATTTTCTTCTTCTATGAAAATATAAAAATTCAAAACCGCTGTTCGAGAAAGGCAAATGCTGATTGATGTGTGAAGGTCTGGTTAAATAATACTTAAGATTAAGTAAGGAAAATATTTATTGTGCAAAGCTACTGTAAAACCTAATATTCTTATCTACTCATGAGATGCAATGAGCACAGTAAACTATAGTGATATAGCGGTACTAAGAGGAGGGTGACGGCCCATCAATGAATCCGTATTATGTTAATGAGGACATGGGATATCTTGAGAATCAGTAAGAATAAACAAAATAACCTGGAATATAAGAGCTGGTGAAATCCGGGAGACAGTGGCGTGTCTTAAGGACACAATATGATTTATAAGAATCGAATAACTATGTATAACCTTGCTGCTTCTATTAGCAGAGCTGGATAAAGTTTACCTTGAGTCAGTAGATGTTCACAATATGGGTTTCCTATTCAACTTTTATAAAAGATGTCAGCTCTCTACATCGTTAGGGTATGTTCACACGACAGCGTCCGTAACAGCTGAAATTACGGGGATGTTTTCAGGAGGAAACATCCCCGTAATTTCAGCCGTAATGGTATGTGCAGGCGCTTGAACGCCGCGTCAGTTACGGATGTAATTGGCGCTGCTAATCATTGGAGTCAATGAATAACGGCTCCAATTACGCCCAAAGAAGTGACAGGTCACTTCTTTGACGCGGGCGTCTATTTACGCGCCGTCATTTGACAGCGGCGCGTAAATATACGCTTCGTGTGAACAGACAAACATCAGCCCATTGCTTTCAATGGGCAGATGTTTGTCAACGCTATCGAGGCGCTTTTTTCGGACATAATTCGGGGGAAAAACGCCCGAATTACGTCCGTAATTAGTGCGTGTGAACATACCCCAATTGTTCAAGTGAACTCTGAGACTTCCACTATATTCAATGTACAATACTAGTACAGTGACATCTTAGTATTGCCAGGGCCGTATTTGGAGTTGGTGCTGCCCTAGGCACTTTTAGGGCTGACGCCCCCAATAACACAGATTTTCCGCTGCAAAAATTGCAATGCCTGCTAATTGTTGCGGGTTTTACCTCCCCAATGAATTCAATAGGGAAAACCAGCGATCCCGCAGCATAAAAATTGACATGTTGTGGATTAAAAAAATGTAACCGCAGGTCAATTTATGAACGGTTTTTCTATGGGTTTTTTATGCAGCGTATGGATGAGATTTGTTCACGTCTCATGCACTTTGCTGCTACTGTATTATTCTGCGGATTTTTTGTAATGAAATCCGTGCAGAAAATCTGCTGTGTTTACGCTATGTGTGGAGATACCCCAAAATAAATGCTCAGTGCTACCCCATTAGCATTCCCTCCCCTGCACCCCACATGAACACTGGGGCCCATTTCCTCTATTATTGATTAGGTCACAGTTTTGTTTTATTTTTCTAAAAAAAAATAATAAAAACACTCCTGCAGCGGCACCCCTTCCCGATAGGTGCAAATTATGCCCTGCTGGTTTCCTCAGTACATTGTCCTACTATTAAAAGTAGCCCAATGAACTGAGGTAACCAGGGACCATGTGATTTAAACTAACCAATGACCGCTTAGAGCTGTCACTGCTTAGTTTACGGTCACAGAACCAGAAAGGTAAGTAGAACAATGGTTTTGCTTTTTTACTTATTAGTTTACAGGTTTGGTCATTGGACTACGTCGGATTCGAGGACTACTTTGATTACTTCGTTTTTATTTTCAATAAAATAGTTAACGAGGGTTGTGTGGGGGCTTTTATTTCAATTAAATATTTTATCTGTGTTGGGCTTTTTTTTTTTTTTTAAACTTCATTACTACTGCCTTAGTTTACGGTGGCAGTCTGATAGACCGCATTTATTACTAAGGCTTAGTGTTCGCCGGTGAAGAGGCCAACACTAACCCCCCATTATTACCCTGGTACCCACCACCACCAGAGGTGCGGGGAAGAGCCAGGTACAATCCAGTACCTTGCAACCATCTGCACAGCTTAATATAGAAATACATGAAGTAACGATATTCAACCCTACATTGTTAAACATTTACTTACCTGACCTGCGGTGGTGCTGTCCTGTCCTGCTCTGCTATTCGAGTACAAGACACGACCACAACTGCTCAGCAGTTCTGGCCAATCCATTAACAGACGTCGTGCCTTAAGCCTAAGCAGCGGAGGCACCCCCCCTTGCATTTTTAGTAACCTGACTGATGACAAGATACGTTTTTAATTTAAAAAAAAAAAGAATCAAAAGAAGTAGAGGATCCTGCAGCTACCCCCCCTGCTGTATGCCCTAGGCACTGCATCCCCAGTGCCTAGTGGCAAATACTGCCCTGAGTATTACCTTAAAATGTAGACAAAGACATCACAGCTAATGGAAAGCCCACAGGTAACAGTCAAGAGAAAGATAATTGTAATGGCTGGATGTTACTGCTAAGAAAATATCACAATAGCAGTACATCCAGGTATATTCAATCATATACCACCATAATCTTATACAAGATGTCACTATAACAAATAACCTCACACACCACCATATGCAGTAGAAGTTTCTTCAATAAATACGGCTAGTATCCTCATACAGTAGTACGTTTATTATTTCCCAATACTGCATTGCCATGTTACATATTTTCTCCAAAATAAAGCCACACATTTTTTTAGCGCTAATCATGATTTGGGATCTTCGAGGATATTGTATATTCTCCCTTTGTTTTCTTGGGTTTCCTCAAACATTAAAAAAATATACTGAAGGGGTTAACTCCTTAGCGACATTTGCTATACATGTACGGCGCATGTCGTAGAAGGATATTTGGAGCAAGCTCAGGAGCTGAGCCCGCTCCATACGCAGCGGGTTTTGGCTGTATATTACAGCTAACAAAGTCCTGTAACGGTCACGATTAGGGAGAACTCCGATCCAGGCAGCTTAACCATTAAGATGCTGTAGCCATAGCGACATAAACATCTAAGCAGTTAGGACAGAGGGGGGTCCTCTGTCACCCCTTAGACCCCTAGGCGACATGATCGCAGAGTGCCGATGGGTTGTCATGGCAGCCCATGCCTAGTGAAGGCCCCCAGATGTTCCACCTTAGTATTCCTATTAATTGGACAACACTAGAAAGGACAATATACTTCAATATATAAGTATTGCAGTGTATTGTACAAGTGATCAAACGATCATATGTTCAAGTCCAGTAGAGGGTCTAAATAAAATAAAAAAGTTCAATAAATGTTTTAGAGAAAAAAAGAATAATATTTATTTTATATATATATATATATATATATATACACACACACACACACACACACACACACACACATACAGGGTGGGCCATTTATATGGATACACCTAAATAAAATGGGAATGGTTTGTGATATTAACTTCCTGTTTGTGGCACATTAGTATATGGGAGGGGGGAAACTTTTCAAGCTGGGTGTTGACCATTTTGAAGTCGGCCATTTTGTATCCAACTTTAGTTTTTTCAATGGGAAGAGGGTCATGTGACACATCAAACTTATCGAGAATTTCACAAGAAAAACAATGGTGTGCTTGGTTTTAACGTTACTTTATTCTTTCATGAGTTATTTACAAGTTTCTGACCACTTATAAAATGTGTTCAAAGTGCTGCCCATTGTGTTGGATTGTCAATGCAACCCTCTTCTCCCACTCTTCACACACTGATAGCAACACCGCAGAAGAAATGCTAGCACAGGCTTCCAGTATCCGTAGTTTCAGTTGCTGCACATCTCGTATCTTCACAGCATAGACAATTGCCTTCAGATGACCCCAAAGGTAAAAGTCTAAGGGGGTCAGATCGGGAGACCTAGGAGGGCATTCAACTGGCCCACGACGACCAATCCACTTTCCAGGAAACTGTTCATCTAGGAATGCTCGGACCTGACACACATAATGTCACCCATAACTTGTAAATAACTCATGAAAGAATAAAGTAACGTTAAAACCAAGCACACCATTGTTTTTCTTGTGAAATTCTCGATAAGTTTGATGTGTCACATGCCCCTCTTCCCATTGAAAAAACTAAATTTGTCTACAAAATGGCCGACTTCAAAATGGCCGCCATGGTCAACACCCAGCTTGAAAAGTTTCCCCCCTCCCATATACTAATGTGCCACAAACAGGAAGTTAATATCACCAACCATTCCCATTTTATTTAGGTGTATCCATATAAATGGCCCACCCTGTCTATCGAGATATATAGATCTCGATATACATGTTAAAAGTGAAAATATGTATAATAATGTAAACATAATTGGTTTCGCTGCGTTGGTAATAATCCGAACTATTAAAATATATCGTTATTTATCCCGCACAGTAAACGAAAGATATTTGCCCAAATTGCAGGTCTTTTTTGTCAACTTGCCTCCCCAAAAATTAAAGTGATCAAAAAGGCGGATGTATGCCAAATTGTTACCAATAAAAATTACAGCTCTCCCCACAAAAAACAAACCCCCACACAGCTCGAATTTTTGAGTACATTATATGTAACATTAAATGATGGCGTTAAAAAATATGACTCACCCCACAAAAAAACAAGCCTTTATACGACTATGTCGACTGAAAATTAAAAAAAAAAAGTTATGGTTCTTGGAAGGTGGAGATGAAAAAAACGATAACTAGCTGCGGTGCCCAGGGGTTAATTGGTTTCCTATTAAATTGACCCTATTATGTGTCACATAGGAAAATTTAAATGTGAGCCATTTGGGACAAGGACCGATCTGATTTATAACAATTTGTTCTGTGCTGTGGAATATGTTGCTTCTATATCAGATATAGTAAATATGTGAAAGTCCACTTAAATGGATGGGAAGAATGGGACTTTTAAGGCTGTGTTCACATCAACGTTCGTTTCCGCTGAGGGGTTCTGTCGGAGGTTTCCATCGGGTTAATCCCTCAGCGGAAAGTCAAACGTAAACCTCAGCTTCCGTGTCCCTCACCATTGAACTCAATGGTGACGGAAACCTAGCTAATGGTTTCCATCTGTTACCATCGTGACAGGGTTCCGTCCAAAACCCCTCAGCGGAAACGAACACTGATGTGAACAGGCTCTAAGCTCTTAAATTTTAGTGCGGAGAACACTTCTATAGAAGTCACCTGTCCTCGTAACCCGAAACTGTGAAATCGCCAAGTAAAATAAGAAGACATAAAAGAAAATTGTAATAAGACAACTGATAAACTATAATTAGTGTGATTTCTGCCCAAAAAGATTACAGAACGACATAAATCACAAGTAGAAATCTCAGAGGAGGACACATTTGTTATTTATTGTAACCACAAAGAAGCATAATCTCTAAACACACACTTCCAGGCAGTGACTGCATGATTTATCTAATGAGCTGGGACGTACTGCATACTCCTCGAAATCAGACCACAGGAGTTCTCCTTTTATCTACTGGCCAGTGTAGACTTTGAAATATCTCTCCAAAACAATGACTAGTGGAGTAAATAAAGAAGGCAATCTCATAGATAAAGACGTAGTATCAACACATGAGACGCTTTGTAACCAAGCACCAAGACAAAAAAGTCATACTTTATTTTAGGAGCGATGTGTAAAATGCAAATCTGCTTTAGGGAAAAGGCAGATGGGCCTAATAACTAGATTATAAATCAGATCAATATAGAAGTGAATATTGGCTGATGTTGCCATGTTACACCAAAATGATTCATGTGTTAATCTGGTCAATCATTCCAAAAATGCTCTGAAAGGGAAAAACATGATTGCACTCATCGACTTCTTTCCCTGCCTCTTTTCCAACTGGGAACTAACATATGCATAAACCTCAGACTAAGGCCCCTGTGTGTACGGTCCGTGATTACAGCACGGATGGGACGCGGAGAATCATCCACAGGCCATCCGCAATCACGGACCGTGCACACAGGTGTGCATTGATTCCTATTAGGCCGGACCGCAATTGTTGACCGTATAATGACCTATCCTATTTTTTTTTGCGGTCCGGGCTCAGTGGAAACCACGGTTGTGTGCATTGGCTCATAGGAAATCATGCATTTTATATATCGTGTGCATGACGCCTAATAAAAGTAAACTACACTACATTTTTTGTAGTCAGATTTGAAGTCAAATTCAAGATTTTTTTTAAACTGAACGAAAATGTAATCAAAGCTCTGTCTCTAGTTTATTAATGCCCTATCTCCTCACTAATCTAATATGTGCCGTCATGCTGATAACTACTGTGTAAATTGTGTTCCAAAACGATTAATTTTAAAGCTTTTACTTTTTTTTCTAAATATGCTAATGCGGCTATACTAGCCAAATGGGAGGTAAACCAGGGTTTTATTTTCTGTATGACATGGTCTAATCAGCGTCATACAGTTCTCCTCTTCCCAGCCCAGTGTGTTCTCAGCTTCAATCGCGAGACCATGCTGTGTTGTCACTACGGATCGCAGGTCCTTCTACACACTGACTCAGTGCTCCTCCAGTAAGATGGTCACAGCTGCTGCTGTGGATGAGTCTCGTTCCGGCACAGCTTTAGGCGATGAAGGGACCGTCTTTCTGGAGGACCGCTGAGTCTCTGTGTTGAAGGACCATGGGTCTGAGATCTTGCGATTGAGGCGGAGATCATGCTGGCCTGGGAAGAGGAGAACTGTATGATGCAGATTGGACAGCGTCGTACAGAAAGCATTACATCGGCCACAGAGAAAACGAAGAGTAACCTCCCATTTGGCAAGTATAGCCACATTAGAATATTTAGAAAAAAGCTCCTACGTTTTGGAAAAATTTACATGGTAGTTATCAGCATCATAGCGCCTATTGGATTAGTTAGGATATAGGGAATTAATAAACTAGTGACATATCCTCTTTAACTTATTACTCCCGAAAGAAAAATCGGAACATCAGATGTTCTTGAAAATCCTTCATTCATCCTTTAACCCCTTAATGACCGGGCCTATCTGGACCTTAATGAGCAAGCCAGATTTGTCAAATCTGGTATGTCCGACTTTATCAGAGAGTAACTCTGTGAAAGTTTTGAATATCCAAGTAATTCTGACATTGTTTTTTCGTCACATGTTGTACTTTATTTTAGTGGTAAAAGTAGACTGATACAATTTGTGGAAATTAATAAAAAAATAGAAAAATGGAAAAAAAAATCTAAAAATTAACATTTTTCCCTATTTTTAACTGAAATATGTCACATATGCACACACATACTGTACAATTATTTTAATTAAATATATATTTCCATCTCTTTATTTTGCCAGCACTTTTGAAACAATAAATCAATTTTCAGCAATTTAGAGGACTTCAAAATTTATGAAATTATTATTCAATTTGTAAGTACATTTTGTTTTCCTGCACCAAGCCAGGTTTTCAGAGGCTCATAGGTCTCAGAATGATGGAAACCCCCACAAATGACCCCATTTAGAAAACTAGACCCCTTAAGGTATTTATCTAGGGGTATAGTAAGTATTTTGACCCCACAGTTTTTTTGCTAAATTTAATACATAGCAGGTGAAAAAAAACAAAACACTTTTTTCATAGAAGTATCAGTTTTAAGACAGATTTCTTTGTAAAGCGAACATGAGAATGAAGAAACGCACCATAAAATCTATCACGCTGTTTCTCCCGTTTTCAAAAATACCCACATTGTGGCCCTAATGCGTTGCCTGGATACACGGCAGGGCCCAAAAGGAAGGGAGCACCCGGAGGCTTTCAGGACTCATATTTTGCTTGAAAATGTTTTAGGCCCCACTGTACATTTGGAAAGGCTTTGAGCTGCCAGAATGATAGAAACTCCCCATAAACGACCCCATTTAGAAAACTAGACCCCTTAAGGTATTTATCTAGGGGTATAGTTAGCATTTTTACCACACAGGTTTTTCACTAAATATATTGGAATTAGTCTGTAAAAATTAAAATCTACTTATTTCTGAAACATAGAAAGGTTTAATATTTACAAGGAATAACGAAGAAAATGCACCCCAACATTTGTAAAACAATGTCTCCCGATTACAACAATACCCCATATGTGGTAATAAACTGCTGTTTGGACCCACAGCAGGGCTCAGAAGGGAAGGAGCGCCATTTGGATTTTGGATTTCTGATTTTGCTGAAATGGTTTTCGGTGCAATGTCGCATTTGCAATGAACTGGAGGGACCAAAACAGTGGAAACCCAGCAAAAGTGACCCCATTTTGGAAAAACCTTCAAGGAATTTTTCTAGGGGTATAGTGAACATTTAGACCCCACGGGTCTTTTGCAAAGTTTATTAGAATTAGGGCGCGAAAATTAATATCAAACTTTTTTCCACTAAAATGTTGAATTTTCTCATTTTTACAAGGGATAAAGGAGGAAAAAAACAACCATTTTTTATAAAGCAATTTCTCCCGAGTACAGAAATACCCCATATGTGGTCATACGTTTTTTCATTAGAAATGAATTAACCCTTTCAGGACTGATCTATTTTTTGCTTTCTTATTTTAGATTTTTACTCCCCGCCTTCCAAGAGCCATAACTTTTTTATTTTTCCATAAATAGAGTGGTGTGAGGGCTTATTTCTTGCGGGAGGAGCTGTAGTTTTTATTGGTACCATTTTTGGTACATAAAAAGTGATTAAAAAGTTGTATTACATTTTTTATTTTAGAGCGAAGGTGACAAAAAAAACAAAAAACTGCGATTTTCAATTATTAAATTTTTTTAAGGTGCTCACCGTGCGAATTAAATAATGGTATATTGTAATAGTTCGGACTTTCACGGACGTAGCGATACCAATTTTGTTCATTTTTTTTACATTACTTTAGAAGAAAAATGGGAAAAGTAGTTTTTTTTTTAACTTTAAAAAAAATTCTCACTACTAATAACTAATTCTTCTACACATTTTCTTAATCCCCTTAGGGGACTTGATCCAGCGATCATTGGATCGCTGGTACAATACACTGCAATACTAATGTATTGCAGTATATTGTTATTCTTACAGGCTTCTGTAACAGAGCGATCGCTGTACCTGTCCATTAGTCCCGGGTGTCAGCTGTAATATACAGCTGACACCCGCAGTGTATGGAGCAGGCTCCGCGCATGAGCCCGCTCCATACATCAACCCTCGCACCATGATGGGCAATTAAGTCAAAGTGCACAAAGGGGTTAATGCACAGCGGATGGTTCAAAGTGAAAATTGCAATTTTATACTGATATTAGTGCATAATATGTTGTGTCCAGTTTGTTCCACAGAAGACAAATACCTCATAAACTGTTAAGCGGGGTCTGCCGGGTATGGCGATGCCATATATGTGGGCGCAAACTGCTGCTTGGCGACGCTGCAGGGCTCAGAAAAAAGGGAGTGTCATTTTGCTTTTCGAGCGCAGATTTTGCTTGGTAGTAGTTCTGTTTGGGGTTTCGCTGGTATTTCAGTTTATACTGTGGGGACATATGTAAGCTGTGCGGGGTACATCAGGGCATAATAAGAGGGTACAATAATGGGGTAAATAAATAATATTTCATAGATATGTGGCCGGTGTCGCACTGATAAATGGCGCCGATCCTATCCGCATTTGGAACACTCTGCACATTTTGCATCGCCATATTCTGAAAGCCAGAACTTTTTTTATTTTTTCACCACCGGAGCTGTGTGAGGGCTTATTTGTTGCGGGACAATCTGTAGTTTTCATTGGTACCATTTTGGGGTACATGCGATTTTTTGATCACTTTTTATTAATTTTTTTTGCAATCCTCACCAAAAAACAAGAATTCTGACAACGTTTTAGTTTTTTTTTTTGCGGCGTTCACCGTACGCTATAAATGAAATTTTTACATTATTCTGCGAGTTGGTACAATTACGGCGATACCATATGTATATAGGTTTTTTCCGTTTTTTTAGCGTTTGCACAATAAAATCACTGCTTTATAAAAAAAATAATTTTCTGTGTCACCATATTCTGAGAGTCATAATTTTTTTTATTTTTTTGTCAAAAAAGCTGTGTAAGGGCTTGTTTTTTGCGGGACGGATAGAAGTTTTTATTGGTACTATTTTTGGGTACATGCGACTTTGATCACTTTTTATTCTTTATTTTGGGAGGGGTGGTGACCAAAAAAAATTGCGATTCGGTCGTAGTTTTTTGGGGTGTTCATCGTGCGGCAAAAATAACATTACAGTTTTATAGTTGGGGTCGTTACGAACGCGGTGATACCAAATATGTGTACAGGGTGGGCCATTTATATGGATACACCTAAATAAAATGGGAATGGTTGGTGATATTAACTTCCTGTTTGTGGCACATTAGTATATGGGAGGGGGGAAACTTTTCAAGCTGGGTGTTGACCATGGTGGCCATTTTGAAGTCGGCCATTTTGTATCCAACTTTCGTTTTTTCAATGGGAAGAGGGTCATGTGACACATCAAACTTATCCAGAATTTCACAAGAAAAACAATGGTGTGCTTGGTTTTAACGTTACTTTATTCTTTCATGAGTTATTTACAAGTTTATGACCACTTATAAAACGTGTTCAAAGTGCAGCCCATTGTGTTGGATTGTCAATGCAACCCTCTTCTCCCACTCTTCACACACTGATAGTAACACCGCAGAAAAAATGCTAGCACAAGCTTCCAGTATCCATATTTTCAGTTGCTGCACATCTCGTATCTTCACAGCATAGACAATTGCCTTCAGATGACCCCAAAGATAAAAGTCTAAGGGGGTCAGATCGGGAGGCATTTCTTCTGCGGTGTTGCTATCAGTGTGTGAAGAGTGTGAGAAGAGGGTTGCATTGACAATCCAACACAATGGGCAGCACTTTGAACACATTTTATAAGTGGTCAGAAACTTGTAAATAACTCATGAAAGAATAAAGTAACGTTAAAACCAAGCACACCATTGTTTTTCTTGTGAAATTCTGGATAAGTTTGATGTGTCACATGACCCTCTTCCCATTGAAAAAACGAAAGTTGGATACAAAATGGCCGACTTCAAAATGGCCACCATGGTCAACACCCAGCTTGAAAAGTTTCCCCCCTCCCATATACTAATGTGCCACAAACAGGAAGTTAATATCACCAACCATTCCCATTTTATTTAGGTGTATCCATATAAATGGCCCACCCTGTACTTTAACGTGTTCATTTTTTTTCTATAATAAAAGTCTTATTATAGGAAAAAAAAGCAGTGTGTTTATATAACAACTTATTTTTACACTTTTTTTTAAAAAAAACATTACTTATTTTTACTTTTTTCACTTGTCCCACTTATGGACTACGAGATTTGCAGCTTTGATCGCTGCTAGAGTAGTGTAATGTACTCTGTCATTGTGACGTAACTGTCACTCTGACAGGAAGCTTCGAAGGACCTGCCGGAGGCTGCTCCTCCGAGGCTTCCGTACATGGCATCCCGGAGGCTATGGTCTAGCCTCCGATTGCCACAACAAGCATCGGCAGCCCCCACAATCACGTCGTGGGGGCTGCCGATGTGCTTCAAACCACTTAAATGCGGCAACGACAATCTGTCGCCGCACTTAAGGGGTTAATTGCCAAAAGCAGCGGCGATGGTCCGCTGACCGGCAAGACTGGTGTGTCAGCTGTCTAGGACAGCTGTCAGCGCGGGCTTGTCACTCTGTGTTTACACAGAGTTAATACTGACGAAAATGAACGTCATGATGTGCGATCTAGCAGCCGACCATGACGTTCATTTTCGTCATCGGTCGGGAAAGGGTTAATGGCAGGTTGTTATAGGCCCACGTTTACCAATGTATGTACACATTTGTTTTTGAGCATTTTACGCCAAAATAGTGTTGTATTTGCTGTGTGGCATATTTATTACCATCTGGGCCATGCACATCAGTTTTGCAAGTGCAGGGTGAAAACTAAGGCTATGTTCACACGGGGTATTTTGTCGAGTTTTTTGACGCGGAAACCGCGTCGCAAAACTCGGCAGAAACGGCCCGAGAACGCCTCCCATTGATTTCAATGGGAGGCGTCGGCGTCTTTTTCCCGCGAGCAGTAAAACTGCCTCGCGGGAAAAAGAAGCGACATGCCCTATCTTCAGGCGCTTCCGCCTCTGACCTCCCATTGACTTCAATGGGAGGCAGGAGAAAGCGTACTTCTCGCTGTTTTATGACCGCAGCGCTCAATGGCCGCGGGCGAAAAACGGCGCGAAAATCGGCGTGCAGGGAGAGGAATATCTGCCTCAAAGTTCCAAACTGGATTTTGAGGCAGATATTCCTCCCCCAAAATACTCCGTGTGAACATAGCCTAAGGGTAGCTGCCTGCTTGGCCAGGATTTAGACACATTTAGGAACCGCAACTTTTAAAATTGAGAAAAATGTTGCATATTTTTTTCAACAGACGCCCAAGCAGAGAAAAAAAAATGGTGTCATTTTAGCGTGAAAGTTAATGGCAGGGATGTATGTTGTGACAAATATATCAAAGAAGATACATGAAGTCAATGTATATATTTAAAAAAAAAACTTTATACACGTGGGTCTTTTACCTAAAATGTTCTTCTGAACATTAAATCAGTTTGAGATATTAAATGGATTTTTCCCCCTTGGATATTAATGGCTTAACCACAGAATACCATAAAATGTCTAATAGGTGGGGTTCCACCTCTCGCAGCAAAATTTATTGGGAGAATCAGGGTACCCAAAACCCCGATCTGCCAGGTGAGTTGGCCCCTGGCAATTGAGAGTGTTGGAGACTGAATGGCAATGTATGTCCATGGCTCTTTTCATTGAACTCAAAAAACATACTGAATGTTAGATTGTGAGCCCCAATGGGGACAGTGAGTGATGAAAATAAATATAATATAATAATAATATAATATAAATGAATTAAATAAATTCAAGTCTTTGAGAGTTGCATAAACAACCGAACAAGCTGTTGCCTGACTACAGAAAACCCTTTTAATTCATTATAAGAATTATTTATTCAGATTTCTAGGAACACAATCATTTCAATGGCCTACACATTAAAAAGTAAATACACATGAAATATAAGTTAATTAATTCAACATAAATATAAAAATAAAAAAAAACCCAAGCACAAAGCATGTAGAAGGAGTTCTATTGCTAGAGTGCTGCAAGTATCACATGCAGAGTCACAAGTATGGCTGATTTCTTTATTTAAAATAATAGACAATCACATTTTTGTTTCCAGGAAACTAGAACCATCCCATAGAATAACAGAATTCCTCCTAATGTTATACCTAACCGAACAAAGCACAGAGAGGTATAGTTACAGTAATTTAACTCAATTGACATACCATTACCTCAAAGTACGAAAGCATGGGATATTTTTCTTGGAAAGCCATAACATTTGTATAGAAATCTGGATATGTTTCCTTGGCACTTAAGAGAAAAGGGAGGAAATACCAAATCAATTAAATGATTCCAACCGCATTCTCTCATTAAATTTTCCTTGATGTGTGAAGTCTTTCATCTGTTCGATATGAATCACTCACTGTATACTATCAGACCACTGTGCGCTCATTCAGAGAGTCAATTAAAATCAAGTAAAAAAAAAAAAGGCACATGCTGCTAAAAAGTCTGAATCGAGTGGAAGAAGAAAATTATTCATTCCCCCGGCATCACATCATAATTTATACCTCATTAAGTGATGGACAACCAAGAGTTATGAATTGGTGTTAAAGCTGTAAATAATACAAACCAACCTCTTAGCCGAGGTCATCAATTCAGTAGACAGAAAAAACCAAGATAGATTGAGTTATGCTGTCATTTAGTGCTAGGTGGCATATATCAACACTTCGGAGAAATAGATTAATTCTAACTGGAGATGGTACATCAGAAACGCAACAATAAGCTTTCAAGTGGAGAGCTGTGACCTATTCCAATAACCGTTTCCTTGGATTTTGCGCTTACAAAATGTAAGACGACGACTTTCCCTCAAGTCTTTAACGATATAATTTTCTGCATGCTCATTTGGTAAAATACATGTCATATACAAAGCATTGTAGCAGCTGTAAATAAAGGAAAACTCCAGTTAAAAATAAAGAAATTGTCTTTCGCACAGTGTTTCTATGTATCCTCAAACTACAATATAAAGGCTTTGTGCTTCCAGTCTTCACTGTTACAGTATGGTTACTACACTGTAGCATCTTGTGGTTGTTATCGCACTCCATGACACATTTTTTCACACGATACGAAATGTGTCAGCTGCTGGAAATGAACGATCGTATTTTTTTTAGGAAATACATTAAATTGGACATTCTAATCCAAGGAAAACCTACATGAAAGGATGCTTGTAAAGTTATTGTACCTCCAGTGGCCCTATAAGAATATTTGCATACTGAACAAATAGTAAGTAATATTCTATACTGCAGTGTTCAAAGTGACATCTCTAAACTGTTTGAGTAGACGCAATGGCAATACGTTCTTAGAAATATAGATTCAAGCCACATAAATCCACGATAAAGAGATTCAGATCCACAATTCATCAGTGCTGAAAGCCCATAGAATACACAAAAGACAGTCCTAACCAGTGGTAAATTCTAAATGATGCTGGTTTAATTTTTGCATCTTTTCTTCACATTCCCTGCTGATTCAGTGTCTGCATAGAGCATAATTTGCTTGTTGAGATGTAGTGTTTACACATGACACTGCACAGTGATCATATGAAGAAAAGAGAAAAACACCTCCCATAGAGCGCTGCACCACACTGGGGAAAATGACGTAATCTCATATGTACTGGGTTTGCCTCTGAGATTACGTAATTTTCCAGAATAATGCTGAATGGAGTTTTGAAGTAGAATAGTATTTCCACCATAAAAAAAAAATAGTTCGTTACATAAACTGCAGCATAAGGGGGGATTCACACGAACGTGTATTCGGTCCGTGCGGGCCGCATGGTTTTCACGCGCCACGCACAGACCAATACAAGTCTATGGGGCAGTACAGACAGAAAAACGCGACAGGTTCAATATCTCCGCGTATTTCGCGCATCACGCACCCATTGAAGTCAATGGCTGCGTGAAAACCACGCAGGTCGCACGGAAGCACTTCCGTGCGAACCGACTGAAACAGCGCACCAGCTGTCAAAAGGATGAATGTAAACAGAAAAGCAGCATGTGCTTTTCTGTTTCCAAACATCCAAATGGAGTGTCTTTGAGATGAGCGAACCCGGACAATCGAACCGAACTTCACCGGGTTCGGCCGAACTTGTTTTGGCCGAACCCGGCAAAAAAAATTCCGGTACGCGACGTCAGGAGATAGTCACTGTCCAGGGTGCTGAAAGAGTTAAACTGTTTCAGCACCATGGACAGTGACTACCGATCCCAATAAACATGAACCTGTAAAAAAAAAAAAAAAAAAAGAAGTTCTGACTTACCGATAACTCCCGGCTTTTTCCTCCAGTCTGACCTCCCGGGATGACAATTCAGTCCAAGTGACAGCTCCAGCCAATCACAGGCCAAGCACAGGCTGCAGCGGTCACATGGACTGCCGCGTCATCCAGGGAGGTGGGGCCAGATGTCGAGAGGCGCGTCACCAAGGACGCGTCCCCAAGGCAACGGCCGGGAGAGAAGTTCTCGGTAAGTACGAACTTTTTCTTTTTTTTTTAACAGGTTGCTGTACATTGTGTTCGGCATTCACTGTCGAGGGTACTGAAAGAGTTACTGCCGATCAGTTAGCTCTTTCAGCACCTTGGACAGTGACGGGCGTCGACTAGCCTCATCTCTGATGGCGGCTGCGCGAAAATCACGCAGCCGCGCATCATACACGGATGACACACGCAGCTGTCAAATGGTTTTTGCGCGCGCAAAACGCAGCGTTGTTTGCGCGTGCAAAAACGCAACGTTCGTCTGAATCTGCCCTAAAAATTTTGCAAAACGATGATTGGCATCAAGTTAGCAGTAAAATTACATTTTCTTCTCGCTCGCCAAATTTGGAAAGCTTAGGCCACATCAATAAGAATAGGTGGAAACGGCACAAATTTTGGTCAAAGATTTGATTTTCTTACGGTCAGACAGGTGGCAAGAGGCATGCACCTTTTAATAAAATTTGCTTAGACTAGCATAGAACAATACCATTCTTAGTAAATGTGGGCCAGTATATGTAGATTAAAAAATAAGAAGTCCTTTCAAATATTTTTATTTCTTCAACTTGGTATGATCTCCTCTATAAGAAGAACACTTTAAATTGCTGATTTGAAGTTGCCAGAAATGGTTAATACATAACACCATGCTCTAACAATAAAAGATGGTAAAACGTAAGTTACCGAGCCAGAACACCCTACTCACGCTAGCAGCCAATATATAGAATTTATATTAATGTATTGCTGTACCAATCATCATTCCTTACAGACAAGACATTTTAATTTATGTTCATTTATCTTTGTCGTCTTAAACCATAAATCGCTGTTGAATTGATTTTGAGAGGCATTGTATAATCCTTAAGACTTGTAATGATTAAAGGGGTTATGCAGGACATTTTAAAATCATCAGTAGGTCAAGGGATGGCATAACATAATAAACTAGCAGACGCTCTCCCCCTGAAGTGCAGCTCCAACGCGGAGGTCCCGCTCTCCGCAACGCCAGTCCCAGAAGCACCAGCAGTGTTCACAAGTCATTTATAACGCATAACCGCTGACTTCAACCAACACATCAGGGGGTATCCACTAGTTTATTAGGTTATGCCATCCCCGGTCCTGCTCAGGATTTTAAAAAGTCCCAGATGACCCCCTATAATCATTACAATTATTATTAAGGATAATACAATGCCTGGATAACTCCTTTAAGAGATCGGCTAATTGGCTAAGCTAACTAAACAGCAAGATGCAGCTAAAAAACCTAAGGGAATGTTGAAAAACAAAACAAAAAAAACCTGGTGCCCTAGAGTCAAAGATTATTGTGACAGGAATTCCTTTAAGGGGAACCGGTCACCAGAATTTAACCTATTAAACCAGCAATACCTGGTGGAAGTGGGTGAAAAATAATTTTTATGGAACGTATAATTATCTTCTAAGTAGGCTCTGTACCTTTAGCACTGTTTTTTCAGTCTTCCTGTACCTAAAAGGCGTGAAATGTTTGCAGACCGTTATCTATAATGTATTGCATGAGTCACCGCTAGTGTTACTAGTAGTCATGGGCATCCATTGTGTTTCATGCCCTCTCCCCATATACAATGTACTATTTGAAGCAATATATTTTGTAGGATTCTAAAGGGGTATTTAGGTTGTCCTCCGCATTGGTTGTGTATATTCATTATCTGTTGTTTCAGATTCCGGGAGGTCCACCGACTTGGACTTTTTAGCTAGGGAAAAGACCTGGCTGACCAAACTTGATTTGGCTTTCAAGCATGATACCACAGGGGTAGATCCCGATACCAGAGAGAATGTCGCTGCCCTTAAAAATGTTTTTAGAACCCTTTTTCACAAACGTGTCAAAACTTGGTGGAATAAGGCTTTCTTGGAGAAATACCTACAACGTGGCCTCTTACCTAGAGGCCTCCGTATTCAGGTTTTTCCATCGTTCCCGGTGGAGGATGATACCTTTGTGTCACGATGGGAAAATGCATGTAACACAGCATCTAAGACCTTTATGGAATTGCTGGTTGGCCTGGACAGGAAGACTCTTGAAACCATTGATATTGATATTCAGTCGACACAAACACAACTAAAGGATAAAATGAGTAGTGAGGAATTTGGAAACTTTTTCCAGTCACTTGAATCCGACATGGACAAATGGGAAAGAGAGATACAGGACACCAAGAAAGGCAAATTCCAACGTGACAAGATTGATGAGTCCTCAAACCGAGTGTATAAATGGCGTAATCCTGGATTTAAGAAGGTGGCAGCCTTTAGAAAGTTGTCCATATCGTCCGGAAATTCTACATCTGAATCAAGTGATGCGTCCCAAGGTATGAGAACGCTAAGTACCACAGACCTTAGGCGGTTCAATGGGAATAACTATAGGGGCCGACAAAGACGCAAACAAACAGGATACCAGATGGAGTCACGGGATTTCGGTAGATAAAACAGGCAAAGGGAGGACCCATCCGATACCCCTGCTGACAATGCAAAACTTAAAAAGGTAATTAATTTATCGGATCACGTTTTCTCATCTATTGATATGGGGGTTTTATCTAAGGGGATGACCTTTGTGCCTGCCTCACATTTTGACACTTTCAGAGCGATAAAGGACCTTCACTTATTTGCCCGGACACTTCTGTTTAAGAGATGGTACCATAGAAAGGATGAAAGTAGTAATTTTGAAACATCATAAGAACTGGAGGCATTACGATGCCTAGAGCAACTTTTGGACGAACAAACACAGCCCCCAGCAGGTAGGATTCCGATTTCTATTAGGAAACGCTCTACTCTATTTCCACCATTTGCAGTGTGTCCTCCTATTGATTTGTTAAATTGGTGACACAGGAGTTTGAACAAATTCCGGTGTCCATTAAACATGACAATTTGTCTATGGCCGAACGTAAAAGCCTTAAAAAGCTGAGGAGACTGCAGAATGTTATATATAAGCCAGCAGACAAAAGGTGGTAACGTAGTTGTCTGGCCAACGGATATGTACGAGAAAGAGGCGTATCGACATTTGAAAAATCCTACCTGCTACAAAAAGCTGACATTTAATCCTATTTCGTCCTTTAGCACAGCCCTATTGGGCATCCTAAAGGAAGCTCTGAATAATGGCATCATTTCCGCCGAGCTGAGGGAGTGTCTGATTGTACAAAAACCTGCAATAGCAAGCCTCTATCTTTTACCGAAGACTCACAAAAAACTCTAAAACACCACCCGGTCGCCCAATCATCTCAGGGAGAGGAAACATATGTGACAACATTAATAAGTATGTGGATGCCATTCTGAAACCTTTGGTGGAAACGCTTCCCTCATATTTGAGGGATTCGGCTGATCTCATCCAAAAATTGGAGGGGGTCCACCTCGAACCTAATATGCTGTTAGCCACCTGTGATGTCGAGTTATTACATACTAATATTAGACACCAGGATGGCTTACGTGCAGCAGCATATTTTTTGAGAATGACCAGTATGGACCCTGCAAATATTCAATTTGTACTAACCATACTAGAGTTCATAATGACACATAACTTCTTCACCTTTGGTGGTTCATTTTACCTACAGCTCCAGGGCACGGCAATGGGGGCGGCATGTGCACCCTCCTATGCTAACCTCTTCCTGGGGCTGTGGGAGAGAGACTTATTTTTGTCCGATCAGATGCTGTCAGTGAACAAGGTTGTACTTTGGACCAGATTCATCGACGACATTTTTCTGATATGGAATGGTACCAGGGAAGAGTTTTATTCCTTCATGGCAGATTTAAACTGCAATGATTTCAACATCAAATTGACCTGGAGGTTGGAGGATAGGCCAGTGGATTTCTTGGATATACTCAAACGTGATGATAGTAGGTATATACAGACGGATGTGTATAGGAAAGAGACATCCGTCAATTCATATTTACATGCGTCTTCTTCCCACCCCAGACACATAAGGGCCATTCCAACGGGCCAATTTCTTCGGATGAAGAGGCTCTGTTCTACTGAAGAAGATTTTGAGAAGCAGGCGGTAATAGTGAGGCAACGGTTCCTGGATAGGGAATATAGCAAGAAAAACATACGGAAGGCATACCAAAAAGAATGTAAAACTAGCCGATCCAACCTACTGCAGCCTGTAGCCAGGAAAACATTGCCCGTACAAACAAGGTATGTGACGACACACCATGACAGATGGGGAGAAATGGTATAGTGTTTATCCAAATACTGGCCCATATTGAGGACGGATCCTGCTTTATTTGAGTTGCTAACTTTGAGACCTGCTGTAGCCTCTAGATGAGCAATGAACCTCCGTGACACTCTGGTTCACAGTCATTACTATCCCAATAAAATAAAACCTATCTTTGGTGCAGGTTGGGGCTGTTGACCATGTGGACGCTCTATTGCTTGCCAGAATATCGCTGAAAGTGAGGCATTTTGGGATGCGTCAAATAAAACCAAATACAGAATCACATGGCCCATTACATGCAGCACCAAAGGGGTGAATTACTATGCACAATGTCTGTGCTCCCTGATCTATGTTGGGTTGACCACAAGAGAATTCAAGGTGAGGATACGGGAGCATGTGAATGGGATTGAGGCTGCCAGAGGAACTAAACCCGAAATGGTGGACCTGCTGAAAACCACACCTAGAAATTTCTTTTTCCATCATGGGTGTGACTCTACGGGTCTACATTTCATTGGTATTGACCACATAGAAGTGGGCCTAAGGGGTGGGTCTCTGATGAAGAGACTTTTACGCTTAAAGGCCCGGTGGATCTGGAAACTCAAAACCATGCATCCAATGGGCCTTAATGAGAGTTTGGGCTTTGCGGCATTCTTGTAACTGGTGTTGGGATCTCTCGTGTGGTGTTTTTAGGTGTCATTGAATGGCATGATGATTTTAATTATATAAGAACTCTTTTTTTTATCTTTATTTCATTTAGGTCCTGTGATCTAATTGATGACTCATGAGCTTGTTTAGAGGCCTTTATGTGTCCAAGATGAACATTTATGGTACTTATTCAATTCGGTTGAATCCTGTATCCAGTGGCTGACAGACCTTTATTTTCTCCTCATGTCTATTTTATTATTTATTATATTGTACGCATGCACATATTTGTTGGTACAGTGCTTACGAGTGTTATATTTTTTATACAAACACACACATATATATTTTATGCTTTGCAATTATTTTGGAGAGATACATATATACATTAAATATGCATATGTGTGTGGTGTATATATATATATATATATATATATATATATATATATATATATATATATATATATATATATATATACATACACATACTACCGTTCAAAAGTTTGGGGTCACCCAGACTATTTTGTGTTTTCCATGAAAACTCACACTTCTATTTATCAAATGAGTTGCAAAATGACTAGAAAATATAGTCAAGACATTAACAAGGTTAGAAATAATGATTTTTATTTTAAATAATAATTTTCTCCTTCAAACTTTGCTTTTGTCAAAGAATGCTCCATTTGCAGCAATTACAGCATTGCAGGCCTTTGGCATTCTAGCTGTCAATTTGCTGAGGTAATCGGGAGAAATTTCACCCCATGCTTCCAGAAGGCCCTCCCACAAGTTGGATTGGCTTGATGGACACTTCTTGCGTACCATACTGTCAAGCTGCTCCCACAACAGCTCTATGGGGTTGAGATCTGGTGACTGCGCTGGCCACTCCATTACAGATAGAATACCAGCTGCCTGCTTCTTCCCTAAATAGTTCTTGCATAATTAAGAGGTGTGCTTTGGGTCATTGTCCTGTTGTAGGATGAAATTGGCTCCAATCAAGCGCTGTCCACAGGGTATGGCATGGCGTTGCAAAATGGAGTGATAGCCTTCCTTATTCAAAATCCCTTTTACCTTGTACAAATCTCCCACTTTACCAGCACCAAAGCAACCCCAGACCATCACATTACCTCCACCATGCTTGACAGATGGCGTCAGGCACTCTTCCAGCATCTTTTCAGTTGTTCTGCGTCTCACAAATGTTCTTCTGTGTGATCCAAACACCTCAATCTTAGATTTGTCTGTCCATAACACTTTTTTTCCAATCTTCCTCTGTCCAATGTCTGTGTGCTTTTGCCCATATAAATTTTTTCCTTTTATTAGCCAGTCTCAGATATGGCTTTTTCTTTGCCACTCTGCCCTGAAGGCCAGCATCCCGGAGTCGCCTCTTCACTGTAGACGTTGACACTGGCGTTTTGTGGGTACTATTTAATGAAGCTGCCAGTTGAGGACCTGTGAGGCATCTATTTCTCAAACTAGAGACTCTAATGTACTTGTCTTGTTGCTCAGTTGTGCAGCGGGGCCTCCCACTTCTCTTTCTACTCTGGTTAGAGCCTGTGTTTGCTGTCCTCTGAAGATTTCCTACAACGGTGTGTACTACTCCCTTCAGTTTCTTGGCAATTTCTCGCATGGAACAGCCTTCATTTCTAAGAACAAGAATAGACTGTCGAGTTTCTAGCCATTTTGAGAGTTTAATCGAACCCACAAATGTAATGCTCCAGATTCTCAACTAGCTCAAAGGAAGGTCAGTTTTATAGCACCTCTAAACAGCAAAACTGTTTACAGCGGTGCTAATATAATTGCACAAGGGTTTTCAAGTGTTTTCTAATCATCCATTAGCCTTCTAAAACAGTTCGCAAACACAATGTACCATTAGAACACTGGAGTGATGGTTGCTGGAAATGGGCCTCTATACACCTATGTAGATATTGCATTAAAAACCAGACGTTTGCAGCTAGAATAGTCATTTAGCACATTAACAATGTATAGAGTGTATTTCTGATTAATTTAATGTTATCTTCATTGAAAAAAACTGCTTTTCTTTCAAAAATAAGGAAATTTCGAAGTGACCCTAAACTTTTGAACGGTAGTGTGTATATATATATATATATATATATACACACATATACACACACATACACACACACACATATATATACATATACACACATACATATATACATAGATATATATTTTGTTCACATTTAATCGGTTCACTTTATTAACACATATATATTTTTTCATATATTCTTTGAAGTATTATGGGTCTTGTTTAATAATGCACATGTATACATCAAAAAAATAAAAAAAATGTTTTTGGGATCTAGTCACATAACACGGATAACAGGGGTACGGACGTATGTTCTGTTCCCCCTTTTGTTACAGAATTTGGTTTCATATGCACTTTATGCACATACATATAGTAACATCGTCTCACTCACTCATTTATTTTTTGGATCTTATATAGGCATCTAATTTGGTGATTTTGTTTTGGATATGATATATAATAGTGATCACATATAAATTTTTTATATTCACTAAATACATTATAATTTATTAGATATTTCATCATTTTTTGTTTCATATTTTGTATATATATTATGTATTTATAATCTTGTATATATATATATATATATATATATATATATATATATACACACTTTACATATTTTTAATATTTTCATTACTGTTAATATATATTCATATTTATATATTTCTTATTTATTGTTATGCACATCTTTGTCACATTTTTCATGTTATTTTATTTTTCATCATTTTTTATTTTCTTATATTTTATTTTCACATTAATTAGTATATATTTTTCATTCATTGTCTCATTGGGCATCTTTTACGGTTTATTCATCATGTATTAACACGTTTTTTGTATATATGTACAATTTTTATTTTAGTGGATATATATGTATATATAATTTTTTATTTTTTTTTACATTTTATTTTATTTATACACTATTTTCATATTTATTTTATAGATGTATATATATGATATTTTTGCAATATAATATATCTAATAATTTTTGTTATGGGTTATGCGTTTGTTATATATTCTTTAATAATGATGATGTAAGATCATATCATAATATGTAAGGAGATAGGGAAAGGACAGGGACAGATTACTCATCCTAATATTGGTGTAAAAATTATGAGACTCCGGTAATTGTTTAAATGTTTGTATATAATTATTCATTATATTTTTTATTCTGTACACTGTTCAAGGGCCCCAATCAGACGATTGAGAATATACGGTGATATCCCCTTATATCATCTGCATCAGATGAAAAGTGGTTATTTTGGATACTCAGGCGCGGTCCCAATTGTCTGCATACAAAAATACTAACAGGGATCGAAACTTCATGTAAATTCCTTTACCATTTGTATTACATTTTATATAAATTTAAAATTATTATTGTTCTAGATTTAAAAAAAATAAAAAATGGCAGAATAGTTTTTTGGTCACATCTCCCACAAAAAATTGAAAAAGAAGTGATCAAAAACTTGCAAGTGCTCCAAAATGATACCATTAAAAACTACAGTTCGTCCTGCAGAAAATAAGGCCTCATATTGCTGGAATAATAAAAAAAAAAAAAGTTATGGTGACACAAAAGAAATGTTATTTTTACAGTTAGTTTTTTTTCTTGTAAAACTAGTAAAATCTAAAAAAAATGAAATATAAATTTGGTATCGCCATAATCGTATTGACCCGCAGAATAAAAGTTAAAATGTTGTTTTAATGGCATGGTGAACGCCGTAAAAACAAAAACACAAAAAACAGAGGAATCACTGTTTTTTTTTTCATTTTCCACCCCACAAAGATTTTTTTTTCCCGGTTCCTAGTACATTATATGGTACAATAAATGATGCCATGAAAAACTACAACTCATCCCGCAAAAAAATCAAGCCCTCGTAGGCCTATATCGACGGAAAAATAAAAAAACCTACGACTTTTGGAATGTGGGCAGGAAATTTTTTTAATGAAAATCTGAAAAATGGCTGCGGCAGGAAGGGGTTAAAAACACAGCTTTGCTAGAATTATTTTTATGTATATGACGAAGAGGCCAGATCGACCTTGAAATGCCCTGTACGTTGAATACATTTTTTACCTACCCATGTGATGGTGATAGCACCCGCCCTGCATTTTTCCTATATTTCCGATGGTTCATATGAGGCCCTGACCCAAGAATCCTGCGGGTTGGAGCAGCTGTCACGCCAAGTGGACTTAAGTTGGCTTTGCTAATATATGCATACCAGCACTTAGAGGACATGGTTGCTATTGACCGCGGCATCTAAGGGGTTAAACCCTGCCATCGCAAAAGGATCTCCGCTGTATATTACTTAAATGGGCGGCGCGGGAATCTTCGTTACACATGAATATATTATGATTATTGATATCACAAATAGTATACTGTCCTCTTCATGAACAACTAAAAATCTTAAGTTCACAGAGAAAATAAACTACCATGTTATTGGTGGTTGAGGTCAGCTCTTTCATGTAACATTTCCGTATGGTTTATTACACAAAAATTTTTCAGATAGCTCACTTTATATAATAGAAACAAGCATGCAGACCTCCACAACGCTTTACTGATGGAAGAAAAAGTAGAATGCACAGGGATGAATGTAGACAATGGTCATTACAGAACAATGCATCACACACAAACAATAGACATTGTTAGCAATTTAAAAGCTTCACAATGGACTGCACTGTAGGCATGCTGGCACATAAAATGTTACAAAATCACAAAAACATTGAGAAAATAGTAAAAAGTTATCACCCACTTGAACATTTACCTTCCACTGCTCTTTTAAAGAAGACTTTACAGCTTCCACAGGTGACTACTCCATAATGGCATCCAGATGCCTCGTCCCCACAAACCAAACAAACTTTGGAAGGTCTAGATGACCCAGTTGACATGGTCCGTAGGGCAGAACTAGAAAAAAAAAGGCATTCAATCATAAGTGACGATACTTAAAAAGTCAATAGTATATAGGATAGTAATTTAGTAAAAGTGTTAGTTGTGTTTATTATTTGTCAGACAGTTCATAGATATACGTGCTAAAGGGAACAGGTCACTAGGTTTGGAGCCACTAAACTACCACCACAACGTTATGCAGCTGGGGTTCCAAACATGCCCACGTCAAAACCGAGGATTTCGGCAATAGTCCGTGAAAAAAACAACCAACATATTGAAATTAGTCCAGAAGATGAGACCACCGGTGTCCAGCACATGTGCACTGCACAGATGAAGCCAAGGACAGTAGGTCTCGCTTCACTGCACATGCATAGTGTACGGTCCCCATCTGCGTAATGCATATGCGCCCGACGCTGCTGGACTGTTCTACCAGACTCAACTAGAAGTTGTAAGTTCCTTTATTAACTATTTCTGAAACGTCCGGTTTTAACCTGGGCAGGTTTCTGGAACAGTCGGGACAGACCATCTAACTGGAGAGAGAGAATTACTGTAGGTGATCCCTTGGGGGAGGGGGGGAGCACGGTATATTAGCAGAATAGATGAAGAATAATTACAATGCTGCTCATCATCTAAAGTTATTGTTTACATTTCATTTAATGTTCTTTTAAGTTATGGAGGAGTTTGTGCTGTCATTCTGCACTGTATTGAATGGATCTTACTCATTAATACATAACTATATACATCATACATCTGAATATTGGAATAAAGTCAAAGGTTACAAACACATCAACTATTACTTTCTAAACAAATGCTCACATCAAACACAAAAGGATTTTCATGCTGCTCTTCATGTACTAAAAGAAAATAACATTTTTATTTTGTAACAGCATTAAATCTCTGCACTTTAACTTGAAATTCAGTCAGTCTGTTCAAGAAAGCTGTTTCTTGCACAACATGTATACACAGATGGCTTAAAATGAAATTCTCTTGCATCAAGTCTGCAGCATGCTGTCAGATCAATTCCCAATCACTTCACTTGACCATAACTCCCGAAATAATGAGACGAATAAAACAGACTCTTTCCACTCCCACAGAAAGCATATTGGACTCGTGAACTTTTTTTAATGAATGCATTTTGTCTTTAGTTTAAGGGGTTGCCCAACACCATGCCATTTTTTTAAACACGGATTACAATAATGTAAAATAACAAAAGTATCAATACTTACTTACCTGATCAATCTACGGCCACAGCTTTCCCAGTAAACGTCGGCCTATGTTCTTCCTGCTCCAGCGTGGACGTGTCGACACATGGGACTGCTGCAGCAAATCATTAATGCAGCGGTGAGGACACGTCATAAACTGGCGCAGGAAGAACGGAGACCGGCGGGGTACCCATGAAAGGTCAGCATGGAAGCGGCAGGGGATCAGTAAAGTCAGCATGACTTCTCTTGTTATTTTATAACACTGTAAGCTCTTTGTGGCTGAACAAACCTTTTAAGGCCTCATGCACACTACAATATCACATGTCTGTGTTGTATGGATCCGTAATACACTACCCATAGCCCGCTAAGGGCCCGTAGTGTAACTCCACAAGCTTTTTCATGTTTTTATACAAAATCTGCCAGAAAAAAAAATTACAATTGTATTCCATTACATGCTGTATAATAAAGATATTAGCATTGCCTCTAGGGTAGAATACATTGCTGTATGGAAGCACCATATGCCAGCACACAGAGTCTAAGGGCCCAATATTATCGACCTGAAGGCACTCTGTGTGCTGCCATCTAGGGTCCATGCATGCTGCAATGCTTTGTGCATGTACGCCAAGTCCGAAAGAAAAAAATAAAATAAAATGCTGTGTAGTGGAGGCTGGGGTTCCTGTAAAAAACAAAACAAAAACAAACTATCATGATAGAGCTCTAAAAGGAGTATTCCCATCGCAGACATTTATAGAATAGCCATAGGATATGCCATAAATGTCTGATAGATGCGGGTCCCAGCTCTGGGTCTTGCACCTATCTTGACATTGTGGATCCCCCGACCCCATCTGGTGACGTGGCCTGGTCACCGCATCCGGGCGGAGACTCCGTTAAAAGATAGCTATAAATAGAGAAACCGCTGTTACTCCCAAGTTCAGTAAACAGCACTGAAACTCCCATCTCGCTCCTATGGGAGTTACAAAAACAGACTAGCTCAGCGAGTTCAGCTGTATATGAAACCCCAACCACTTCTTCACCGATTCCTCGCCTCAATGTGGCCGCCAGCGGCCATCTCATTAGGCGGGGAGTCCCCCCAATCTAAAAGGTGCAGGTTTCAGACCTGGATCCGGCCTCTTTCAGACATTTATGGCATATCCTGTGGCTATGGCATAAATGTCTGAGATGGGAATACCCCTTTAAAACTTATTTACTTTGACAACGGTTTCAGTTCCACAGGAATGAACAGAATATCTTGTTGGGGCCATTGTGTTCCATATTTTACAGTCGTTTTAAAAAGAAAAAAAAAGAAAAAAAATTCTAGAGTGAGCCTAGCCTAAGAGAGGATAACCTATATTTGATAACTACTGTATGAAGTGTACACAAGAGAAATTACATACAAATTTTCCTAAAAAAAAAAAGAGACAAGACACTGTTACAACCAGCTTCTTCATGCACTAGAGCCCCCATGTATTGTGTAATCCAAGTAAAACTCGAATTCACTATGAACATTAAGTAAAACAAAGTAACTGGTTAAAAGCCATTTCCAAGACTTGGATGATTAAACAGACACAATTTAACGGTGTTTATGAAGTCTCCTTGGACCTATCTATTGTCTCAGTGACTACAGATCTCACACTTTGAGTGATCATCAAAGTCATTGTGAGCCCTTAGGTACAGTGGTAAACCCATACTGCAGCTTATGCCACATGTGAACACAACAGATTTTTCTTTTAAGAAGTACAGCTTCTACAAATGCTACTGAGCGTGGTATGAAGAATACTCAACCTATTTCATATGTCAGGTGATAACCAAATTTAATTTTTCATTAAACACAAACTGTCAGAAACAAAAAATTAACTGGAAATAAAAAAATTATTCGGGAAGCTCGGCTGTTTTCATAACTCCTATAGAATTGAATGGAGAGAGAGGCGCACATGCTGCAACCCCCCACCACAACCATTGCGTCTCAATTTTGTGTTGTAATAGTAAGCACTTTGGTTTGAGATATTCCCATGGATTACACATGGTTTCTCACCCAAGTTGGTATGCATTGATATTGTATCATGTCACAGAGTGGAGTTAACATTAAATGGGATAACACATTAGGTGCCAGGTTTTGTTTTTTATTAGCCAAAGTCAGGAGAGGAAATCTGTTGCTGGATTCACACAGCATTTTCATTGGCATTTTAAAAGCTTTTTTTTTTTTAGGTAAAAAATGCTGCAGCCAGATGTTACGTTAAAGTCCATAGTGGAATATTGAAGCGTCTACATAAATGGTATTTTGGTTCGGGACACTTTGGTGGCGTTTTTGGTGTCAATGGTGCTTTATCAAATGGGTATGGCTTTTTTTCTGGTGTTTTTCCATAAACAAAAATGCATGTTACATTTAAAAATACTGGCATTTTTACATGCAGTTTTTTCATGCGGCTTGATTGCCAAAACAGAGGTCCCAGTTTCCCTTAAATGGCCTTCATATGGGTGAACATACTATATGTTAAGTGGCCACCATTTTGAGCTAAATACACTGTTTATCACACTATGTCTTCAGTATAAATAATATACAGAAGGCATAATTATAAAAAAAAAGAAATAAAACATTTTACTATGAACCTAGCATGGACATCCACCGTCATTCAGTTATGTAAACCTACTAACTGACAAGAATATTCATTCTCAAATAGTGAGGTGCAGTTCTTTATTCTGGTGGCAACAATCTTTGGTTTAACAACAGAATTTATATATTTTGTGCTTATTTTAATGTTATACTGAGTTCAGGAGACAAATGAAAGTTACATTTTACATTTTGCTATGGACTTTGATCAATGGTGATGTCTACACGTCACATTATAATTGATCTTGTACATAATCTGATCGGCGCTGTAATGTACATTACAGCAGTGTTTTTTTATTCAGCAAATCTATAATTTTTGATGGAGTTATGACCTATATTAGATTTATGCTAATGAGTTTCTTAATGGACAACTGGGCGTGTTTTACTATATGACCAAGTGGGCGTTGTACAGAGGAGTATATGACGCTGACCAATCAGCGTCATACACTTCTCTCCATTCATTTACGCAGCACATAGCGATATAGCTATATCGCTATGTGCAGCCACATAAACACACTATAATGTTACTCAAGTGTCCTGGCAGTGAATATACACCACCTCCAGCCAGGACAGGATGTCTATTCAGAATCCTAACACTTCTGTAGCGTCTGTGTGATATTTACAGCAAAGCAAGCGTAATCTCGTTTTAAATGAGAGGTTACATCGTAGTCTCGCGAGATTACGCTTGCCGTGATGGAAATATCACACAGACGCTACAGAAGTGTCAGGATTCTGAATAGACATCACGTCCTGGCTGGAGGTAATGTATATTAACTGTCAGGACACTTGAGTAACGTTATAGTGTGTTTATGTGGCTGCACAAAGTGATGTAATAAGATCACTATGTGCTGTTTAAATGAATGGGGATAAATGTATGACGCTGATTGGTCACTGATTGGTCAGCGTCATACACTTCTCTCCACGACGCCCACTTGGTCAAAAACTAAAACACGCCCAGTTGTCTATTAAGAAAGTAATTAGCATAAAGCTAAAATAGGTCGTAACTCCGTCAAAAATGGTCACATTTCTAAATAAAAAACACTGCTGTAATCTATATTACAGCGCTGATCATATTATGTAGGACATAGGCCACTTATAATGTGGAGACAAAGCCTCTTTAATTTACTTGGAATAAATGTAAGACAAATAAAATATATTTTTTATGTTACAGAGAAATCATAAGACATCAACGCACAAATTGTTTTCTCACGTAAACAAAAAAAACTGATAAATTAAACTGACGTTATGTAGGTAGATCGAGTATAAACTTCATATTCTACAAGACGAGTTTGGTTATGTTACTAATACAAATTGAGTCTCTCTTTCAGAATTCTTGACTTATGAAAAAAATCAAAGCAGATTTGTTTCTTTTTCTATCTCGTAATAAATTTATAGAGACTGAAGTTTAGTAAGAATGTAATAATAAACTTTAACAGCTGCAGCTCTGCAGGGCAGCTCTGAGGGGGAGTTATGCACGGCAGCTGCCAATGCGCCCAGTCTTTGAGCGCCCAACTCCTGAGCAACATCCTCCTACACCCCTCAGCATGTACTAGATCAATCTATTACAACTCTCTGTATTGACAGGGTTCATCCATAACAAAGACGGTAGTAGCAGGCTGTCACATCATAAATCCTATGGATAAATTGCCATCGGCTAAGTAACTAAGGTATCTGCAGGTCACTTTAGTCAGAACACAGTGGTGCACCTGAGTAACGGGTTTAGCCACAGCGGGATACTACATCTGGTCAGTGGGGAATTACCCATTCTGATACTGGCACGGTGAGGGTATGTGCACAAGCAAACTCAAAAATGTCTGATATGGAGCGGTTTTCAAGGAAAAACCGCTCCTGATTTTCACACGTTTTTTTAAGCCACTCGCGATTTTGGCTGCGTTTTTGGAGCTGTTTTTGTATAGAGTCTATAAAAAACTGCTCCAAAAACGGCTGAAGAAGTGACAGGCACTTCTTTTTCGCGGCCGTTTTTTTACGCGGCCGTTTTGAAAAACTACGGCTTACAAAACGGCCCGTCGGAACAGGACGCAGTTTTTCCCATTGAAATCAATGGGCAGATGTTTGGAGGCGTTCTGCTTCTGATTTCAGCCCCAAAAAAACTACGTGTGCATATACCCTTACAGTAGATATATCAAAACCACAAAAAAAAAAAGACAATATAGCAATATCACGAGCAACAACCACCAACATTCATAGCCAGACCACTAATGAAAAATCAGCACTCCCATAATGAGTATGATGAAATATAGTGTGTGATACAATATTTTTTTTTCTATTTTGGGGACGGGTAGTGTGATTTTTCGAAGAGACAAAATGATAAAACTATACATACAGATTTTTTTTTATTTTTACACATTTTTATAAAGCATATTCAACTATTAACAAATCAGACTTCTAAATTCCTGAAGTATTGTGACTGAAAAATCGGGAAATAATATTACTGCTTAATATTATAGTTCAGATATTTCTATTCCAGGTCCATTTTATTGTTTAATGGAAAATACTCAACAGAATATATATTATTTTTTTTTCTTGAAGTAAAAGCAAATGTGGTGAAATAGAACAGCAATTTTTACAATAGTTTTTGCGCCTTCATACCTTTAGGTTAAAAAAAAAATAAAAAAAAATTAAATTTAAATAAATTTAAAAAAAAAAAAGAGTGCCAAATGCAACAATGCTATGCATCAGCAGCGGTTTGTCCCTGCCTGCATTAATACTTATCTTGGACGTTACTTGGTTAATTTTTAGGCTTCGTTCACATCTGCGCTAGGGCTCCGATCCGACGTTCTGTGCCCTGGCCGACACAAATGGGTTTCAGTTTGTCTCCGTTAGTCGACCACGGTATTGATTCTGTCAAAACGACGGAACCCTTGCACAACGGAGACAAATGGAAACCATTGGCACCGGATCTGTTACCATTGAAGTCAATGATGATGGAAACGGAAACCTATGGTTTCCATTTGTGTCTGTCAGAGCTCCACATCTGTGCTAGTGCTCCAGAACAAACGAAGCCTTACTGATTAAAATGAGAGAATATAGCCATGATTAAAGTATAATTACATAGCACAATACAGTGTCTTTCCTAGCAATTCATAACCAGTTTCTACCATTTAAGAGCAGAGCTTTATGAATAACCCACTCTGTGATGTTCACATGTAGCTGAGCCAGTGAATGTCACTCTTGCCATCTTTGCCAAGTCCCTCTGGCCATCAACACAAAAGTTAAAAAAGAAAAAAAAGCTAGAGGCGACATCCAGTCCTTAACTTAGAAAAAAAAAAACACCACCACCTGTACTTTACTGGCGTAGATTCAAAGGCAACGATTTAAACCCCCCCCCCCTCAATTTTAAAAATAAATAAATAATGGCTTTATTAAGCTACAGTAAGCTTTCAACTGTAGTGACACTATGTTATGCAGATAAATATCTATTACGAAGTGTGACAATAAATAAGACAAAAACACTGAGCAGTTGCTAGGCAACACAAAAGTAGAATTTTTTTTCACAAGGGACCAAGTTAAAAGGGCATGCCCAGAAATAACTATTACACATAATACAGTTACCAATATACTTTCTTCGGCCAACGGTTCTAAGGACAATATACATCCGGTTTCATTTGATAGTAAACTTGATTTGTGTGTGCAGTTGCTTTAATTGTCATCAATGCGCAATACCAACTATACTATTTAATCATTATAACCATTTCATGGACTATTTAAAAAAGAAAAGGAAGGGGAGGTTGTCACAGATCCGCCTTTCTTACTAGTATACATTATGCTCTTATGTAACAGAGCAACATTTAAGATTAGGCTCAATCCTTGTAATTCTTCCCCTAATCCTCTCTTTTCCTTTTATTCTGTTTTATGTTACAATTAATATTGAGAAATATAAAGTTCAGCCACACCCCTTTAGTTAAGCCCCCCCCCCCACACTACCTTTTACCAGATGAAAATGGAACCTATCAGGAGGAGATTCACCTGTGTCCGCTGCAGGAATTATACAAGACTTTTTCAGGAATACAGAAAACCCTGAAGACTGACAGACCATTGGGTGCAAGTTTATCTCCGGTTTAAATTTATCATTTACTTCTAGATTTAGTGGTCCTTCGATAGATAAGTTAACGCAAAGTTTTTTTAAATGTTGCTCAGTTTCCATTTTTATTTTTTTTAAAGTGATAATATAACTTTTTATAACCAACTCTCAAGTAGCCGTTGGGGTTCATACACTGAGTAAACCTGTAGTAATTACAATAAAATTGCTATTACCATGCCTGATGCGCTAATTTGCATATTCAGAAGTGTCCATTCAAGAAAAGTTAAGTTATACAATCTGTCCTGATAATTCACCACGCCATCCAGCAAAAAAACGTATAAGTTAAAGTTGTTTTTTTTAACAGGGGAGTCCACAGACAACGTATAGCATTGATCAGAGGCCTCCGTTCCAGCCATCCAGTAAAAAGTAGTACATATTTTAAATGGTATCGTATAACATGGGAGTCTATGGTATCTGTTGGAGGTTGTTTTACTTACATGTCTGTTTAACATCTTGTGCTACACATCTCGTCATGTGTTTGGTTTAGCGATAAGTAAAGGGAGTACACATCTGTAGATCACATTATTGAAAGGAATTGCAGCAATGGACGCGGCGATAGTAAATCTGTTACACATTTGGTATTTATTGATTTTTCATAATAAAGCATTTTGAAAGGGTAAAAAGTTTTTTTTTTTTTTTTTTTAGTTGGGATTTTTATTTATTATTATTATGAAATTTATGAAACTCTTTTTTCAGTCCCACTAGGGGACTTTAACGTGCGATCATGTGATCGCTTTTATAATAGACCGAAATACTTCTGTATTGCAGTGTATTATTGCCTGTCAGTGTAAAATGGACAGGCATCTGTTAGGCCATGCCTCTGCCACGGCCTAACATTTATTAACTAGAGGCAGACCTGGGGGCCATTGTTAGGGTGCTGGTGGGGTGAGAAAGGGAGTCCCCTCCCTCCAAAACCACTACGATGCAGCGCTCGCTAATGAGCGCCACATCTAATGGGTTAAAATGGGCGAATTTCAATCCGCCTGCTCAAGCAGCGCTGCTTCAAGCAGCGCCGTAAAAGGCATATGCATCAGAATAAAGCCCGTTAGTGGCCGCCATGAAAAGGCGTACAGGCGGTCACTAACGGATGAAGGCTCCTGCTGCAGCCAGTTTCCTTACTGTCAAACACAGGATTGTGAGGAGAAGGAGGGAGGGACAAGGCTGATCTCTTGGGGACACACGTTGAAGATTTCATTATACAGTATATTTAGCAGCTTTGCTTGTAATACGAGACCAAATAAAATAAAAAAAAAAGGAAGAGATTAAGGGAGAAATTGCAGGGATTTTGTTAATTTCTTGTGTTTATTTTGTACAATTAGGCCCATTGCACATGACAATGCCTGTAATCACGGTCCGTGATTATGGGCACAGCCGGCAGTGGACTACCGTCCGCATTTGTGGGCTGTCCTCCCATTAAAAAGTACGGGAGCACAGTCCGTAAAATAAAAACATAGGACAAGACTATTTTTTACGGATGGTTTCTTTGGCACGGACACCTTCCCGTAAATGTACGGGAAGGTGTCAGTTGGCCATAGAAATGAATGGGACCGTAATTACGGATGAAATCTACGGTTGTGTGCATGGGGCCTTAGCGTTTTAGTGTTCAGCAATTATCTGATTTTGTGCTGTCAACATAACGGCTACAAATATTTTCTCTGATATGCATGTGGGCTTCAGTATTTGACATGTCAACAACCAAGTGATGGTTACTACTATTGCTTCGTCGTTAGAGAAATCTAGCCACAGATTTATATAACAATGAATCGTTCAACAAGTTAATTACTTATACAGAAAGGTGAAACTTGTAAACTCCCAGCCCTGGTTTCTCCCATTGAAGGATGTGACTCAATTTGATTTCAATGAATCCTGGGAGGACGTGTGCTTCTTTCAAATATGATTTCCAAGTCCCGAAAATTCAGCGATTCAGGTGGGGGTCCTCCTCGGGGACTTCACCTTGGTTTGTAGGTTCCACTTCTCCGGGGGCAGTAATTCCGGGAACGCCACAGGCAAATGAACCGGCAGCCACGATGGTATTTCCAGAGGGGTGACCCTTAGCACAGTCCAGATTTTGTGTAGGTCTTCCGGTTGCCTTACCACAATGGGTTTACCATTATCCATCACAGAAAGTCCAAAGGGATACAACCATCTGTAGGGGATGTGACGTTCTCTCAAAATATCTGTGAGCGGTTTCAATATCGGCCTTTTGTTTAGAGTGCTTGCTGCTACATCTTGAAAGAACAAAATTTTGCAGTTGTCATAGTAGATTCCTTGAGAGTCTCTCGGTGGCTCTCCTGGCGCAGGTTTAGGCCTAAGTGCTCTGTGAATACTCTCGATAACCACTTGGGAGGCTCGATCCACCCCCAGTAGATCCGCGAAAATTGATGCGGCTGCTGCTCTCAAAGCCTCTGGTGCCACACTTTCCGGCATCCCCCTAAGCCTAATATTCTTCCTCCTGTTGCGGTTCTCCTGATCTTCAAGCTGAAGAAATGCAGAATTTAGATGTTCCTGTTGGGAGATAACCGTCTGTTGTGTCACTGCACTGTGGGACAGTAAAGCAGTATGAGCATTTTCCAACTCCTCTACTCTGTGGCCGATGTGTTTTACATCTATTTTGATATCAGAGAATTCTTTCAGCATTGGAGATAAGGCTTGAGCTAAACATTTTTTGAGAAAAGCTCTAGAAATATGGCATGCATCCGATTCATCGTATGTAGTAGGCTGAGCAGTAGTGCTCTCCCTATCCGATTCACCATCCTGTGACACTTCCGTATCTTCTTCATGAGCGGATAGGTGACTCCCAGCCAAAGAGGAAGCAGAGTGCTTTTTGTTAAAGAAAGATCAACTTCATGTTGACTTTTGTGCTTTTTAGGCGTGTGATGAACATCTTTGAGCTTATCTTTGCCTGTTTTCACCATCTTGTATTAGTTTTGTGGTACTGAAGAAAAAAAAAAAAAAAAAAGAGTGCATATCTCTTCAATGGTAGTTATATGTAGCTCATTAAGAACAGCGCTTACAGCTTCCCAACTACCTCCCTAGCAATGGAGAAGGGAGGAGGAGGGGGTCGCCTAGCAAATAATATGTGATGTTAGTCCAAGTGACTGCGCTGTATGTCAGATCAATAATAGAGCTTGTTCACTAGGTATGTTCCCAGCGGTGAAAAAATTAGAGCGTTGCTCTCATAAGTAGTGTGATATTATGAAGAAAAGCTTGGGGGTATGAGTGGCACTTTCTCTGAAGTCTTTGGACGCTGGTCTGCAGGTTTCCAGCCTGGGCCTAGTCTCCCCAGACTTCACAGTGAGGATCAAACTGCCAGTGGGACTCAGGCAGGTATACGTAGTGCGAGTCTCAGTAGTAGAACGGCAACTGCGTCCTCAAGGCAGCTGTAGCTGCTTAGTGTATATTCCCCGGTACCTGCTACTGCTCCTCTGGTCTCTCCGGTCCGTCCCGCCGGCCGTCTCGCCGGAAATCTAGGCCCCGGACTGACACGAGGCAAGGCCTCCCTTGTTCCTCCCTCTGGTGTCGCGGCGAAATCGCCGAAGATTCTACAAATGCCTGGACGTCTCCGCGGCGGTGGAAAGGGAATATGTGCTATTGTCAGCTCGATCAGAGCAAAATGTTTCTGCTACTACTCCTCTTCGTTTCTCTCCGGTCTCTCCCGCCGGCCGTCTTGCCGGAAATCTAGGCCCCGGTCTATCACGAGGCAAGGCCTCACTTGCTTGTCCCTCCGGTATCGCGGCGAACTCACCGAAAATGATTCCGCCAATGCCCGGTCGTCTCCGCGGCAGTAGAGAGGGGAGGTGAGGTAATTACAGCTCGATTCGAGCAATATAGTTCATCAAAAAGAGCAGAATAGATCCTCTGTCGGCGGAGCTCACCAGAGTTGCAACCGTTCACTGCAGCGTCCAAGCCACGCCCGCTTCTTTCAAATATGATGAGGAACAGAGATCCATTCACTTTAATTAAACTCAATTACACAGATGACAGAAAAGTCAGCGAAGCTCAAAGGGCTCATTCAGATGAGCGTGTTCCTCATCCATGTGCTGTCCATTGAAATAACGGACAGCACACGGAACCAATGCATTTCAATGGGGCTATTCAGACATGGGTGAGTTTTCACGCAGTGAGTGTCCATTGTGTGAAACTCACTGCATGTCCTATATTGGTGCGTTTTTGCGGAGATTGTCGCCCAGTGAAGTCTATGGGTGCGTGAAAAACACGGACGACGGTGTGCTGTCTGTTGCATTTGACGCATCAGTTGGTAAACAAATGCTGAGAATGATAATAAAAAAAATAAAAAAAGTGTTTGCAGAGGGTAACCACAGACATGAAAAACAGATGCCACATGAAAAGCACACCGATGCCATACGCAGCACACACTGACATGAAATGCAGGAAATATAGTCTGTTTTTTGCGCGCGCAAATCGGACACGCTCGTGTGAATGTAGTCTAAGGATAAGATAGTCATAAGGAGTGTAGAAGCCTTCCAGTTAACCACCGTTATTAAGTAAATGAAAACAATACTAAAAAGGTACGATAACTGACCAAAAATTAAGAGAGTCATGTAGGAGAGACAGAAATACCTCTGTAGAAGTTTAGCACTAATTATATATATATATTTATTTTATTACTTTTTTTATTTGGACATAAATGGAACATAAATGTTGACTATTTGCTACTTAACCCCTTCCCGTCGCAGTCACTTTTGGACCAATTGACAGAGCCTCATTTTTAAAATCTAATATGTGTTCATTTATGTGGTAATAGCTTTGGAATGCTTTTAACTATCCAAGCGATTCAGAGATTTTTTTCTCGTGACATATTGCACTCTATGTTCGTGAAAAAATTTGCCCGATAAATTCAATATTTATTTGTGAAAAAACACCAAAATTTAGAGAAAATTTGTAAAAACTGGCATTTTTCTAAATTTAAATGCTTGTAAAACAGATACTAATACCATACAAAATTGTTACTAGTTAACATTTCCCATATGTCTACTTTAATGTTGACATCGTTTTTTGAACATCCTTTTATTTTTCTAGGACATTACAAATTTAGCAGCAATTTCTCACACTTTCAAAAAAATGTCAAAAGGCAATTTTTTTTTAGGGACCAGTTCAGTTCTTTAGTGACTTTGAGGTAACTATATATTAGAAACCCCCACAAATCCCCCCATGTTAAAAACTTCACCCTTTAAAGCATTCAAAACAGCATTTAGAAAGTTTAACCCTTTAGGCGTTTCACAGGAATTAAAGCAAACTGGAAGGGAAATTTTCAAATATTTTCCATTGTAGTCATTTTTTTTATGTAATACTGGAGGTTTTACCAGAGAAACACAACTGAATATTTATTGCCCCAATTCTGCAGGTTTTAGAAATATTCCACACGTGGCCCTAGTGTGCTGCTGGATACACAGGCCTCAGGAGCAACGGAGCACCCAGTGGATTTTAGGGCCTTCTTTTTTTTTTTCGATTATATTCTAGGCACCATGTCAGGTTAGAAGAGGTCTTGTGGTGTCAAAGGAAAGACCCCAAAAAATGACCCCATTTTGGAAACTACACTTCTAGATGAATTCCTTGTTGGGGGTAGTGAGATTTCAACCCCACAGTAGTTTCATAGATTTTATTAGAATCGGGCAGTGAAAATTAAAAATTACATAATTTTCCAACAAGATGTAGCTTTAGCCTAATTCACACGAGCATCAGTTTTACGCGCGTAAAAAATGCAGCATCCGAGTGGCATCCGTGTATGGTGCGCGTCTGCGTCTTTTTACATGCGTGTCATCCATATGTCACGTGTTTTTTTGGTCAGCAAAAAAAACCTGAAGGTGTTTTAGGTTTTCCTCATCATTTCTTTAGCAACTTGTGCGTGAAAAACATGGACAGCACAAGGATGACGTCCGTGTGCTGTCCGTTTTTTTTCACGCACCCATTGACTTCAAGGGGTGCGGGATGCGCAAAAAACACACTAGGGTAGGACATTCAGTGATCTGTGTGACATCCGTTGTTTTAACGCGCGTAACACGGGTGTGAAATACATTCGAGTGAATAAGGCCTTAGCTGAACATTTTTTATTTTCTCAACAAATACAGAAAAAGCACCCCAACATTTGTAAAGCAACTTCTTCAGAGTACGGTAAATCTATCATATGTGGACATACACTTCTGTTTGGGCACACTGTTGGGCTCAGAAGAAAAGGAGCGCAGATTTCGCTGCATTGATTTCTCTGCAACATGTCGCATTTGTAAAGCCCCTAAGGTACTAGTACAGTGGAAACCCCCACAAAAGTGCCTACATTTAGGAAACTACACCCCTTGAGGAATTTTTCCAGGGGCGTAGTAGTGAGCATTTTGACTCCACGCGTGTTTCATAGATTTCATTAGCATTGGGCAGTGAAAATGAAAAATTACATCATTTTCTAATATGACTGAGCCTTAGCTCAACATTTTTATTTTCTCAACAAATAAAGGAGAAAAAGCACCCCAACATTTGTATAGCAACTTCTCCAGAGTATGAAAATACCCCATATGTTGTCAGTGCAGATTTTGCTGGAATCACTCTCAGGCGCCATGACTCATTTGAAGAGCCCCTGAGGCACCAGTTGAAACCCCCAACAAATTACCACATTTTGGAAACTACACCCCTCGAAGAATTTTTCAAGTGGTATAGTGAGCATTTTGACACCGTTTTTTTTTATACAGTGGGCAGTAAAAAAAAGAAAAATTAAATTTTTTTCAAAGAAAATTTTGCTTTAGCCCCAAATTCATCATTTTCACAAGGGGTTAAAGGAGAAAAAAAAAAAAAAAAAAAAGCACCCACAGTTTGTTGCGAAATTTCTCCTGAACACGGCAATATCCCCTTTTGTGGTCAAACTGCAGTTTGAGCACATTGCAGGGCTCAGAAAATAAAGCGCACCATGCAACATTTGAAGCCTACTATGGTGGCATTTACTTCCCCGTATCATGAAAAAAGGGGCTCGGTGTCAAAATATTAGAAACCCCAGAAAAGTGACCCCTTTTTGAAACTGCACCTCTCAAAGAATTCATCTAGGGGTGTTGTGTCCATTTTTGACCCCACAGATGTTCCATGGAATGTATTTATTAGAATTAGTGCATGAAAACGAAAAATTAAATTTTACCAATAACTTGTTGCTTTAGGCCAAAATTTTTAATTTTAGGGGTAATGGGAGAAATTTGTATAACAAATTGTGGAGTGATTTTTCTCCTGAGTACAGCAATACCGCATTTGTTGTCAAACTGCAGTTTGAGCACATGGTTGGGAAGAAGAAGGTAAAGAGCACCATGCAACATTTGAGGCCTACTATGATGGCATTTACTGCCCTGTCTCATGAATACAGAGGCTCTGGGGTGTCAAAATATTAGAAACCCCAGAAAAAGGAACCCCATTTTTCAAACTACACCCCTCAAAGAATTCATCTAGTGGTACAGTGAGAAATTTTAGATTGTAAAGTAACAATTTTCAAGGTATTCATCTAGGGGTAGAGTGAGAGTTTAATTTGTGAAGTGAACCCCCCCCCCCTAAGGTATTTATCTAGGGGTATAGTAAGAATTTGTAATTACTTTAATTTTAGTAACGGAGGACAACCTGGAAAACCCACAATGGAGGGAGAGGGAATGGCAGGTCCCACTACTAACCTACCCACCATTCCATAAAATCCAGCCCAAAAATAAATCAGAGGCCTCAGCAAAAAAAGATTTGCTGAGACAACCAATCTCATCTGGATTTGTTCTTCCCACCCAGATTTGCAACTTAGGTGAGATACACTCCCTCAGGTTCTGGGTATAGTGCAAATTTTTAGTTTTGTTTTAGGGGTATTTTACAAATTTTAAAATGAGCAAACTTTAAATGGGGCAGTAAAAAAAATTGTCATGGCCAATAAGGGAGACAGAAAACATGGATAAATAAAAAATCCAAGGTGGCGTGATATATTTTGAAACATTGTTTCATGCACAGGCCGGGCTTTGTGGGACACGTCTCACATTGGTATGTGGTGTCCTTATGAATGACTCGCTTGGCGCAAACCCGGCACCTTTTTTGGGGCTTCTGTACTCCTGTACGCAAAATGGTTTGGGGACTTGGGTGGTGGATCTGCGTACAAGGACAAGGCTGCAGCTGCGGTCATGAATGCTGGTCAGTATAAGGACGTACCTTTTATCCTTCTATTTCAGCAGCAGCAGATTGTCGCTGCAGACAGCTCTGCTCTCTCCTAATTTTAGTGTCTGACCCAGTAAAATTTTGGGGAGGCCCTTCTAATTTGTGCTGATTGTTCCGCAAGCCAAGGTGGATCTGGATGAGAGAACTTTTAGCAATGGGACACGGTTATAAAAGTTGTCCAGATAAAGATGATATCCTTTGCCAAGCAAAGGATGAATAAAATCCCATACGATCTTTCCACTAATCCCTAGGAGGGGGGGGCATTCGGAGGGATCTACATGGGAGTCTTTCCCCTCAAACTCTAAAAGAGTAGGTGTAACCGGTAGCACTATCACATAGTTTATACATTTTAGTGCTGTACTGGGCTCTTTGATTTGGTAGATACTGCATGAAGTGCAGTCTACCCTTGAAGCTTACCAATGACTCATCTACCGCAATGTTTTGTTTGGGGGTATAAACTTAGGTCTAGTTTTATAGAGCCTATCGAAATTTGGGACCTGTGGGGATGGCAGTGACTGCTGTCGTTGTAGTGCAGGAACTTCAGGATAGCTTCAAATCATGTCCTGCTCATAATTGTGCAGTAAAGGGGTATTATATAAAATATCAGGGGACCAATGGTCTCTAATACTTGGCTTTTTGACAAGACCAAATCTTAAAAATAGGCCCCAAAACTTTCCTAATTCCACTGCGTTTGTGGGGGTCCAATTTTGGCCTCCGGCGTAAAACTAGTCGGGTTTCTGGGAGATGAACGGACTATGTTGGTCTGCTGGACCATTAAATTTAAAAGCGTGTCAGAAAAGAAAAGAATCTATGGGGCTGAACCCTGTAGTATCAACTTAAATGCCTGAGGGGGCTGGAAATTCAGGCACCTGGGGGGTATAATTGTCCGCAGCTGCCCATATCAGCTCAGGCAGAGCAGTACCTTTGCCTCTTCTGCGCTGACGAGGGTTGCAGACTTGGAATCACTTGATACGGACAAAGATGGCAGCTCGAACTGTGTTTCACCTTTGCTAGCACTTTCCGTATTGGAGCATAACATTTAATACGCTTCCTCTGCTGTGAAGACTCTTCTTGCCATATTGGGGGATTTTAGAATAATATACTAAACGCTGCAAGCAAATTGCAACTACTAATAAAAAAAGGTTCTAAAAAGAAAATTGGTTTTTAAACAAAATAAACACTGCTACTCCCAAGTGAGCAACAAATACAGGCCAGCGACCCTGCTGTATTTGATGAGTAAGGGTACCCTACCTACCAGGGGAAGTTCTAAACGAGAGGTGGCATTGCTACCTAACAGGGAACTCGGGCAGTGGGCAATCTAGAGACACAGTAGCGCAATGGCGACCGGGTACTGCGACAGGTGATGGCTGGACACAGATCACAGCATAGCAGAAGGGCACTGTGGATGGCTGAACTGAAATATACAATTACCAGTGGGCAACAAAGGTGGTAAGATCGCTGGGCTTTGGGGTATTTTCTTTCACTTTCTTCCACTATTATCACTGGCAACTGTCTCTGACAAGCTCTCTGACAGAAGTGAGCTCGTCAGAGCTGGAAATGGCCGCAAAACAAACCTCCTGCGCCTGGGATTGACCAGTCCGTACAGACTGGCCAATTACAGCGCTTGCCGTCACAGGATCATTCTGATAGGTCCCGCCCATGACTCCTTCTCCGACAGTTGCGATCAGGACGCTGTCACCGTGTCACTTTACAACTTGTAGCTTTTATTAGCATCATTTTGGGGTACATATGCCTTCGTGAGCACTTTTTATTGCATTTTTTCTGGAAGGCAGAAAGGACAGTAAACAATTTTGGCATTGTTTTTTATTACATTTTTACGGCCTTCAATGTTCTTACTAAATAGTTAAATAACGTAATCATTTTATAGTGCAGGTCGTTACAAATGTGGAGATACCAATTATATGTAGATTCTTAATTTTCTAGTTTTTTTTCATAATAAATAATTATCTAAGGGGGGAAAAAAAAAAATTCTTTTCATTTGTTATGAACTTTATGGATTTTTTTTAACTTTAATTCTAGTCCCACTATGGGACTTCACTATTTGATTGATTTTATAATACACTGCAATACTACTTATGCCTGTCCGTGTAAAACTCTGGCAGCGCCGAATAGGCATACGCTGTTGGCAGACCTGGGGGACTTTGTTACGCGATCAACAGTGGCATATAAGGTATTAAATGGTCGGGATCGTAGGGAACACTGATCCCGGCTATTAGAGGAGGAGCCACAGCTGCTTTTAGCTAGCACGGCACCCCCTTTAGCCGGCATGGGACCCTCTTGCTAGACTTATGTCACAGCGCCGCATTTTTACGGTGCTATCAGAAGTTACTTTAATGACCGGTGTGAAATCACGTATCGGTGGTCATTAAAGAGTTAAAGGGAATTTCTATCCAATACACAAAAACTGGCCATATATGGAGTTAATTCAGAATTTGGGAATTACATTTATTTTACTTACTTACTTGAGAAATTGGCATTTTTTCTATTCATTTTTGCAATAGTGACAACAGGAAGCAAAGCCATATTGAAGGAAGAAAACTCAAGTACTTTCTAAAAGTCAGCACAAATGGAATCTCACAGAGCCAACCAAAACCCTACTCGGTATTGACGAAGAGCAACAACTCCAAGGAGAGCTATTCGGCACCTTACCAGCTGGATCTCCACAAGGAAGGAGAATCAACTTTTTCAGAGAGAGTGAGAAGGTAATTCAAATGTGACAACCAATGTGACTGCACTTACGGTTATCACTTTTACAAAAACGAACGCAGCAACAAAATACAAAAATACCAATAGTAAATGAAACAGAAGAGGATTTTTGGTTATAGTTTGGTATTTTGAGGTTACTGTAAGTTTTGTGCAATAATTACCTGGACATATTACCAGGCCCAAACTTGAGCCAGGTCTCCAGTACAACAATCAACATATTTCCATATCCAAGAGTTGGAATAGATTTCTTCTTTATTTAATACTAGAGTGTGCAGAAAATAACCAAAATTGACAACATCTTCAAGCAGGGCCTTGCTTTCTCTTAAATACTGCAAGTTTCTTTACAACTGCTGAAACCAAACACGGCACACATGGCATTTAGGGTCCTAAAAAGCGAATACTTTCCATCTTATACCAACACAGATTTATTTTTGGGCGTGCCTAAAGAGTTACTATATATTTTATTGCCCGAGGCTAAAACACAGAAATAAAGACTGTTAAAGCGCATCAGCAGTGGTAGACTTGTTCATACGGTCTGCCTTATAGACGTTATACAAATGTAGACCTACAAATAAAATGCTAGTAGGAGAACTAAACGATACCTAGAGGCCAAAATGTGCTAGGGGAAGCCTCCAGGACTTTACTGCCGAGCAACTCCCTGATATTGTACTTTACTTTGGAGGTACAGGAAATCAGCGCTTACACACAACTTTTAATAGGGTGTTCTGTTCCTTAGCTAAATAACTTTGACAAGCAAAAAACATTACTATGCGTGAATGAATCGATATAACAAAGTTAAAATAAAGGAGCTTTTGCTCTTCCGCTTATATTATATAATTAAAGATGGTCAAACAAGCAAAAACAATAACAAAATCATCCCAATGATTTAATAGGTTGTAATTTGATGTGACATTTAATTCTACATTTCATACTTTGTACAAACGATGTTAAATAAACAGACATAATTCTCAGTGGACTAAACATAAAACGGGTCATAGACCTTTTGTACAGGTAAGTGCTAAAACCATTTACCTTTATATGTTTTACTCACAATCGTATAAAACTAGTACAAAAGTAAAACCGTTACCTACAGCAACCAATGTCAGATTTCAACTTGGAATCTTAAAAAATTAAAGCTGCAATCTGATTGGCTGTTACTGCAAATGCACCACTTTTCCTATTCCACTAGTTTATATACCTCCCCTAATGAGGATGCATTACTAATGCAATAGCTCAATTTCTCTGGCGTTCTTGGTTTTAGATTGTTCCAGTGCTTTATGCCTAAATACAAAGACATCATTGCACACAAATAAAATAGTCACAAACCTAAGGGCTAAATGTGTAACAGTTAGATGACTACATTCTCAAGTGACGCAGAAGTAAACTTTTCATATAGTTGTAAATCTGAGCTTACGACATAAAACGAAGGCTGTCGAGTCGGAATTAGAGTTGTGGTAGAGCCAAAGTAAAAATGTACCGACTCAAACTTCAAAATAAAAATATTAAATATTATAAATGATTAATATTGTATTCATTTATTAAATGCATAGCTTGTTGCATATTTACTTTATAAGGAATTTAGAAAAGTTTCAAAATTGTAATCAAATATATGTGATCAATCGAAGGTGCCGTTTTATTAAAAAAAACATTGATAACTAGGAAAATCAGTTCTCTCCTTTGTAGTCTCCTCTACTTTACATGAAGTATCTTCAGGCTGCTGCTTCAAGACCCTTCGTTAAAATGTCAGAATCTGTGCTGCACATGCTCTGTAGTGGAGTTCCTCCTGTAAAGACCAGGGTAGAGAGTTCAATATTGGGTGCAGGCCATTTAAAAACACTTTCGTGGGCCCAGTTCAAATGTTTCATGAGTGCTCCCTCTCCTGAAAAGACTGGAGTGCTGAGGGTTAATATTGCCTTTGTTACTAGTGATTGGCTGCACTGAGGACTACGAGTACCAGGGCTGTAGTATCCTGCATTTATCATGTGTATTCCCACTATGCCATGCAAACGTCCTATATCCCCTTCCCTCTTTGGCAGCCAGCCAACCCGCTCAGCTGGCGTGGGGCCGCTACGCTGTATCAGTGCTGGACTCCGAATGAGCGGATGCTGTGCTTCTCCTTCCTCCTAGCTCAGCCGCCAGGGAAATGGTCTCCCTAACAACCAGGAATGCTACAGAGTGTTCAGTGATGCTGCAGCGAGCCACTGAACAGAATTAGAGGAGGGGGAATGGCCAGACCGAAACAGAAGGGGAGGAGGACAGCCAGCCAATAAAGGTGAGGGATGAAAGAGCTAATAGGGGAGGAGACAACAATGCCACCCTCCATCCTGTCTGGGTGTCTGTCCCCAAACCCCCTTTACTAGGCTTTCAACTGTGTGTACAGAGCACACAAAAACAGTTGAAAATGGTGCCACCGCCTGGGGGCCCGATGCAGGTGAACCGTTTGAACCCTATATTAAAGCTGACCTGACTAGGTGTGCATGCAGTCATCTCAGAAGTGCTAGAGAGTATTAAGGCAAGTACTTAATAATGCAGATATACTTTTTTACATTTTTTTAATGTTTTATTCCTATTTAGAGTTGCACCAGATTGAGGGCATATTGTATATATATATATATATATATATATATATATATATATATATATATATATATACACACACACACACACACACACACGCACACATACACACATATATATATATATATATATATATATATATATATATAGCTGCATAGAGTTACTTGAGTGCACACTGTTCTCTCTTTTCTTACAAAATTATCAGCTACACAGACACCCGGGCTTATTATACAGGAGACCTTTATGAGAAGTCTGAATTGGAGCTGGAGTTGGACAGTGGAAAAATAGGTGAGTCAGATTCTAAAGTATGGCTCACCGACATCAGTCTTGCATAAAACTACATATAGCGGTAACAATATCTAGCACCGTCTGCAACCTTCCTTGTCCCTCCCTGGGCGCCCTCCTCTTGTAACACTTAACTCTAAGGGCCCTTTTACATGATCAGGCAAACGAGTGTTCATATGAATGCTTGTTCCCGATCATTGCCCTGTGTAGACAGGACAATGATCATTTGATGTACGAGCAAACGCTCGTTAATTGGCTGATTGTATCGTTTATGCAGCAAAAAACATTATCGTTGTCGGCAGCACATCTCCTTGTGTAAACAGGGAGATGTGCTGCCGACATGATGGAAATGCACAGGGATGAGTGATCGTAGTAACGATCGCTCATCCTCATACATTACTGATCATAGTTCCTTTTGAAAGGAGTAAACGAGCGATGATCAAAAAACCACATCGTTGATGGGCACTGGTTTTTGTGGCCCATATCGAGCCGTGTAAGAGGACCTTAAGGCCTCATTCACACGGCAGGGTTTCCCGGCCGGGTGCCGGCCGTTCATAAATCGGCCGGCACCCGGCTGCATTAGGAATGATAGACCCCTAATGGGGCTATTCACACGACCGATTTTTTGACGGCCGGAAAATCCGGCCGTCAAAAAATAGGACATGCTCTATCTTTGCCCGGGCACCCGGCCGCCCGGCTCCCATACAAGTCTATGGGGCCGGGTATTACACGGCCATCACCGGAATGTGTTCCGAGTGATGGCCGGGTTTCCCGGCGCTTGCGCTCTATCTCCTCCTCCTCACAGCGCAGAGTGCATGTGAGGAGGAGGAGTTGATGCCATTCTGACGAATGGCATCGCTGTACACTGTGTTGCAGGGCCGGGGTGTACAGCAGGTGGAAGGGAGCGCTGCGCTGGCTCCCTTCCCCTGCTTGTTAAAAGCACCCTGGCTCGGCAACACCTTCGATGGCGCCGCTAGTAGTAGTAGCAGCAGCTGCTGCGGCTGCTACTACTGTAGCGACGCCACTATAGCAGAGCGGGGAGGTATCTCCCCGCTCTGCTATGTGCTAGCCGCACTTTAGCTCCTTGAAGGAGCGGAATCCCCGTGTTTTCGGGGATTCCGCTCCTGGACAGAGCGCTTGATGTCTCTGTCCATATCTGGGCAGTGACATCAGGGGAAACTCCTGAAGCGGAATCCCCGAACACATGGGGATTCCCCTTCAGGAGCTGCCGCTGATGTCACTGTCCGGATCTGCCCGGCCCGGCACGGATGCATAACTTTATGCAAACCGGCCGGGCAAAATGGCCGATTTTACCGGCCGACACTCGGGCTCGGGAACGACCCGGTCGTGTGAATCCCGCCTTAGGGTAGTGAACCTCTAGGAAAACTGCCAAACAACTAAGATAAGAGGAGAGATTACAACCGTGTCAATAGTCTCAAATGGTTATCTTTGCTCAAGTCTTCAGCTATGGGTCTTATGAGATTCAAAAAAAATTTGCAATTCTGTGCTGGAACCAAGTAAAGGCTTACTGGATGCCGCTTTAAGGCCCTGTTCACACAGAGTTTGACACGTTTTTGACGCGGAAACTGAAATCAATGGAAGGCATTTTCGGCCGTTTTTTGCCGCAATGGGAGGCGGAGGTGTTTTTTTTTTATCGCGAGCGGGAATCTGTCTCGCGGTAAAAAGAAGCGTCATTCCCTATCTTCGGACGTTTACGCCTCTGACCTCCCATTGACATGAATGGGAGGCAGAGAAAGCGTATTTCGCTGCGTTTTTTGCCCGTAGCACTCAATGGGCGCGAGCAAAAAACTCTGTGTGGACAGGGCCTAAAGGAATTTTAGCGTATATCGAAAATATTGAAAACTTATAGCAGCAAAATTACATATTTTAGAGATGTCAAGGTGCACTTATTCTCTTTTCAAAGACTTGAAATGTTAAAATATCCATATCCATCACATTGTTTTTCTGGCTCTGAAAGGACTCTTCAGTATTCCAAGAAGCCACTGTACTTTATCCATGCCAGTGCAACCTTCAGAGTTTTTGTGCCACTGATGGAGCATTGGCGCTGCATACTGAACAGCATCTGGTGATTGATCTGATATATTTAAATGCATCTTAAGAAAAATGAAATTGACAAAGCAAGATGTAAGATTTTTTTTTCACAAACTAGAAATCACAGCACCGGCAACCTTATTAATAAGCTCATTAATTAAGAGTGAATGTGTTGCATAACGTTGTTTGGATTGTACAGTGTCTTTCATGGCAATGACTTTCTTCTCAGATAAAAAGAAAAATATGAAATTCTGGAAAATGGGCAGAGAAATGCCTTCCTGTTGCCAAACAGACAAAAGAAACCCACTGAAATAAAATTATTGAACATTTACACAATGGTTTATAGCCATAGAATAAAGATTCATGTAGAAACAAACAAACACCCTTATAACGGCCTATCTAACTTTATATATCTAAATAAATTTGAATAGTGGTAAAATTATTTTGATATATATATATATATATATATATATATTGTAGCAGTGCAGCTACTGGACTGGTTTGCTGGAGTGTGAAGGAGAAGGGCGGCTTCCACTCCATACAGACAGTCCGTGCGTCTCTTCGGCTGTCTGATGAGCCTAGTTAGGCTTCACCTGAGACGGCTCTTTAAATCAGGTGTATGCTATTCACACAGGGCTCTCAGTCTGGGGAAGACAGGCATGCTAGCCTGTGGAAGTCACCACCCTAGTTACTTGAACCCTAACCTGTCCAGTAGCTGCACTGCCACAAAATTTATATAATATATATATACATACATACCAATGAAGATAACTGTAATGACGGGGTAGGGAGACAGACAGGTGAGCCCTAATCTACCCGCCACTCAGTCCCTGCCTACTTGCAACGGCCCGTCCTAGGCGACGACGTACAACTGGGCGACGGTCCCTACGCTCAATAAGTGCACGACAGACAAACAGACAAGGGTACAAAGAAGCTAAGGGAAATGGGGCAGTTGCCCACGGCAACACAGTGAGCAACAAGAGTAGTGAACGAGCCGAGTCAAACCAGGAGTGTACGAGGTACCAAACGCAGAGCAGGAGAGTAGTGAACGAGCAGAGTCAAACCAGGAGTGCACGAGGTACAAATTGCAGAGCAGGAGCATAGTCAGTAAAGCCAGGGTCAAAAATGAAGCAAGGTCAATAAATCATAGCAGGAGCAGCAGAGCCAGGAAACCGAAAAGAATCACAGGCAAAGGAGGAGCAGGAAATGCAGGTATAAATAGACAGAGGGCGGGAGCTAGCACCGTCTGGCCATGCTGTGATAGGCTCTCCCACTCCTCAGCCTCCCAGCCTGACTGGTAGAAGATCGTGTCACTCTCTCAGACTTAGGAGCAGGTGCAGACTGATTACCCACGGGCGTCGACACAGAAGCTGTGTCTGGCAGATCCTTTACAATAACATTAAATTAATAAGAAAAACACTCTATACATTGTTAATGTGCTAAATGACTATTCCAGCTGCAAACGTCTGGTTTTTAATGCAATATCTACATAGGTGTATAGAGGCCCATTTCCAGCAACCATCACTCCAGTGTTCTAATGGTACATTGTGTTTGCTAACTGTGTTAGAAGGCTAATGGATGATTAGAAAACACTTGAAAACCCTTGTGCAATTATTTTAGCACCGCTGTAAACAGTTTTGCCGTTTAGAGGAGCTATAAAACTGACCTTCCTTTTAGCTAGTTGAGAATCTGGAGCATTACATTTGTGGGTTCGATTAAACTCTCAAAATGGCTAGAAAGAGAGAGCTTTCATGTGAAACTCGACAGACTATTCTTGTTCTTAGTTTAAGGTGTTAGTGGTATATTTGAAGCCTTCCACCACAGGACTTGATATTTTGTATACTCTACAATAATTTATAATTAAATCACTGGAATAGGACTAGAGTTTCGTTTAAAATGTAACTTTTACTTGTAACATATTTAAAAAGTGTGTAAAACAAATGGCACACCAGGACAAGACTGTTTACAAAAAAATCTTCCTTATTGTACAGGAGATGTAGTGCTCCATGCAAAAAAAGTCAATTCAATATTGGTGATATTATCATTTCTTTGCAGAGTTTAAGAAAATGCTCCAAATTGTTGCAAAACATGTGAGTAATCTATTTCCCAGGAGGATAAATATAAATCTCTGTGGGGTAATGACCCCTCCTACCCGTTCCGTAGTGTGTTAAAGTCCTGTTCTGTTCTTATGGCTGGGGACTGGGAAGCCTCACTTGTTTTCTTTCATATGATTTTAGGCAATCAATCATTGCCTTCTCCCGACGCGTTTCCTTATGGCCAGAATTCCTCAGGGGAGATAAGGCCAGATAACCTCCTTGACAGGGGGCACAAATTAAGTTGGAGCTGTTTTGAAGTTTAAATCTTCTGCAGTGGCAGAGATTCCTCATAGCACTTGTTTCCTCGTGCTGGAGTAAACGCTGGTAGACCCTGTGATGTACTGTAGGAAGTTCAGGTGGTGTCTCCTTATAAAAGCGCTTGGAGGTCGCAGCGCCTCACACAAAGATACGTGCGCTGCGTGCGGCTCATGACTCCACTAGCCAGGGTTAGGACCGTGTAAGCAGGGCCCCAGAGTTGGTTACTTCTGAGACAGGAACTGGCCCCGTTACATTGCAACGGGACGTTCCTTCCTACAAAGTACTGTAATTACTGCTGGGTCCCTGCTCCAAATTCCCGAAGCTACTGAGAGCCGGGAGGCCCCTTTATTTTCAGCAATGTGGCCGGGCCTTTGACGGCAATACTGGCTGTATGGTCTTTATACTCCAAATGCAGAGCCCAAGAATCTTTTGACATGCAATGATGATTGCTTTCAGTTACTGTATGATATTAAATGTGATGTTAATGGCAGGAAAACCCATTTAAAAAAATAGAAGGTTTTTCTGGAAGATACATGTTTTAGACGAGCATCAAGGATGTCCAAAAATGCATTAACTAAGGCCACAACAAGAGACAAAGTCAAATAGTCCACGCCAGAATCGCCTGCCTCTATGCCATTATGTGTAGGCAACAAGTAAAGGAATCATTATTATTTGTCCATTCAGCCTTGCATAGTGCCAAAGTAAAACTAGTCTCTGTTGTGTGGTAAAATCTCAATGATTCTTAAAGCAACACAAAACAAATATCTATTTACACAACTTTATTCAAGTACCAAGGTTGGAACACTCTGTTTCTCTGAAATTAAGTGCATAATGTGTTAGATTAGTTGATAGGCAAAAAAAAAAAAAAAAAAAAAAAAAAAAGAGTTGAAAGGGGAAGATTATTGTTCAAGGTGGACTGTAGAAAACAAACAAGGATGAAAACGTGATTTTTCCATCACAGCAGGTCACAGCCATTGTGGAGGCAGGTGAGCGCTACAAAAGCTAAAGTGTACAACGTCACATGCATTCATTAGTCGCTACAATGAGAGACAAATTAACAGTTGTTCACATTCAGGCTGTCCCACTTGTGTACCACATTGCGCACTACAGGCCTGCAGAGGACCATAGGACCCAAGCACTCCTGATACGGCAATTAAAAAATGTAAATGGGTCAAGCAGGAAGTGCCATAATAACAAAATATTGAGAGAAATAGACATACGACTCAACCCTATTAACACCGTTAATGATACACACCAATAAATTTATTCGAATCAAACTTGACTTGGTTAATTATCTACTAGAAGCTTCCATTGTTTAATTCAATCTAAAGTAATAGTTATTAAATCCCAGTGGAATACAGCCGAGTTACCATACCAATAAAGTGTCTTTCAAATGTTCTGCTAACTAAAGAAATATAATTTCTTCATTATATAGATAACAAGCATAAGAGGGCAGGTTATGCTAAGAAAGCAAAACCATTTCAGACGAGGGCACTCGCAAAAATAATACCGGTGAAAATACTGAGACAATAAGGAGCTTACTGACATAAGACCCAATATACACAAATACAAAAGCTAAATACAGAAAACTATCCATATTTTATATTTGTATTTAGCTCCATGTTTTAATACACTAGATAGAAAGAATACAACCTAAAATCGACCCTGTGCATGGCGTTCAGAAAACCTCCAAAACACGGCATTCAATTCTGCATGCCACAATCTTCTATCTCACAGACTCATACGTAGAAAACCTCTGTGTCCTTCCTTGTACAATCAGAGGCCATGGACAAACCGTATAGGCCCAATTTATTTGAGTGATCCTAGCAATCTGCCATGACGTCATGAGGTGGAAAAATCCCTTTAACCAAAGTATTCACCAGAAGTTAAAGTGGAAATCCAGGTTGCTCGTTTTTCTCTGGTATTTTATTGGTCGTAGTTTATAATCCTTCTTGCCTTGCTGTAAAATCATTGCGGACATCTCAACATGCACGGACTTCCTTGTGACAATGGGGACGTGTGTTACAGACCACCTCAGACTTCCTTTGCAGTTCAGATTACCACGCATCTAAGCCTCGGTCACTGATCGTTGTTGTGTCCAAATGGAGCAGAACGGAAAATCAGTCAACATTGAAAAATATAAGTAGCAAGTAAACATCACCCATAGGGCAGTGCCAAAAACATCACTTCTAAAGCTCAACTGGAATTCCCCTTTAATTTTAGCACACAAATCAAAAAGGTTTTAATAGAGAATGCTATTTAGTTATAGTCGTCATAGCCCAACCAAAAAGACAAATGAACCTACAGCAATCCAGCTTGGGTGACAGTTAACTTTACATCGATCACACATCCTTCAGTTATATGTCGTATAATGATGAATAGCCCACCACCTGCCAACAGACCATCCTTGTCATATAGAGAAATAATTACCCAGTTTATGATTTATATCGACAGTAGAGGATAAAGCTTCCGTAAAGTACAGTGTGGAGCTTCCTAAGTTTAGATCTAACATGACAAGAGAGTGATGAAACTAATCACAACCATTCAGGACATATAGACATAGTCAGAAGTCACCATGACCTTCCTGTTAATAAGGTGTGGAGGTTTAAACAATGATCATTATTTTAAGTTTTTTACATTTAATACAACAGATAAATTGGAATAAGTTTATAATTTAGGCTATAACAATTGTAGACTATAACAATAGAATTTGTTTAGATCAAGGTGAAAATTAAAAGACAACCCCTAATGGAATTTTGCAGACCACGCCATTATAAAAACCAGAGATCAGTGATGGACAGGGACAGAATTAGGAAAAAGGGTCTGCACATCTGCGCATAAAAGTCTATGGAAAAAGCACCACGTCTGTCCATGGCCTGTGTCTGGTATTGCAGAAAAGCCATATTCGCTTCAAATGGGGACAAGCAATACTGGACACAGGTCATGGACAGATCTGGAGCGGTTTCTGGAAAATAAAAGACCTCCCAAAAAAACAGACGTCAATCTTTAAGAGCAATTCATGCTCTGGTGTATTTCATGGACGGCTATTTATCCAAGTAGCCACAACTTAATACTGATTTCCCCTGCAGCAACCAAAATGTCTTGCTGGCTTTCCCAAACAAAATCAGCTGATCGCCGCCATGGCTTCAAACTGAAAGTGATTGTTTGTGATAAGTTAACCCCTTTAAATATCTGAGGAATTTGACAATTCATTGCAAGACAATATGGGTCAGTCTCTTGTGGCTTGAAACCGTAATGACACGCTTTGGGCAGCACCCCTGGAATCAGAGCCGTACTACCACATTTACTATGCATATTATATAACAATGTCTGTGTTAGAAACCTAAAGTAGGGTGGGCACGACAATATATGTAAAAAGGTGCTTGGAGTGCGGACTCAAAAAATGTGTAACAATTACACAAAAAGAAAAAGGAAAGACAAATGCTACTAGAGTCGCACAGACTTTATTATGTACACTTATTATGGTTGCATTGCGCGTGCGCTCTATCCGCCATATTGCTACTCCTTGAAGCCTCTTTTGGTCACTTCAGGTACCGGAAGCGAGACCTGGACACGTCACTATTGTGACGCGATCTGGGTGGTCTCTGTGAAGTTGACTCTTTATCAGGGGAGGCAACTGACATGCGCATACTATTCTGCATAATTTACTAGTGCTTGCGCATATCTCGTCATCATCTGACGTGTAACGCCACTCCTGGAAACCAGTAGTGGGGCATTGTGTATAACGTGGCTGTCCTGAACTTCCTGGTTCCTGTCTAGACTTGGCACCTGAACGGTGTGTGTGATAGAGTGTTCTTTGCAAACCAGGTATGGGGTCCTTTGGGCTGAGGGGAGTCTTGTCCTTGTACAATACAGCCGCCACTAGCTCCATTCCTTTGTGAATTCTATGTATCCATTGATTATTTTAAATCCCTTATGGTATAATATAAAGAATTTTGTCCAAAGAGAGTTACACCTGATGAAGCCGTACCAACGGCGATACTCGTGGGGTTTCAGCCCCACTCTTGCCCTTATAGGACCCGGTCTTTGAGTCCACTAGCATGGTGTGGTAATCACATCTTTTTCTTATCTTGCATCATTTGCATGGTCTTTGAATTCTATATTTGACATTCCATTTACAGTCATTTAAATGACGATTTTTACTGGTGTCCTTTTTTTAAGTGACATTTTTCCTGTTTAAATTCTAATAGGGCAATGGTGGGGTCCCCTTGACACATATTTTATGTTGTTTTTTCCCCTTGAAGTACTGCTGTGCTCATGGTTTGTGCTTTTTCATGTCTATTTGTAATAAAGTAACTTAAATTGTTTTGGATGTGCAACTCTAGTAGCATTAGTCTTTCCTCTTCTTTTTGTATATTTGTTAGAGACTAGACTAGAAAGAAGAATTCTGGTTTTGGAACCTCCAAAGCACCAAGGTGGTAAATGTGCCATTGACTTGCCAGTAGGGTATATGTACTCTGCAGCCTTTTAAAGGTGGCTTATATAGGTATATCATATCATAACTCCTCTTAAAGGAGGTGGTCTTAGGATGATCACCCCTGTCCATATGCCCTAATAGGGTATACAGACATCACTAGGTGCCAGATGACAGCCCCTGTCCATATGCTCTAATAGGGTATACAGACATCACTAGGTGCCAGATGACAAACACTGTCCATATTCCCTAATAGGGTATACAGACATCACTAGGTGCCAGATGACAACCCCTGTCCATATGCCCTAATAGGGTATACAGATATCACTAGGTGCCAGATGACAGCCGCTGTCCATATGCTCTAATAGGGTATACACATATCACTAGGTGCCAGATGACAGCCCCTGTCCATATGCCCTAATAGGGTATACAGATATCACTATGTGCCAGATGACAACCCCTGTCCATATGCCCTAATAGGGTATACAGATATCACTATGTGCCAGATGACAACCCCTGTCCATATGCCCTAATAGGGTATACAGATATCACTATGTGCCAGATGACAACCCCTGTCCATATGCCCTAATAGGGTATACAGATATCACTATGTGCCAGATGACAACCCCTGTCCATATGCTCTAATAGGGTATACAGACATCACTAGGTGCCAGAAAGGAGAGCTGCTACAATTTCCCTGCAGTATGCCTGAATGTACCCTTTTGTTTTAAACTGGCTTCCAAAACGTGAATAGGATAAACTAGTGAAAGTGATACGCACCAAACTATTCTTAGTTCATGAAGTCACTGGATTAAAATGCCAAATTGCTGACATAATATTTCCTGGTTCATTTTTCCCTTATGTTAAAGAAAAGAAAAAAAAAAAACCTCAGCAATGGACAGACGTTATTGACCTTAAAGCTAAGGACACCGCACTATTTCAATGATTTATGGAGAGGTTTGAATTGCAATCAAGAAAATATTAAGGCTTCAATTTTTTTTTAAACGCAAAAGATTTCTCTAAAGAAATTAAACCCTGAGGAGCTTCCCATTTGGAAAGAAAAAGAAACAATATGCTTTGTTCATTTATTTAGGGGACTCAGTCTCCCGTAGAAACAGAACATGCAGAGTTGGCATTTTCTCTAAATTAGCAAGGTCTACACACCAAACACTCCAGAGCTTTTCTGTCCTTTTGTACCTGAAGTCACCTAGACGTCCCACTACAGCAAGGAGAGGAGTCGTTCTTAGACGTCTAACACCTTTACACTACAGATGACAAATTGATTTCCGCCTGCTCAAAGATGCTCGGCACGGGGGCAGGCAAAGCAGTCAACAAATCTTAGCCTGAAAATGGCATAACAGAAAACTTCCCCTTTCCCTACACAAAGGTTCTTTGATTTAAGAATGGGAGTTGTGGTTCCCTGGGAGTGGAATTATTTTTGCAGGGAATCACAATGGTATTTTTGCAGGGAATCACTGCTCTAGGTGGCGGTGGGACAACTCCAGGAGCCGGTTTGGCTCTTGGGCAAGGGGAACTGCAACATCAATGCAAACATTAACAGAAAACCACCCGGGAAGTTGGGTGCCAGCTGCAAGTTTCTTGGCACATTGGCTCCTGGGACTAGCTATAGGAATCTATATTTTAATATTTAACATTCTTGCTATAGTGTGACAGTGCTACTAGTCCGAGGCAACGGGTATGACAAATTGTCGTTGTTCATTGGTTTTCTTGAATGCTGGAAATAAGTAGTAGACATCTATCGGGAACTTGAATTTCCCCGGCAGCCGTGTACAGACACTTGTATGGATCACTTCAAGCAATAATGAAAATACCTTTGTATTATGGAATTGCTATTTATGCATTTTCCTAAGTAAATTGCCAGTAAAACTGTGAAGTTGAAACTGATGTAATGATCAATGCCTTGTATTAATCATAGTGATGGATTTCCTCTATATATTTACAGGTGTACCGCTCTATCAGACATGAAATTCTCATAAGCAAACTCCAGAATAAAGGGTTGTAGTGGTCCTACTAATAAAAGCAGCCCCAGTGTAATTACCATTGGAACACAGACTTGCAAGGACTGGTAAAAAATACATTTGACAGAATTAGGATGGTACAACAGAGAATTCATTACTTCAGGAGTTCAGGCTCACTTCTTCAGAGCTTTGTCCTGTTGGAATAGGAAACATCAGATCATAGAAATGAAAAATCATCAAACTTGGAATGCAACCCTGGAAATATGGAGGTTGTTGTATGAATTTACAGCTACATTTAAGTGCTGTGCTCCTATTTTATTTTTTCTTTAGAGTTCAGCTGGAATCACACACGTTGTTTCTGATAACCCTTTTTTGAGCCAAATCCAGGAGTGGATCCAACAAGAAGGAAAAGTATAAAATTCCTTACTTTATACGTATTCCTTTTGAATCCAGACATAGCTTTGGCTCAAAAACGGCATGTGCGGTTCTAGCCTTAAAGTGACGCTCTACTCTTATTTTTAAATACAGAGGTATCCACCATCACTTTTTCATAAATTGCATTAAATTATACAATTTATCATGATACTAATTCAATCCAATCTCACACCATCCAGGAAAAAACGTATACATGAATTTTTTTTTTTTTTTTTTACATTGGAGTCTTCAGCCAACGGATGGCCAAAGTATGGTATCCATCAGAGGCATCTGCACAGCCATCCAGTAAAAAAAACTTCTAAATTCTATCAACATGGGAGTCTAAAGGCGACAGATACCCCAGATGGATGTCATCTGTCAGCCATCCGTCACCCATAGACTTCCATGACAATGAAATTGTATACATTTCATGTATACTTATTTTTTTTAATGGATAGCTGTGATGTATGCATTTTTGAACATGGCAGTCTATGGGCGACGGATGGCTGACTGATATCATCTGTGGGAGGTATACATTTTTCTAACAACTTGCATATACTTTTGTGTAACATCTCGGGTTATGTCGGATTTAGGGCTAGATCACACAGTTTTCTGGCACTCTTTTTGACGTGGAAACCGCGCAAAAAAAAACAGCCCCTAATTACCTCCCATTGATTTCAATGGGAGGTGGAGACTTTTCCGAGTCATGATTTTTCTTCCCGCAGATCCGTCTGGGAGGCAGAGAAAGCGTTTTTTGCTGCGTCAATGCCCGTGGCCGAAAAACACAGCAAAAAAACACAGCAAAGAAAGTGCAGGCAGGGCAAAATCTGCCTCAATATTCCTGAAGGAATTTTGAGGCCGATTTTTCTGCCTACAAAATACTCTGTGTGAACAGGGCCTTAGAAAGGAAGTCACGTGTTTATATTAGAAAATTGGATAATTCAGAAATTCCCTAGGCTGATGATGCAGAGCTAGAAACAGACACAGCCGGTTTGAAAATCAGCTCATACGACATACAGAAGTTATTTTTTGGGGATTAAAACAACCTAAAACTAGAAAACAATAATAAAAGTAAACATCAAAGTTGCGCACACGGTTTGCTTCCGGAACATGTAGCAAATCCTGCAGCCTTACAGTCTGCAGGTGTTCATTTTTTTCCTATACTTCATTTTTGTCTGGCAGGCGGCTGTGGGGGGGGTGAAGACAACCACTGCAAAAAGAAGCCTAATAGCGCATAGGGACAGGGGTGGTCCTAATGGGACAAACCCATAGTCTCCTATTGCATACAGAGCACTTGCATACTTCTCCACTTGTTTAGCGTGACATTAAATGCAAAAAAATGTGCACAGGTTTCCTTTCAGCTTCTTATCACTTTCGCATACACTGCTTTTTTGTTTAGCTTTTAAGAAACGTGTAGCAACTATACCAAAACTGGACTAAGTGGAAGTCCTTAGTCCAGTTACGGCTCTGCAGGGTAAGCATGGGGATTCTGAAATTCCTCACCAACATGTTATATATTCACAAATCCTTTAATACAGTATTTGTCTATGTAACATGACACCTTTTCCCTAAATTTAAACCCTACCCATCTTTCAATGTAGAATCCTGCACTAGTTAAAGGCTATGTACACCTTTGAAATGGACATTTTTATTAAAAAAAAAAAAAAAAAATTAGTGTGCTTTGTGCAACTTTGTAATTACATTTTATTAAAAATTTTTTACTTTGAGATACAACTGCTTTGTATCCTGTATACAGAGCAGCTATATCTAGCGCTGAAACCTGTATCCGTCAATGGGAGTGATTCCCTGCCCTGATGATATCCAATTCTTGGATTGCTCACAGCTAGTTTGTTTCTTACCACAAAGTGGGAACTGAAAACTCAAAGCAAATAGAATAATGTGTATAATCACCAATATAAGTTTAAAGAAGAATAATGCGATGCTCTACCATACTGCCGCCAAAGTGATGGAATAATCATACAATATTGTAGGTATTTTCAAAATGTATACGGCTCTGTTCACACTGTAGTTCTATTACCAAACTATCTTGTATTTTAGCTGTAGTGTGAACAGAGCTTTTCTTGTGTATTGCAACCTTGAAAACAAACAAAAGTAGCCACCAACTCTATTATACAATAGTATATAAAGTAGAATTGTAATGATGATCTATTTTACTAGTAAGGTTTCTATGGACATTTTTCACATATTTTGAATACAAGCCAAGCAGACATTGTGTGTGCCTGTAAGTTTCAGGCACTTTAAGATTTTTTTTCTGGATATCAGTAAGGGTGGGTTTACACTGTCAGATTTCTGCCCATGACGAGGTCCGATTGACGATATAATAAGTTGATAAGTGCTCATTAACAGGCCCTTTTACAGCGCTATTCTGTATGGGGACGAATGATCATGAACACGATTACTCGGTCTCTATCAGTTTGCCCAATTGTCGGCAGAACATCCACTGTTGAAATGGGAGATGTGCTGCGGACGGCGATGATTTTACTGGCTGCATAAAAGATGTGTTCAGCCGGCGAACGAGCGTTTACTTCTTTGCCTGCTGATCGCTGCCATGTTTACACGGGCCAATAAACGGGAACTAGCGTTCGTAAGAGCACTTGTTTGACTAATTACAGGTCCGTGTAATGGGACCTTAAGGCGCTGCTCACATCTGCATTGTGGTTTCCGTTATAAATAAAAAAAGATGCAGTGCCAAATTTGTTGTGCGACAGATACCACCGATCCCCTACAAGCCTAAGTGGAGTCATGTATTTTTTACATTCAGAGATTTAAAAGCCTGCCCTGACCTATTCATGATTACTCAGCTGCCAGATTGTGAGGCTACATTCACATGAGCGTATCAGATTCACTGCAAGGGGAATGCGTTATTCTTGCACTAGCAAAGCACATTTTTATTGTTCTCAATTGAATCGATGCGTAAATCACACAGCACACGTGTGCTGTGCGTGATTTTCACACACCATTGACTTCAATGGGCGATAGGTGCGTGAAAAACTCACCAATATAGGACATGCAGTGAGTTTTACGCAACGGACTCTCGCTGCGTGAAAACTCCTGCATGTGTGAACGGCCGCATTGATATCAATGGGTCCGTGTGCTGCGCGTGATTTTCATCCACATCACACGGACAAATTTTATGCTCGTCTGAATGAGCCCTTACACTATCAATATAGGCAATCCTCTGCGAGCTAAACACATCAGCATCACAAACCTCTGTACGGTTTTGGATTCCAGGATCAGAACGCTTATCTACTGGGATACATTTTAACAAAACCATCAGCTGGGTGAGCAGGACAATTTTTTAGGTTTTGAATAAAAACAATGTTTCAATTCATTGAGAGCAAGCAGGAGTCTTAAAATGGCGTGAAATTGAAACACTATGATAACAGGATAGTATAAAGTACAACTAGAAGGGGACATGTATGTGTCATTTCTAGTGGGACAGTGGGTCCTTGGAATCATTTTGTCATGTGAGCTCATTTTGTCAAGTGCTTAACCCTTTCAGGACCAAGGGTCATTGATGCCTCAATGACCAGGCCTAAATTTAAAGTTTTGGCATACATTCTTTTACACAGTTATAACTTTTGAACTATGTTGGATAACATAACTATTTTTAGAGTTTTTCAGCTAACTAAGGCTCTATTCACATCTGCGTCAGAGGCTCCGTTCGGGGTCTCAGTCGCAGATCCGGCAGGGTTTACTGGAGAAAATAGCGCAGCATGCTGCGCTATTGTGTCCGGTAAAATCACGGACACCAAATTGGAAATCCGACGGAACCTAGTAAAGTCAGTGGGTTCCATCGGCAACCGGCGGTGTCCGTTGGTTCCATTATTCCCTTGTTCTGCTCCTCTGACGGAGCCAAACAACAGAATGACGCAGAAACTGTCAGGTTTTAAGCAACCAGGGAGCATGTACAGCAGCGAGGGTCTTCTCTGCTGTTGCTTGGGTGTAAAGCCCGGAATAGGGCCTGGTTTGCTGGAGTGTGAAGGAGAAGGGTGGGCTTCCACTCCATACAGACAGTCCATGTCTTGGGCTGTCTGATGAGCTAGTTAGGCTCCACCTGAGACGGCTCTTTAATTGAGGTGTGTGCTGTTCACACAGGGCTCTCAGTCTGGGGAAGACAGGCATGCTAGCCTGTGAGAGTCACCACCGTGTGAGGTAAAGCTGCCTATGTTGTTAGGTACTGGGCACAAGGCTCAGTGTCTCGTAGTGAGGGACACTGAATGTGTTAGAGGTTGGACGGCCTAGGGTTTATTTTGTATGTTTTTTTGTTGTAACACTGCTTGCTGTGGTGAAGACAATAAAGCTAGCTGCGGCTGGTTTAAACTTTTATGCAATGAGTTGGAGTGAACTTTATAAGTGTGCCAACCATCTCACCCTGGAGATTGCGATCCTGTGAACCAAGTGGTCCCCAAGATGTCAGTATATATATATATATATATATATATATATATATATATATATATATATACACACACACATATATATATATATATATATATACACACACATTGTATATATATACACATATATATATACATATATATATATATATATATATACACACATACATATACACTTTTCTCTTGCCTCATTAATCATGATGATCAGATGCTCAGAAGCTGGACCAATTGGTTCGGCTATCACGGTGTAGGGAGCTGGGGACACTGACCCCGCCGACATCAGAGCGCACTCCTCAGTGCTATGCCGGCAGAAGCAGAGGACTGTAGATTTACGCACTGGCTGCACGGGGCATATGCGGCTAGGACGTGAATCTGCCGGCATGAAAGGGTTAATGATGGTTGTAACCAGGTGATGTGGACATTTTTAATACTAAATCTACCAAAACGACCTCAATATGTTACGATTAAGTCACCACAGAGGAATAATGTATTTATATCAGTATTTGTTTCAACCTAAAGTTTAACAGCATCATGCCACACAAAGTGAGAAAAAAACCAACAGATAATATATAACATAATAGGATTAAATTTATTTAAATATCAAATGTGAATAATAAATTGTGCACTATGTCTTTAAATATAGGTCAGTTTGAGGAAGGGACAGTGTAAGGCCTTATTCACACGGACGTGTCAGTTTTGCGCGCGCAAAAAACGCTGTGTTTTGCGCGCGCAAAAGGTCCGTGTGTCATCAGCATATGGTGCGCGGCTGCGTGATTTTCGCGCAGCCGGCATGATGATGACACTCTGGTTTTCTGTTTACAAACAGAAAAGCACATGGTGCTTTTCAGTTTTTCATTTATTTTACTACTGTACCGTGAATCACGCGCGGCACCCGGAAGTGCTTCCGTGTGCCGTGCGCGATTTGCATGCACCTATTGACTTCAATGGGTGCGTGCAGTGCGAAACACAGGCAAATATAGGACGTCATGTGTTTCACGCAGCGCACATACGCTGGGTGAAATTCACTGACAGTCTGAAGGGCCCCATTCATTAACATCGGTCCGTGCGACGCGCGTGATTTCCACGTGCGTAGCACGGACGTATTATACGTTCGTGTGAATAAGGCCTCAGTCAAGAACCAATGAGAAAAGGGCTTCATGTGGCTCTCAATGTCAAAAGCATGGCTTGACTATTTCTGTGGTGGCTTTCTCCTGTGCCTGAATGTTCAGGACTCGGACATAACATGGATTACACAGGCCATTTCATAAATAAGTAGCCAGGCTGGTCAGTCGAGGGGTTCTGCTAGTTAGCGGGACATCGCACCTTTAACACAAGCGCAAAGAGAAGTTCCAGGCGTTGAACCCACCTCCCTGCTGTAGGAAGCAGCTGGGCTGCACTGTACATTGAATCCACAAGGAGCTTCGTCTCTGGATCAGATACAGCCTTTGGCTCTGTCACACGGTCAAGCAGCTGAAATAAATGTTCTGGTCCAATTGGAAAATGTTCTGCTCTTCTGTTAGGTCTGGTCCTTCAGGACATTTATAGTTAAATTCTATTTTCAAGATCTAACAATTTTTTTTTACAGCTTTATTCCAAGAGGTTGTGTACAACTTCCGAAGCTGAATTTCAATTAAATTAACTCATTAGCGTCTACATGCAATGGGAACAAGAATGGAGCAATGAGGTAAAGTTTCTACTACGTGATGGATATGTTTTCCTTCTGACTAATACGTACAGTTCGGTCCAGAATTATTTGGACAGTGACAAGTTTTGTCATTTTAGTTGTTTACCAAAACATTGAATATATAGTTATATAAATCAATATATAATGACCGCCAATATGCCATTTCACGGCACTCTGGCATAAGCCTGGCACGGGTGTCCTGTGCCGGCTAAAGTGAGCGCCACATCCAAGTGGTGTTGGAGGGAGGGAGCTCCCTCTCTCACCCAATCGGCACCCTGCAATTGCAATCGCAGGATCCCAATGGCTTCTATGGCAGCCGGTGGCCTAACAAAGGCCTCAAGGTCTGCCTGTAGTATATGCCTGCTAAGCCATGCCTGAGGCATGTCCTAGCAGGTGCCTGTCAGTTTTACACTGACCGGCAAGAACACGCTGCAATACAGAAGTATTGCAGAGTACATTAAAAGCGGTCAGAAGATCGCATAGTGAAGTCCCCTAGTGGGACTAAAAATAAGTTATCAAAAAGTTTAATAAAGTTAGAGGCTTTGTCACCACATTATAATGGGCTATCTTGTACATAATGTGATCGGCGTTGTAATGTAGATTACAGCAGTGTTTTTTATTTAGAAAAACGATCATTTTTGACGGAGTTATGACCTATATTAGCTTTATGCTAATGAGTTTCTTAATGGACAACTGGACGTGTTTTACTTTTTGACCAAGTGGTCATTGTGGAGAGAAGTGCATGACGCTGACCAATCAATCAGTGACCAATCAGCGTCATACACTTCTCCCCATTCATTTACACAGCACATAGTAATCTTACTAGATCACAATGTGCAGCCACATACACACTAACGTTACTACAGTGTCCTGACAATGAATATACATTACCTCCAGCCAGGACATGATGTCTATTCAGAATCCTGACACTTCACTAACGTTTCTGTGAGATTTACAGCAAGTAAGTACAACTGTCATTTAAAAAGGGATTACGCTTGCCCTGCTGTAAATCTCACAGAAACGTTAGCGAAGTGTCAGGGTTCTGAATAGACATCCCGTCCTGGCTGGAGGTAATGTATATTCACTGTCAGGACACTGCAGTAACGTTAGTGTGTGTGTATGTATGTGGCTGCACATAGTGATCTAGCTATATCACTATGTGCTGTGTAAATAAATGGAGAGAAGTGTATGACGCTGATTGGTCAGCGTCATGCACTTCATTCCCCAACGACCCACTTGGTCAAAAAGTAAAACACGCCCAGTTGTCCATTATGAAACATTAGAATAAAGCTAAAATAACTCAGTCAAAAATGATCATTTTTCTAAATAAAAAAACACTGCTGTAAACTACATTACAGCGCCGACCATATCATGTACAAGATAGGGCATTGATAATGTGGTGACAGAGCCTCTTTAGAAAATAAATATCCCAAATAAGAAAAACCCACTTTTCCCCCCTTATAAAATGCTTTAATATGAAGAAAAATAAAAACAAAAACAAAAAAAATTACACATATTTAGTATCACCGCATCTGTAACGACCCCACCTATAAAGCCATTACGTTATTCAACCCGCACGGTGAACGCCGTAAATATAAAATAAATAACAATGCCAGAATTGCTGTTTTCGGTTCATCCTGCCTTAAAAAAAATGTGATGTGATCAAAAAGTCGCATGTACTCCAAAATGGTACCAATAAAAACTAGAAGTTGTCCTGCAAAAAATAAGCCATCATACAGCTGCATCGGCATAAAAATAAAACAATTATGGCTCTTAAAACATGGCGACACAAAAACAAATAATTAAAAAAAAAATGGGTTTTTACTGTGTAAAATACAAAATCTATACAAATTTGGTATTGCCACAATTGTAATGACCCACTGAATAAAGTTATTGTGTTATTTATACCACACAGTAAACAGCGTAAATCTAAGACGCAAAGAGTGGCAAAATGTATGGGGTTTTTTTTCCATTACCCCCCCCAAAATTAATAAAAGTTAATCAATAAATTATATGTACCCCAAAATGGTGCTATTAAAAAATACAATTCGTGCCGCAAAAAACAAGACCTTATACAACCAGGTCGACGCAAAAATAAAAAAAAGTTGTTGCTCTAGGAATGCAACGATGGAAAAATGCAAAAAGTAGCTTAGTCATTAAGGTTTAAAATAGGTCGGTCATTAAGGGGGTAAAGTGCAGAATCTCAGCTTTAATGTGAGGGTATTCCCATCCAAATTTGAGGAAGGGTTTAGGAATTACAGCTCTTTAATATGTAGCTGCCTCTTTTTTCAAGGGACCAAAAGGTAATTGGACAATTATCTCAAAAGCTATTTAATGGGCTGCATGGGCTATTCCCTCATTAATCCATCATCAATTAAGCAGATAAAATGTCTGGAGTGGATTCCAGGTGTAGCATTTACATTTGGAAGCGGTTGCTGTGAACCCACAACAGGAGGTCAAAGGAGCTCTCAATGCAAGTGAAACAGACCATCGTTAGTCTGAAAAAAATGAAGAAATCCATCAGAGAGATAGCACAAATGTTAGGAGTGGCCAAATCAACAGTTTGGTACATTCTTGAAAAAAAAAACAAACACACTGGTGATCTCGTGAACGCCAAAAGGCCTGGACGTTCACGGAAGACAACAATGGTGGATGATCGCAGAATACTTTCCATGGTGAAGAAAAACCCCTTCACAACATCTACCCAAGTGAAGAACACTCTCCTGGAAGTAGGTGTATCAGTAACTAAGTCTACCATAAAGAGAAGACTTCATGAGAGCAAATACAGAGGGTTCACCACAAGGTGCAAACCATAAATCAGCCTGAAAAATAGAAAGGCCAGATTAGACTTTGCCAAACAACATCTAAAGAAGCCAGCCCAGTTCTGGAACCGCATGAAACTAAGTTCAACCTGTACCAGAATGATGGGAGGAAGAAAGTATGGAGAAGGCTTGGAATGGCTCATGATCCAAAGCACACCACATCCTCTGTAAAACATGGTGGAGGCAGTGTGATGGCATGGGCATGCATGGCTGCCAAAGGCACTGGGTCACTCGTGTTTATTGATGATGTGACTGAAGACAGAAGCAGCCGGATGAATTCTGAAGTGTTCAGGGATATACTTTCTGCTCAGATTCAACCATATGCAGCAAGGTTGACTGGTCGTCGCTTCACAGTACAGATGGACAATGACCCAAAACATACTGCAAAAGCAACCCAGGTGTTTAAGGCAAAGAAGTGGAATATTCTGCCATGGCAAAGTCAATCACTAGATCTCAACCCGATCGAGCTGCATTTCAATTGAAAGACCCACAAACAAGCAACAACTGAAGACGCTGCAGTAAAGTCCTGGCAAAGCATCACAAAGGAGGAAACCCAGTGTTTGTTGATGTCCATGGGTTCCAGACTTCAGGCAGTCATTGCCTGCAAAGGATTCTCTACAAAAGTATTAAAAAATTTTTGGGAATTTCTGGTAATATTAATTTGTCCAATTACTTTTGAGCCCCAGAAATGAGGAGGCTGTGTAGAAAAATGGTTGCAATTCCTAAACGTTTCACAGGATATTTTTGTTCAACCCCTTGAATTAAACCTGAAAGTCTACACTTCAATTGTATCTCAGTTGTTTCATTTCAAATCCAATGTGGTGGCAGCAGAGCCCAAATCATGAAGATTGTGTCACTGTCCAAATAATTCTGGACCCAACGGTGTATATATATATATATATATATATATAGTGGACTATTTTATTTCAGACATCACAGACTGCGCTGGATCCTCTATTCTTTCGTTTTTCCCTCAGTTAGTTAAAATAGAACATTGTTCCAATTTTATTTTGAGTATTTAAGCATTACACTCGGGACCGATCTTGTTTTAAATACTAAAAATAAAATTGGAACAATGTTCTACTTTAACTAACTGCGCTGGATCCTCTATTCTTTAGTTTTTCCTGCATTCAACACCGTGAGCCGTCACGGAGATCCAGGCGCAGAGCGCAGAAAACCTGCATTCAAGGTGAGCTGAAGGATCCCTCCCACAGTTTCTGTTTGTATCAAAGACTGAGAGCTGCTCATAGCAAGAGCCATCAGCTGACATTTCATGTTAAGGGCTCTAAACCACTTATAAACTTGGTTTTAACATGTGAAAGCGCTCTCTCATTGCAGTTTACAGATGTAGCAGTGATGAGCTGGTCATGTGGGACAATGTGCTGTAACTTTGTAACATGTCCCCTGCTTGGGACCCCCTCTGTCAGAACAGAATAGCCGCCATGTAATACTACATTTCCCTTGACAAAATCAGCTGATGAGACAACCCCTTTAATTACAAACACATTGTAGGTAAGCCAAAGATATGTGCATAGATTTCAATATACGCATTCTCAGAAGAAAACATATGTTTTCACTATGTGAGTAGTCTTAAGCCTCATGCACGAGACCGTATTTTTACAGCCCCAATTTAACCTCATATTTTCGTACCCATTCTTTTCTATGGCCCCATGCACATGACTGATTTACATGGATCGGTGCGGTGGACCATGAAAACTCATAGTTGAGTCTATGGAGGGATGCCAGATGCGTGAAAAGAACGGACATGTCCCATTTTCGCACGGACCCTTCACACTGTACGTTGAAACAACGGCTGTGTGAACGGCCACATTGAATTACATAGGTCCGTGGGACGGCCGCTATTTCAACGGCCGTCCCACGGACGTTTAACACGCTCGTGTAAATAAGCCCTCTGAATACCCAGCAGAGCTAAAAAAAAATTATCACCAGGAATAAATATGCTCATCAACAAACATGAATAGTCCGATTATATTTACTGTGCGACTAGTAAATTAATTCGGTATTCATCAAAAGTTACATCAAAAGCAGCTCAGTGATAACTTCCAAGTAGCAACAGGGCATTGCTTGATTTTACACATGCTGACTATATAACAAAAGGTTAATATTAGTTGTAAAAAAACTCCGTTTTTTGTTGGAAAACGCGCCAAAAAACGGCTGAAAATGCCTCCCATTGATTTCAAGCGGAGGCCTTTTTTTCCCGCAAGCTGAAAAACCGTATCGCGGGAAATGCCCTATCTTCGGGCGTTTACGGCTCTGACCTCCCATTGACCTCAATGGGAGGCAGAGAAAGCGCATTTCGCGCCATTTTTTGCCTGCACCGCTCAATGGCCGCGGGTGAAAAACTGCACGAAAATTTTCGTGGCGTGCAGGCAGAGCAAAATCTGCCTCAAAATTCCAAACGGAATTTTGAGGCAGATTTTCCTCCTGCAAAAAAATCTGTGTGAATCCAGCCTAGATTATTGCTACATATACAAAGAGCATAATACAATACAGGTCATGTGTATTCATCATTCCAGTATTCTCCATTTATGAGAACACGTAGTATGTATTTTACAGGATTTCTTCTATAAAAAGATTAGGTACTAAATTGGTTACGATAAATGAATTCAAAATTCCCACAACCTTATGAAGCCACTATCAACGAGTAAATAATTATACTGCATTCGGAGGCTATGTTCACACGGGGTATTTTGCCGAGTTTTTTGACGCGGAAACCGCGTCGCAAAACTCGGCAAAAACCACCCGAGAACGCCTCCCATTGATTTCAATGGGAGGCGTCGGCGTCTTTTTCCCGCGAGCAGTAAAACTGCCTCGCGGGAAAAAGAAGCGACATGCCCTATCTTCGGGCGCTTCCGCCTCTGACCTCCCATTGACTTCAATGGGAGGCAGGAGAAAGCGTATTTCTCGCTGTTTTATGCCCGCGGCGCTCAATGGCCGCGGGCGAAAAACGGCGCGATAATCGCCGCGAAAATCGGCGTGCAGGGAGAGGAAAATCTGCCTCAAAGTTCCCATCGGAATTTTGAGGCAGATATTCCTCCCCCAAAATACTCCTTGTGAACATAGCCTTAGGCTGGTTTCACACAGTTTTTTGCAGGCGAAAAATCTGCCTCAAAATTCTGTTTGGAATTGAGCGCCGCGGGCAAAAAAACCCACAAAACGCTGCGAAATACGCTTTCTCTGCCTCCCAGAAGAGGTCAGAGGCGTAAACGCCCAAAGATAGGTCATGTCCCTTAATCCCGCGAGATGGTTTTTTCGCTCGCGGGAAAGAAACGCCTCCGCCTCCCATTGAAATCAATGTGAGGCATTTTCAGCCGTTTTTTGTCGCATTTTCCGACGCCGTTTCCAAAACGAAAAAAACTGGTCAAAAAAACCTCCTGTGTGAACTCCCCCTTAGGGTACGTGCACACACAAACTCAAACATCTGAAAATACGGAGCGGTTTTGAAGGGAAAACCGCACTTGATTTTCAGACATTTTTGGAGGAACTCGCGTTTTTCACAGACGTTTTTGGAGCTGTTTTTCTATTGAGTCAATGAAACCGCTCCAAAAACGGCTCAAGGAGTGACATGCACTTCTTTTCCGCGGGCATTTTTTTACGCAGCCGTTTTCAAAATGATTTTTCAGCCGTTGATGGTCCGAAAAACGGCAGAAAATAGGCAGTGTGAACATAACCTTAGTGAAAGCATACTGGCAGAATACACCAACAGGGAAGCAATACACAGTTGCAAGAAAAAGTGAACCCTGCATTTCCGCATTGCTTACGAATAAATTCTGGTCTGATTGTTATCTAAGTTTCAATTATAGACCAACACAATCTAACTAAACTAACACACAGAGTTGTACTGATCATGTCTTTTATTCAGCACATTAAAGTAAAGCTCCACAGTGCAGGGAGCAGAAGTAAGTGAACCCCCTCCTTTAGCAGCAATCACCACCAAACATTTCCCACAGCTGCAAATAAGATTTGCACAACATTGAAGAGGAATATCGGACCACTCCTCCCGGCAAATGTGTTTCAGTTAATCAATATTTATGGGATGTCTTGAGTGCATAGTCCTCTTCAGGTCATGACACAGAATCTTGATAGGGTTAAGGTCGAAAGAAGATTTGTGTTTTGGAATGACCAAGTCAACCATTCTTTAGTTGATTTGCTTGTGTGGTTTGGGTCATTGTCTTGTTGCATCACCCAACGTTTCTTCACCTCGAGGTCTCCTGTAGAATGCTTTGATACACCTTTGGATCCATCATTCCCTCAATAATCGCAAGGCGTCCAGGCAAAGCAGCCCCAAACCATGATGCTCCCTTACAATAAGACATTAACAGTACAAAAGTTTGTGTGTTAATAGTTTTGTTAGATTGTTATCGAAGTCTCCATTAAAGACCAACACAATCAGACCACATTTTATTAGTAATCAATGCAGAAATCCGGGTAATTTCAAGGGTTCACTTACCTTGCAAATGTATAAAGTAAAACCCATGAAAATGTAGTTCAGAAAGTTTATATCACATGTTTTAAAGTTAGATAAATAAAATAAACCTTTTATGGTAGGCCTGTAGATACAAAGCATTTAAAGGGAATCTGTTTGAATGCTCAAGCAGAGCTAACCGCGGGCACCGTGACATAGTGACAGGGGCCCTGATTACATTTCTTCATTTTTTACTCTAAAGCGCTGCTGCGTTTTATCAAAATCATAGTTTTAAGAAGAACTCGGCTCAGGGAGAAGTGTCGGCTGGGCCTTCTAGCTTTTCCCCACCTACCTTCATAAACACATAGGGGGAGAGACCTGTCAATCAAGCTGAGTCAGGTTGGAAGAAACCAGATTGGAGCTGCACAGGGAATACTATTTCCTGAGCCCGGCACTTAGGGGTATGTGCACACACAAACTCAAAAACGTCTGAAAATACGGAGCGGTTTTCAAGGGAAAACAGCTCCTGATTTTCAGAAATGTTTTAAGCCACTCGCGTTTTTCACGGCAGTTTTTGGAGCCGTTTTTTCTATAGAGTATGAAAAACGGCTCCAAAAGCAGCTGAAGTGACATGCACTTTTTGAAAAACGGTCCGTCGGAACAGAACACAGTTTTCCCATTGAAATCAATGGGCAGATGTTTGGAGGCGTTCTGCTTCCGATATTTCAGCCATTTTTCGGGACGTTTACGGCCTGAAAAATGGCTGAAAACACAGTGCGAACATACCCTAACACTGGACGCCGGTGTTAAAACTTTAATTTCTCTAAACCGCTGCAATACTTTAGAGTAAAACATAGATTAATGTAAACAGGGCACCGGTTGCTTTATCTTGCTGCTCGCAGATAGGGCAGCATTACCATGATGATAGGTTCTCTTTAAGTTTCCCAGTGTAGGGGCCGATCTGAATAGATTCAGGCAGTGGCCTCAGCCATCAGGTAACTAAAATGTCCCATGCATACGAACGTGCTTTTGCGGCCGCAATTCCCCCGAAAATCCACGGGAGAATTGCGGCCCCATGCACACGACCGTGGTTTTCATGGTCCGTGCATGGCCCCGGAGCCCGGACCACAGAAAGAACAGGCAAGCCTTATTACGGCCGTGTTCTGCAGTCCGGGCTCATTGAAAATAATGGCCGCGGCCATGTGCATGGCCCGTGATTTGCGGGTGGCTCGCGGCTGTCTCTCCATGGCCGGCCGACCCTGAAATCACAGCCGTGCACATGGCTACGGTCGTGTGCATGTGGCCTAACTGGTTTTCCACATTTGTGTAGTCACTCACTATACTGGATAAATGGGGTCATGACCACTGGTCCCCGATACATTTTTCATAGTACAACAGGAGAAGGGGACAGGTAGGAGAGACATGGTCTCCCTGTTGGAGATTTTACTTAATTGACAAAGTGAACACAGTTTGTATTAAATAGTATTACTATAATAATAATAATAATAATATTACCACACCAACAAATAACAGAATATTTCAGCCACAAAAGGTGACTTGCTGCAAAGCGAAACAAACAATGGTGAATTTCACCATTGCTTCATTTTCTAATTCATGGAAGGAGCTGCAGAAACTGTACATATGGGGAGTGGGTGGAAGAGGCAGAGAATAACTGAAAGGAAAAGGATGTTTTATGTGTTTCTTCAAGGGCATGGCAGATTGGTTTAGAGAACAGCAACATAGCAGGCAACTGTACCATGCACAAACCTTCACATGAACAAAATTGTATTATATATACATCCTATGCAAAACATTTTTGCAAATTGATATACTTTCCATAGAGTGTACAGAAGGTGTGTACGGTGTATATAGCTCAGAGGCTCCAATGTACAGTAACAGCACATTACTGTTCTCATGTGATCAGGAATAGATTTGTCTGCACAACAGATTCTTACTTGAAGTGTCACGGTCACTTGGCAATTGCTACTGTACATATGCCTGAAGAAGGTTCTTCAACATAACCACATAGATACAAATACCACGTAACCACCATCATAGTATACAAGTAGCAAAAGTCACCCACAAAACTAGGAGTACAAGCAGGAGAAGGAAGAAGGCAGCAACACCACTCCTTCCCTCTGCTTACCTAATACAGTGACAGAAATCCTTCCAGCCAAACAAAAACTGGCAACTCATTTATGTAATCAGAGGCCCCAGGGCAGGAATCCAAGGAAGAAATATCTAAGAGTTAAATGTTACCATAGGGAAGAGGCCTAGTGGGTCCACATACCCCTAGATCGTGACAAATAGTTGAGACAAGGTAGACTATAATGTCTGCCATTATAGTAGCGGAGAGGCGGCTGGCCAACTCACAGTCTATGGAAGAGGTTCGTAGCACAAGGGTACCCGAGATGGTCCAGACGGCAGCAGAGGCACTGGCACAGATCTGGCAGGTTGCGCTAGACATGGCGGATGGCACCAGACGTGGTGTATTCCAGTAGGTGCAGAAGGTTGCGCCAGACGTGACGGATGATACCTGGGATGGCTGAGGACAGCAGACGTGGTGTATACCAGCAGGCAGCACAACGCGACTCAGACACTAGAAAGGCTCAGGAACAAAACACTGCACAGGTTGCAGGAGACCGGTAGCAGGGCACGGGAACACTGGGAGCAGGAAACCACTAAGGGACCATTTGCAATACAAACATGGGAAAACTATGACAATGCTCAGGCAAGGAGTGGAAGGGCGGAGCCCTTTTATAGTCCAGGGTGCTCTGGGGATAGGTTAGGGAACTTTTGAGAGTGCGCACGATGGCCATTTAAGGCCAGGGACGAGCACACCCTTTCACACAGTCTAGGTCAGGAAGGCCGTGCCAGCTGGCGTCTCCAGGGCAGGAGACGCTGGCAGACGGCCAGGAAGCGGTGATCGCTGCCGTCTGCCGAAGGTGAGCGGCATCGGTGCGCGACCTCAGACGTAACACTATTGTTCTGTAGGATGAAGATATAGCCCTTAGTTAGGGAAGTGCAGTAGGATGAACACATTTTTATTAGTAGTCAATGTTGGGGCCTCCTGGATATAGGAACAGCCAGGTGAGTGCATTCAGTTCTTTGCACAGCTTCCATTCAGTTCCTTATCAGCTTGACATCAAGGCAGACCTGGAATCCATTGCTCTCGTTAACAGTAGGGGTCCCACTAGTCAGAGCAGTGGCGTAACTACCGCCGTAGCGGCTGCTACGGGGCCCGCGGCATTAGGGGGCCCGTGTCGCCCGCCAGCACGGGCCCCCACCATGGCCGGAGGCTCCGCTAGCTGCCGCTATGACTGCTACAGCACGACGCCACTGAACACTACGGCAGAGCAGGGAGGTATCTCCCCGCTCTGCCATTAAACAACAGAGATGTATCCCCTATCCACAGGATAGGGGATACATGTGTGATCGCTGCCATTGATAGGGAGAACGGGGGACTGAAAGTCCCCTGAAGTTCTCCATCACAAACCTCGGACTTCCGGGGTCTGTGTCGGCAGCTCCGTAGAAATGAATGGAGCGCCGGTCGCGCTTGTGCGCATGCGTGACCAGAGCTCCTTTCATTTCTATTGAACTGCGCAGACGCCGGAAGTCAGAGGTTAGTCATGGAGAACTTGGGGGGAATTTCGGTCCCCCGTTCTCCCTATCGCTGCCAGCGATCACACATGTATCCCCTATCCTGTGGATAGGGGATACATGTCTTTTGTAGAACACACTGTAGGTCAGATTATTTTGGGGGGTTGGGGCTGCATGGCGTTACCTACAGGGGGGGGGTTGGCTGTATAGCGTTACCTACAGGGGGGCTGTATGGCGTTAGCACCATACAGTCCCCCTGTAGAGAACGCCATACAGAGTCCCCCCTGTAGAGAACTACAAAAGGGGCTGTATGGCATTATCTACAGGGGGGGGCTGTAAAAAAAGGCACTATCTACAAGGGGGCGTTGTGTGACACGCAGGGGAGGGGGGGCCCCAGTCAAAAGTTTGCTATGGGGCCCAGTCTTTCCTAGTTACGCCCCTGAGTCAGAGATTATATTTATATATATATATATATATATATATATACATACACATATATATATATACATACATACACACACACACACACACACACACACATACATATATACACACACACACACACACACACACACACACAAAATAAAACTTAATCAGCACTAAAAATTAAATTAGATGCTTGCTCCCTCCAGCAGCCTCAATATGAAACAATCTGCTGAGGGAAAGATATACTTGTGTAAGTAAACAGGTAAACTGTTTGACAGCATGGACAGACAACAGATCACGAGACAAGGGCATATCCTTTTATTACTAGATATCAATACAAAAAAGGCACTGGTTACTAAGTCACAATGATTCGGAGGTTTACCCTAATTTGCCCCATTTTTTTTTTTTTTTCTATAACTGGCAAATTCACATCTCTTTAGGTCTTTATATTATACAAAATTGCGGCTATAAAGTTCCTTTGTAACACTTCTGTACCATACAAAATGTAGCGTCTCAAGCACAATTCAAGAGAAACCTGCCAAATCAGAAGGTGCAGAAACAGGTGTTTTTGTTGAAATTGCATTTATTTTTGGGAGAAAACTGTTTTAAATAATTGATCACCCATTGTTTCAACATCAACGAACAATGGCAGGCAACCAATAGCGGTCATCGTGCTAGGAACTAAAATCGCTATCTGTATATAACTCCTTACCGCTGCAGCCAGGTTTCCACCTTCCTGACAGAGCCACATTTTTCAAATCGGACGTGTCACTTCAGGTGGTAATAACTTTCAAATGCTTTTACCTATCCAAATGATTCGGAGACTGTCTTTGTGACACATTGTACTTTATGGTAGTGGTAAATTTTGGTTGAGATATTCATTGATTATTTGTGAAAAACACAAATGTATCGAAAATTAAAAAAAAAAAAAATTTGCACAAAATTTTTATTTTTCCCTGCTTGTAAGACAGATAGTCATACCACACAAAATAGTTACTAATTACCATTTCCCATGCGTCTACTTTATGTTGGCATCATTTGATTTTTTTCTTTCCGTAGGAAGTTAGGAGCCTTCTAAGTTTAGCAGTCATTTTTCACTTTTTCAAGAACATTTCCAAAACCTATTTTTGTTATGACCCAATTCAGTTCTGAAGTGGATTGAGAGGTCTAGATGTAAAACAAAAACCTATACACCTCCCCTTTTAATCACTGCACTCTCAAAGTACTTGAAACAGCGTTTTCGAAGTTTCTTACCATTTTAGTAATTTCACAGAAATATTTTTTTTGCAGATTTTCCATTTTGTTAATCCTTTATTTCTGTAAACACAGCAAGTAATAACAAAGAACCGCAGCTCAATATTTATTACCCGGATTCTGTCATTTTAAAAATATTCAATATGTGACCCTTGTATGCTATTTGATTGAGATACATGCCGCAGAAACAAAAGAGCACATTGTGGATTTTGGGGCATCCACTTTAACATGTTGTTTTCCAGGCATTATTTCAGGTTTGCAGAGGCATTTAGCTGCCAGAACATAAGGAACATCCAAAAGCTGATTCCATTTTGGAAACTACACCCTCCCAAGGAATTCATCCACGGGTGCAGTGGATGAATTTTTACAGTCAATGAAGCTGTATGGGGGCTTGTTTTTTTCCAGGACGAGTTGTATTTGGGGTACCTTATTGATTGAAATAATTTTTTTTCAATTCCCCTTCCAAAAAAAAAGTTAACAAAAATTAAACATTGTTTTTTGCATTTAAAATTTGTGCCGTTCAATGTGTTACCTTTAGGCTGTGATCACACGGCAAACGAAAAAAGGCTGTAAAATACAGAGCGGTTTTCAAGGAAAAACAGCCTCTGATTCTCAGACGTTTTTTATGCATCAAGCATTTTTTGATGCGTTTTTACGGCCTTTTTGGAGCGGTTTTCCTATTGAGACAATGTAAAACTGCTCCAAAAAAGGTCTCAAGAAGGGACATGAACTTCCTTTTTATGGGGCGTTTTTACAAACGGCTGCAGAAAAAAAATCGCCCCGTGGGTACGGAATGCCGTTTTCCCCATTGAAGTCAGTGGTCCGATGTTAGGAGCCGTTCAGCCTCCGTATTTTTAGCCGTTTTACGTTGCTTTTACGGCCCGAAAAACGTCTGAAAATAAGCCGTGAGAACATGCCCTCACTCACTTTAGAGGAAAAATGGGAAAAGGGGGATTTTTTTTTAACTTAAAGTTGTTTCTTATGTATCAAAGAAAAAAAAAAAAGTATTAGCCACCTATTTTTTACTTTTGTTTTTATTAATTAGAGGCACTAATTGGCACTAGAAGACTTCAATACTAATGTATTGCAGTATATCGTGATACGGACAGTCTGCTTTGAAGCCCTGCCAGTGAACTTTGATTCCACCCGCTGGAGTGAGGTATCCGCTGTGTAACACAGCAGTCACCTGATGAGTATGGAGCACGCTCCATACTTTCCTTGGCGACATTTCAGTAATCGTCGTATGTCGCCAAGGGGTTAAGATTTATGCAAATTTGTTTACTGCCCAACTGTTTTTACTTTTCACCAAGTGGGGGTTGTAAAGAAAAGTTTATGACCCTGACCAATCAGCATCATACACTTCTCTTCATTCCAGCCCAGCTTGATCCACAGCACAGCGGTGACGTAATTTCCTCCCGCAGGTCCTTCACCATAGCGATGGAAGACTGAACAGACATCACCTCCGTGCCAGGACGTTTATCAGTATCTGCAGCGGCTGGAGGCGATTTATCAGCGTCATACACTTTTCTTTACAATGCCCACTTGGTGAAAAAGTAAAATAACGCCCAGTTGGGCATTAAGAATAAATCTGCATAAATCTTAAAATATTAATAACTTGGTGGAAAAAACGTTTTCAAAAAAATAAAAATAAACAGTAGTTCTCTACAACAAAGCGCCTATTAGATTAGGTAGGAGATAGGGCAGATAAAAACTGACAGAGCCTCTTTAATTGTATGAAGGGAGACTAATTTTTTAATAGAACCATTTTGGGGTACCTATAAATTACAGCTTACATTTTATGTTTTTTTTTTTGGAGGGGTCAATGGAAATTTAAAAAATGAATTCTGCTATTTTCTTTTGCGGCTTTATTTTGAAAAAAAGTGTTACATTTCTTTGTTTTCACCGTGAACACTTTATTTTCCTAATAAAAAATAGTTAACTAAAGATTAGGTCCCACTAGTGGACTTTAAAGAAGAGATCACAAGATCACGTTTTGAAGGGGTAGTCCACTACCGGACAACTGATTACCTATCCACCGGATAGGTAATCAGTACACGATCTGTGTGGGTCTGACACCCGGACCCCACACTATTAAGTTGCTTCGGCTGATTCCGGCCACTGGACGTACATGCTGGAAGCAGTTGGCTCCGGCCAAGGAATAGCGGCTGAGCTGCAGTACGGCCGCTATGCTATGTACAGAGCCAACTGCTTCCAGCTCCGTATATCTCATGATGGGCAATAACATCCGGTGCACGCAGGCCACCGAAGCGGCTTATGGGTGCAGAGTCCGGGTGTCTGACCCGCACCAATGATATACTGATGACCTACCCGATGGATAGGTCATCAGTTGTCCGGTAGTGGACAACCCCTTTAAGGCTTTGGTATACTCAATGGATTGCCTGTTTTGCACTGACCAGTAATAAGGCTTTGGTATACTAATAGGCATAGCCATGGCAGCCTAGGGGACCTTGTTAGGCTACTGGTTGCCATGGCATCCCATCAGCGCACCGATGGGGTTACAGAGGGAGCCACCTCCCTCTGTAGCCACCTGTCTGAGTCACTATTGACGAGTCACAATCTAAGGGCTTAAATGGCCGGATCGGCATTATCTACAGCGGATGACTGTGCCATTCATGGAGCGTATCATTATGTCCTATTGCGGTAAAAAAAAAAAACTTAATTAGGAGGTAATGGTACACCCATTTGAGCTAATGGGCTAATATGGAAGTACTTCAAGCTCAATTCACATATGCCTTTACTTGTACCATTTTTGTGAATGTGGTGCAGGTCTCATTTGAAGAAAACCTTTTAGTTAAATGACACTTTTTGAAATGTGCCACAATGTGTCATGGCTGTGTAAGAAAGTCTGTCAGGTTCAAAGAAGCTTTTGCTAACACGAATTATTTCTTCCCCTAAACTGTCCAGGTAAGGAAAGATGAAAAAAATAGATCCGGAGTACTAAAATATAACTTTTACTAGTATGAATAAAATGGGAGACCCACCTGTCGCTCTTTCACCATCCAGGAGAGGACGTAACATTATTTCTGGACACTTTGATGTGGAGGACTAATTTACCGACAGAAACGGGGTAGGAGGACATGTGTCCCAACATTCCTTTCCTCCATATGTGACCAAAAGAACCATTCTAAATTGGGAAACCTTTAAAAGGCGGACTGATCTTTATCTGCTGTCAATACAAAAATATTGTTGACAACAATTTGAAACGATGGGAAACAATTAAGTATATGTATGCAGTATTGGCAAATGGGTTCCTCCTATTGTTTATATATCTGTTTATACCTATTTTATTCATACTAGTAAAAGTTATATTTTAGTACTCCGGATCTATTTTTTTCATTATTCTATTACTACGGAGAAGTGAATTAACCATTATCCAGGTGGGGGATATATAACACCACGAAATATACAGGTAAGGAAAGACAATACTTGCTAAACTTCTGTAAGTACATACTCATTTTTAAGTAAGCAAATGATTTAGAGCTATACCAATAGAGTTAGGAGTTAAAAAAGCTGGAGTTTATAAATTTTAGGAAGCGGACTTTCACACATTGTAACAGACAGATGCTCTTTAAATATTCTGCCATTTCTCCTAAGAGAATCATTTTACTAAACACTACTAGCTCGTGAATTCTCCGAAGTTTGGAAAATTCTGAAAAGTTTGCAAGTAGCCAAATTCCAAGACATGGCTGGCTGTAGTTAAATAGCGTCAAGCTAACGAACAATGTACTATATTAATGGTCACACTGATTAAACGCGGATTGCAATTTATGTTCTAACACTGTGGGATAAAAGGAATATCTTCAGTGTCCTTCTAAACAGTGAGATGGCTCTCTCAATAGAAAGTATACACCGACTTAAAAAAAAAAGACAAAAACACCACAATACTTTGACAATAATGAAGAATGATGCCATTCCTCGGAGGCGAACAGATACGTACCCTGGAAACCTAGTCAAACAATTCAGCCATAGGCAGCTTATTGTTATATTAGAGTTAATTTCTTTTAATTTGTTTCTTTGTTATTCACATAAAATGTTGCCAGAGCCTTTTCCCCTCCACATTCTGCACACAACTCTAACTGCATTGCAGAGAAGAAAAATGAGGAGTCATATCTACAACTCCAAGCTTGCTTGCTAAATATTTTATAAACTCGCCGCTTTAGAATTCAAGACTACACTGTGCTTTGGATTCACAAATGTCTGACTAGACTTTGATTGCAGAAATACGAATAACTTTTTTTTTTCCTAGGGCTTTACACTCAACCAACAGAGATAAAGTCTGTGTGAGTATATTGTCCTCCACTGAACGAGATCAGTGAAACTGTGATTACTTTGAAAGTAAATACTGAGGTTTACATGTAGTTCAAAGGATGTGAAGAGGATCTCAAACTTTTCAATAAAATATGCAATCCATTGATTTTCCGAAGATGTATTCTAGTAATTGCTGTCATTAACCACAAAGAAGAAACCATTATTGCATTCTATTACTGGGGAAATATACGTTGTATTGGAAACATTTACTGTAATGAAGTTGTAACAATTTCTTAAAGGGCCCCAGATTATTTTATTATTGTGATCACACCACACACAAATCTCCACTGATAACTAGGCTAGGAAATAGCACTAGGACAATAAATTTCGAACTTAAGTATATAATAATGGTAGTGTTCTTATATTTGCAGTGACTGACTGGGGAAGAGCCATACAGGGCATTCCTTATGAAGCATGTCCTTTTCAGTGGGACTGTAGAACTTCAGGTCTGTATAGTGGGTGATCTATTTGCCCAGTATTTTAATCCTCTATAGATGCCCTTTTAAAAAAATGAACCACTGTCTCATAAAAATACAAAACTATAAAAAGGTAAAATAGCAATATAAACACAGATGACATCAAAGGTAACAATAAGTATAACCTTTGAAGTGGTTTTATTGAAATATAAAGTTATACTGGTTTTAAAAGCCAATATAATAATATGGATGGACAAAATATTACAAAACATTAGGATTTAGGCCATTTTCTGCCAACTGTCGGCACCTTTTTGTGACCCAAACGAGGGTTACAAATGCCAACCAAAGGCAGATATCTGTAGAAAGTTCATCTGCCGTGATGGATTTTTTCAGTTATTGTTGTGTGAAGTCCTTGGAAAGTCGGACATGGCGGACAACAGATCTGAATCCCATCAATAGAAGCCCAGACCAGAGTACAGATCAAGGCATAGATCGATCAGCAATTTGTCGTTTTAACTTATGGCGTTGTCGTCCAGAACGACATCCTTGACAGACAAACCATGAAGTCGTTTAGAAAACAGCAGTCTGAAATTACTAGACTAAAGCCAGCTTTAGATCACTAGTAACAAAAACAAAACAAAAAAACAATAGAAATAAAACAGAAAAATGTAGTCTCCGGTACCAAATTTCTTAGAACTTTACCTACAGTCTCAAAATACGTGTACGTCAAGTGCCAGACACAAACCTAATGTTTTACAAAAAACATTTACTGCATTGCCTGGAACCACATAGCCAATTAACAAAAATATTTTATTCAAAAACTCGGTTAACTTTTCTAACCTGGACGATTCAGACTTTCCACACCATCACAATTTTTATTAAGACTATTTTTTTAATGCTTTTTGTAGAAATCAGCATTCCATAATGTATAAATTAGCCTAAAATTATTATGCGGTCTGGAAATGTAGCATTGATGCTGCACACTAATCAAACAATTACATAACACGGAAAGAGATGGGGGAATGGAAAAACAAAGCTAATTAGCTCTACAGCTTTACATTTGCACAATGCAGAGATCCTTTATTTGCAATCACATTAGGATTTTGTTGAAAACAGACAAGAACTGCTGACCTAAAGGTTTCCAACACCTAAAAGAAATATCTAAAAGTAATTAGAGGCCTCTCCAACAAGAAACCTCAAGAGTGCCGGGTTCACAGTTTGGCTTGTGCTGGTGTTTTGAGCCACTGCTAGAAGAGTATGATAAAAAGAAATCGCATTCTGCATGGCTCCTTTGACCAAGCAAAGATAATAACTCGACTGTAACTACCTACTGAGCACCAGATAAAAGGACCTGCATGGTTTGTAGAATATATTACAAGGCAGAACAGTCCCGCTATGAAACAAGTGGCATTAAAAAATGAAGTACTAGCTGTGGCGTGTGCTCTTTAGTGGCATCCAGCCAGCCGCAATCTGTGTAAATGATAAGCCGTAGTCCTAGGACATGTACTGTAGTCCCTCCTGTGCATAGCGTCCATCTGTAGTCACCTAAGATCGCATTTGGAGACCTCCGGGTGTCCAGCTGCAGTCAGACTATAAGTCTCAGCATGTCCTGTAGTTGCAATATACCCTGCCAGAAAAAAACTAAAAACTTATGCCGGGAGCTATAGTCCCACACTAGTTTCAGTAGCCTAAATTGCAAAAGAATATATAACTAATTAAAAAGGGCAATACACCTAGTGATCAATCAAATCTAGCTGCAACCTACAGATGCAGGATGATGGGTTTCGGTTTTAACGTCTAGTAATAATTTATTATTTTTCCATATTAAAGATACAATTAACAAGACGTCTTTTAGTACATTTCGTATTCCCCCTTTAGGATTACGATAAACCCTCGCTAAACTCTAAGTAAAGTATACTGGAAGAATAAAGTTTAAACCATGACATGTGCCAAGGTTTTTAGAAAAGATTCTTACATTTAGATTTGAAAGGTTGAACATCTTTAAAACAGATTTCGGATTATGATCGGGAAACACTCTTCATTCTATAACAATTTCCTCTTCTAATAATTTCATGGGGCTACAGCTGAAAAGAGGCCTAAAACAGCAGCAAAGCGTTATGCAGAATCCCAATGCTTCTCCGATATTACGGATTCGTAGGCACTCTGTGCGCTGTATATGTGAACGACCATATTCTCTTACAGAAGCATTGCATCCAGAGGAGAATATTGGTGTGTGTAAAATCAGGGGTAGACAGAGGTACAGTATGGGTGCAGGTAGAATTCCATGGGCACCATATAACCGATTCAAACCACACAGATGCAAAATACGATTGTCTGAACGAGGTCTGAAGCAGTCAAAAGAATGCATGCATGCCATATTGAAGACGTTTCATTTTTAGACATTAGAAAACCACTTTAGGACACGTTTAGCTTCCTACCTCCCACTAGAACAGAGAACAAATCCAAGCACCGCACTGGGCCCAGGGATATAATGGTTGTATAAACCAGACTACCCCTTCAAATAATGGAATATTATAATCGGTTTCCATTCTAGTAGCATTTATGTACATTAGGTGCTTGCTGAGAATACAAAGAACATATACCTATTTCTATCATGTGCAATAATAATTTATCTCCATGAAGCCCATGATCCAACCTACATTTCCAGAAAAGCTTTCCATCTTTAAGTAATGGCTTCTTTGATCTCCCACTGCACTCCTTTATGAATAGGAGATGCGGAATTCTAGGATATACACAATGGACATAATTAATACAACACATGAAATAAAGCATGGGGGCCATTTTAATTTACAAAGAGGAATATGGCTTCGATGGATTTGCCAATATTGCAATAATTCCGCAAATGAATGGCATCTGTAATCAGCGTGTATTCTATTCCAGAATCTAGAATGTTTCATCTCACGGGCATTGTATGCATGTTTGTGTGGGATGGTATTAAGGGTGTTCCTGAATATAAAATCCCACTTTAATTTAAAGATACATTTGTTTAACGCCTGCTCTCAATCAGTAGCACATTTACACTAAATGTATGAAGAAACTTATTAAGTGGCTATTCAAAGGCGCCGTAAACTGTTGTGATTTAAAATAGGCTCCTATAAGTCTATAAAAACTTCAATTGATTCCTCTCTTTTCAGTTTTATCAATAGGGGGTAAAATACAGCAGCATGATGCAAAAGACAAGGATAATTTATCGCAAATTACAAGGTCTTTGGTGTTTGTTAAAGCCCAGAGCTAGCGTTCTTCACTACATCATTTCTTTTTAGCTAGAAGTAGTACTTACAGAGATATGAAACAGATTCCTCAGACTTAACTAAGCAGGGGAACTATTTTCCACTCCAGCCTTCCTGCAATTAATCAGATAATCAAACCTTTCTGCTGTGCTAGCTGAACCGAAAATCCAGCGTGTAATAAAGCTTCCCATGTACAGTGTGCCGCACTGTATTCAGTAAAGATTCTGCTCCATCTACCTAAACTGCACATACCAATATCATGGAGCTTTTACAGCAGCTTCCTGACATCACAGGAACCAACTCAACAGAAGGTGCTGCATGCAGACAAGAGAAGACCCACAAGAGAGATGATATTATGCTACACAGACATACAGCATCTTGAAGCAGTCCAGGTGTACAATGACTGGACTAGAAATATTTGGAAACGCCCAATCAAGATCGGATTTTACATATTTAAGAATCTGTTCACACTGGTGCATGTTTGCATTCTGTCAGGGGTTCTTGTGTTTTTGGAAACAGGAAAGTGCTAACATAACCCAAAAAAACTGTGCCTACCCATCACTAGTAGCATACAGATAAGAAACCTGGAGGTAGAAATTATAAACATTAATGGTGAAATGTATGAATTAGACGTGTCCTTCCTTTCCTTACTTCATATCTTAACACATCCTAAAAACATGTGGCGCAAGATAACCAGCTTTAAAAAAAATAAAGAATTTTGCGATATTCTGTCACGAAAAGTCTGTGTCTAGGTGTGGCTCCCCAGTGGTTGGGATGTGATTTGTAGCCCGTGAAGGGTTTTGCTAGCATGTAACGATATTGTATCTAATTTGTTTCATGAGAAATGAAAGCAAAAAGGCGAGGATGGGCACATCTGTATGCTAATAAATTATGCCTCCCCTTTGTACATTTGCATTGCACCCTATGTGGGCACCTCACCTGCTCCGCCTTGTACTGTCCCTGAGTCTAGCAAAATGTTAGCCATAATATGGAGGAAGTAGGAGGTTCTGACACATCGGTATAGTGCAATCCATGTGGAGATTAGGATTACAGAGTATGAAACACCAGGAGCTACAGAAGCACCACAATTTTGCATCATTAATTATCTGTAAACCCCCTTGAATATCTTTGCTTCAACACCCGGCTAAGTAAACTTGTGCAAACAGGCTTAGGCTTCGTTCACACCTGCGCTAGGGCTCAGTTCCGATGGAATGTCGGAACGGAGCCCTGACAGACGGAAACCATAGGTTTCCGTTTCCATCGCCATTGATTTCAATGGTGACGGATCTGGTGCCAATGGTTTCCGTTTCGCAAGGGTTCCATCGTTTTGACCGAATCAATAGCGTAGTCGAAAACGACTAAGGAAAAAAACAGGAGTGTAAATGGGATTCCACGTTGCCCCAGAACATCTAATAAAAGTGACATTAAAATAACAAGTCATATCATTTGACTTCAATAGAAGCTGCATGTAAATGTAATTTCAAGTGATTTGTCACAGCGATTCTAGTATTTCACTAATAGGCGCTGAAGTGGGTGCCAGTTACTGCATCTTATTTAAGAAAGCATCTGAATTATAGAATGTGATTCTAAAAGATTCTCTTTTAACCAGATTACCTACATATTTAAAGAGAGCCAGGAATATGTGTCATTGATCTGTCTCCGCGCTTGTGTGATGTTCTGGCATGTCATAAATATATTTCAGAACAAGCATAATCTTGCGGCAATGTAAATGCCCAGAGGACACAACTCGTATTTCAATGTTAGAATCTCTCAGGTTCCGCACGCTGATATTTCTGGAACACAAAACTAACTACTAAAAATTTCAGGCAAATTTATCAAGCCATTTTCCTGTCATGTTATTTTTATGATGTAAAAAAAGGAAAGAGCTAGACCAAGTGAAATAAGCTTTTATTCGGTTTAACTGATGCACTTTCAACAGTCTTAAGTTTACATTTTGTTTGATCACCCTGGCATGTTCAAGCGAGTCGTAGGGAAGATGTTTACAGTCAAATAGATGGTAATAAAACAGTATGCACCAATTTTCCTAACAAGCAAACTCACTGACAGATTATTTATTTTTTTTGGCAGATAATATTTTTAGATTTGCAGCATTTTAAGGCTATGTTCACACGGAGTATTTTGGGGGAGGAATATCTGCCTCAAAATTCCGTTTGGAACTTTGAGGCAGATATTCCTCTCCCTGCACGATGATTTTCACGGCAATTATCGCGCCGTTTTTCGCCCGCGGCCATTGAGCGCCGCGGGCATAAAACAGCGAGAAATACGCTTTCTCCTGCCTCCCATTGAAGTCAATGGGAGGTCAGAGGCGGAAGCGCCCGAAGATAGGGCAGGTCGCTTCTTTTTCCCGCGAGGCAGTTTTACTGCTCGCGGGAAAAAGACGCCGACGCCTCCCATTGAAATCAATGGGAGGCGTTCTCGGGCCGTTTTTGCCGAGTTTTGCGACGCGGTTTCCGCGTCAAAAAACTCGGCAAAATACCCCGTGTGAACATAGCCTAAAGGTAAAACGAAACCCCAACAAAAATTATTTTGACAGGTTGTAATTCAGGGTTGAATGGTGTGGACTTGCCTCACTGAGAATGTCTGATCATTTATTTTTACTTACAATATCATTCAACAACCTTTTATTTAGCAAATCATATTTTACCATTGCTAAACAAAACGTGTTATGAGCAAGAAAACCAGAATCTGCAGAATACGTAGAAAACTCCTGCACGGACCACACGACAACTTGTCTGGATGTTAGAGAAGTAGTAATATCAATTAGAAGAGATCATGTTGGGCAGACTAAGAAAAGGATGAGTTTGTGAAGAATAAGGCTGGGCCTCCACAGTGACTTTGGCTAAGCAACTGCCCTCAGTATTTCCCTATGAGAGAAAAAGTCAGTAAACAATCAAATTATGACATGGTTGAAGTTCTTGCGATTGTTGTAAGTCATCTGAAATGTATTTCCGTGTTCAAACTTTGAGGGGTAATTCGTGGTTTTACCACAACTAGTACCACAGAGCCCTAACTAAAGGAGCAAGTAAAAGAAGATGAAGACAAAGGATGGTATGATGAAGTATAGAAGGATGCTGCTCTTGAACAGCCATTGGCAGGTTAAAGAGGCTCTGTCACCACATTATAAGTGGCCTATTTTGCACATGGTGATCGACGCTGTAATGCAGATCACAGCAGTGTTTTTTATTTAGAAAAACGATCATTTTTGACCGATTTTTTTTTAGCTTTATGCTAATGAGTTTCTCAATGGACAACTGGGCGTGTTTTACTATATGACTAAGTGGGCGTTGTAGAGGAGTGTATGACGCTGACCAATCAGCGTCATACACTTCTCTCCATTCATTTACTCTGCAGATAGCGATATAGCTATATCGCTATCTGCAGCCTCATACACACACAAACATTACTGCAGTGTCCTGATAATGAATATACATTACCTCCAGCCAGGACGTGATGTGTATTCAGAATCCTGACCACTTCTGTAGCGTCTCTGTGATTTACAGCAAAGCAGTGAGATCTCGGTGTGAATGACAGCTTACAGCGTAATCTCGTGAGACTACGCCTGCTATGCTGTAAATCACAGAGACGTGCAGAGAAGTGACAGGATTCTGAATACACATCACGTCCTGGCTGGAGGTAATGTATATTCATTATCAGGACACTGCAGTAATGTTAGTTTGTGTGTGTATGAGGCTGCAGATAGCGATATAGCTATATCGCTATCTGCAGAGTAAATGAATGGAGAGAAGTGTATGACACGGATTGGTCAGCGTGATACACTCCTCTGTACAACGCCCACTTGGTCATATAGTAAAACATGCCCAGATGTCCATTAAGAAACTCCTTCGCATAAAGCTAAAATAGGTCATAACTGTCAAAAATGATAGTTTATCTAATTAAAAAAAACACTGCTGTAATTTACATTACAGCACCGATCACATCATGTACAATATAGGCCACTTATAATGTGGTGACAGAGCCTCTTTAAGGGAGAAGATGTGGAAAATCACTGAAGCCAAAGCTCTGCTTGGGATATAGCATCAAAGTAAACGAAAGGAGAGTGAAAAGACTAAGATCGCTGGAAGAGCCGCATCAATGTAAGTGACAACTACGTGGAAGTCCAACCTCAAAAAGAAACTAAGAGTATACTACATTGACAGGAATTCAGTTTTGCACAATTAACAGATGCCGCAGCCAGTGGCGGATTAAGTAGACCAGAGGCCATGGGCTGTTCCACAAACTTTGGCCCCCCTTCCCCACCGCTGCTCTGCCATGTCTACAGTGAACACCACCTTTTTGTGCGAGCATTGACAAATGGGTGTTACGATTCCTCGTCAAAGGGCTGTGTCCCTACATACTGACAGTGTTGGGCTTTATTCAGACGAACGGGAATTACGTCCGTGCAACGCGCGTGATTTTCACGCGCGTCGCACGGACCTATATTAGTCTATGGGGCCGTGCGTACATGTGCGTGATTTTTACTCAGCGTGAGTCCGCTGAAAAAAGTCACGACATGTCCGTTCTTTGGGCGTTTTGTGCGATTCGCGCAACAGCTGTCAAAAGGATGAATGAAAACAGAAAAGCACCACGTGCTTTTCTGTTTACAAACATCCAAACGGAGTGTCATAACGATGGCGGCTGCACGAAAAGCACGCAGCCGCGCATCATATGCTGATGCCCCACGGAGCTGTTAAGTGGCTTTTGCGCAGGCAAAAGGCAGCGTTTTTGCGTGCGCAAAAGGCAGCGTTTTTGCGTGCGCAAAAACGCCACGCTCGTGTGAATCCAGTCTTATACTGTCAGCGATGGTTGGAGACTGTGTAGGGACACATCCTCCTGACAATGGGAATGGTAACATGCATTTGTCTATTAGTCCTGGGTACACAAAGACTTTGTGGGATACAAGGATTACCTACAACAGACATGTTAGGAAAGGGGACAGATCCTCTATAGATCCAGTGACTCACAAGTGACATCTTCTCTGATGTGAGTCGTTCTCTTTTGTTCTCCATCGAACACAGACCAGTATGGAAACTTCTGATGAGACATCTTTGCTCCTCGCTTCTGCAGCCACTTCCAGCCTCTATAGAAAACGCAAAAATTCAGACACCAAGGCCCAGGACCATACATTAAAAGGTGTTGTCTGGGCACGGATCGGTTTTTCATACGGATGATCTAGCGATGTGCCTGGACAACCCCTTTTACTCAGACTAATAAATTAGAATGCATACAGACCCCAGACCTTCTAAACTATTGCCGTTCCCAGACCAGACCCCCCTAAGCAAATACAGACCCCCAGAACAAGCACCCTAAATACAGACCTTGGACCAGATCCCTAAATACAGACCCCAGACCTGACCCCACACCTAACTCCCCAAACTAATACATACCCCAGACCGGACCCCCTAAATACAGACCCCATACCAGACTCTCTAAACTAATACAGAACCCAGATCCCTAAATACAGACCCCCATAAATAGAGCTCAGACCACCTAAATATACAGACACCAGACCCCCTAAATATAGACCCCAGACCAGACCCCCTAAATATAGAGACCCTAGACCCCTTAAACTAATACAGAACCCCAGACCCCTAAATACAGACCCCTTAAACTAACAGACCCCACCCACTAAACTAATACAGACTCCCTAAATACAGACCCCCTAAACTAATACAGACCCCAGACCAGACCACCTAAATACAGACCCCTTGAATACAGTCCCCAGACCAGACCCACTAAACTAATACAGACCAACTAAATACAGACCCCAGACCAGACCACAATGAAGACCCTTAAATACAGAACTCCTAAACACAGACCCCTTAAACAAATCCATGATCCCCTTATACTTACCTAACAGCTCACCTCACGGACTTCTCTCTTGCTGCTGTTGTAGGACCTTCGGTCATTTGACCAGCAGGTCACTAATCAGTAACGAGAACTGCAGACAAAGTCATGTGGCCTTTTCGTCTGCAGGTCCTTTACAAGACATACACAATGACGTTCTGTCGCGTTTTTTGCCGCAATTCACGGCAAAAATGCATTGTACTTGGGATGGCCGCGCAAAACGTCCAAAGATGATCCACCATTGGCCGCAGCATCCAATATGTAAAATGATTAGTCTTAGATTACCAATAATTATTTTACATATTGGGTGCCGTAGTCTCTTCTTTCCACTGTGTATATGCTGGATTGTGTCAATCTCTGGTCAGGACTGCAACCTTTCGATAGCACACTTGGTGCCGTCCCATCCCCTAAAACGTGGCTAGATTTAGAGTTTACGTTGCCTGCTACTTGCAGTAGGTGCCCTGGGAGTGACAGTGTGTGATCAGCTGATCTAATGCATTTTAGATGTGGACAGACTGCATCTCACATGATGCAATAATAATAATTAAAAAAAAAAAAAAAGTACTTTAAGGCAGGATTCACACGACAGGGTCGTTCCCGAGCCCGAGTGTTGGCCGGTAAAATCGGCCATTTTGCCCGGCCGGTTTGCATAAAGTTATGCATCCGTGCCGGGCCGGGCAGATCCGGACAGTGACATCAGCGGCAGCTCCTGAAGGGGAATCCCCATGTGTTCGGGGATTCCGCTTCAGGAGTTTCCCCTGATGTCACTGCCCAGATATGGACAGAGACATCAAGCGCTCTGTCCAGGAGCGGAATCCCCGAAAACACGGGGATTCCGCTCCTTCAAGGAGCTAAAGTGCGGCTAGCACATAGCAGAGCGGGGAGATACCTCCCTGCTCTGCTATAGTGGCGTCGCTACAGTAGTAGCAGCCGCAGCAGCAGCAGCTGCTGCTACTACTACTACTAGCGGCGCCATCGAAGGTGTCGCCGAGCCAGGGTGCTTTTAACAAGCAGGGGAAGGGAGCCAGCACAGCGCTCCCTTCCACCTGCTGTACACCCCGGCCCTGCAACACAGTGTACAGCGATGCCATTCGTCAGAATGGCATCAACTCCTCCTCCTCACATGCACTCTGCGCTGTGAGGAGGAGGAGATAGAGCGCAAGCGCCGGGAAACCCGGCCATCACTCGGAACACATTCCGGTGATGGCCGTGAAATACCCGGCCCCATAGACTTCTATGGGAGCCGGGCGGCCGGGTTCCCGGGCAAAGATAGAGCATGTCCTATTTTTTGACGGCCGGATTTCCCGGCCATCAAAAAATCGGTCGTGTGAATAGCCCCATTAGGGGTCTATTATTCCTAATGCAGCCGGGTGCCGGCCGATTTATGAACGGCCGGCACCCGGCCGGGAAACCCTGCCGTGTGAATGAGGCCTAAGGCTGTATTCACATCAGCGTAGCCCTTCTGTTGGGGTTTCCGTCGGGTTATCCCCTAAACGGAAAGGCAAACAGAAACCGTCGCTTCCGTTTGTATCATCATTGATCTCAATGATGACGGAAATGTTGCTAAAAGGTTTCCATTGCATTGACTAAATCAATAGCGCAGTCGACTGCGCTATTGATTCCATCAAAAACATCTCCTTCTGGATGTCGCCATCAAGATTATTTAATCCCTTGCCGACATTTAACGTAGCTTTAGGTCATAGAAAAAGGAAGTATGTAACGAATTCACACTCCACCTCACAAAATATATTTTTTCCAGTTTGCAAGTACATTATATGGTACAATAAATGGTGGTGTCAATAACTAAAACTTGTCCCTCAAAAAGCAAGCCCTCATGGCTATATCTATCTATCTATCGAGAGATATATATAAAAAGTTATGACTTTTGGCAGGTGGGAAAAAAAAAAAAAAAAAAAAAAAAAAAAATTACATTTTTGCACCGCCAAGGGGTTAACGGTGGGTTTACTTATTTCTGTATATAACTGAAAAATACAAATTCTTCACCGTAGACCAACACACTAAACGGAGTACAACTTTGAAAAAATAATACTCCAAAACCAGTAACTACCCTGAAAAATGTAACTAACTCTACAAAATATTTTTGTTTGTAGTAACTGCAATACAAACATTCAGATACAATGAAACCTCTCCAGAAGACCACCCCTTTGGTGGCCCAGGGCCCCCCAAACACCGCATCGCAGTTTTATCACGTTATTTGCCACGGATCGCTGCAAAAAAAAATCCAAGGGATGCCGATACAATTGACAACGCTGGCAAGGGAACAGTCTGTTCCCTTCCCCGCCATTCTGCCTTTTTTTATGCAGGTGGCGCGATGACGTCACCGTGCCGCTTGAGTCGTCGTTCCGCTGGATGCGGCCTTGTCAGGAGAGACTAGGCCTGCACCGTCAGAGAAGGGGACGGTGCTGGAATGGGTATAGGTAAGTGTGGCTGGCCCGAGGGGGCCGTGCCTGGCGCCATTTCCCGAGGGGGCCGTGCCTGGCGCCATTTCTGGCAAACTCTGCAGAAATGGGTCATGGCCGGGAGAAGTAGTCATAAGGTCTGGACCCAATGGAGAACACTAGAAGAGGAAAAAGGACACTAGAATCTGGGAAGAAGTCATCTGTGTGACTGGATTTATAGAGAATCTGTCACCTCTCCCGACATGTTTGTTTATTATAGGAAAGCCTTGTATTTCCCAAAAAGACTTTGTGCAGTGCAGGACTAATAGACAAATGAGTGTTACCATTTCCATTGTCAGGAGGATGTGTCCCTACACGGTGTGATACGGTCAGCGACGGTTGGAGACTGTCAGTATGTAGGGACACAGACCTTGGACGAAGGGAATCTAAACCCCCATTTGTTAATGCTCGTACAAAAAGGTAGTGTTAACAAACAGTTACGGCGTAACAGGGCAGCAGTGGAGAAGGGGGGCCCAAGTTTGGGTAACAGCCCCGCTGTTAAGACCACACCTTCAGCAAGGCCAAATTTTCTGGGGCAGATACTCAAACACCCTAAAATGTATGTTTATCTACCTCTTTTTGGAAAGTAGCATCCCTCAAGAAGAAAAAATTTTCAACGCAATTTTGGGTGTCATCGAAAGGGGTTCTAGTGTATATATTTGCAGAGCTTCAAACGGTCCTGATTATCCATGAATGTTGCCGGTTACAGATGCTCTGAGTGACTGAAAGGATGTAGGATGCATTCATGTGTTAATATAGCAGATAACTTAATGTATTCTTCAAAGATAATTTTTCATTAACATTTTCAGTTTAAAAAGTTCTTGTAATACCAAATGGTATGTTGGCATTTTCTTCCAGCAATTCCTATATTTTTAGCATATTAAAGTGGGAACCATGGGCAAAATGTCAGAAGCCACAGGGAACAACATAATAATTGATAGGACAGGCAGGATCAGTGAACTAGCCTTTTGGGACTGAAGGAGGCTTGCACACATGCAGGGTGAAATAGAAATTACAGTATTTAGTCCAACTTCTCTGTAAAGCAAAATATCTGGGATGTTAAAGGGGGGGGGCAAACCTGAACAAAATTGGTGTCATCGACTCAAGATGTCTGTGGTCAGAGAAGTGTGTGAAAAAATTATTTAGGCAGCCAATTATATGAAGAAAAAAAAAAAAAAAAAAGAAAAGAAAAAAAAAGTTTGCATGTCAGAGTTAGGCATAAGCATTAGAGAGGAAAGTGTACATTTAAAATTACATATAATTTACCAAGGGCAGCTTCTCTAAAACCAATTAAAAGAGGCAGTTAGTCACCAAACTTTATACAACCACAAAGAGTGGCAGCTAATCATATGTAATAAAAATAAGCACAGTAGATGCTCAAACTGAACATCAGACTTTAAAAATGCAATATATATATATATATATATATATATATACACACATACACACACATATATATATACACACACACACACACATAATACCAGTTCCAAATACAACCTTTCATCTTTGACAAAAGTGGGTGTTAATATATATATATATATATATATATACATACATATACACATACACACACACACACACACACACCTTAAAAAAACAAACACACACAATTCTTGTTGCATTGTTGTACAAGCCTGCTACAATCATAGTAGAGCCTACATGAAAGTTGGTCTTCGTGTTGATACATTATATGTACAGTACTACCCCCAGATTTCAACATTTTACGTTAATAGTTTTTCCATTTATTTATTTACCATTTCTCAAACCAATGTCAACCACTTCATATGCTTAGCCGATGGAGAGGATGAACAATCACCCATTAGGCGTCTTAAAAGGGGCTGTCTGGTTTACACCTATTTTTCAAATAGTCTATTAGGGCTTTCTTAGGTCATAGACGGAAGTCCCTTGTTCGGGACCTTCAAAGCCAGACACTCTTTGTAGCTGAATGTCCGTGCATTACACGGAGGTCCCATTCATTAATTTCAGCTGAGGTGGCACTGCAGAAGAATTAACACTAGCTATTGGGTTTTCCCCAAGATTAAAAATGAAATGATGGTGGCCTCAGTTTATTTTCAGGGAAACAAACAGAAGACAACCATCTTAAAGTGCATATTCCATGGATGTCAATAAAGCAAGTAAGAGTTAATTACAAAGTTTAAACTACTGGGTACTAAAAGGATCTACTAGATGGTCGTCAGAACTTTTTTTGGGGGTGGTGGGGGGCTACAAATAGTTTCGGTGTACAGAGTAGTCACCTGGACGGTTCAGTGCGATACCCTGCCTATCACATTGCTCTTGGCCAGTTGTCAGGTGTGTAGAAGCAGTACACAGCCCCCCAAACTGCAGTTCCAGTGCTGTTGCCCCCAAGCGGTTTATCTTTTGAGAACATAATACAGATGTTCAGGATTTAATTTCACTGATACTATGAAAAATATTCTCCAGCATGTTTCAATTATTTTTCCAATTTGTTAAATTCTCTTCACATTCATCATAATAAAGCCCTATTAAATTAATGAAAATCACAGTCTGTATGTACAATATTATTATGTGGTAGTATTAGATTCTGTAGCCAAAGTCAAAATAAATAAATACTATGTTCTTGGTAGCATCTCCACTTCTATCAATATTGCCTCCTTCCAAAATCATGAATGACTTCAATTGCAATACAGTGCCTCCTAGTGGTTCAAGCCAAAACCTGTCTTTCATAAAGTTCAGACAACTTGTAGTAAAGGTTCATTTTTTTTGGAACAAATAAACAGCAGCTCTAAAAGAGATCACAGGCCAAAATGTGCAGTTTAAGGCAATATATACATTTCCGTGTCATTAAAAAGTTGTCGATTTTAATTTTGATTTTTCAGGTGCAACCCTATAAGATCATCTGACTCATTTATGTCTTTGCCTAAAAATAGGTCACAAAGTATTGGATCTAGAATAGGAGCAAGCGGGCTGCCAAAATGTCATTTTTAGAAAAGCGCCACCTGCCAACTACAGTAATGGCAACTCAATACCACTCTTCATATAGGACTAAATGAACTCTAAGCAGAGAGCTTATTATATAATGGAGCACTGAAAGCCACCCTCAATATGATGTCAATACACATTTGGGAATGTGAATGCAGAGGCAAGTCAGATGAAGGTTGACAAGTCAAAAAACAGGTGAATATTTATCAGGAGGGGGGAGAACCAGTAGTTGCAGCAAGACTAAAGGGGGGGGGGGATGACCGAGAAAGGGAGAGTCCGCAACAATGTACGCAAGGAATGTTTAGTTAGGAGGTATGTATTTGAATTATGTTAATAAAAAGATGTTCCGTCCTTAGGATTATATTATTTGGGGAATGCGAATGACCCATGTAATTCATTTTTGTGAATTTGGCCCTGAATCATTGGAGCATGTCCACCGACATTACATACAGAATGACACAGTCATTGCTTTGCATGAGCAAAAGCCATAGCATCAGGTTTTCAAAAGAGTAATATATCAGTTCTACCCGGAGAATGTTTGGCTATACAACATACAAGCAATGGGTAAACTGGAAGGTCTTAAAAGTTATAACTTTAAGTAGAGCCTATACGTATGCCACAGATATATGCTGTTGGGATCATGCTCATGTCCGTTATACGGCTGCCACAGAGATGGATGCAGTCTCTACTGTAACTATTTATGCCTTCGCATTCATATGGAGACCTATAGAAGTTTTTTCAGTAAGATTCCTACAGAAAAAAAAAAAAAGTTGTGTCATGCTCCATCGTATGCCCTATGTACAGAAGTATTCTCCCCTAGAAGCATACGCCATTAAGCGGAGCCGGTACTAAGAAGTCGTGCGGTCTTCTCTGTGAATAGTGCTCATACACTTGTGCATTTTGTAAAATTATGCAAATCTTTCACCTAAACTTTGTCTTTACTCAATCTATGGAAATATGTTATTTATTAGCATATGCTTCCTTCCCATGACAACGAAATGCAAAAACACCAGTAGAAAAAAAAAAGTACCCCCACAAGAGTAAAATAAATACACAAAAAATTTAATTATTGAGAGTTGTACCTTTAAATTGTCGAAAACATTATGATTCGCAATTTCTTAGTTATATTTCCTTCTAGGAAAGTGGAGTGACAACTTATATGGCCAATATTATAGATTCCACAGGAGAAGTATGGCAGCTGATAAACCTGTCTGGTTAAGCGATACACACCAGCTACTTAATTGCTGTATAACTGGGCAGATGTGCCACGGAAGCATACTTACAGTCCTTGAGGAAGCAGCCCTTAGGCTTATTCAGCCAAAGCTTTTCAGCACCAGATTAATTTCTTGACATTTAAAATCACGTCAGCCCAAATATTTGCACTGTAAACATACATTTTGTCTCAGTCATACAAATTACATGACCGAAAAACCGATATTTGCCCCCCCCCCCCCCAAACGGCGGTCGCAAGTGCCACTCTCTGCTCTAGCGGCCAATCAGTAAGCCGCAAGAGCCATCACTCTGAGCAGACTGTCAGGGTTGGTATCATGCAGTGCAGGAGCCCATACACATCAAGTGCCCGTCTTAGTGGCACTTGTGATCGTGGCACCGGGGAAATTAAACATTGTTTTCTGGGTCATGCAACTTGCACGACGGAGACAAAAGGCATCTTAACAATGCCCTCACTCTCCCCTATATAGTTCTGTAAGCTGCTTGAGGCCTCAAAACTGCAAATATATTCCCTTAAAACCATTTATTTCTGTAGTGTACCTCCCAACATTCGAACCTCAAATTACAGGACATGTTAAGCTCTGCCCCAGTACACCTAAAAACATCCCAAAACTGCCTAGAAAAACCCACACATTTTTAGGTAAATCTGCATAAGAACGGTCTAACTTTTAGTCCCTTTATTTTTGCGACAGTCCCGCGACAAACAAGACTATTGGGAGGTGTGCAGTAGTGAAGCTGGGGGATAATACTAGTAGTAGCGGTCATGGCATATGGCGGACAAAAGGAAGAAAAGGCTAAATATATATATATTTTTAAACTACTGGACAACTCTGACATTTGTCACATATCTACAGGACATGCCAGAAACGTCTGATCGATGCGGGTCCTAGCTCGGAGACCTGCACTGATCTTCGGAACGGCAGTCACTTATTCCCTGCCCTGCCTGGTGAGGCAGCCGCGGACCGCCGCTTCTAGGTGAAGAATGAATGAAGAGGTCGCCGCGCACCTGCCACTCTCCATTCATTCCTATGGAAATTACCAAAACAGCCAAGCAAGACCCATTTCTCAACATAGATGCAGGTTCCAACTCTGGTAACTGCACACATCAGGCATTTATGGCGTATCCAGTGAAAATGTAATAAAATGTCTTAGATGGGAATACCCCTTTAATTACTTTTTTTTTTTTAGGGGAATTTTTGTAATGATTTTTTTAATAATATCAGGAGACTTTGTACATGGAAATATTTTGAACGTGGTAACGCATTGGCAGCTTGAATATCTTATAAGTTCAGGGCTTTTCCTTTATAACAACTAAACATTTATTGTTCTACATAACCACGAAACCAACCAAAATAGCTGCCTAATTACTTAATGCCACACAGTTTTCTTCTAAACAGAAACGCACTTCATGAAAGAGCAATAATTAATGGCACTAGTGTGATGCAGAAAAAGAGATATACAAAGCTTTACATATTCATTAGCTGCCCCATGCTTTATATAGCAGCACGACAGAAAAACACTACAGTATTAAGCAAACAGACGTCATTCATATTTATGCTTTATTCTGCACTAATTTTTAGCATGGAATGGGCCCACGCGCACTGTGAATTTAACTGTGAATCCCAAATGCTGCTCTGGGTTAAAAGCTTTATTTTCTCATTTAAATGATAAAAGAGCGAAATCTAAAAGGAAATTTTATATAATGAGGGAAAATGAAATAAAACATCAATGTCAAGCAAAAGTGTTCATACATCATTTATTTTCACCCACTTGGAATTCCCACTAATCCCACAACAAGCTAAATAGTTTTGTAAGGGTGCGTGTTTGGGAAAAGAGGGGATGGCTTGGAGTATAGGGCACTAATTTTATTTTTAAATCAAATATTCAAGAAAAAAATAAATAAATACATCACACCAGTCCTGAGCCGGTCAGATTATTATTAACTGGGATGTCTCACTAGGACAACCCCTGTCCAATATCTTATTCAAGCATATGGACGTCATATAGTAGGGAATCCCCTGCTCGGGAACTTCCTCTGAGACAGAGAGCTGCTGAAAAGGGTATGGACAGAGATGTCAGGGGCAACCCCAGAGCTTGAGTCCCAGGCAGAACGCTAGTAGGCTCTTCCTGGGACTCCAGTTGTGCTCCTAACATCACTGGGACTCCTGCTCTGGGGAAGACCCTGACACACTGACATCGCTGTCCATATATGGACAGAGATTTCCACAGAGTCCCGGAGCAGTGCCTGTACTAGAGCTCTGCACTGGACTCCGGCTCTGGGGAAGCCCCAGACATCGCGTGTCCAAACATGGACACCGATGTCAGGGAATTCTACAGAGTCCCGGAGCAGAGCTGATACTAGCACTCTGCCTGGGTCTCTGCTCTGGGGAAGACCCTGACACACTGTCCATATATGCAGATTAGGAAGAAAAAGCTGCTCCTCTGAACGGGCGCTCAGGTGTGGATTGTACGGATATCTTCACAAAATCGTCAGGGTGTATTTTCAACGATTTTATTATTAAAAAAGAACAATATAAAATTTGATTGCTGCAACGCGTTTCAACCACGCACTGTGGTCTTCATCAGGCATATAAATTTGGTTACAATACATCATCTTATATACTTGTATCATATGCTTCACTTCCAGGTTAAACTGGCAAGGTGAAGGTTCATCATGGGTGTTTTAGCACAGGTGTGTGTATGTTTTTTCCTCAGACTGATTTTCTCTTAATTGCTATTTCTCCTCTTTTCTACCTTTTAACCAACTATTTTCTGCCAAATGGTAGATATTCTTAGCTTTAGTGTAAAAGAGGATTGATTTTTTGTATACATACATATATATATATATATATATATATATATATACACATATGTATATATATATATATATATATATATATATGTCCACATGCAGGTGACCGTATATTTCAAAGAAATCATCATCGTCCGCGTATTCTCGCCGCTGACAGACAGTGTGAGTACTCTTAGTTTCTTTGATAATTGTGTTTATTCTTTTTGATAGTTTTGATGCTATCCTTTATTCTAACTAAGATAATTGTATTACTGGTAAAAAATGCTTCTAGTTTCATTGCTGTTCGTTTGAATCTAATTGTCGGGAGCCAGGCGCTCCTGTTTTTTATGTATATATATATATATTTAATTTTAAGAAGAGAAATATTCCCATTATTATTTATTCTTTGTAGGTGTATCACACTCAATCTTATCCTATCATTTTTAATACAGATGTCATTGTATTTTAATAGATCGTTCAAACTACACTTGATCAATTTTTTCATTGAGTCCGTTTGGGCTCAAGGTCCCAAATTTAAATATCCAGAAGGACTCCCTTTTATTCAGGGTAGAGATTCTGTTGTGTGTTTTAACATTTACTTGTTCGATTGGGGAAATTTTTATTTTAGAAAAATCAGATGAATGGTTATATAGTAAATGCCTTGATAAGCTATGTTTGAGAAAACCGTTTTTTGCATTAAAGCGGTGACCATTTAATCTCTTTCTTAGTGTCTGGGTTGTTCTTCCAATATATTGCAATCCGCACTCACATTCAATCATAAAAGGTAGAAAAGAGGAGAAATAGCAATTAAGAGAAAATCAGTCTGAGGAAAAAACATACACACACCTGTGCTAAAACACCCATGATGAACCTTCACCTTGCCAGTTTAACCTGGAAGTGAAGCATATGATACAAGTATATAAGATGATGTATTGTAACCAAATTTATATGCCTGATGAAGACCACAGTGCGTGGTTGAAACGAGTTGCAGCAATCAAATTTTATATTGTTCTTTTTTAATAATAAAATCGTTGAAAATACACCCTGACGATTTTGTGAAGATATCAGTACAATCCACACCTGAGCGCCCGTTCAGAGGAGCAGCTTTTTCTTCCTAATCTGCATTACTTCAAAACCGCAAGGAGAGGAGTTCCTGACACGAATTCACCCCATGCGGTTATGGCTCCAGAGGCAAGCACAGTGTGATCAAGCGTGTACAAGCTACAAAGTTAAGTTGTGCTGGCGACATTGCACAACTCACCAAGGTGAGCTCCATTCATTAAGTTACTCAATATCTTACAAATACCAGAACGATATCACCTTAGAGGAGCGCCGTTTTTTTCTCTTTTTTATCCCCCCTTTTTATCTTAAGAACTGTCCATATATGGACAGCGATGTCACGGTATTCCACAGAGTCCCGGAGCAGAGCCGATACTAGCGCTCTGCACGGGCCGCTTGCTTGAGACCCCTGATCTATTGGTTAGGAAGGAGGAAGAGACAGAGTAACACATGACTGCAGGATCAGACTATACACAGGGTTTGTTTGTGGTTTGTAACCATGAAGACACATAGGCCTGCACAGTAGCTGTAAACACTAAAAGGTAGGATATTTTTAATATAAAATCAGTGCTCAACTTTAAAAGAATTTTAGTGGTCATCTAATGCAAAATAAAAAAGGACAAATGCATTTGTAGATCACACAGAATGGTCATTTGCACCCACACACTTCTGTGTATACAATGCTTCCATAAATTACACTGCAACAGATATGCAGAAGAAGAAAAGATCTTGTCTGTTTCTCAGCAACATTCTCTATCCTCCAATGGTAAATTGCTCAATTACCTAAAAGCTGAATTAACACCGACAAGAGAGATTTCTAAATTCCGGTCTCTTTGAAAGAACTTTTTAAGCAATGTCGCTAATTCAAACAGATCGTTGGCACTTTTTCTTAATTACATAAGCAATTAGAAATCTTTGATTGAGGATCGGACCCAATACATGCATTAAAGGGGAACGCAGAAAACAAGAGGTTAACGTTTATAAAAACAACCTGTGGTGTCGGAGTTGCAGTTAAAGGGGTTGCCCGCTGTTTATTTTTTTCATTTGCTTATTTATAGAAAATGTAATCACACAGCTTTGTAATACACATGTATTAGAAACTCTATTCACACACATTTATTTTACCAGTGCCATAGACTCGGTCTCTTCACAGTAGAATGGAATAGCCCATAGATTAGTCCTATGCAGTTAGTCCATGGATTTATTACACAGGGCTAAACATGGCATCAGTCATGTAACCACACACACATTATTCACTTAGCAACAGGGTTACATGACATACTATATATGTATTGGGGCATCATACAAGGACACAACCACGGGTTAAGTGAATAGGACTTATGGTGGAATCATGATGAACTACTTTACTCGGCTTGTATAGAATGGCCGCCTGTCTCTAGGTGATGTCATGTTAATAAAGTGATCTGTAAAAAAAAAAACAAAAAAAAAAAACAGGAGACCAGGAGAAGACTGTAAGAACTGCTCCTATACAGACATGGAGATGTAGAAATACTGCGTGTCTCAGTTAATTCCTATTTAACCGGTTAGATACGACGACAGTGATCACATGTTGTGTGGGTGGTAGGTCACATGACTAACACTATGTTACATTCAGTTATCCTATGAATGCATTACTACGGACTGATCTGTTTTAGTTTTTTTTTTTAGACAAAGGCAACTACACTGATATAAGAAAGAAATGTGAGAATTTTTAATACCGGTTTATTAGAAAACTGGTATTTGTTGGATTAATCAGTAGAATAGGAAATCATACAAACAACCCCTTAAAATCGTATAACCTACATACAGTCTTGCGGCAGAGTGACTGGGTGGCAGAACAGTACTAATGTAACAGACGCATGGATAATGCGATACGGTGACTGATCCAAATAAATATTTTCTGCATTCAGCAGATGAAAGATATACCGAGTGAATTCTAAAATTCATTAACCACAGCATCATGCCGCCCTTACACACACACAGACACATTTGTTTGTTATACTAGTACATGATGAAGCATGGGGTCCAAGTGTGACTTTTCAATTTCCTCTCCGTGGTTCTACCACCTACACATAAGACAAGTAACTAGAGGAAATGCAGTATGTAGGACTCTTTTTCTCTCATATATATATATATATACATACATATATACACACACACACGCACACATTTATTTTCTTTGAAGAGAAAATAAGAATTCTACAGTGAGATGAGTACAGCCGAGATGATCAGTCTGGCGCGTCTATCATGTAGTAACATTATGGGACATTGTTGCGGTGGTGCAATATTTCCAGACTGTTAATGTAACAGTTTATAGACAATTACAGTGTTAAGCAAAATTATTTTATAATTACCAGATCCACATATAGGTAATGTTCCTCACAGTAAATTATTGTAATTGACAAGTCAGGTTACATACATACATACATACATACATACATACATACATGGCATTTAACTTACCAAATGATTAAAAAACCAATAAAAGTGATAAACCCTTTATGGGTTGTTGTTGTTATTATTACCTAAATTTAAATTTTTAGTTCCAATGGGAAAAGTGCTCAGCAGAATAAGATTCCTTATAACTGGTTATTCGAAGGCAATAATTGACGTCAATGGCCGGGTTCGCCTTAATGTGTGTATCCACCTTTATATCCAGCTCCTTATTACCATCATCAAAAGTGACGGCACATTGCTAGGATATGCCATTATTTTCTGATCGGTGGGTGTCCGACTGCCAGGATCCCCATGGTTGATCCCAGGCTGCTACTTACCTGTATGTCTGTGCAGGGGAGCCCAATACCGGTCAGGGAGAGGGCAATAACATTGCACTCTCCGGCTAAGATGTTACCGGCTTTGAACACAAATGAAATTAAATATAGTATGGGACCTGCAGAGATGTCCGCTTTAAAATTCTGAAGGTACAATTACACATAAAAAAAAAAATAAAAAAAGTTGAACATTCGTGTAGGTTACTCCGACAAACATACCGAACAAAACAGATTATCTGTGGTAAGAGGTTGCAGCGGCTCCCTTAATGCAGGACAACAACTATGTACTTTTGCTGACCTTTTGTTAATATCTGAGTACCATATAAAACACACTATTGATGCTTTCAACAACGTCGCTGCTTTAACAAGGATTATAGGCACTCCGACGTTACCAATGACCACGGTTTAAAAAGGACAAAAAAGGGAGAAACACTAGAACGCTTTCCCTTACGTTGTACTGAAAATGGAAAGAGAATTTTCCACTATTCGACCAAATGCACACGATGCATACTCCGTGCGAATTTGCCGCACGTATTATCCCGTGCAATACAGTACCAGCAAACTAGATGACATCTCAAGTAATCTCATCTACATGCTGCATAATTTTTCCACATGTAAATGGACCTGCATTGCGTATTTTAAAATCTGCGGATGTCGAATTATGTTGCATTTCTGCCTGCGAATTGTAGCGGACAAGTTAAGAAAAAAATGCACCGAAATCTGCAGCATAAAACCGCACCTATTTCCACATCAAAGTGTAAAAGACGCACCTAAAACCGTATTTAAAAACCACACTACTAGGTGCGGATTTCTGCACCAAACTGCGCAACGTGTGCAAGTCGTCTTCCAGTGATGGTCAAGTTAGCTAGGAGGCCTTTCTGTCCCAGGTTACAGGGACTAAGGTGTCATAAGGATTTAAGGGGGGGGGGGGGGGCTGAGATATATAATGTCAATAAGCCTGAAGAAATCGAGAGCTTAATGCAGATGTACAAATATCTGTATGAGCACAATTTCCTTCTTTGTGGTATCATGACGTGTCTAGTACAACAGTAACTGTCTTTAGTTCAGCTGGATAGTCCCACATGATGTCTAATTCTTCATTCATGGAGTGAAAGGAAAAATAGAAAAGTACAAAATATATTATTGTAGTTATGGGAAATATGGCGTTCTGTTCAGAGAGCGCGCTATTTTACGCCTCATTTTCAAATAACGGCGTGTAAAAAGATGCCCGGTAAAAAGAAGTGCATGTCACTTCTTGAGCCGTTTTTGGAGCAGTTTTTCCATTGACTTAATAGAAAAGCTGCTCCAAATACAGCCGTGAAAAACGCTAGTTTAATTAAACGTCGGGAGTGGTTTTCCCTTGAAAACCGCTCCGTATTTTCAGCCGTATTTGGTTAAGCGTGTGAACATAGCCTCAGACTCCTGACACCAATATCGGTCTATAATTAATAAGATGCCGTAACTGACATAAAAGAAAAAAAAAAAAAGAAACTGCGTCATACGAGATCGTTTTGAGTGATAATTTGGGGCCAGAAATGAATGCAGTAGGGTTTGAGATATACTGTAGTAGTGTGGATTATGCCATTTGCCACAACTCATTTTGATATCATGATCTGTTATCAGTGGTTTTATATAAGATTACTAGTAAATCTAGTGCTTGGAGAATCTATCATCAGAAAATGATCTGTTCAAAATCAAGTTTTAATGGGAAACATTTTTTCCGTTTTTTTTTAAATTTTCAATGCAATAAAAAAAAAAGTCCTGAAATTTTGCTGTTTTCACTCTGGCCGCTGAGCCTCATAAAAGTCTGACACCACCTGTTCTGAAGAGATCATTTGAGTTGGTTCCACATAACTTGATACTGGCCTAAAAAAAATAAACTAACGCCGGACAATACAGCACGTCACTCAGCATTCGTTCGTTCCATTCACAAAGACCAACGATCATTAAAGGGTTTTTCCCCATCAGAGACATTTATGACATATCCACAGATATCATAAACGTCGCTCATGGGAAAACCCCTTTAATGTATGGGGAATGAACGGCCATTTATACGATCCTTCGTCCCGATGCATTTCCATCATGTCAGCAGCACATCTCCCTGTTTACACAGGGAAATGTGCTGCCGACTAGCGAACATCTTTTTAGCCGCATAAAAGGTCCGATCAGCCGAGGAACGAACGTCAATCGGCGGATCGTTGCCCTGTTTACACAGAACGAGCATTTGAATGAATTGCCTGATCATTGGCCCATGTGAAAAGGGCCTACACCTAGCATTTATCTCATTGTCACCATAGACCGAACTACAACAAAAGGTAATAACCATTATAAAGCTTGAGGGATAGAACACAGGATCCACCATTGACAATAGGTGAAGGCCACAGCTCCCCTCCTGCCCCTCCCTGCACAACGACCTCTGCACAGGTCACGGAGCACGCCTAGAAAACTCTTCCATAGAAATCAAGGAGTCCTGACTGAGGATTCTTAGGTCCATGTGGCTGCTGTAAAGCCTATCTCTGAACTGCTGTTCACAGCTCCGAGCAGCAGCTCAGGCAAGATGGATGCAACCCATGATGTAAAGAAAATAAAGTTTCACAATCTGGTTTTAATTAGTAAAAAAAAAAAAAAAAAAAAAATCTAGGTGCTACATTTCTATTAACCAGAGTGATCAGAATGCATAAACGACGCAGCTCTAAAGAGTTATATGACAAATCCAGCTCTGCCACGTCCGTTTATAACCGGCATTAAAACACAATTAGCAGCTTACCGGCTTGTATTAAAAAAAAAAATAAATGGAGAAATATTAACCCTTTACAGACAGACACAAACATTCTTGCTGGCTGTGGTCTACAAGCCATACATGAAATAATCGTATGGTTAACAGGTTAGGAAGCATCTGAGGTGAGCGGGCTGCCGACTGCGCTCGCTCACTAGCTGGAAGCAAATCATTATCTGTGTCAATAGAGAGCTAAATATAGAAGCCACCGAGACAGAGGAAGCTGAATAATAGTAATAAAAACAGAGTTAATTTCTCTTGGTATTTCACCAGCAATGGTCTTCTGTACTGTATATGCCAGTCTGATCCTGAGCCCCAACCACTACACCCAGTAGCTGCCATGCTTGTCGTATATACAGCGCTCCTTCTTCTTTGACTCTGAAATGGACATTGGCATTCGCTCAGGCAAAAACCCAGCTAAATTAATTAAAATGTGGTCGTAGTGACAGGATTGATGAAGAGTGAATGACAACGGGTGAGCGAGGATGAATACGTAATAAAGGATCTGTGTGATGATGTATTAGTATATGATGTAGATGCACGCAAGCCACCAACAGTCATTTCCCAACGATAAACAACACCAGCATAGACATAGCAGAGCTGGTTTGAACACAACTTTTCTTCTTTATCTCCACAGTTCATTGCAATGGATTCTGGCCAGCCATTCAAAGGCCAGAACGCTGTATCTACACAATATCCTCCGTTACACCGTTTCCAGATGAGGTACTGCTGGGATTCTTTAATACATTACACTACAATCATTGGTTAGTCGCACCATGCAACAGATATTTTCTAGTTTCCGTAGATCTGCCAGCAAGATTATAAAACAGACACAGTGGCTGGGGCAATCTAGGCGGCATGGTGGTCCAGTGGGCAGCATTGTAGCTTTGCAACGGATCAAACGTGAACAGGGCAACATCTGCATGAATTTTTTACACTGTGTCTTGTTGGTTTCCTCTGGGTAATCCAGTTTACTTCCAAAATATTGATAGATTAAATACATTTCATATGAAGTTGGCTCCATGTATAGGTTAGAGAAATTATACCGAGCACATCATAAATTTATCGATTTATTATATGAAATGGAAACCGTACACCCCATAGATGTCCTTAGTCTCCGATTGTCATATATTGTAAAAATAAATGCACACAACCGTATTACAGCTCCACACAACTTGTGAGCTGTACGGTGTGGTAATATGCCATATAGCTTACAGTACAGAAGTTCTCGCTCTTGGATTCCTTATGAATCCATCAGAGAAAAAAAGTGCCATCCATCAGATGCCGTATTATTGGAGGCTGTGTGCATTCATTATTAAGAAATTTCCCTACTTTATAAAATAAAGAAAACAATGTAACACAATAACCAGGCTGTACTTCTAAAATT